>NW_024543084.1:13890000-14490000 GCF_018167655.1 Microtus oregoni | reverse complement strand
GGTTGGCCCCTCCAAAGACATTTTAAAAACAGCATGGAGAGGAAACAAAAGCATCAGCTGCAGACTGCCAGGCGGAGCTACAGCACCGCTGACTCCAGAACCACAAAATCTGAGCCGTCAGCTTAATCACCCTTCTTAGGAAACAAGAAAAAAAAATGTTCAAAATAAAGCAAAACAAACAGAAGGACATAATCAATAGAAAAGCAACAATCAATAAAAGTTTAAATCTGCAAAACGGAGAAAAATCAATGAAATGCAAAGCTCCCTCTTTGAAGAAAGTAATAGAAAGAAACATCTAGAAAGACTGGAGGAGGGCATGAGAAAGAAGACAGTTAAACACATCAGGGGTAGAGGGCAGACATCTCCAGGGACCCTGAAGACTTCAAGAGGGCAGAAATCAGAAGGGGCTAGAGAGATGGGTCAGCAGATAAGACTGGTTGCTCTTGCAAAGGACCTGAGTTCGAGTCCCGGAACCCACATGGCAGTTCACAAACATTTGCCACTCCAATTCCAGGAGATCTGACTTCCTCTCTGGCGTCCTTGAACTCCTTCACACACTCAGGCATACACACATAGGCAATGGATTAATTATTTACTTAACTACCTTTTTACATCTTTAAGAAAACTAGGAAGGTAGGAGACCTCCTCTACTGGATAAAAAATATCTACTCAAAGCCGGATGGTGGTGGTGCTCACCTTTAATCCCAGCACTCAGGAGGCAGAGGCAGGTGGATCTCTGTGAGTTCGAGGCCAGTCTGGTCTACAGAGTGAGAACCAGGACAGGCTCCAAAAGCCACAGAGAAACCCTGTCTTGAAAAACAAAAATAAAAAGAATATCTACTAAAAAAAATCTGTAATTTATTCTTGGTACTGAAAACCTGAAAATCTCCCTAGGATGGAAAGCAAGGTAAGGAGCCAGCTGCCAGTGATCCTTTTCAGCTGTTTGATGTTGGCGGTACCAGAGATGGAACCTAGACCCTTGAATGCGTTAGGTGAGTGCTCTACTATTGAGCTCTATTCTCAGTCCCTTCTGTTTTATTTTGAGACATGGTGCCTTTAACTGGTCTGGGAAACTCACCCTACAGCCCAGTTTGCTCTCAAATTAGAGAATCCCCTGCCTCTGACTCCTGCATGCTGAGTTTACAACTAGGGCTGGGAGTTCTTGCCATAGCAATAAGGCAAGAAAAGTCAATAAAATCCAGGCAGATCACAAAAGAAGAAACAAAAAATGTTACTTTTCTTGTCTTGGGCAAAGGATACAATTATACAGACAAACAGATACAGAAAGCCTCCTTCCCTAACACCCTGGGTGTGGGGACATCTGCCACCTCAGCACTGAGGAGATCAAGGCAAGAGGATCTGGCTTGAGGCCAGCTTGGCAGTACACTAAGTCCCAGGCCAGGTACAACTACATAAAAAGACCATGGAAGAAAACAAACAGGCCAGTAAGAGTGCTCAGTGGTGAAGGCACACCAGCCTTATACCCTGAGTTTGACTCCTGAAGTCCTCATAAAGACAGACAGAGAGAAACAACTCCACAGACTTGTGAGATTCATGTACTCACTGTGGCTGTGGGCCCATGCTCACAGCATGTAGTAACAATAAATTAAAACAAGACCTCCCGGGATTTATAAATGAAAACAGCAAACTTACAAGACACAAGATTAGCACACAAAACTCAATAATTTTAAGTCTATTTACTAGCAATGAGCACATGGAAACTAAACATAAAGACTACAGTGTTGGGTCAGTGACGTGACTCACCTGGCAAGGGTTCCTGCTGCTCAGTCTAACACCCTGAGTCCAGTCCTGTATGGTAGAAGGAAAGAACCAACTCCCAAAAGCTGCCTGGATACTCCCTATAGCCCCGATCATGTGACCCAGGGATCAGCCCTAGATACTCCCCTTTGTCCCCTACCATGTGACCCAGGGATCACCCCTAGATACTCCCCTACGTTCCCTACCATGTGACCCAGGGATCAGTCCTAGATACTCCCCTTCATCCCCTACATGTGACCCAGGGATCACCCCTAGATACTTCTCTACATCCCCATCATGTGACCCAGGGATCACCCTTAGATACTCCCTTATGTCCCTACCATGCCACCAAACAACCAGTCCCTAGACAGTCATCTCACATCCCCAGGCTCAGGCATTGTCTCAGTGTAAAGCATTGACCACACAAGCATGAAGACATGAGTTTGGATTCCTAGGATCCATGAAAAGCTGGACACAGTAGCCTGTATCAGTAATCCTAGTGTTCCTCTGAGGTGGTAAGTGCAGGCAAGAGGATCCCTGCAAGTTCACAAGATAGCTACCCTGGAGTCCCTGTGGCAAACAAGAGACCCTGTCTCACACAGGTGGAAAGCAAAAACTAACAATTGAAATTGTTCTCTGACCTCTCTCTCTCTCTCTCTCTCTCTCTCTCTCTCTCTGTGTGTGTGTGTGTGTCTTTCTCTGTCTATCTCTCTCTGTGTGTCTCTGTATGTCTCTCTATGTGTCTCTCTCTGTCTCTGTGTCTCTGTGTCTCTCTGTGTCTCTGTCTCTGTCTCTCTCTCTCTCTCTCTCTCTCTCACACACACACACACACACACACACAAAGATAAAAGAAAATCTACATCCCCAGTTTTAAAAACAACAAAAACAACTACTTTACTATACACAAGAAACTCTTTGGAATACCCTAAACCGGAAGCCACCCCACTGTCCTTCAGAGGGTGAGTGTTAACCGTGAGCATTCCCTTGGGGATGAAACACAGCACTAAGCTTTCCTTAGGGTACACATATTTTCATGAAAAAGATTCTATTTAGAAAAAAATCTCTGAAAATGATCATGATCATTACCTTTGTTCTAACAGAATATTTTTGCTGGGTATAAAATACTTGGCTGAAGTATTTTTCCTTTCTCTTCTCCGTTTATGGTCTTTACATTTAAAATGACTTCAGATTCTCAGCTTCGGAGATAGTGCAGAGAAGCGGACTGCAGTGGTCTACACCTGTAACCCCAGCAAGACTGAGGCAAAAGGATTACTGTGAAGTCCAGGCTAGGCTAGGCTGCATAGTGGGGGCCTCCCTAAAGACGTGAATGACAGGAAATCCAAGCAAAGTGCTTACCTAGAGTATCCCAGGCCCTGGCTTCAATTCATAGCACGGGGGGGGGGGGGGGGGGGGGATGTCCCTCAAGGATCTCCTCTGGTGTCACCTCCCTGAGGAGAGGTGGAAAGAGCAAAGTATGTCTCCTTCAACTCATTTGGGGATATAGGACTTGTGTCATGTATACAAGTGGTGCTCAGTTAAGATCTGCCAAACTGCTCTGGTCCCAGAGCGACTTACACAGTCCATGGGCTGTGATGGCTTCTGTCCCAGATCCTCATGGGAGTCTAACTGGGGTCCAGGCTGAATTCATCCATGTGACAAGGTGTTACCCAAACACCTACTAGGTGCCTTCGAGCATTAGCCAACACCCCAAATCAGCCCTCTGCCCAGTGCTCTGTCTGCTGAGAGTTCAGACGGGTGAAGAAGACAGCAAACAGTCACCAGCATGAAAAAATAAATTACAGCTGGGTGGTGGTGGCACACACCTTTAATGCCAGCACTTGGGAGGCAGAGCAGGCAGATCTCTGTGAGTTCAAGACCAATCTGGTCTACAGAGTGAGTTCTAGTAAGCCAGAGCCTTTACACAAAGAAAACCTGTCTCAAAAAATTAAAAATAAAATAAAAAATAAATTACAATCTAGCATCGTGGCACACATCTGTCCTCCTAGCACCTGACAGGTGGAGGTAGGAAGATTGGGGGGTTGAGGCCAGCCTGGGCTACACAAGACTCTGTTTAAAAAGGG
The DNA here is from genome assembly GCF_018167655.1 of Microtus oregoni. Lineage (NCBI taxonomy): Eukaryota > Metazoa > Chordata > Mammalia > Rodentia > Cricetidae > Microtus > Microtus oregoni. The sequence goes on along the minus strand of NW_024543084.1, from coordinate 14,486,161 downwards.
AAGAAGGAAGTCAAGCAAAACGAAAGCTAAGCTGCAAAGTGCTGGAGGAGATCTGCCATTCGCAATAAAACTGATGGGGGAGGGAGGGTGGGTGCAGGGCTGGCAGGTGGCATAAGGGGGCGTTAGCAAGGTGCCTTTGAACCAAGGCTTACAGAAGGGAGCAGAGGAGGGCAGGAAGGTTCCAGAGGCTTCATGAAGGGGGAGCGGTCCCAGGCCACCCAGTCTCAGGGAGGCCACAGTGAGCCAGTTACTGGACCTTAAATTCCAGATGTAGGCTGTCCCCCATTCTCCAGATGTGCAGGAGACTGGGTCCTCTGCACAAGGAGGCAGTAGCAGCAGGCAAGAGTTTGGCAGGGCTGTGGCAACTGTGGTGGGTGGTTAGGAGGGCACTGTGTCCCTTGGCCCTGCCCCACACCGGGACCTCTTAACTTTGCTCAGTGTCGGTAACATACAGTCCTGGCGGGTTTTGGAATAGCTGTCCTGGCTACCTGCTTTCTAATGCTCCCTGGAGTTCCCAGTGGGCCATGACCTCACCAGGACTTTGTAGTGTCCAATGAATGAGCCCCCCTCATCTCGACACTTCCCTTGTCCCTCGCCAGTGGGTCTCCGTCCCTCCTGAGAGCCCTCCCAATGCATCGCCTGCCAGGCCTGGACCTCTTCAGCTGGCGCTAGCAAACCTAGCGCGCAGGAGCCTGGGCTCCCGGGTACTTGATATTCCGCACGAAGCAGCGCAGCCCCGGAGCCTCTTCACTGTTGGATGCCCGCCGGACTCGGGATTAGAAGCTGCGCAGCACGCGGGGAGCGAGGGGATTTTATTTAGCGTTTAGGATTTATTCGTATATATGCTGGGAGGGGGAGACAAATACGTATTTAAATCAAGTAAGTTAATCCACAGGGTTCAGGCTGACACTGCCATAGGAAAAGGGTGTTTGCATATTAATCTCTTAACTTAAGAAGGAGAGAAGTGTAGGAGAAACAGCCTGGAATCCGGGAGACCGAAGAGAGCCGGATGGTGTTGGGGTAGCCTGGCCCATCTCCCCTCCCACACACCTGCAGCTGGGGACTGCAAAGGTTAACAGGGCTGCTCCTGGGTAGACACTGGACCTCCCAGGGCCTCTGCTGCAAGGGCTGTGAGATTTAACAGGCGCTCTGCACAAACGTGACTTTCTCAAGCTCAAAGAAGCCCGGGGCTGGGGTGGGGAGTGTGCCGCCTCCATGCCAGGAATCAGCCGGCAAGAGATAAGGCTCAGTCTGAGGACAGTCCCTGTGGGCTGTGGGACCCAGGGGAGGGGACTCTTGAGGGCAGCACTATCTGAAGGATGTCAGAGAGACGTGGCAGCTTGGGAACAAAAGCTGGGGAGGGAGCCAGGGATGGGGTTGGGAGACTTGGGGGCGCACAGGTCAGTTAGAGGCCATAGCAGTGGCAAGGAAGGGCAGAGATGTTGGAAGGAGGCCCTGGCTGGGGGAGAAGGTCCACAAACAGCAGATAGCTTTGGCCCCAGAGCCTTGAGGGACTTTGAGTTTTATTTCAAGCACATGTAAGGGACAGGGATGTCAGCCTATGTCGCCACCTTTTTGAGAAAGGACAATCACTCTTGTCCAGGCAGGTGATGACCTTGAAATACCCAACCAAAGAGTGCAGCCCCATCTCTTCATCACACACCAGTGTATGCATGGGACACATGCATGTACATATGCATTCACCCCCCACAAAACACACCAACACATGCATGTATTATGTGCACATGTGCATATGCACATACATATACACAGCATGTATACCATACACATGCTTATACATATAGCACACAGTCACAATACAGCCATGCATGACACGTACATGCATACCTATGTGCACACATAATACACTCATGTGCACCAACACACGCACACAATGCATGCACACCACATGAGCACACACATTCATGCTCACACACACAGCAGCAGCCTGCAGGCAGGAGAGAAAGGTCAGAGGAGACCCAGGCCTGAGAAGTGGCTCCCTCTTCTCTCTTTGGGGGAGTCACAAGCCCTGAGGGTGCAGAAATTCACCAACCGGCACTTCCTGGGGCATTGGGGTGCCTTGTTCACAAAGCCCCTCCTTAGAGACAGAATTCAAGAGGGTAGGAGAGAGGGGTTTACAAATGTAGACACTGGCTTCCATCCCCAACATGGCCAAAAAAATGAAAGGCATTTGCCCCAAGTCACAAAGGAAAGAAATGGTGGGGATGTGAGCTCTCCTCCTGCCTGACCCTCTCAGGCGGAGACCAACTCAGTGCTGACTGCCTCTCTGTTCAGATTCAACAATCTCAGAACTCCCTTGTCCTCCGGTTGGGATTCCTAGGTGGGGTGGGGGATTCTCCCTGTACTGAGGGCAGAGGGAGCCGGGCTGACTGGGGAGGTTAGCTGGATACACAGAGCTGAGCAGCAACTGTAGTGTGCTTGCAAACTTGAGTAACCCACTCAAGGGATGGCTGGAGCATCCTGAAGGGGCCTGTTCCCATCTGGAGGAGGCTGCACCACACACAGCCTGGGAGAAGGGCCTGCCTGTGGCCTGTGGAAGAACGCCTTGCCCACACTGTTCCTGGGAGAGGTGACCTGTATAAATCAGAGTGAGGCCACTGTCCAGGTTCCTATGATGAAGCACTCCAACCAAAATCAAGGAAAGGGAGGAGACAATTTGTCCAGCTTACAATTCCAGATCTCCGTCCATCATGACGAAAGTCAAAGAAGGAACTAAAGGCAGGCCCGCTTTCCTGTTGCACACAGCAATACCTCTGACCAAGGAACTCACTTCACAGACAAAGCAGTACAGCACGCACCATGGAGGAGGCGTCTGGCTGACTCTCGGCCTGGCTTGTACTCAGTTAGCTTCCTTATACACACAGGACCATTTGTCTAGGGATGGTGCTGCCCATAGTGAGCCGGGGCCTCCTACACTCCTAGTATGTGCTCACAGGCCAGTCTGACATAGCAGGTCCTCAGCTGAGGCTCTTCTCAGATGACCCAGGAGTTGTCAGGTTGACAGTTAAAGCTAACCAGGGCAGTCAGTAAGTCAGCCACTTCACAGGACCCTGTGACTCAGAGTGACGTCCAGCTCAGAACCCACTGGCTCCTCAGAGCACCTCTGGGGCAGTTTCCTCTGGGTTCTACATCCAGAACAGCCTCAAGACTGCTGGCTGAGATGATCCAGGCTCACAGAATACTCTAGTCAGGACTTGACTATAATCCTAAATTTTCTTTAGGTCCCCATAAGATTATTAGCACCCCCAATCAGCAGGAAGTAGCCTAGAAAACTTTGCCCATGTACCCCCAAAATGGATTATGGATGTTTGTCTTTGTTTAGAATGTTGGTTGCAAGTTGTTATGGATAATGGTCAGGAAAAAAGCTAAACAAAGGAGATTAGATTCAGAGTTCTTGTTTTGGAAAGAAAAAGGGGGAAATGCTGTGGGATAATGCTCTTATACCCTGTAAAGATTTGTCACTCATATAGGTTTAATAAAATGCTGATTCAGCAGTAGCCAGGCAAGAAGTATAGGTGGGGAAACCAGACTAGGAGAATTCTGGGAAGAGGAAAGGCTCAGTTTGCAGTCTCCACCCAGACGCAGAGGAAGCAAGATGAAAATGCTGTACTGAGAAAAGTACCAAGTCACGTAGCTAAACATAGACAAGAATTATGGGTTAATTTAAGTTGTAAGAGCTAGTTAGTAATAGGCCTGAGCTAACAGGCCAAACCATTTATAATTAATATAAGCCCCTGTGTATTTCTTTGGGATTGAATAGCTGTAGGACCAGGCAGAACAGAAACTTCCATCTACAAATAGGGGCTGCCACATCATACCTCATCTGGATAGGACAGGACCTTTCACTCCTCCTACCTACTTAACAAGGTATGCTTACTTTTTGTTTAATTTGGTTTGACTGATTTGGCTACAGTCCTCCTACCTCAGGCTCCCAAGGGTTGGGATTACAGGCTGTGTCACCACATTGTGCTTTGAATTTTGATTTTTATTGGTAGTCTGGCAACTGTACGAAACTAGGTGTGTGCACCTAGCATTTGCTATAGAAGGCCCTCTCTAGAATGGTCTGATCTGGATTCTGGGTAAACTGAGGAACATGCCCATAGGATGCTCACTTAGGTTTGTGTCAGGGTTACCTTGGGAAGGTTTCCTCTCTCTCTCTCTCTCTCTCTCTCTCTCTCTCTCTCTCTCTCTCTCGTGTGTGTGTGTGTGTACATGTTTATGTGGGTATATGTATGTAGAGATCAGAGTTCAAGGTCAGGCATCATGTTCCATCTGCTGTTCTGAAACAGAGTTTCTCCCTGAAACTTATGAACCCTGCTGGGCTGACTGGCCAGTGTCCCCAGTGACCTCCCTGTCTGCGCCATCACAGAGCAAACGTTATGTAAACTGCCTGTGGTGGGTTGATAGAAAATAAACCCCAAAAGGAGTAGAGTGATCAGGAGGTGTGGCTTTGTTGGAGTAGATATGGCCTTGCTGGAGGAAGTGTGTCACTATAGGGACAGGCTTTGAGGTCTCGTGTATGCTCAAGCTATGCCCAGTGTCTCAGTTCACATCCTGTTGCCTGTTGATCAAGATGTAGGACTCCCAGCTCCTTCTCGGGTACCATGTCTGCCTGCTTACCACCATGTTTCACTGTAATGATAATAAACTAAACTTCTGAAACTATAATGAGTCACCTCAATTAAATATTCCCTCGATAAGAGTTGCCATGGTCATGGTGTCTCTTCATAGCGATAGAAACCCTAAGGCACTGCCAAACCCCATTTTTCATGTTTGCTATCTCCTCAGCCCCAAAAAGATGCTATCTGAGCTGAGATCTGAAACATGGGAAGGAAGAAAAGAGATGTTACACCCTGTGAGACTGGAGAATTGGGCAAGAGACAGGGCCGGGTGGGGCACAGCATTTCTGCCACTGAAGGGAGGGCACTGGCTGGTGGGGGAAAGAATAGGGCTTCACAGAGGAGGTAGATTTGAGCCTGGCTCGGAGCCCTGCAAGACAGCTGGGAGAAAGCAGGGGAACCAGAGCACCCCAGTTTGGGAGAAGATGGCCTCTTTTTTCTGGCAACCCAGACAATGCCCTCTCTGCTCTGTGCCCTGCTCCCCTGACAAGGGCTTTTGTTAAATGAGGAGACACACATTTCTGGTCAAAAAAGGGCTAGAGGGCAGCCATGATGCTGGTCGCCCAACTGGACCATTTGGCTGTGCATTTAACTGGCGCTTGACACACGCAGGGCAAGTGCAGTCACACTTTGCAGACAAACCCAACAGAAGCAGGCATTCTCCCAGAAAGATCCTGTCTGGATGGTTGCTGCCCCCAAACTCCTGTGACAACTCAGTCTCCAGACATTGTAAGGTGGAACCTAGGGTGTTTATAGGCCGGGAGACAATTAAGATTCCATAAACCAGGAGGAAGGAGAGCCCTGATGCCTTCACGAGGAGAGAGAACAGACAGACACACAGACACACTCACACTCTTTATCTCTCACCAAGGGATACCTCGGGTCCCTTTGACCCTGCTCCTTCAGAACCCGAACAAAACAAACAAAAACCCCACCTTTTTTTTCTTATAAAGCAGTCTGTCTCTGGTAGTCCATTATAGTAAAAAACAAAAGGCTTATATTATTTATTCATTTTATTAGGGTACTTTATTAAATTGGTGCGTGGACTAATGAATAAGTGGGTGAGGCTATTAAGAGTCTATCCAGAAACTGTTGGCTCCACACCAAGAGGTTCATGAAGCAGGGAGGAAAGCTAACACTTCCTGGCCCCCTGGGAGGCACTGATCTTGCCCATGATCACGGGTGCCTCTGCTACCTGCCCTCCAGAGTCTGCCTGGAACCCCTCCTGAGCACAGCAGAGGTGACCAGCTTGACACCCCAGTCCAGTGGGGTCTGAAGAGAGCAAGAGGTCCTCTGAGGCAGACGGTGCTGGGGCTCACGGTGCCCCTCCTGTCCTCCCAGGGCAGGCAGCTTACCCTTACCAGCCTGACCTTGTAGCCAACAGTGAACAGTGTGCATTTGCTCGCAGAGGTTAGGAGAATGTCCCCTAGCAGACCCCAGCAGACATGTGGGTGGCGCCACAGAGTGTCTTGGGATTCCTGGTTCATGTGTTCCCACAGGGAAAACAGCACCCTGGAAGAACACCCCAGAGGGAGGCTCCTTGGAAGAGGGGACCATGGGCTGGGATGTGTTTATCCTGCTAGAAAGCTTGCCCATCGTCCTGCTAGAAGGCTTACCCAACCGCTAGAATGCTTGCCCATCCTGCTAGAATGCTTGCCCATCCTGCTAGAATGCTTGCCCATCCTGCTAGAATGCTTGCCCATCCTGCTAGAATGCTTGCCCATCCTGCTAGAATGCTTGCCCATCCTGCTAGAATGCTTGCCCATCCTGCTAGAATGCTTGTCCATCCTGCTAGACTGCTTGCCCATCCGCTAGACTGCTTGCCCATCCTTCTAGAAAGACTCTTGTGCCCCATTCCCAGTTCAGCGTAAACTGGATATGCTGGCACCCACCTGTCATCTCAGCACTCAGGAGGATCAGAAGTTCAAGGCCATCCTCAGTAACACATCAAGTGACAGGCTAGCCTGTCTCCCACCATCATCACTGCACATTCATGTCTGTCCACACACTTCCCTTCTAGGCAAGAGTCACCATCCCTGAACTCCCTGGGTTGTGTGAACCTCAGCTTTCTGGTCAACAACAGTAAGGTCACATTAGCTCCCTGAGGCACAACTAGGGATGGGCGGTTATGTGTGTAGAGACACACTTAGCCTCAGCCACAGGTTCACGGGGATCACCCTGATGTTCGTGCCCTACCCAAATGTGCATCTGTCAACCTGGGGTCACATCTGGCCTGCACCGGTGGGTGCCAAAAGCCCCCACTGCTGCCTCCTACCCCTCCTGTTGCTGGGTTCACAATTTTCTCTCTTAATCAACTACCTTTCCTTGAATAAATGTATCCAGACATGAGCTTTACGTGACCTCTGTTAAGAGGAAAACTAATCTCAGGCCATAAATGGAAGGTAAAAAAATAATAATAAATTGCAGTTAAAATAAACATGTTATTCAAGCCTCTTGACGTGTTGTTGCCCATGACAGTTTTTGATAGGATGAGCTGGGGAGGTGCACCCCCATACCTCGGGGAACCAGAGGAGCGAGGGGAAAAGGACAACGCTTCCGAGGTTGTGACTTTGAAGGACTCCTAAAATCCCTGGTCACCCTGAGGAAACCCTGATCAGATAGTACTCCCACACACACCAGGCTGGGACCAGACCTCATTACCTAACAGGCATGAGGCAGCATGGCAGATAAGGGTGTTTAAACCGTGGCCCATGGACTCGTCTAGACGTAGGCTGCCTTTGGCTTTCTGCTCCCCGCACAACTGTCTGTTCTCTGTAAGTGCTCACACTTTTTCCAGGGCTCCCTGCCTGCCATCCCACAACCAGCTCTGCCCACCTCCACCAGCCCGCAGGGACCTCACTGATGTCTGCAGTGTCACCAAGCTGTTCTGCCATTCAGAGATGGCGCTTCTGCCTGCAGGGCCCAGCAAACACTATTCTTCCTCTTGCTGCAGCCCAAAGCCTAGCACAAGACACTGAGGAGGAAGGAGCTAAGGACCACACCCAATCCCCCCAACAGAGCCTCCTGGCTGGTGAGAGGGCTGGCAGGGTGGGGTGGGGGATTACCGACACTTGCCATCTAACCTGAAGACCTGAGTTTGATTCCAGGAACCCACACACACGGTGGAAGGAGAGAACAAACTCCTACAGGTTGCCCTCAAACTCCACACTCTCATGCGCAATAAACAAATCAAATAAGATGCCTTCACACAGCAGCTGAGTCAGATCCAACCAGCCCTATGCTAGGCAATTTCTTTATTTAAAGTGCAATCATTTTACTCAGAAAGGAATGTGTGAGATAAAACAGGCAGGCTCGAAGAAGAGAGGTGCTCACTGAATGTCCGGACAGTCCCTAAGGACCCTCTCAGACAGGCCAACTGGGAAGAGGCACAGATTCCCCGTCACCTGGGCCAGCTGGCTATGCCTGGGGCACAGACGCATAGGCTGGTGGCATATGTCACAGGTCTGTCACTTAGCCACAGGCTCTCTGTGTCCCACAGAGCAGTGAAATCTCTGTTTACACAGGCCCCAGCTTGGCCATGACCCATTGATCTCATAACGTTATTATCCTTGGGGGTCAGGCAAGCACCCCTTTACAGCCCAGCGCAGGGCCTGGCCAAGTGCCCAGGTAACCTCAGGCATGCGTGCAGACCCCTCACCACACACATTACACAAGATCCCAGCATCTCACCCCCAGGAGATTTGGGGTGAGGGATTGGGAGAAGAGGGGTTGGCTGGGGCTAAGTCCTTACCCCATGGGGCTTCCTTTATTCTTTGGTCTGAGCCCCCAGGCCACAAACAGGCAAAGGAAATAAGACCACCTCCACCTCCACCCCAACCCCCCACATTCTGCTCCCAAAGGGTTCTCAGGGCCTGAAAAGCAAAGAAATCACCAGGATACACAGATGGATCGGAAGGACTTTCTCCAGGATGTGAAGCCTGCGCTAATAGGAGCCAGGGGAAGGCAGCAGGGACCTGGTGAGGAAGGCAGCAGGGAGCTGATGTAGGGCACCCAGGCTGGGGTCAGGGGAAGGCAGCAGCAAGCTGGTGTAGGGCATCCAGACTGGGGTCAGGCTTGGCTCTTTCCTTCCCTGGGTCTCAGCTCTGTTGACTGCCTTCTGGCCTGATCCAGCAGCCACGAAACATAGGTTTTGTGAGACTCTTCTGACGGTGCCCAGTGTCCAGGCTACACAGGTAACTAGGGATATGTCCTGGCCATGGCACTAGTGAACACAGTGGGCACATGAGTGTACCAGGGGTCACATGCACACACAAACACAGATACACACACACACACACACAGACACACACACATTCTTTTTCCTTTTGAGAAAAAGAGTCTCATGTAGTGCAGGCTAGCCTTAAACTCACTATGTAGCTGAAGGTAACCCTGAACTCTTGGTCTTCCTGCCTTCACCTCTGGAATTCTGGGATCACAGGCATGAACCACACACCTGACTGGATACTTGAAGAAAGAAAACTTGAAAAAGAATTTTTTTATTTAAGTGTTTTGTGTGTTTGTTATGTGTGTGCCTCCCTGAGCAGTTGTATAACCCTGGGAGAGTGTCTGGACCTCTCTGGGCCTGCTTTCCCCTTTGTAAAAGAGGACAATTTAGGACGCCTTAAACCCCAGCACTCGGGAGGCAGAGGCAAGCAGATCTCTGTGAGTTCCAGGCCAGCCTGGTCTACAGAGTGACACCCTTTCTCGAACAAAAGAAACAACCAGGGCTATTCTGAGGCCTGAAAGAGAGACTATACCTGGTAGAACACACATTCTTCCTTGAGAGTCATCCTGCCATGTGGACCTCACTCCTGATCTCCTCTGCTGGCCTGACAGCCACAGCCGTCAGGATCACTCCTGACAGAACGCCCACTATCTCCCTGGGTCCCCCTAATACACCCCATGCAGGTGTGTGACACAAACTATAATGGCCCTCTGGGGAGGAGTCGGGGTGAACAGACATGATCTGAGTCTTCACCCAGCAGCTGGTCTAACCAGCGAGTTTGCGGAGGTGGCTGGCAGGAGTATGTGTGGCCCAGAGGCATCCACATTGCCCTAAGCCCACGGGCGACGGCTCCTGCTTGTTTTGCAGAGAGCGTGTGCAGGAACGGCTGGTCTGCAGCACTGTTACCGCTTATATAACCAGAGGGATCTTAGAAACTTCAGAAGCTTCATTTGCTGAGCCCAAGGAGCCCCTTGGCTCCTTGGTTAGGTTTCAATTCCAGGACACCTGCAGACAACAGTGTCGGGGGTGGGGACAGTAGGCGCTACAGTCCCAGGCCCAGGACTCTTGGTAGCTGGTTCACCCAAGATGCTACTGGCACTAAAAGCATTTTCCCAGAGAGGACATGGACGTTTCCAGAAAAGGGCCAGTGGTTTAGACTTAGCCCTGCCCTTGCCACATGACCTAATCAGAGGTGTTGACTCAGGTGGGGCTGACTGGAGCCTATGACCATCTGGGACCCCTTGCAGGAGCTGGGTCTGACTCCAGCCTGGACAGGTGGCCATACCTTCCCCCAGTGAGTGAGAAGCCTGAGGGTACTGCTCTAGGTCACCTGATCTGCCAGCCTGGGCTTCCTGGGGTTGGGTTGGCTAGAAGAGGGTGATGGTCAGGCTGAGGGCAGCATCTCTACACCCCAGTGTCAGGGGAGGAGGAGGAGAAAGAGAGGAATCTGACACAGGAACCAGGGCAGCACGAGAAGACTCTGCAGGAATAGAGGCTGTCAGTCTATGGGGCACGTGACCTCCATCAACACACAAGTGTGCACACATGCACACACAGACACACCGTACACACACCCCACACATACATAGCCTGTCCGTCCCTGGAGAACCTGACTTCTGCCAACACACAAGAGCATGCACGCACACACTCTACATACATACCCTATACACACACACACACATACACACACACCCTACATACACACACCCCACACATCCACATAGCCTGTCAGTCTCTGGAGCATCTGACCTCCATCAACACATAAGTATGTGCACACGCACACGCACACCCTATATACACACACCCCACATATACACACAGCTTGTCAGTCCCTGGAGCTCCTGACCACACACACACACACACCAGGAGAGTTGCAACAGGAACCATCCACCCCTGAGGCAGCACACCTGGGAGGTGGGGCAGCCAGGTGCAGGCAAAGGAGGTTGGGACAGGCAGACTGGGCCGGGCTCCAGAGCAGGGTGGGGAATGCCAGGGATGGAGTCACCACCCAGCACACATTCGTCAGATATAGGCCGGCCTAAGTGCCAGTCACCACGCCAGGGGAGATGGCAAGACCAGACAGAGCATAGCCCTGCATTGGGTTCAGCCAGGTAACAGGGAGATGGGGTGTAGGCAGCCAGGTGGGCTGCAGTGGGGACCTTCCTCTCTGCCAGTGACAAGCTGAAGGGTCCCCAAGTGGCAAGAGCTGCTACCTTTTTGAAAACTATTCCTTCGGTTTATTTTGTGTGTGTGTCAGATAACACAGAGTGTGTATGTGTGTGCATGTGCCACCGTGCATATGTGGAGGTCAGAGGACAACTTCTAAGAGTTCATTCTTTCCTTCTGCCATGCAGATTCTGGGGATCAAACCCCGGAGGCCAGTTCGGGCAGCAAGTACCGTGACCCACTGAGCCATGCCGCTTGTCCTGACATGCATTTTTTTAAAGTGTTGAGTTGTTTTCGTTGGGGGAAGGACTGGAGGGCAGAGAGGATGAGGCAGGGAGGTGTGCGGATTATGTTCCCACAGAGCCGTGAGAACTCAGTTGTAGTGGAGCAGGGGTGGACTTCCAGGTTAACACTGCATCCGCACCCACATGGTGAAGAGCTGGGCCTCTCTGGGAAAATAAGAACATGGTGATTTCACTTACCCTGCAAAGAACAAGTCAGGGGTCAACCAGTGGCAGGGACTCAGTCTGGAGTGTCAAGTTAGTCAGCTGGAGCCGCATCTTGTGAAGGACTGGGGAGATTGTGGACTGTGTGGCCAGCGTTGGGGTACTCGGTCTCAGGTACTGAGAAAGTCTTCCAGGGACAAGGCAAGCGGGACAAGTGAGGGTGAGGCTCTCACTGTGCCCATGCCAGGTGAGCAGGAGGAAGAAGGCTAAGAGAAGGAAGAGCCAGGGTTAGCCTCAGGGTTCTCCACGAACTGGTCGCTGCTGAGCCCTGCAAGAGCTGTTTGGGTGGAATAGCCAGGGCAGGGGTGGAGAGAGAGTGAGCAGAGGACTCTCCCAGTGTGGGGTGGCCAGAAAAGTGTACTGAAGCGGGATGACTGTGGGGTCTAGGGATGTCGTTCTAGCCTGTTTGCTGTGTGCAGTGGCCCAGAGGAGCGGCCCATTGGCAATGCTGGGGAGGCGAGGCTGTGCTAAGGCTTAGGAGGGGTCCAGGTAGCCGGCCAGGTCCCACTGCAGAAAGGGCATCCATTGTCTCTTCTTCATCTGGTGATGGGTTCTTGGGTGTTTCTAACCCAAGGTTCTTAGGAACCACGCTGCTACAAACACGGAGGTAAGAGGATATCTTTGCGACCCAGATTTCAGCTTCTTTAAGGATATGCCCAGAATGAGGTGTGTGAAATTGGGTATTGTGGCAACAAAATGCCTGGCAGAGCGTCTTGAGGGAGGGAGGATTTATTTGGGTTGTGGTTTCGGAAGTTTAGTTCATCATGGTGGCAGGAAAAAGAAAGGGGAGAAGAGGGAGGAGGGATGGGGAGGGAGAAGAGAGGGGAGGGAAGAGAAGGGGAGGGAAGCGGAGGAGAGGAGAGGAGACAGAGAGAGACCAGCCAGCTGCCTTTCCTTTATTTCCTCTTACTCCACCTGGAGTCCCAGCTTGCAATAAGGGTCTTGTGCCCTTACTTAGTCCCCGCTGGAATCACGTGCACAGGCATATCCCCAACTCTCTGTCTCCCTGGCACTGGGGTTACAAAGGCGTGTGCCACCACACCTGGCTTTTTACATGGGCACTGAGGATCAAACTCAGGCCCTCACAGTATGTGCTCAAGTGTACATGCAGGTACATGCCACAGCACGCGTGTGGCAGTCAGAGGAGTTGGTTTTCTCCTTTCACCTTGGGGGTCTGGGGGTTTTCATAGCAGAGTCTCTCTTGTTTCTGCTGTGCTGTATGCTCCAGGGTAGCAGGCCTGTGGGCTTCTGCTGCTGTTGAAGCAGCAGACCTTCCGTCTTGCTCAAGGGGTGCCGGGATTACACCACTATGCCCAGCCCCACACCCAGCTTTGTGTGGGTTCTCAGCAGGCAGAGAGAGGATATTCCACACGGGAAGGGCAGCTTGAGAGGAACGAGGACCTGGAAGATGCTGAGCCAGGGGCAAAGGCTGCAAGCAGCTCATTGAGCAAGCACAGGAGTACTAGACTATGAAGCTGGAAATGGCTGGGTGAGGCTGACGTGAAGGGCCCTAGACAGCTCAAGAGGTGGCAGGAACCCCTGCAGGGCTGAGAGCGGAGCACAAGGACCACAGCAGGACATGGGCTAATCATGGCAGGGACACCGTGTCTGCAGAGGAAGGATGGGAGTTTGGAGAGCAGAGTAAGAGAAGCACAGAAGAGTCTGGAAGGGAAGAGGCTCCCATGCATTGCCTCCTGCCGCTGGGAAGCTTTGCCACGCATCCGCCCTAGGCTAAGCAAGCCTTGGTCTCCAGCTCCTCATTGACCTGGTCAGGTATACATGTAGACCCCAAAGTAGAGATGAGGAAACCGAGACCCAGCCAGTAGAACTCTCCCGAATTCTCAAAGTCATCCGATGACAGAGCTGAGGTGCCAAGCTCTGCCTCTTTGCCTTGATTCCAGGAGCACTTATGGAGCACGTTCTGTGTGTGTGTGTGTGTGTGTGTGTGTGTGTGTCTGTCTGTCTGTCTGTGTCTGTGTGTGTGCCAGCTGCCCTGCCCCCCAGATCAGTGTGACTTCAGGGCTATTGGTCTTAGAGCTGTTCTGCATGGTCGCAACAGTGCTCAGCCTCCAATCTGCTCTAGACAAGATGCATCGGGCTCACTCCCCAGAGCCTGGAGCGGGGAAAGCAGCTGGTTGAGCCACAGGAGCTCTCCCCCACACCTCCCACCACCATCAATGAAACTTTAGCCACAAGGCTTTCTGCTCTATGGATAGTTGGGAGGGTAACCCCTGGGCCACAGTTATGGAGGCCAATGGCAGGGACAAAAAAGGAGCCCTTTGGGGATAGCTAAGAGGCATAGAAGACCCTCACAGGGCAGGAATAAAGAGGGAAGGAAGCTGCAGGTCAGATATGAGGGACCCAGGGGTCTAGGGCTGGGATTATGGATGGAACTGCTTCCTCATGGAGCCAGGGACATGGCATGGTTGGTAAAGCACCTCCCTTAAAAATGTGAGAACCAGGACCCATGTAGAAAAGGAAGCTGGACATAGGAATACATGCCTCTGATCCAAGAGTGTTAGATAGTGAGGTAGTTTGAATTGGTCCCCAGAAGCTCACTATTAGGAGGTGTGGCTTTGTTGGAGTAGGTGTGGCCTTATTGGAGGAAGTGTGTTACTTTGGAGGCAGGCTTTGAGTTCTCATATATGCTCAAGCCACATCTAGTGTCTCAGTTCACTTCCTGTTGCCTGCACAAGATGTAATCTCGCAGCCACCTCTCCAGCACCATGTCTGCCTGCACATTCCTATGTCCTACCATGATGACAGTGGATTGAACCTCTGAAACTGTAAGGGAACCCAATTAAATGTTTTCCTTTATAAGAGTTGTCATGGTCATGGTGTCTCTTCGTGGCAGTAGGGACCTCAGCTAAGACAGATGGGACACAAAGACAGGCAGAGCCCCAGAGCTAGCTGGCCAGCTCATCTAACTAATTTGGTAGAGTTCCAGGCCAATGAGAGACCTTGTCTCTAACCAGGGGTATATTAGCTAAAAAGTAAGAACCAAGATCGCCCTCTGACCCTTGCGCATGTGTACAATGTATGCATGTACACACTTGTTCATACAAGCACCACACACAAGAGAGAGAAAGTTGGAGTTTCATCCCTAGGAACTGTAAACATGACCTTCTTAATTTAGAAATGGGAGCTTTGCTGGGTGTGGGGGCACCACCTTTAGTCCCAGCACTCTGGAGGCAGAGGCAGGTGGATCTCAGTGAGTTTGAGGTCAGCCTGGTCGACATGGCAAGTTCCAGGCCAGACAAGGCTACACAGTGAAACCCCATAAAAATAAGTAAATGGGGGGCAGTATGGATCTGTATGAGGCTTTGAGGGCTCCTAGGCCTGTGGACACCTTGGCTCTGGCCTCTCTGAGGGAGTACCTCCTTATAGTAGTAAAGACCAGTTTCCAACACCTCATTCCTGTAGTTTCAGGCAGTGAGAGAACTGGGAAGAGGCTCCAGAGAGCTAGGGCGAAGCAAGGGCCAGTGCCACATCAGAGAAACACACGAAACGGACAGGGACGTAGCTCAAGGCAGAGCAGCTGCCAAACATGCAGGAGCCATGCCAGCTATCCCAGCACCTGGAAGATGCAGACCGGGAGGTTCGAAGTTCAAGATCGTCTTCGGCTACGTGGTGGACGTGAAGTCAAGCACAAACAGGAAGAGGGGGACGCCGTCAGAAATTGACTCCGAGACTCTGGGCAGAACAGGTCTCTGTCTAACAAATACCCTAGTCTTGAGGATGCCTTCAGGAGCTGCCGTGAGGCTGCCAACTGAGGTGGGTAACCCACTTTCTCATGAGGCACTGTTGGTAGAAGCAAACCGTGGGAACAGCCTAGCCGCCGGTCATGTGGGACTGTAAGTAGCTGTGACCGGCTTCAGTGCACCCACTGGAGCTCTGGGGTCCGGGGACCGCTGTGAATGCTGCTTAGCGGGGCTAACAAGCCACAAGCCAGCCTAAAAGGCTGTGTATAGCAGACACCAGTGCAAGAGGGGACATTGCTGGCGGAGGGTCTCTCAACTCAGATTCAAAGGATCAAAAACTAGAGCATCCTTGCTTCCTTCAGACACTGTAGAACAACAGGAGATAGGGCGGGTCCACGCTGCTGGAGTCCTGCGGTTACTGCCAACAAACCCACACATGACACGGAACACGACAACAACGGGTCTTTAATTCAGTAAGAACACACTTCCTCACAGTCCTAGAGGGCAGAGGACAGAGGTCAAAGTGCCAGCAGGCCTAGGATCCCTCAAAGCCTCATAAATCTTATGAGCTGTGCCCTAGAAAAGGGTGACTTCACTCTCTCCCACATCCCATTGGCGAGAGCCGAGTCACATGCCACTCTCCGCAGGGAAGGCTGGGAAATGTAGTCCAACTTTTGCAAGCCTCCCGGAGACAGGAGATCTGCTGACGGGCAGGCAGCTCCACCTCCCATAACAGGCAAGCTGACAGAATCCACTCTCTAGGCAGTAGGTTCATAAGCATTTTCATAATTACATTTCTTTGAATTTCCCAAATCTCCTAAAAAGAAACAGGGTTTTAAAAATTAACTAAATAGTCTTCAAGTGTGTGTGTGTATGAGTGTGTATTTGCACACCTGTCGACATGGTGCATGTGTCACGAAAGCCAGAGGCTGAAGTTGTGTGCCTTCGTTTATTGTCTTTCATCTTATTTTTTTGTGACAAGATCTCTCACGGAACCTAGATCTCACGAATCGACTAGACTGGCTGACCAGTGAACCCCTAAAACCCAGCTGTCTCCACCCACCAATGGTGGGGCCACAGGCCTGCACCGTCAACCCCACTTTTTATGTGTCTGCTGGGACTCCAAATTCAGATCCTCATACTTACCCAAAAGGTTTTTTACCAAAAGGGCCGTCTCCCCAGACCCCGGACAGGCTTCTTAGTAGCCCTAGGGTCAGAGCTGCAGGCCACATGGTAGACAGTAGACGCTCCTTCTCTCTTAGTCTGTTCGGGTGATTTCAACAAATGCCATAGATCACTGGGTTTATAAAGAGCCAGAGCAAGGCTGGGGAAATAGCTCAGTGGCAAAGTGCTTGCCTTGCATGTGGGAGGTTCTAAGTTCAATTCCCAGCACCAGGAAAGTCAGAGAAAGAAATGACACTGAAGCTTTCTTCTCATTGCTGTCCAGACCCCATCCAGGAGTGTGAGTTCCACTCCTAGAGTGTGGATTTCTCTGCCTCACAGATGTTGTGCCTTCTTCCTGTATCCTTGTGGTGGTGGATGATTGTGTAAGCGCAGGTCCTCCTTCAGAAGGCATGGGTGGAGCACTTGGTTAGCATGCGCAAGGCCCTGCGTACCATCCCCAACATCATTAGAAGCAATAAGGACAATAAGGCCATCTGTGGGGCCCCAGCCTCTGCCTTCATCATCTTCCACAGGCTCTGCCTCTCAGCAGCATCCTCCAGAGCAGTGAGCGGTTCTCACCCTTCCCAACACTCAGTTCCTCATGCTGTGCTGACCCCAACCATAAAACTATCTTCGTTGCTACTTCATAACTGTAGTTTTGCTACTGGGTCCTAGTGTCAATATCTGTGTTTTCCGATGGTCTTAGGTGACCGCTGTGAAAGGGTTCAACCCACAAAGGGGTCTGCACACACAGGTTGAGAGCCAAGGCTAGAGGGAGTGGTTTCAACATTGGGGGTGGAGCATACAAGCCTTCAGATTACTGTCCCTGCCATTGAGGATGCAGTACAGTTGGCAGAGTGTTTGACCAGTGTGTGTGAACATCTCTAGCATGACATGAGACCACGTGTGGAGGTGGAGGCAGGAGGGGCAGGAATTCCAGAGCATCCTCAGCCCAAGCCTCATGAGAATATCTCAAAAATAAATTAAATAAATAAGCAACTAAAATGAAAGATAACAATAGAGCGTGGCTAGATGCCTCCATGGATAAAAACACTTGTCACAGAAACCTGGTGGCCTGAGTCTGATTCCTCTATCCCAAAGTGGAAGGAGAGAGCCAACGTTCCCGAGTTATCTTCTGGTCTCCACACAAATGCTGCACACACACATGCGTGTACACACACACACACACACACACGGGGGGGGGGGAGGGAGTAAACAAAATAAAAATAAAAGACAGACATCACAGAGCCTTTCGAAGAATAAGGAAGAATTTGTGCTCACACTCCTGGCTCCGGCTCAGTGCGAACCTGCAGTGCAGCACACAGCAACCTTGGCCATCACCTTACTCTTCCTGTCCTAGTCAGCTCTGTCCTGTGCTCTCCCTGGGTGGCCCTTCTGTGCCTCCTCCCAGCTCCTCAGACCCAACCTCGCTCACTGTCCTGAGATTCCTACTTCCTGTTTCACAGAGACAAGACAATAGGGAGAACAAGACCCCACTTCCTTCCCTCTTGCTCCGGGGCTCTCCCTGCCTCTCAAATGGTATCTAGGTGCTTCCCAGAGATGTTGCTGCTCTTTGCCCACCCTGCCCTTTGGCCATCAACCCTGCTCAGTTGCCTCCTCTAACCAGAGCATCATCACAGATGAGATGAGCGAGTCAGGGCTGCCCCCCACCCCCCGCATCACCATCTTCCAAGCTCTCTCTCTCTCTCTCTCTCTCTCTGCTCCCTTCATTTTCATGCTCAGCAGTCTCATCTACCTGCTCCCACCTCTGTGACTCCTCTGACTCCCCCAAGACCAGACGGGCAGCTCCACCCAGGCTTCCTCCATGCCCGCCGTCACTCATGCCAAGGTCAACAGTCATCTGTCAGTTGGGGACCCAAAAATCAGACTCCATCCTCGATGGCCCAGGGCAGCCCCTTGGCAAAGACCAGCACTTTTCATACCCAGAAACACCGACCCACTTCATGCAGCCTCGCTCTTCCTCAGCACCTTCGTCAGTTCCTTTCAGCATCTATGACCTTAATGTGGGGTCACCAAGACTCATCCCCAGGCTCTACTCTGCACTGAATTGTGTCCTTAAAAAATGTCTAGGAATATTACTCAGCCTTTATAAAGGGCATTTTGTTCCACGAGACATCATGAACCTAAGGACATTATGCAAAATGAAATAATCTGAACACATGAAGGACAGACATCGTTGTATGCTTCTTAGAGCCATCAGATTCAGACAAAAAGCAGATGGGGGCTTCCAAGAAGCTGGGGAGAAAGGGGAGACCTTGCTTAATAGGTCTTGGGGAAATGGCAGCCATAACAGCAATGAAACTGTGCTCGCTGCTTTTGAACTCCAAGAGGCACTAGTATGAGAAATCCCTGCAGAGTGCAGTCCCTGGTGTCTTCATTTCTCTTCCTGTTGCTATGACAAAGCCATCTGCCATGCCGAGCATGGTGACTCGCCCTTTTATCCCAGCACTCAGGAGAGGCAGGGCCAGGAGCATCTCTGTGAGTTCCAGGTCAACCAGGGCTGCACAGTAAGATCCTGTCTCAAACAAACCAGCATGAACAACTGTGACAGAAGCAGCTCAAAGGATCAAGGGTTTATTTCGGCTCACAGTTTGGGGTACGGTCCATCATGGCAGGGAGGACAGGCAGCAGGAACTGGGAGCAGTTGGTCATATGGAATCCATAATCAAGAAACAGAGAGATAAATGCATGCTAGTACTGTTTGCTTTCTCTGTTTCATACAGCCAGGGATCCCCTGACCTAGGGAGTGGTCCCATCCATAATCAAGATGGGTCTCCTCACACCAGTTAACATCATCAAGACAATCCCCAGGGGCCCTCTCCCTGGAGAGTCTGGACTGTCAGGCTGACAACGCCAGCTGTCACAGCTGGTCTAGTGCTGGCTGTCCCCATACCACCCACAGGCCCCGGTCTCACATGGGGTCACCACTGGCTAACCTTGCTTTCACTGTCCCATCTGCGAAGGGAAGAAACTAATGGCCACCACCTCCTTCTCCCTGGCAAATGAGATTTGACCCTGTGTGCCCAGCAGGAGCTGCACGTAATCAGAGGGTTTCTCAAAGTGCCTGCCTTTCTACAGTCGTGGCTGAATGGGAGGCCCATCAAGTACAGCAATATTATTATTTATGGGTCACAGTGGTGACACCATAGTCCAGTTCCTGCTTGTGAAGTATTCGAGAATCTCACAGTCTCCTGAGAGCTCTTCCTCCAGACCCCAGAGTTTGGAGTCTCTGCCTTTCTTTTTTCCTTGCTCTCAGTGGCAGCTAAACCATGCCCTAGGACTCTGGATTCCTGGGAAGACTCCCTTGGGCACAACCCTTATGACTTACATGGAATGGGGGGTGGACACCCCTGTAATGATACGGCACAAGTCCAGCCACCACCACCAGCAGCACCACCCCAGCAGGGGTGAGTAGAAGCCAGGAGTGAGGCCTGTCAGAATCTGACAAAGTTACAAAGGTTCAGATCCTGGGAGCCAAGCACTCCACTGGCTTCGCCATCCTCTCTGTCCTCCTCTCCGGTGGGCACTGGATGCGTTTGAGATGAGCGGGTGGAGGGGACCTCAAGACACAGACACAGGCTAGAGGTGAGCAGAGGCCTCACACTGTCCCGCTGGCCTAACTTTACAGAGAAGGACCTGGATGGAGATAGGAGAGTCAATGTCCCTTAGGACACAGGGAAAGTCAGTAGCTGAAGCCCTCATGAGGTCCCCTGGCCTCACATCCAGCCCTTTGTCCGCTGAGCATTGGGAGGAGGCAAGAACAAGATGCAGGAGGCCAGAAAAACAACTCAGTGGTTAAGAGCACTTGCTGCTTTTGCAGAGGACCTGGGTTTGGTTCTCAACACCCATGTGGCAGCTCCCAACCACCTGTAACTCCAGTTCCAGGGAATCTAACACCCTCTTCTGCCCTCTGAACGCACCAGGAATCTGTGTGGTGCACAGACATATATGCAGACACACATTCATAAAAGAGAAAAGAAAATCTTTTAAAAACCAGGAATCCAACACGATGCTCGAACCACGGTGTGGTGAAATATGCCAACAAGGCCTCCTAACTCCGGAGAGAGCATCACTACTAACCCTGGTTGTTAAGAGAAAAGTGGGCAGCAGGAAACAACCTGTGGCTCTCGAGGTTGCAAGCATCTGGGACCAAACTCGCAACATCCCCCTGCCGCGCCTCCCTGGAGACAGAGGCCCCCACCATGGGACTGCCAGGCCCGGCTCTTTGCGTCTCTGTCATCTGTTCCTGGAATAAAACGAGGCATGTGGGAAATAGTGAGGAGTGCTTCAGGTGACGGGGCCTCGCATTCGGTGACTAGGAATCGCTTTTCTTTCTTTTATGATTCATTTTAAATTTCAGCAATCATCATTAATATACATGGAGGGGAGGGTGTGTGCACAGCACAGACCCTGTGTGGAGGCCGGAGGACAACATGTACGTGGGCTCTCTCCTTCCACCGGGTGTGTTTCAGAGATTGAACTCAGGTCCTCGGACTTAGCAGCAAGCACCTTTAGCCACCCCAGCGGCTCATCGGCCTTTCAGTTCTTTTTGTTTTAGTAAAATTCATGTCACACAAGAGTTACTGTTTTAGCCTCATTGAGCCTGCGGCCCAAGGTGTTTCATCCACACTTGACTTTTGAAAACTGAACCTCCTGCCTGAACATCCTGCCCGGGCAGGCCCAGGGGGGGGGGGGGGGGGGGGAGAACAATGGAGGAAAGGAAACGGGAAGGGTCAGGAAGGAAGCGGTCCTGGGGAAGAGCATGTCAGGAAGAGCAGTACTGCATGGCCAGAGGCCTGCCCAGCCCCACCCAAGTCCTGACCAGCCTCAGCCTCCTCCAGGAAGGGCCACCTTGCCTAACCTTGACAACCGGGGGCCAGCTCCCAGCACTCCTCCCTCCAAGCAGAAAACAGGAGGAATTTCCCTGGCCTCCAGTCTTTTTTTTTTTTTTTTTTTTTTTTTTTTGGTTTTTCGAGACAGGGTTTCTCTGTGGTTTTGGAGCCTGTCCTGGAACTAGCTCTTGTAGACCAGGCTGGTCTCGAACTCACAGAGATCCGCCTGCCTCTGCCTCCCGAGTGCTGGGATTAAAGGCGTGCGCCACCACCGCCTCCAGTCTTTTTGAAAGCTAGGTATGACCAGCCTGTAGCGCCTAGGGCCCTCATGCATATTGGGGAGCGGGTGAGAGTTGGAGTCCCGAGGCCGTTCTGAGAACTAACGTGACGCAAGCATGCAAGCGTGGAGCTAACACTCGGCACCAAGCAGCTCCTGGCGTCAGCAGCTGCTGGTGCTGTGACCGCTGGTATTTTGGCATCATGTCCTGTCAAGGGATGGCTCATGCGCTTTCCCCCTGCGTAGCCAGTGAATCCCCTCAGCATCCGCAGATCAATTCCTTGAGCTTCAGCACATGCTCACAGCTTTCCCAAGGGTATGAGACCAGCTCACGATGGGCTCTGAGGCCAACCAGCAAGACACTGCCCAGTCTGCCGGACTCCCAAGGACAAGAGACACTGCCCAGTCTGCAGCATTCTCAAGGACAAGAGGAGACAGGCAAGGTCTCTGTGCCAGGTCAATAAATAATAAAGTACATTTAGGTGCTGGGGAAGGATGATGAGGGGGGACCAGGTCAGGGCCAAGGAAGGGTTCCTGGCTTCCAAGGAAAGATGAAGGAAGGAGGGTTGGCCAGAAGGTCCAGAGTGGAACCACCAGGCAAAGGCCAAAATGTGGCAAAGATTCTGGGGTAGACAAAACAGGAAGTGGCTTCAAATTCAGGGGGCAAAGCGTACAAAGTAGGAGAGGGGAGGGTCTTGGGGAGCTAAATGGGTGGAGCATATTAAGGTTTGTGTGTGTCTACGTGGCATTTAGTCTCTCATTGCAGGTGACAGGGGCTATGGAAGGGGCTGAATGTATTCAGAGTGCTGGCCCTGGGTCTGTGGTCAGAGTAGACACAAAGTGGGCTGGGAGCACTGCGGGTACCAGGGAGAAAGGCATGGAATAGAAAGAGGCTGGGGGAGTTACGGAGGGGGCTCCAGAGGTATATGGTCAGCAGAACAATATCCCCAAGCTAACTCCTAGAGCGCAGAGATGGCTTGATTCACGGCAGAGAGCTCCAGAGGCAGCTCATCTCTGTGAGGTGAAGATTAGTCCAGATGATCTGAGTAAGCCAGCGTAATTGAAGGGCCCTAAAATGAGAAAATGGGCAACTGAAGAGCCAGCACCAGAATAGGGCTGCTGCGGGCCTGAAACTGGAAGGGGTCAGTGGGTGGGCTCTTTGCTTGGAGAAAGGCAAGAAAGAAGCTGACCCTTCCAACATACACACACACACACACCGAGCCTCCAGAAGGAACCCAATGCTCACACAACACACACAAACAAACACACACAGCCTGCAGAAGGAACCTGGTGCTCTCTCTCTCTCTCTCTCTCTCTCTCTCTCTCACACACACACACACACACACACACAGCCTGCAGAAGGAACCCAGTGCGCTCTCTCTCTCTCTCTCTCTCTCTCTCTCTCTCACACACACACACACACATACAGCCTGCAGAAGGAACCCAGTGCGCGCTCTCTCTCTCTCTCTCTCTCTCTCTCTCTCTCTCTCTCTCTCTCACACACACACACACACACACACACAGCCTGCAGAAGGAACCCAGTGCTCTCTCTCTCTCTCTCTCTCTCTCTCTCTCTCTCTCTCACACACACACACACACACACATACAGCCTGCAGAAGGAACCCAGTGCGCTCTCTCTCTCTCTCTCTCTCTCTCTCACACACACACACACACACACACACACACACACACACAGCCTGCAGAAGGAACCCAGTGCGCTCTCTCTCTCTCTCTCTCTCTCTCTCTCACACACACACACACACACACACACACAGCCTGCAGAAGGAACCCAGTACGCTCTCTCTCTCTCTCTCTCTCTCTCTCTCTCTCTCTCTCACACACACACACACACACATACAGCCTGCAGAAGGAACCCAGTGCGCTCTCTCTCTCTCTCTCTCTCTCTCTCTCTCTCTCTCTCTCACACACACACACACACACACACAGCCTGCAGAAGGAACCCAGTGCGCGCTCTCTCTCTCGCTCTCTCTCTCTCACACACACACACGCATACACACACACACACACACACGCACAGCCTGCAGAAGGAACCCAGTGCGCTCTCTCTCTCTCTCTCTCTCTCTCTCTCACACACACACACACAGCCTGCAGAAGGAACCCAGTATTGCGACACAACTTAAATTCAGCCGGGTTGACCTCTGACCTGTAGAACTCTGTTGTTTTATGACATTAAGTCTGGGGTGATTTGTTAAGGTGAGGAGGTGGGAGTTAGCTGAAGAAAGGGGGTCTCTAGGTTGGGGACTGGAAAGACTTGCCACTAACCACGAGGGACTGCAAGAAGAGAAGAGGAGCATGAGAGGCCACAGGTCCACGCCCCACAGCCCTGGGGCAGAGCCCAGGAGCTTCCGTGGGAAAGGATGCAGTAGGAGAGAAGAGGATGGATGGACCATGGAGGTCATGGCGAGAGGGTCCCCACAATTGCTCGGATCTCATTTTTCAAGTATCAGAACAACCACACCGGTAAAGCTCTCCTTACTAGAACCAGCCAGGCAAAAACAACAGAATTTGAACTTTAAGGGTTGAAGTCAAGGTGGGATGAGATGCACAGGGCCAGAAGATGCAAGTCTGGATACTGAGTGTTCGCAGATGCTCGCCTATGGGTTTTTCCTGGAGGAGAGATAGTAGGTGGGGTTGGTTCTGAGCCTTTCCCACCTCACTCTCCCATTAATTATTCTTTTTTGCTTAATCCCCTCTTCAAAATAAAAAGAGGGAAGCGAGGAGGTGTCCAGCAGGTGAGAGGTGTGCGACTCCCAGCCTCTCTGCCTGGCTTCGTCTCTCCGCCGAGCTTCGTCTCCCACCGTCTCCACGGCCTTTGTCTGGCTCCCGCGCTACCGCGCACATGGTCCCCTGTCAAATTCCGGGCGGCTCCGTGGGACACGTGTCGGAAAGCCAGCAGCGCTGCAGGCCCCGTGTAACCATGGAAACGGAGGCCTATGGGAGGTCCGCGCTGTTCGCGGGGGCGGAGCCTATAGCGCGAGGGGGTGGGGTGGGGCGTGGCAGGAGCTAATGGGCGGGATTTGGGTGTGGTTTGTGCGTCATTCAAAAGCGGGTGGGGCCTGTGGCAGTCCGCAGTGCGGAGGACGCCAACCAGACTGAGTCCTGCACCACGTGGCTTTGATGACATCTTTTTTGGTACTGGGAATTGCTTCGCCTGTAAACTCTAAGGTTAAGATTCAAGAATTCTGCAGAACCAGGCTCCATGCCACCAGTCACCCTGAGCCATGGGCATGTGACCAGACCCTCCTGTTCTTCAGCTCGCTTGTCTGTAAACCGTGTTGGTGTGAGGTTCCAAAGAGCCCCAGCCTGGCACGGGAGGGACCCATGGCAGATGCTGTTCCCTCCAGGAAGTAGCTACTCATTCTGGGTCAGAGAACCCATCTCCTCTGGGGAGGGGGGAGGTCTTGGGACTCTGACTTCTAACTCCTTTGCTCAGTGTCAACAAAGTGGGGAGAGGACCTGCCAGTGAATCTGTTCCCTGTTCAACAGTCAGGCTGGAGGCACAGCGTAGCAGCTCTCGGTGCAGGGGATGGAGTCCCAGTGCTCCAGAGCTGGGAGCCAAGACGAGTGTGGGTATCACTGCCCATCAGTCAGCCATCTAGGACTTTTGCCTCCGGGTCAAAAATGTACCTGGATCTGAAACAAGCTAATAGAGATTCTTCACCGCCCTGGCTTCTAAGGAAGCCCAAGAATGTTGAGTAGCACAGGAGGAAGCTGGCGTCTGGTCCCCAGGGTCCAGCACAGGGCCAGGGACAAACATCCTCTAGGCAGGCGTTTCAGTTAGCTGGAATCTGTCACTTCCACGAAGACGTGGGAAGGCCCATCCATTCTTTCATCCATCCACCCGCCCATCCATCATGCGGCCAGCCAAGTTTTCTTGCTGTGTGCTGGACTCGCTGCTAAGAACTGGGCTGCAAAAGTGACCAAAGAAATTGCTGTCTGCAAGAGGCCACGTGCAAAAAATACACAGCCTCAAACATCCATCCTGGAAAGAGTAGCATCCTTAGCAATCAGCAAGTAAGCCAGAGGCCAGGGAGAGAGACAAACGGAGGGAGAAAGGGAGGGAAGCAGGGAGGGCCTCTCGGGGAGGTGACATCCACAAAGAGACACCTACAAACTTCAGGAGACTGCAGCAGGGAGAGGTGAAAAGCCCCAGATCTAGCGCAGGCATCCCAGTGTCTGGATCTGAAGCTCAGCACTGTGCATGGTGGGGAAGAGGCCCAGAGGCCAGCAAGGACATGCATCAGCAGGCAACAGCCAGCAATCTGGATTCCAGAAAATGGCCCCCAGATCAGCCTGTGGAGAGCTAGGCTGCAATGCTCGCCTACAGCCGTTTTCTCCCCCGCCGTCCCTTGGCTGGGGCAGGTAACTAGCGTGATCTGTGATCTTCCCATCTTCCAGCTCTTCCCTTGAAGAGACACAGAATGCCCGGAATCAGAAATGGGCTTCGGGTCTGGGGAGATGGCTCAGTCAGTAAAGTGCTTGCCTTGCAACTTGAGGACACGAGTCCTCCAGAGCCCATATGTTAGAAAGGCAGGCGTGCTAGCGTGGGCTGCTAATACCAGCCCTCGGAAGACAGAGACAGGAGGAACCCTGGCGCTCACTAGCCGTCCTGCCTAGCTGAATCAGCAAGCCCAGGTGGAAGAGAGAGCGGCCTCTAAAACCAAGGTAGACAGCTCCCGAGGAACACCTGAGTATGCCCCTTGGACTCCATCCACACGGGCCCCCACACACTTAAACATGTGTACACACACAAAGACATGCTCTCTCCCTAAAGGTGTATGGAGCCTGAGGAACAACACTCAGGGTTTCCCTCTAATCTCCATGCATGTACACACGCACATGTGTACCTCACACACAATGAATTTGAGTCAACTCCATTAAGAAAGACCCAAGATGCACCCACAGATACGGTGCTACCACAGGTATGTGTCAGCCTGGACTGGAGACAAGCAGGGTTGAGTCTGTAGCTAAAAGTTGGCTTTGGAGCCTGGATTAGTTGGGGGTTGCTTTGGTGTTGTTAGGATTGGGGTTCAGGGACAGAACTGTACACGTGGGTTCTATTGAATACGTCTGTATCCCTGGGACACCACAGAATATCAGGCATTGAATAGGAGCTGATGGACTTTGCCTATTGCTTTGAGATAGGGTTCTTCTATGCACCCCAGGTTGTTTTCAAACTTTGGATCCTCCTGCCTCATCGCAAGTGCCACAATTACAGATGTACGCACTGCCACACCCAGTTTGGTGTGTTCATTTGTTTGGTTTGGTTTGGTTTTTTGAGACAGGGTTTCTCTGCATAGCCCTGACTGTCCTGAAACTTGCTCTGCACATCAGCCTGGCTTTGAACTAACAAAGATCCACCTGTTTCTGCTCCCCCCACCCCCCAGTACTGAGATTAAAGACCTGTGCCACCACCACCTGGTGATTGTTCTTTTTTTCTCTTTTAATTAGTGAATTACTATCTCATTGTGACCCCAAGACAGGGTGGTCAGCAACCACTTCCCTGGCTTTGCGGTTATTTATCTGTTTTGTTCTCAAAGTAAACATGCTGGTAAAACTTCCCCATGCACTCATTTTATATTCTTCTAAGACGGATCTAAAATCAGGGTAGGAAACAGAAATTGGAGGCTGGGGAGACAGCTTTGGTTGGCAAAGTGTTTGCTACAGAGGCACAAGGGCCTGAGTTGATCCACAGCACCTGTGATAAAAAGAAAGCCAGGCACAGGGCCATACATCTATAATCCCAGCACTAGGAAGGTAGACATACACACCGTACACACACACATTTCACCACTGTACACACACTGCACACACCACACACACATACTCCACATACACACCACACACATACCACGGACATACTGGACACACACCACACACATGCATATACTACACACACACCCCACACCTCCAGCCCCCCCCACAAACACACCACACACACACACATATCCCACACACACAATACACATACCATGCATTACAACCTGACATACAGACCACATATACCAACATACACACCACATGCACACATCCAACCCAACATACACACTACACACAAACATACCACATACCACATTCAAATATACCAGACATACACCACACAAACACATACTGCAAACACACACTAACACATACATATACCACACACATCACATACCCCACACCCCAAACCCCCCCACAAACACACCACACACACCATACACACATCACACACCGCACATTCTCAATCCCCTCCACAAACACACCACACCCCACACACACATGCCACACACACAATCACAAACACATACCATCATACACATCACACACCGCACACTCCCAATCCCCCCACAAACACCACATACACACACAACCACACCACACACCACACTCCACACTCCAAATCCCCTCACAAATACACCACACCACACACAATACATACACCGTACATACACAGCACACACATACCACCACACACACCACACCACACACAATACATACACCATACATACACAGCACACACATACCACCATACACACCGCACCACACACAATACATACACCGTACACACACAGCACACACATACCACCATACACACCGCACCACACTCAATACATACACCGTACATACACAGCACACACATACCACCATACACACCGCACCACACACAATACATACACCGTACACACACAGCACACACATACCACCATACATACCGCACCACACACATACACATACCAAGCAGGAACAAGCCAGGTGACAAGGACAGGACTGGGAGCTCAGATAACAAAGCACCTTGGGAACAATCATCAGGTCAGGGGAACAGGACAGGGGAAAGCAGGCCCCAGAAGAGTAGCTGGGAAGGGAAGCACAATCTGAAGAACCAAAGATCTCAGATCATGAACACCCTTGACTGTGAACCCAGGAATTCTTGCCATCCACGAGCTCTTGCTGTCTCGTCTCTTTAAAGTTCAGGGCCGCAGCCAAGAACTCGCTGTAGGAATTTCCAGTATTTTGTCTTTGCATCCGCAAACAGTATTAAGGGGAGTTTGAGTTATGCACCCTGGGCTTCTGCCCTGGACCACACCCCCCTCCACGACCTGCCACTTCCACACACGCCTTTCTGGTCACTCTACATGCAGGTCCAGGACCTCTGCCGCTCTAGCACTTTGCTTCCGTTGTTTTCCCAGAGGTCCCAGCAGAGCAGAACCCGGAGCTGACCCACCCCGTGCACGTGCTCCTGTTTTGGGGACCTTCCTCTGCTGGATGTGCTCTCAGCTCCTCGGAAGGTGCGGGCCAGGCTGAGAAGCGCAGGCCAGGAAGGTGGCACCATGAAGCAAGGTCAGACTTCTCAGACGTACGGTCTAGAGAAGCTGGAAACGTGTGTGGCCCTGGGCAGTGGGGAGCCATGGGGAGAGTTTGAGGCAGAGCACGAGTCTGTGTGCCTGGAACACAGGGCTATTTGTGGATGACCCTCATCCTGAACTGAAACCACCAGAGCCTAGCAAGCCTCCTGCTCCTGGGCCACACTGTCCCCACTCCAGGGCCCGCTTTCTGGTCCCTGGGAGGACTCCTTAAATGCCCAAGGAGTCAAGGTATTGGGGCTGGCTAGAGGGCTTGGTAGGTAAAGGTGCTTGCCACCAAGCCTGGCAATCTGAGTTTGATTCTTAGTTGCTACATGGTGGGAGGAGAGAACCAGTTCCTGCTAGTTGTCACCTGACCTTCGCAAGTGGGCACTTTCAAGTCATCCCTTAAACAAAATAGGTAGATAAATGTGATTTTTAAAAGGAGGCCTTTAATCCAAGCACTCAGGAAGCAGGAGACGAGCTGATCTCTGTAAATCTGAGGCCACCCTGCTCTGCATAGTGTGATGCTGTCTAAAAAAATAGGGGGGAAAATGGGCCAGAGGTGATCGACTAGCTGAACGTCACAGGCGCCACAGCCTTTCTGAATTACTGTTTCTCACCTGTGTGCCAGTCAGGGGCCTGCTAGTAATGACCTCCTCGGCTGACCAGGGACCCATACTTCCCACCCGCACCGTATATTCCTGGCCCACCTCCACCAATCTTCCCGTAAAGGCCCTTGCTCCCTGAGGCAAGACCCAGAACGCCGGGGAAACCTCCTAGCGCCTCGGCTCCCGCTGTAATTCTGGTTTCCAGCAACATATAAAAATAGCTTCAAGGACATCCAGGGGACAGGAAGGGGGAGACCTGGTCCCTCAGCTTACAGGAGAAGCAGGTAGATAGACCCCCCCATCTCTCCCTTTTCTGGGGTCCCCTGCATTTGTATATTTCCAGGCTTGAGCCAGGGCTGTGCCTTCCTGTAGACTGCGGGCAGAACCACAGACTTAGTCACAGTCCATCTTTCTGCTCCAGGCCAAGGGAGGCAGATGCACAAGGTCTGTGAGAGGCGGACTCCTCCCACACCCGGCACCAGCACTTAGAGACTGCAGGGCCCTGGTGGGAAGCCTGAGGTTCAGAGCTACGCGAGGAGCCTTCCTAGGGACCAGAGAGGGGATTGTGGGCTGAAGCCCAAAGGCTGTCGCCCAAAGCAGAGGGTGTGTAGGGTTCTGCCAGGTCTCCTTTCCCAGTCGGTGGTGAGGCCTGAGTGTGCTACAGATGATCTTCCAGGCCCTGCAGTTTGAGGGATGAGTGTGTGTGTGTGTGTGTGTGTGTGCATATGTGTGTCAGAGAGAGAGAGGGCCAGCCTTCCGCAGGAAAGGAAGAGAAGACAGCAGGCGCCATATGTGTATCTAGTGCCGAGTGCTTTGCTCCTGGTCCCCTCCGACCATATGTCCCCATTGTACAGATGAGCAGACAGACACAGCCGCGTGGCCCCATGATCCCCTCAGCTAGCATGGGGACTTCAGAGCTAGGTAGAGAACCGGGTGTGCTCAGCACACACTTTTTTTAACACTGGGAAGGCAGAGGCAGATCTCTGTGAATTCAAAACCAACCTGGTCTACAGAGCAAGGTCCAGACCAGCCAGGGCTACACAAAGAAACCCTGTTTTTTTTTAAAAAAAAAAAAAAAACAAGCAAGCAAACAAATAAACAAACATAAAAACAAAAGAGCCAGGTAAAGGCCCAGCTAAGGGTAGAAGCTGAAAACTGGGATTCATTTTCTTCCCTGCCTCCCTGGGCCTCAAAATAAACCTGACCTCCTGAAGCTCTCCTCTCAGCTCCCCAGAAACGCTGTGCCCAGGCTGAGCCCAGGGTGGGGTCCTCAGGAGCCGACCTGAGCAGGACCTTGCTCTAGCCGCTGCCAGGCCCAGCCACAAGCAGCCTTCTGTGGTGGCCTCAGCCACAGCCCACTGCTGAGCCCGACCCCAGTCTGGCCTCCAAGAGTTCCATTGTCTGCCTCCCAGCCTGCTGAGTCTGGCTCCTGGATATCCGGAGCGGGGGCAGAAGGTGACCCAGGGCAGAGGTAGAGAGCTGAATGTGGACCTGTGTGAGGCTGGCTGACGTGAGGACAGCCCAGTGTCCACTGCGGTCTTGAAAGGAAGAAAAATAACTCCACCTTGGGATGGGATGCTGGGGTAGCCTGAGAGGGGCAGGAAGACTCACCCCAGGGTACACGCTCGCTCTCTCTCTCTCTCTCTCTCTCTCTCTCTCTCTCTCTCACACACACACACACACACACACACACACACACACACACACAGAGACAAGCCGCCACCCTGGCCACAGAAAGCCTGAGCCAGCACAGCCTCCGAGTCCCCCTTGCACCGTCTGAGGCTCAGACACGATATAATTTCTCGGGCATCTCCTCCATGCCATTCTAAAGAAGTCGCTCAAACTAGGATATAACGTCTGTATGTCACAGGCTGCTGTTGTATCCTGTTACTTTTCAAACATCTGTGGTCACATTTTGGGTTCACTGACGAAGCCAGTGGACTGTGGGGAACAGCCACAGCTAGACTTGTGTCCACGACTGCGTGGTGTGTCCACCTCCCTTGTCCCTCCATCCATAGGCTTCCTGAGGACCAGCATCAAGACCTTACTTTCATAACAGCCGCCTAACTGATGTGGTTCACACACCGTAAAACTCACACTTGTGTACACGTGTCGGTGTGTAGGTGTGCATGTGGGTGTATGTGTGGAGGCCAGAGTTCAACCTCTGGGCTTGCACCTCAGGCGCTGTCCACCTTGTTTTATTTTTTATAAGATTTATTTTATTTGTAGTGGTGTGTGTGTATATATATACATATATATACATATGGGGGGGTGTATGTGTGTATATATACACGTGTGCACATGCTCATGAAAGCCAGAAGAGGGTGTCAGATTCCCCGGAGCTTGAGTAATAGGTGGTTGTGGTTTTCTTGGGTCCGCTGAAGGAGCAGTAAGGTTTGCAGCCTGGCAGAACTTGCCATCCACCTCCTGAATGAGCACACAACATGACCAGCTGTCCTATGTTTTTGCCGTGTGCCCTCCTCACCACGATAGACTGGCACCACGCCCTCCCCAGCATGATGGACCCATACCATGCCCTCCCCAGCTCAAAGGACTGACACCACGTTCTCCCCAGCAGGATGACTGAAACCACGCCCTCCCCAGCACGACAGACTGAAACCACGCCCTCCCCAGCACGACAGACTGAAACCACGCCCTCCCCAGCACGACAGACTGAAACCTTGAGCCAACAGAAACTCTACCTCCATTTAGTAGCTTCTGGTCAGTATTGCTCACCTCAGAGAGAAAAGTGATGGATAGAGATCCGTCCGCGGGATGGCCAGACTGGGATAGCTCACTTCCCGTGGACCATTCTGGGGGAGGACTTACTTAGGGAGTCTCACTAACACATTCCTTACTCTCTCCTGTGCTGGTCACCCGGTAGGGTGCCGCGATCCCACATGATGTTGATTTGCTTTCCCCTGGTGGCTGGGCATATTGGAAAAATTCCCAGTCGAATTCTTTGCCCATTTTTACATTGTCTTATCCACGTTTTAAACATTTGTAAATGTTTTATTGTATTTTATTTAGAGGGGACACACTCATGCATAGACCCATGCAGCAGTCAGAGGACAAGAGTCACAGTCAAGAGTCAGCTCTCGCCGGGCGGTGGTGGCACACGCCTTTAATCCCAGCACTCGGGAGGCAGAGGCAAGCGGATCTCTGTGAGTTCGAGACCAGCCTGGTCTACAGAGCTAGTTCCAGGACAGGCTCCAAAGCCACAGAGAAACCCTGTCTCGAAAAACCAAAAAAAAAAAAAAAAAAAAAAAGAGTCAGCTCTCCCTCTGTCCACCACGTGGGTCCCAGAAATGAACTCAGGTTGTCAGGCTTGGTAACTGGTACCTTAACCAGCTTGTCCATCTTGCCAGCCCCTCTTCCAAGGGTTTAATAGTCTTGGCCTCATGTGTTTAATACTGGGATCCACTTCATACTTTCAAAGTAACCCCATCATTTTGTCAAATTACCCAAGCAGAGTTTTAACCAGATCTAACAGGTACTTAAACTCTATTTTCCTAGCCCTGGGAAGCAAGAGCAGTGTCCTGGTCAGGGGACTATGCAGGGAGAAGGTACAAAGAAGGGTCACACTGGCACTTGAGGGGGGACGGCTGTGGCCATTCTAAAAACTGCCAGGTCACAGCTCACATCAGGTGCTTTGCCTGCATTTGTTGATGGGATTCTTTTGTTCCCAAGAACACACTAGATCCTACCACTGGTAGATAGCTTCATGCCACCACAACAAGGAAGGGCCTGGAAGGACTTTATGATGATCCAAAGAATTGAAGGGAAGAAAAAAGTAAAATCTAGAGTTTCATAATCTGTCAGCAATTAAAGGATAAAAATAATAAAGACTCATGCAGTGGGGGCTGGAGAGACATCTCGGCTGGTGCAGTGCTTGCCACACAAGCATCCCCTGAGTCCATGAAAAACAGCCAAATATTATTGCATGTACTTGTAATGTCAGCACAGGGTAGTCAAAGAGAGGCAGATCCCTGGGACTCGATGGCCGCCAGTCTGGTCCACTCGGTGAACTTCAGACCAGTGAGACTTTTCAAAAAATAAAAAAGACATGCAGTGCTTGAGGAATATTTGAGGTTGCCCTACGATCTCCACACACTTGGGGAGTTACACACACACACACACACACACACACACACACACACACACGATTGCCAAGGTCACACAGATCAACTGAAGGTGCCAAGAAAGAGGAGATGCTAGGGGAACTCTCCACATAGGCCAAAAAGCCAGACTAGAGAAGAGACAGCTCTGGAGGAATCAGTCCCAAATTCAATCACAGACCAACACCTTAGTATCTAAATAAAAGACTTGGCCAGGTATAGTTCTGCACACTGTAATACCAGCACTCGGGAGGTAGAGGCAAGAGAATGAACAGTTCAAGACCAGCTTTGGCTACATAATGAGTTCAAGGGTAGCCTGAGCTTTAAAAAAAACACCCTGGAGAGAGAGAGAGAGAGAGAGAGAGAGAGAGAGAGAGAGAGAATGGAAAACAGGAAATGCTCTTTTGAAAGCTTTTTTATTATGGAATATTTTGTCAGACTTGAGAAATAACCTCACGACGGAGGCCAAGAAATCTCCCCCTGCTGGGAAAGCTACCCTGACTCTCTGAAACCCAGAAGCCACCTCAGTTCCCACGTCTGAAGTCTTGGTTGACCATCTTGATTCCACCCATAATGGTCTACATGCAAAAGTCAAGGCCTGTTACATGGTTCATAAAGAAAATGACAGCCTCACCCCTAGAATCAGACTGTGAGGGTCAGGCAGCTGAGCGGAGGGAGAGACCATGGGAGCTCGTTGTCCCTGCCACCCTGAAGCCATCGAAAGACTTTTAAAGGCAGGAGAAACATGAGGGCCTCTACGCCATGCTCAGGAGGGAAAAGAGGGGCGCAAAGGAAGGAGGTGGGGTGCAGTCTGTCACTCCACTACCGAGAACCACAGGCTGATCTTTTAGGCAGGTACTTCACGTCCCTGCCATGAGCTTCCCCACCTGTGAAATAGAGATGGGACGGGGTCACCCCCTCCCCGGACCTGGTTAGGATGTCAGGGCATGTCTGAGTGAGTGTTTGGTGTGGTGGAGTATCCACTCTCCCCCCCCTCCCCTCTCTTTCTGGGGGAGGATGTCTTACTGTATAGTCCTGGCTGTCCTGGAATTCACTATGTAGACCGGGCTTCCTTGAACTCACACGATCTGCCTGCCTCTGTCTCCCGAGTGCTTGGGATTAAAGTGTGTGCTACCACGTCTGGCCGACTTTTCTCAGTCTTTAACTTGTGCCTGGTGACATCTGAGATCTGATGTTTGCCCATCCTTACCCTGGCTTGCTGGGCAGGGACCCACTTCTGCCAAGGCCAGAGCCTAATCCCAGTGGATTCAGGAGCAGGAGTACAGACCATCCCAGCCTACAACGTCAAGCCCGCTCTGCAGCGAGCGTACGGTGTGTATCACATGTGCATCTCACACTCTGTCTTAAGTCAGTTCCTCTGTGTTCTATTCTCACGATGCTAATGGGGATATAATTGACAAACTTTTCTTTTCCTTTTCCCTTCTCCCCCACACAATGTCTTAGTTTGGTTTCTGTTGCTGTGATAAACACCACGACCAAAAGCAACTTGGGGAAAAGAGGGTTTATTTCATCTCCATCACAGCCCATGGTAGAGGGAAGTCAGGACAGGAACCTGGAGGTTGAAGCAGAGGCCATGGAGAAGTGCTGCCTACTGGCCAGCTCCTCATGACTTGCTCAGTCTCCTCTGGTAAATCACCCAGGACCACACGCCCAGGGGTGGTGCCATATCAGAGATATCACCCACATCAATTTTAAATCAAGAAAATGCACCATAGGCTGTCTTATGGGCAGATCAATCTTGCGGGGAGGGATGCATTTTCTCAGATGAGGTTCCCACTTCCCAGATGACCCTGGTTTGGGTCTGGTTGACAAAAATCTCACTAGGACAGCATCCTAAGGCCTGAACCTAGGGCTCTGAGTGCTCCAGACACTCCAACATATCCCCCACCCTCTTTCTGCCCAACTGGAGAGCCAGGACTCCCTCCACCTGGGCTCTAGAACGCTGGAAGGTCTGCTCTGGTCCCTGCTGCCCCTGCCTGCCCTGCAGACCCTTGACCAATGGTGGCTAGTTCTTTTGTTTTCCCTTAAGCAGTTATCTCTGGACAGGGGATCCAAGGGGCCTCAGACAAGGACTGAGGATAACAGTGAGCCCTATTTCCAGGCTCCTAAATACATTTTAAAGCATCAGGAGTGTATTGCCAAATGGTGCCCTGCACAACAGAAACCTGGGTCCTGGGTCCTATGGTGGGAGCAGGGGAGCAAGCTGCCCTTTCTGTGCCTCTACTTTGTAGTCAGAGCTGGTGCTGGTGACTTGGGCAGCCAATGGAGAGACAGCCCGAAGGCTTCATGAACAAATCCCCAAACAGCTGAGAAGCACCCAGTGCAGATTCACCTCCCCAGTTCCTGCTCTTTGGAAGAGGCTCCTGTATAGAGAGGCAGAAAACAGAAAGACAGGATGAGAGAAAAGGGGTTTCAAGTGCTTGGGATGGGGTGAAAATATTGGACAGAGGGCTGGACCTCAAATAGGTCTGTCCTCTTTAAGGAGGAGGCCACTGAACCACGGTGGGAGACAGTCATCGTGACCTCACATGGGATTCTGTAATTAAATGGGGGGGGGTCACAAAAAAAAACCCTTGGCCACAGTAGAAGTTTCTGGATGCAGAATGACCAAAAAGGAGCTCAAAATCAACAGGTTATGAATTCTAGGCGAAGGGTTGGCAGTCATGGTGTATTGTGTGACGTCCCTGCAGCCCAGTTCTGAACACACAACAGGCACATGGTGCCTTGTGCCCGCATCTCGCCACCATGGGCCAGTGATCACTGCTTGAAACACCTCAACCCAAATTCAAGCCAATTCTGAAGCTGTCAGCCGCAGTTTTTTACTATTCCTGCCATGTTTACTGCTCTTATAGGAACACGGTTTAATTACAGAAAACAAAAACTTATATTTTTCCTACCATCGTTTCTCAGTGTGCATCGGCATACCTGTGTCT
This sequence comes from Microtus oregoni, assembly GCF_018167655.1. NCBI lineage: Eukaryota > Metazoa > Chordata > Mammalia > Rodentia > Cricetidae > Microtus > Microtus oregoni. Next base: position 14,449,603 of record NW_024543084.1, on the reverse strand, counting down.
TGTAATTGTTAGAGAGCCTGGTTTAGAAACAAAACACTGAGCTGCTGGCTTGACTTTCACTTTTAAAAATGGTTAAATGAATTTTGACTTGGGATTAAGACAGAATTTCCAGCAGTCTCTGAAACGGCTCTAAGTGCTTCTCTGCCGTTCTGTACGAAGTGTTTACACGGCGCTTTGCCATGTTCTCAGCACTGACAAATATAAAATTAAAATCTTGATCAATGGGCACTGGAGCGACGGCTCAGCAGCTAGGAGTGTGTACAACTCTCAGAGGGGGGGACAGGGTTCACTGCCCAGCATGCCTGTTTTTTGGTAGTGGTTGATTGAGAACAACCCCATGGGCTCAGACGGTTGAATACTTGATTCCTAGTGGGTGGGGCTGTTTGTGACTTCTAGGGGGTGTGACCTTGCTAGAGGAGGCGTGTCTCTGTGGCCTGAACATTCGTAGTTCACTTTCTCTGTTTCCTTCTTTTTGTTCACGACGTAAGCGCTCAGCTATCCCTGCCAGTGTGGCTGCTGGCTGCCCCCACGTCTCCCGATGGACTTTCATCCCTTTGGAACCAAAAGTCCAAATAAACCCTTCCTTCTGTAAGCTGCTTGTTTTGACCCAACAACAGAAATTTAACACAGACCCAGGTGTGGTAGCTCACTCAGGAGCCAGAAATAGACCTCTGTGGGTTCGAGGCCAGCCTGGTCCATATAGTGAGTTCCAGGACAGCCAGGGCTACACAGAGAAACCCTGTCTTAGGAAGGAAGAAAGGGAGAGTGAGAGGAGGGAGGGAGGGAGGGAGGAACAGAGGAAAGGAAGGAGGAGTGGGGAGGAAGGAAGGAAGGGAGGAAGGAAGGAAGGAAGGAAGGAAGGAAAGGAAGGAAGGTTAACTGATAGAGAGGATGGCTCACAACTACCTATAACTCCAGCTCCAAGAGAATCTGACGCTCTCTCCTGGCCTCTATGGGAGTCTGCACTCCCATGTGCAGACACACACATGCCCCCCCACACATATGGATACAATTACAAAATAATAAAAATAAATTTATTAAAAAATGTTGATCAACTCTGAAAAGCATTAAAGGTACTTTCCATCCTGCAGCGTCAGTTAGGGGACATTTAACCCTGTGTGACACAAGCAGGCAGACCTGCCGGTCTCATCACTATTCAAACTTGCTTTCACCTTTAACAAATGGTAAGCTTGTGTGTGACAAAGCATTGTTTTTAAAATAATTCCCTTACAAATGTATCAGTTAATGCTTGGTTTAAATGACAGTTTTACAGACTTACACACTTGGGGCTGTAGGAGCTTCCTTCAGGTGAAAAGAGGTTCTGAGTAGAAATAGTTAAGAAAGCTGAAGGTTAGGAACGATCTGGCTATTGGGAGCACATCGGGACAGGAGGCCAGCGTGCCTGAGTGCTGTGGGAGGGTGCAGGGCAGACCTGCCAGGGGTAGTCAGGTCAGGGTCCCGGAGGCTTACACACGGTACAGGTGGACACATGACACAGGAATCATTTTCTATACTTTAAGGCACTTTCTCAGTGGGCAAGTGTGCCCCATCATTCCTGCAAACGCCAATAGGAAAATGCCTGTTTCCCTGCCAGGCCTGAATTTCATTAATGGGACTTTTGAGAGCCTTCAAGGTCCTTTCAGCCTCCAGTGGTGGTCTTGCAACTCCTGATGAGGGGATTGTGGTGACATGCTAGGTCCAGACGCTCAAGGAAATCTTCAGGAGTGTAAGACTCACCTGGGACCAGCCGGTGAGGTGACACAGAGGATCCTACACTGTGGTGGGTTTAGATGGCAGATCTGCTGGAAGACTTAGTTGTCACTGGCTGTCTCGTAGAATGGCCAGTGGCCCTTTTTTAGAAACACAAAGAAACAGCAGGTTCTAGAAGCTTCCTATCCAGGCACTGCTCTAGGCATGACAAAGTCCTACTCTGGAAGCTCCTGTCCCTGGCGTGGGCACACAGAAAGGGAGCAAACACTACTAGAGACATGTCAGGGGAGACCGTGAGCCTCTTATCCTACCCTGAGCATATTATGGAAGATGAGTCTGGCTCTGTGGCTAAGCACGCGGGAGCACAGTGAGCCCTGACTGTTCATCTTCTCCCCTCCTGCTAGGAAGATGACTGGATTTGAAAACAGGCAGGGAAACCAAGGTGAGTCTTGGCTCCTCACCACAGAATGATGGCATCACTGAGTGGTCGGTGTGAAGAAAGCTGCTCATGCCCAGACAGGCGATAACCGAGCCCCTGCTCACCTCACGGTGGAAGGCGAAGGAGATAAACAGGTGAGGCTGTGCCAGTGTCTTCCTAGTCCCCCAAAGCAGAAAGGATCCCCAGAGAAGAGCCCCCCAAACCCACTGAAGCTGGAGGCTGGGGCATGTATGTGGCTACTGCATCGTGCCTGGTCTATTAATCCCAGCCGCACTCATGGAAGCTGAATATATCCACGTGGCTGACCCAGAGACGCCTTGGACCAAACTGGAACTCTTGATGCCGAGCCCAGGCTGGTTTCCCCTCCAAGCCTCCTTCATCTACACAGAAGCCCTCTCAGCCTGTGAGGAAACTCAGCTAGTGCCTCCCTGCTCTCAGCCGCAGAAGTATCCATCAACTTCAGACTCCTTCCAAAATCTTCCCATCATGTCTACAACCTCCGCCTGGGCCCAGTCTCACCACCCTGTGCCCCATTCCAGCTTCCCAGCCTCTCCTTTCCCCAGGCTCTACCTCTGTTGCTCTGGGCTGTGCCCTCTCTGTGCCTCCCCTAACACCTTCCTGGAGGAGGTGGTCGCCTAGCCAAGGACGCAAACAGACCTCAGCCAGGCTGCGACAGCCTCAGCAGCGGCTTACACCCAGAAACAAGATGGGGTAAGATGGCTGCGTGTGAGGAACAGGGCCAGACTTGTAGAGAAGCAGGCAGTCCAGACCTGCCAGGACCTCGGAAGACGCTGTGACAGTGGGCTACTTAGACTCACACAGAGGAAGAGCAGCCGTATTTCCTGTTCCAGTCACTGCAGAGTTCTTGTGACAATGCTGGCTTATTCTGACCAGCCTTCAAGCTAAAGAAAGCCTTAAAAGTTAAAATATTGGCTGGGTAGTGGTGGTGCACACCTATAATCTCAGCACTCAGGGGGCAGAGGCAGGCAGATCTCTGTGAGTTCGAGGCCAGCCTGGTCTACAGAGTGAGTTCCAGGACAGCCAGGACTACACAGAGAAACCCTGTCTCAAAAAACAAAAAAACAACAACGACAATGACAGAAAGTTTAAATATTGGCCAGGTATGGTCCACAGCACTCGAAGCTGAGGCAGAAGGATTGCACATCCAAGGCCAGCCTGAGCTGTCTTGAGAAACCTTATCCCAGTACCCACACAGTGGCTCGCAACCTTCTGTAATTCCAGTTCCAGGGGGCTGATACCTTCTGACTTCCAGGGCCACACATAGCAAACAGACATACATGCAAGGCAAAATAGTCATACAATAAAAGTCAAAATTTTGAAAAATAATAAATAAAAAAGAATAATATTGAAGTGTTATAAAAGATTGTAACAGTAATTGAAATGAAAAACGAAGACATTCACCAGGCAGTGGTGGCACACACCTTTAATCCCAGCACTCGGGAGGCAGAGGCAGGTAGATCTCTGCGTTCAAGGCCAGCCTGATCTACAGAGCAAGATCAAGGACAACCAGAGCTACACAGAGAAACCTTGTCTCAAAAAGAAGAAGGAGTAGGAGGAGAGGAGGAGGAGTAGGAAGAAGAAGAAGGAGAAGGAGAAGAGGAGGAGAAGGAAGAAGAAGAAGAAGAAGAAGAAGAAGAAGAAGAAGAAGAAAGAAAGAAAGAAGAAGAAGAAGAAACCCAAAGAAACAAAAAACTGAAGGGCTTCAGAGGCCAAGGCTATATAGCTCAATGGTAGAACACTGGCCTAGGATATCCAAGTAGCTGCATCTGATCCCCAGCAATACAATAAGTCAATATGTAAATAAATAAACACCTAAGATTTTATTTCTGACCCATTGGTGATGGTGCTGTACACATTTGGATTCTGATGTCTAATCGTTAAACTGCAGAGAAGAATGCTTACGTTTGTTCTTCACTGATGCATTCACGGATCTGTGTCCCCAAGGCGTTGGTTCTCCCATTTCACAGACTGCAGGGAGCCATGGTTCTTCATCCTGAGAAGAGGTCCCTGAGTTCTTAAGTGGCGTTGTGTGGCTCTAGACCCTTGAAGGCAGATGGGACACAGACCCATGGATGCATTAACAAAGAACGAATGCTATAAGCATTCTTCTCTGCAGTTTCATGATTAGACACCAGAACTCAAACGCGCTGCCTGTTCTGGTGTCACCTGTGGGCGGATCCCCCACACGACTCATCCTCCCGCCCTCCGCTCTCTCTGAGTAATAAGGGTTAAAGACAAGGGATGAAGAGATATTATAGAGATGGTTGGAGAATGGAATCGATGCAGCCAAAGAAAGAATTAGGTTAAAAGAAGATAGGTCGAAAGGAAATAGCCAGGTCCAGCGAGAGGGCTCATACAAGAAAGATGCTTGCCGCCCAGCTTGGACCCCTGAGTTCCATCCCTGAAACTCACACAGTGAAATGCTGTTGATATTTTCATCGTGTTCTGACAACCAAAACTTGCCTGAACGATCAGAGAAGTCACCATTCCTCTCTGCCTGCTCCATTCCATCCTCTGGACAGAAAGCCAGATCCCTCTCTGCCCACCTTACTGTCCCATCTGTCCTCGGGCTTCCAAAACCTCTTTGGTTAATTTTGGTAGCCTACAGGCTGACTCTGCCCTCTGACTCCAAGCAAGCTTCATTTGTCAGAACATGATCAAAACATCACACAACCGTGAAAGGAGAGAACTGACCCCACAATTGTCCTCTGACCCCCTAAAATGTTTAAAAGTTTTTATGGCTCAACAGTTAAGAGCACCTGCTGCTCTCGCAGACCCAGGTGAGGTGGCAGCACTCACATGTCAGCTCACAATGACCTATAATTCCAGCTCTGAGTGATCTGATGTTCTCTCCCGATCTAGGTGGGCACCAGGCACACACTATGGTAGACACACACACATACATTCAGACAAAACATTCATATGAATAAAATAAAATAAATCTTTCAAGATAAAATATAAGGCCTGTGGCATGGAGCCACCACCGCCACTGCTCCCACCACTGAGGGAGGAAAGCAGAAGGCCACACACAGGTCGTGCCCCTAGGCACACTGCCCACCCTGACTCTGGGCAACAAACGGGATATCTGAGGTGAGTCTCAGCAAACGGGACATCTGAGGTGAGTCTCAGCAATATTCCAGTATTTATGGTGCTTCCAAGACCTTGAGCCGCATCAATGATGTGTTGTGATAAGTATTTGCATGTAAAGGTGTTTGGATAAAATAATACACTGTGTGATATGTGGCAGATCGTAATACCATCTTAATAAATGAATGTGTGCCTGAGAGAGGGAAAGATGGTGCGAGGGAGGGCGCGCGTAGTAGAGAGAAGCCGAACTGGATGCACGGTGGGGGACAAAGGCGCCTGTCCCGCTGAGTGGCTAACTGGGTGGTCGTTCCCCAGGGTACTAGCAAGGCAGCCAGGTAAGCGGGCAGGGTGGTGTATAGCAGTCTTGGAACGCGCACCGGTCGGCCCACCACCACCACCCTGAACACGATGCCCAACCACACAGTCACTCTGACTCTGGGCAACAACAAGACATTTGAGAGGAAGCTTGGTTCGTTTTCTGGATTAAGTGTCCTCGAAAGGCTCCCGGGGTCCGTGCTGCTGCCAGAGACCGTGTTGATGCCCACCGTCTGCGCTGTGGACAGCGACTGCGTTGATGCCTGTGGTTCATGCTGCTACTGGCAACCAAGCTGATGTCCATAATCCGTGCTGCTGCCGGTGATCACGTGAAAGTCCACGATCCATGCTGCTGCTGGTGATCACGTGGAAGTCCGTGATCCATGCTGCTGCTGGCTGTTATGGACAAAGAAGCTTCTTTTGCAGTGCTAGCGATGGCTGCAGACTCATACCTGAGAATGAGAGACACTGAAGGCTTCTGTTACAGCCTCCCCTCCAAATAAACCACACAAAAGAGTTCGCACAAAAAACTGTGATAAAGATGCTGAAGTATATAGCTAGTTCTTCACGGTTGCTGGCTTCTGGGAGCAGGGGGAGGACTCGGTTTTCTCCAAGGGGCTGGCCACTGGGAGCTTGACCATGATCCAGTGAGTCTATGAACAACACAAATGGGACTTGGGGAGTTGGTTTTTTATTTTTTGAGGTGGGAGCACAAGAGTAGGAGGGTAGACCTGGGAGGACTGGTCAGCAAGTGTGATCAGGCTGCATTGTATGTAGTTCCCAAATAATTAATCAAAATTTTAAGTTGGGGAAAAGATAAAATTTAAGACAAAATATCCGAAATCTGTTTCACAGAAGCATAAAGTGGAAAGGCTGCATAGGAGAGACAGGCTAGAAAAGATGGAGTTTAATTGGAACTCAGAGAGAGGGGAAGCAGACAGGAACATTCACGAGATGATTCTGGGGGTGTGGGTGTGGCTCTTGGGTAGAGCACATGCTTAGCATGTGTGAGATCCGGGGTTCTATGCCCTGCACCACAGAACGAAATCTGGTAGTCAGTGAGTGATTCCAGAACACACTGTGGTCTTAGGAGAAAGGAAAATAACCCAGACTTCAGCTTGTCTCACAGAGCATCATGGGTAAGCAGGAACCGGCCCTGAAAACAGCCGGTAGCCACACCAGCTCCAAGGAACTCTAATTAGATGGAGAAGCCCAGAGTCGCAGAATGAACCACCCCTTCACCCGGGCGGTCATCACTAAGAGGGCCCTCTGGCCACTGAGCAGAGTGGAAGCTACAGAGTATACCAAGTACCCCAGGGGAGCCTGGTGCTGGGCGGGGCCACAGGAAAGGACAAGGCTGGGGTGTGAGCTGCTCCAGAGGCCTGAAGAGGCATAGGCAGGCACACTGGGTGTGAACTGCTCTTGGGAAGGTTGCAGTGAGGGAAGGACCTGGGAAAGGCCAGACTCCAGTGTCACAGGCTCCGAGACTGGTAGCACAGAGAATATAAGACCAGAAGAAGGTTTTGGGGGGTGGATATGTTTGGTGTGAAAACTGGAAACAAACAAACAACGCCCCCCCCAAAAAAGAAAAAACCCTCACCTCTAGTACCCAGAGGAAGAACCTCCCCAGGGGAGTCAGGACAGCCAAATCTTAACCAATAGGAAATGAGCTACAGTATGGCAGGGCAATGCACCCCCGGCAGGAAGGGACAAAGGCCACGAGGGGAAGTGAGGCTGGGCAGGTAGCTCTCTCCGAGCTGAGCCACCAGCAGACTTGGTGGACACTCTGGATGTGTGGATAGAGAGAACTTCCCCAGCTGTGGCAGGCGACCAAAGCTAAGGGTAACAAGGGGCCAGAGTTTTCAGGGAGCAATGCCTATTAACTAACCATGACCTTCCCCTGGATCCCTAATTGTCACCATGCCTCCTGCAGATGCTAATGCAAGTGGCACTGAGCAGGGAAACTGAGTCACCCAGGAGCAGAAATTGTGAAACCGGGGTTTTTGGAGGAGGAAGATGGGGCACCGAGCCCCCCATGTCTCCTGTCTGTCTCCCCACCAGCTCACTTCCTCTCCCTTGCAAGGTGATCTGAGAGAGAGAGAAACAGAGAGAGAGAGAAACAGAGAGAGAGAGAGAGAGAGAGAGAGAGAGAGAGAGAGAGAAGGGGGAGAGACAGAGGGAGAGGAAGGAGAAGGAAGGAAGATGAGAGAAGAGAGGGAGAGAGGAGAAAGGGGGAGAGAGGAGGAGAGGGAGATGCTTAGTCCCACACTGAATACCATTGGCTCTGTCCTACCTCCTCTAGGACTCCCACCTCCAAAGTTATGCACACCACCATTAAGAAGCCCAGCGACACCCCCTGGTGTGGAGAGCCCCCCCCCAGGACTCCCTGGGGTCCGCTAAACCAGATCAGAGGTTTGCTGGCTCCCTCCTCCCCGCCTCCCTGCCTCCCTCACACAGCTCCTTCTGCAGAACCTGTGGGCTGAAGCTCCTCCGCTGTGTGACTCACCTCCTCCCTCCCCCCCTCTCTGAGTAAATGTCAAGTCGCATCAGTTACCCCCACTTCCCTCAGCATCTCCCCCCCAATTTTGGCGGTGCTGTTTACCTCACCTAGATCAATCCATATTCTGGGAGAAAACAGAAACCCTCATAGACCCAATTAATGAAATCCAGGCAGCTGCATCTCTGCTTCACATCCATTCCCTGGCAGGCTCGGGTGGTGCTGCCCTTGCCTTGGGAAGGGTGTGCATGTGTGTGTGTGTGTGTGTGTGTGTGTGTGCATGTGAGCGTGTGTGTGCGTGTGTGCATGTAAGTATGTGCGTGCGTGTGTGTGCGTGCGTGTACATGTGCATGTGAGTGTACTGCACGAGTGTGTGTGTGTGTGTGTGTGTGTGTGTGTGTGTGTGTGTGCGCATGCAGGCCCCCAGCCTGGGCCCAGGTCAAGCTGTCTTTGTGGGAACCGGGAGGTATGAAGCTAGGCGGCCTCTGTTGGTCCACCAGGATGGGGATCCGGTGAGGTACTGAAAGACTGGAAGTGAGTCAGGACAGAACAGGTGGAAGCCAGGAAAACAGGGGGGAGTGGGGGACATTCCCCGGTGAGACTCAAGGTCCAGCAGCTACTTAGATGGCTCATGGAATACACAGGGGTGCTAGATGGATCCCTGACCCCAGTGAGGGACTGCTCCGTTCACCACCCACTATGTCCCAGAACGGGGTACCCACCATGGTTCTGCCTGTCATTGACAGTCAAGGCTGTCACCCAGCAGAACTTCAACTACCTATGTGACCAAGAGGCCAGCCCTACTGTTCATCTGCAATGTGCCTGGTCAGACACAGATGGATAGAATGAGAGAAGATGCGGGCTGGGGCACTCTGCACTCCCCACTGCCAGTCTCGAGCCTCAGCAATGGGACACTTGCAGACATGGGTCCCCACTGACACTGAACCACTGAGAAGTCCCTTGTTCAGCTTGAGGAATCTGTGCCCTGTCTCCTGAGACCATCCCTGACAGCTCTGGGTAGTGAGGGCCATGACTCCCCCTTTCTGACAGTGACCTGACTCAGGGACAGAAAGGCTACAGTGGGCCAGGCATCCCATGCTGGCATGTGACCTGGTCCTGCCTGACCCTTGGGTCCAGAACTGTAGCCTTAGCGTTGTGAGAGTCAACAGTCCACTCTCAGAGTCACTGTGGCAGGCACAGGAGTTTGAAAAGAAAAAAGCATCCATTCCCTATCTTGAGAGTGCGTGAATGCCTGCAAAGCAATATATCAACCTAACATAGTCTGTCTCTCTTGCTCTGTCTCTCTGTGTCTGTCTGTCTTTCTGTGTCTCTGTTTCTGTCTCTCTGTCTGTTTCTCTGTTTTCATGTCTCTCTCTGCCTGTCTCTCTGTGTCTCTGTCTTTCTGTCTCTGTCTCTTCCTGTCTCTCCCTGTCTCTCTGTCTCTATCTCTGTCTCTGTCCTTCCCTGTCTCTCTCTGCCTGTCTCTATCTGTCTCTCTGTGTCTCTATCTCTCTCTGTCTCTCCCTGTCTTTATATCTCTGTTTCTATCTCTCTCTGTCTCTGTCTCTCTGTCTCCATTTTTCTCTCTGCCTGTCTCTCTGTGTCTCTCTGTTTTGCTGTCTCTGTCTCTTCCTGTCTCTCTGTCTCTATCTCTATCTCTGTCTCTGTCTCTCTCTCCAGGACTGGGCACATGCTAGGCACATTTTCCCACTCAGCTGCATTCCCAGCTGTTGACCTCTCTGGGCTTCTGGGCTTCAGTTTACTTCTTTATAAAACCAGGGGCCTGCTGGCTGCTTCCCTGGCTGCCTCCAGGAAGGGGACTATGCTGGTTCATGTTCTGTCTGCTTGACACAAGCTAGGGTCATGCGGGAAGAGGAAACTTCAACCGAGAAAACTCTAACAAACCTTCCTGTAGGCAAGTCTGGGGCGCATTTTCTTGGTTGTAGATGGATGTGAGAGCACCCAGCCCGCTGTGGGTGGGGCCACCCCTGGGCAGATGGTCATGGGGAGAAGGCTGGTCAGCTGTACACCTCCATGGCCTCTGTTTCACTGCAGTTCCTGCCTCCAGGTTCCTGCCTTGACTTCCCTTAATGTCAGACTGTGAGTGGAACACGTAAACAAGTAAACCTTTTCCTCCCCAAGCTGCTTTGGCTCATGGTCTTTATCACAGTGGGAAGCCAAGCAGGACAGGGACCCAAGCTGGCTCCTCCTCCCTGTGTGCCTCCACACAGCAAGAAGGGTCCTGTAGGAGCCTTTCCCAGGGCCTGCTTTCCCAGAGGACTTTCTCCTGACCTGTGGAGGCTGGGATGATAGAAGAGATGGGGCTGGCTTTGTGAGCTCCCGGCTTGGACGGAGCTCCAGCCACCCACTACCAACCCCTTGCCCAGGTTTTTCTCCCTTCTTGCTCCCTCAATCCCCCAAATCCCTCACAAACACATGCAACCCTAGAGTCTTCCCAGCTATTCACCCAGACCTCGCTGTTGGCTCTGTTTTTAGGGCAACCCCAGCCGAGTCAGGAGCAGCTATACAGTAGTTCCCTAAATGTGTGATGGCCATGTGAACTCAGGGTGACCTCAGAGGAGCCCAAACGTAGCCGGTGTGTGACGGGTCCAGGACAGAGCGTGAGCAGACAGATGCAGCAGACTGGCACTACTGAGTTCATGCACCAGCCAGAAAGCAGCCCCCTGGTGCCAAGCCAGGTCATGGCACCATCCTTGTCCATGAAGGCCGCTTTGTCACAGGACAAGTCAACCATGGGATACACAAGCAAGTAACCGGAGTCACGCTAACATGGCGGGATGTGCAGGAATGTAGCACAGGTGTAGACAGTTACTACTGTCAATCCCACAGCACCTCAAGTCCTAGGAGACAAACTTCTGGGGAAACTTATGGGGGGTATAGATTGGGTTAACTGAAGTGGGAAGACACCCCATAAAGTGAATGGCACCGTCCTATGAGCTGGGGACCCGGACTGGATGAGAAGGAGCTAGTGAGCTGGGCACCAGTGTTCCTCTCTCCTTCCTCATGGTGGACGCCTCACCAGCTGCCTCCAGCTCCTACTGCCAGGCCCTTCTCACCACGACAGACTGTACCCTAAAACTGTGAGCCAGAACGAGGCCTCCCTTCCTCCAGCTCCTACCGCCAGGCATTTTGTCACAGCAACAAGATGTAACGGATACAGAGGTAAGAAAGAAAAGAAGGGAATGGAGGAGAGGAGGAGGAGGTAGAGGAGGAAACCCTAAACCAGGCACAATGCCTCACACCTGAATCCCCAGTGCTTGGAAGGGTTGCCCAGAGTTCCTTGCCTGGTCTACATAGTGAGTTCTGGGCTAGCCTGGGCTACACAGTGAAACCCCCGCTTCAAAAACAAAATACTAAACACACCACACACACACACACACACACACACACACACACACACACACACTCAGAATCCAATAGGAAAAAGGAAGAAAGTGAGTGGGGACATGCGTCAAGCCCTTCAGTGAGGCTGTGGTCAGATGTAAGGAAGAAGGCGGTATTCACTGGCAGCTGGGCAGGACGGCATTCCAGCTGGAGCTGGCACCTGAGACTGAGTGATATGGGGTGGGAGAAGACGAGCATGGGCTGGGAGGTCTCCACATACCAAGCTGCAGCCAGCCAGACCTTCCTGGGCCCAAGGGTGTCACCTGGCCTCTGAGCTGGCAGAAACACCTGAGAGAGAGGCACAGATGTCCCTCCACCCTGCCAGCAGCAGCTGGGCTTTGTAGCTGTGACTGGCTCCAGAGGGTGCTCACTTGAAGGACCTCAGCTGTGTCCAGGCTCCATGAGGTTCTGCCAGGTTTAGAAAAACTCCACAGAGAAGCGGGGCTGCCCCACATCAGGCCAGAGCTCAAACACAGACGAAAACCAGGCTTGGACAAGACATCTTGTCTCTGAGGCATCATGTCACCGGCAGCTGTGCACTTCCGCTCAGCGCGCATAGCCCAAGCCATTTCAGAAAGAAGTGACAGCGCCAGGGGCTCCCCACAGGACAGGGGCTGTTATTGCTCTCCCAGCTTTCCGTGCAAGGGTGGAGCCCTGACAATGGGAGAGAGTGGGGTTAGCTGTTAGGCTGGCTCTGCTGTGGGCATAGGGAACCCCTAAACTTCAGGAGCTCAGCACAACAGAAGTGAATCGCTCACTAAAACCATGTGGCCATTGCCCCATGCCACACAACCACCTGGGACCCAAGCCAGGGCAGCTTGCATCTCCTCACTGGAGCAGATGGCCTTCTTAGACAAGTAACAGACAGACGCAGGGGCTTTCAGAGAAGCTGTCACTGGCTCCTCTCTGCTTCCGTCAAGAGGACACACATCAATTACCTCTCAGGCCACCGGGCCATAGTCAGAGAAGCCGCCGATGGCCCCTCTGGTGAACACAAGTGCAACGGGAACGTGGGGTATCCCCGGACCTGATAGCCTGGGCCGAGGGATTTAACCTCTTGGAGTCTCAGTTATGGAGGTTCCTAGAGATGAATTGGGAATGAACTTCCTGCCTTGTAGGTCCTGAGAAGCTGGCCTTCTGAGCTCCTCCGCCTCTTTGGTCCCTGACTGCACCGCTGTTGTCAGGGGAACTATTCAGACTGTGTACTGCATTTCCTTTTACCTGTCAAATAAGGAAGAGGCAGAGCTGCTGAAGCTGCTGAGGTGGGAGAGAGCCTCTGCCTAGTGTGAGTGCTAGCGTTGACCGTGAACCAGGCAGGGTCTAGAGTCACCTGGGAGACAAACATCTGGACAGCTTGGTGAGGAAGCCTAGCCTGCGCTGAAACAGGAAGCCCCACACTTCTTGGGCAGAGGTCCTGACAGAATGAAAAGGAGAAGTAGCAGCATTCTCCCCTCCTCTTCCCACCACAGCTGCCTCAAGCTCTGGCCGCCCGCCATGCCTTCCCTTCCATGGTGGACAGCATCAGATAAACCCTTCCTTGAGTTGCCTTTGTTAGAGATTTAGCCATGGCAACAGGTCAAGTAACTGACACACCCCAGCATGACTGAAGCACCACAAGAAACAAGTGCACACCTGTAATCAATCCCAGCGCTCTGGAGGCAGAAGGGCCAAGTTCGAGGTTAATCTTGGCTACATTGCAAGTTCAATGCCAGATGGTGCTATAGGAGATCCTGTGCTAAAACTAAACTCATAGAAGGAATGGGAGAGGGAGGATGAAGGGGGAAAGGAGGATGAAAAAAATGGAAGAGCTGGGAGACTTCTCGGCTGGAAAGATGCTTATCACACAAGCATGAGGACTTGAGTTCAAATCCCCAGCACCCCTGCAAAAGCTGTATGCATCTGCAACCTGTAAAATACTATCAGCACTCCTGTGGGAGACAGGAGAAACAAAGAGACCCTGTCCAAACAAGGTCAGAGGTAAGGACCAGCACTCAAGTTGTCTTCTGACTTCCACATGCGCATGCATGAGAGAGAGGAGAGGGGAGAAAGGGTTAAACAAGGTACAAGACATTGACCCTGCCTCCGTGCGCATGTGTGCACAACAACACTTGCACACAAAGGATGAAGAAGACACAGAACTGTAGCATTAAAGGTGATGGGGTCCATGGAGCTCCTTGATGCAATAGGCCCAATGGCAGCCATCACAGGCCCCACCAAGGGCATGGCATCAGAGCCTTCTGGACACGGCACTGGACGGCTGGGTTGGAAACAGTAAAGTGAAACAAGGGCATTAAAAACACAGGAGGTACTGGCTGTGTGCACTGTCTACACTCATGTACCCTGATATCACGCTAGCAGGGAGACAGACTCCCCAACGCCCCTCACGAAAGCCACATTCCAGCATGCAAAGAGCATGCAGGGAAAGCATGTAACAGGGGCCCAGCCTGGAGGAGGCTGAGAGTGAAGAAATCTGGGTGTTCTCTCCAAAGCTGTGGCCAGGTATGACATCTGTCATTCTCCTCTGCCTTGCACTCCTAGCCTAGGGAATGGGGCCCTTCCCCCATAACCTCTCAGGTGGCCTCATCACCATCAATGCTTCTACAGATGACTCCTGCACTACATTGAGTTGCTAAAGAGGGATGGGCCTTGGCTCATAATCATACACCCTGCTTCCAGCTCATGACCCAGCATAAAGAAGATCTCACCAATTTAGTTAAAGAAAAGGAGACAGATGAACAGAGGGGTAGATGGATGGATGGGTGGGCAGGTGGATGGATGGGCAGGTGGATGGGCAGGTCGATAGGCAGGTGGATGGCTGGATGATGGATGGATGGATGGGTGGACAGGTGGGTGGATGGAAGGATGGATGAATGATGGATAGATGGATGAACGGGCAGGTGGATGGATGGGTGGAAAGGTGGATGGAAGGATGAATGGGTAGGTGGGCATGTGGGTGGATGGATGAATTCATGCATGGATGGATAGATGGGCAGAAGTATAGATGACTGTGTAGGTGAGTGATTAGAAATGGGAGTAGATGGATACATGGATTTATGGATAGGTGAGTAGATATATGGGCAGATGAATGACGAGTGGATGAAGGGATGGATGAGAGGATGGATAAGTGAGTACATGGATAGATGAGCTGATATGTAAATAGTTAAATAAAATAGGGGAGTATATGGATGGGTAGGTGGATGCATGAATAGATGGATAGATAGATGGATAACTGAGTAGGATAGGGAAACAGATGAATACATAGGTGGATGGATGGGTGGATAGATGGATGAATGGATGGCTAAGTGGATAGATGGAAGAAAGGATGCATACATACATACATACATACATACATACATACATAGATGGATAATAAGTGAATGAATGAACAGGGGACTTGAATGAGAAATGTCTTCCCTAGGCCCAGGAATTTTAATACTTGGTCTCCAGTTGGTGATGCTGTTTGTGCTTCCTCTCACTGGAGGAAGAACATCACTGAGGGGTTGAGAGTTCAAAGCCCTACCTCCCTTCTAGTCTGCTCTTTGACTCGTGTCTGTGGTAGAAGATCTGATCTCTCAGCTTCCTTCTCCTGCCACCACGCCTGCTCTTTGCTGCCATGCCTCCTTCCCATGGACACTTATCATTCTGGAACCATAAGCTAAAATTAAATTTTCTTCCGTAAGTTGCTTTGATGATTGGAGAAGTAGATTGATACACAGATGGATGGATGAACGGATAAATGATAGATACATGAATGCATGGATAGATGCATAGATAGGTCAGTGGGCAAAGAGATGGATGGATGTGTGCTTGCATGAATGTGTACAAGCATGCATGGATATATGGATGCTTGGATGGATGAACAGATGAGAAATCAGATGTGTTAGCAGATGGATATCTGAGCAGGGTGGGTAAGAAGATCAATAGGCAGCGAGTCAATGAATAGATAATTAGGTAAGCAATTGGATGGACGGGTGCATGATGGTGGATGGGTGCATGGATGCATGCTGGGTGGGTAGGTAGATGGGTGGATGATGAATGGGGACAGATGGGTAGCAGAACAGCAGGTATTGCCAACTTACACTAAACCTGAGAGAGACAAACCCAGGGACTTTCCCAGGAACAAGGACCACCCCTCTGCCAGTCCAGGCTGCCTTTACCAGAGAAGATGCTACATGAAGAAAGGAGACCAGTCCCTAGAATCCCACACAAGAAAAAAACCACCAGGGTCTCACAGGCTCTGCCCTCACATGCCCCTTGGTTTTGGTATCTGTAAAGCAGGAAGGCCTGAGACCCACATCACAGAGTCAGGTCAGATTGCAGCAAGTCCTGGCTCGTGATGGCTGTTCTTGGTTGTCAATTTGACTACCTCTGGAATTAACTAAAATCCAAAATGAAGGGCACACGGTGAGGGATGTCTGCTTAATTTGGAACAGGAAGATCCACGTCTAATCCAGATCTTGAGGCAGGAAGACACACCTTTAATCTGGGCCACACTTTCTGCTGGAAGCCCATATATGGACGTGAAGAATGAAGCTGTACTCTACACCTTGCTGACATGCCCATTCCTTCACTGGTGCTGAGAACCAGCTGAGACATCCAGCCCCATTGGGCTGAACAATTTCTGGCTCCTTGGACGTTCTATGCATAGGCAGCTATTATTGGACTGGCTGGACCACAGCCTGTAGTCATTCTAATAAATCTCTCTCTCTCTCTCTCTCTCTCTCTCTCTCTCTCTCTCTCACACACACACACACACACACACACACACACACACACACACACACACCACACGTGCGGGCACATGGGGGGATTCATTCTATAAGTCTGTCACCCTAGAAAACCCTGACTAATCCAAGGTTAGACCATATGTTGGGGGAGCTCCTTTGGCCAATAGCCTTTAAGATACCAGCCCACTTGGGCATGGTCTCTTATACAATAAATGCTTGCTTCTGGATCTTGCTGATGACTGCAGACTGACCTTTCCTCTTCCCAGAATTCTCCTGTTCTCATTGTCCCACCTATACTTCCTGCCTGGCTACTGACCAATCAGTGTTTTATTAAAATACAAGTAACAAATCTTTACAGGGTACAAGACCATTGTCCCAACCATAGACCACACACAGTATTCAAGGGATTACACTGTAAATGTGCCTTCCAAAAGAGAGGGAGGTCTGCTTGTCATAATAGCCAATGGAGAATCGGCCTTTGCTGGCATGTGTCCAGCTTCCGGGACTGTGAAGGATGCAGAACTGGCTCTACAGAGGGCCCTTCTCAATTTCTTCCTCCACAAGGCCCATTTCTGGGCACAGGCTATGGGAAGACAAAGGCTCCCAAGCCAGGAAGAAACACTGTGAGGAGAACCTCCCTACAGACACCTGGAGAGTCACTGGGTGCTCAGCAATCATGCAAGGCTTGCAGAGAGTTGGGACTCAGGAGATGCTCAGGGGTAAGAGCACTTGCTCTGAGTTCGAATCCCAAGAACCCACCAAGAATCTGTCATGAGTGTTCATATCCATAACCTCAGCACTGAGCAGAGGAGAAGAGTGGGAACCCAAAGCCTCTGGCCCACAGCCTCGCTGAAACATTGAGGTCTACCAAGACGTGTCTCAGGAGGAAATCAATAACCAGGGTAATTAAATTCTTGTCCTAGCCTCCTCAGATGCACACACGCATGTGCACACTCCCATAGTCACGTGAATATACCACAAACCATACACACATGTACATACCATACACATACACACAGAACACTCCATACACATCCATAATACCATATAGACACTGCACACAAGCCACACCACACACCTACATCCCCCCCACATACATATGTGCATACATGTATACACACCACACACATATATAGGACACATACACACCATACCACACATATACACACAAACACCACAAACCATAAACACCACACACACAGACCACATACTACATATCTGCATATACACACATATACACATCATACATATTAAACACTATACACACATGAAAAATAAATGTAAAAAATAAGATTAATCATAAGACACCTAGTCACGTTTGAAATTGAGATAGACATGGGTTAGGGTTAGGATTGGGGTAAAACACGTATTCATTGTCTATCTGAGATCTCAGCTTAACTGTATGTCTTGTGTTTTATGTGACAAGCCTAATCCCATTACAAGAAAAGGAATTCCTTATGTCATCCTCCCTTTAGATACATCTATAGCTCCCCAGTGACGTGGCCAAAGCCTAGGACTGCAGAGATCCACATGGTGAGGGCCCTGCCTCTAAGCCCTCTTCAGGAAGATGGATGAGACCACGCTGAGGGGCTACTGCTGTGTTCTGGCGGCAGCAGGGAGCCATAGAGAAAAAATTCCCAGCCTGGTTCCTCTGTTCACCAGCAAATAAGGGGTTCCAAGAAGGCCTTGGCTTGGGACTGGCCCTAACATGGAGGGCCTCCAGGTCCCTGTTCATCTCATCCACAGTGGCAGGACCCCACACTGTCAGAGAGCTGCTGAGAGCTGGTCCCTCTGGCTGTGGCTGCCCTTAGATTTTCCTGGAAACTCTTGCTTCTACACCTGTCCATTCCCACCACATGCTTCAGCATGGAACACGCGCGTGTGTGCGCTTGTGCGTATGTGTGTGTGCGCATGTGTACTTGTGTGTGCATGTGTGTGGCAGGGTGGGGCGCATGCCCATACCCCAGTGCATACGTGGAGGTCAGAGGATAACTTGCAAGGGTTGGCTCTCTCCTTCCATCACGTGGGTCCCTGAGATCAAAACCCAGGTCACACTTTTCCCCAGGGCCATCCTTCCTGCTGGCCATTGTCTACTGTTCAGGAGTCTCTACCTCCTCCCTTCCTCCTCTTTGTGAGTAGGAAACCTTTGACTTCAGATAAAAATCTTTAGGGTGCTTCTAGTTGACCTGTCACCAAACTGTAGAACCCAGAGCATGCCCAAGAGTTTGCAGGAACCAGCATCCTGGACCTCAGGACAAACGACAGAGGGCAAAGCCCTCTGCCTGCAAGCTTGGCCGCATGCTGATATGGAACGCTGGGGTCTGTGTGCTCATACTTGCTTGCCCTTGTTTGAGGCTTGCCCCAAAGAGTGTGGCTCAGTCAGTGGTGGGCTAGCTCAGCCTGCACAAAGTCCCGGGTTCAAGCTCCACTACCTCAAGAACTGGGTGTGGAGGCATCCAGCAGTGAGGGTGTGGAGGTAGGAGGCCCCGCTCAAGATTGTCCTTGGCGCCATATTGAATCTGAAGCCAGGCTGGTGTAGAGAAGATGCTGAAGAGAGATGGTTGCTGACTGACTGGCTTAGACTCTAAGGTGACCCTCCCTCATCAGGGCCCCAAGTGACACTGTCCACGGTGGTTATTTATCTTAGAAGCTGTATACTCAAGTCACCTTCTCCCATGGACCGAGGTCTAGTATTGAGGAAAAGCCAATACTGTGTGAGGCCTCCATGCCTGGTCCCAAGGCCCAGAGCCTAGCACCGTGCCTGGCACAGAGTGGCCATTCACGTGAAGAGAGGAAGAAGACAGAGGGCTCCCAGGCACAGAACCCTGGCCTGGATGACTGCATTCCCCCCCACACCCCAATGTTCAGGTCACCCAGGATGCTGGTGGTGGGGCTATGGGAGGGAGGATGAAGGCTCCCACCCTCAGGACCATCACAGTCTTCCTAGAGTCACACTCACCGGTCCTGAGAGGGAACCCCAAAACCCTTCTTTATCACTTGGGTCCTCTCCTCAACTTCTCACCCGGGGCTAGGGGAGGAGCTGGGACCTGGCACCTACATCTTTCTCAGCAGATCTAGTAGAGAAAAGCGGAAGTGAGCAAGACTCCGGCTCTTTTCCATCTCACCTCACAGGTGCCAGCACAATCGCTCGCTCGGTAGCTCGGGTAACACAGTGCAGCACAGACAGACTCTCCTCTGAGAGACCCGAGAACCGGCAACGTGAACACACTCGCTCTGTGGGACCAGAGGCGAAGGAAGCAGCTGCTTCTCCCTGAGGGTCGGTCGCTGTGAGCCAGATCCCTGAGCTGAAATCCCAGCTTTGCTGCTCACCAACTTTAAGTGTGAGCAGGTCCGCTGAACTACGCCTCGCCTCCGGCTTACCACCTACAGTGGGAGTGTTGATGGGGCTGGAGAAATGACTCTTGCAGAGGACCCAAGCTCAGATCCCAACCCCCGTGGCCGGCAACCCACCACCGCGTGGAACTCTAGCTCTAGGGCGGGCACCTGCGGTCACAGGCACCTACTCCTACCACGCACGCACATACGCTTAACTTCAAATAATGAAAGTAATTTTTTAATGGGATTGCTGTCTCAGCAGGTATGCCGCCAAGCCCGACAGCAGTCCCTGGAACCCACGTGGTGCTGGGAAAGAGCCCACTCTCACAAGGAGTCCTCTGACCTCCCCAAGGGCACTGTGGCATGTGAACGCACCCCATACCTCCACACACACAAAATATGCATAATTAAATAAAGCGACTAAAATGGGAATACCAGGGGAGGCTGTAGGGCTATGGAAACAACAGAGAGACCACAACACAAGGGCCGCTATCCAGCAGCGAAGTGTTTGGGTGGCCGCAGACATTGTGATTGGTGACAGAGATGCCTTCGCATCCCTGTCCAGCTCTACTCTGAATGAGCGAGGTACCCACAGTCTGACACCTCCTCCCATGCAGAGACCATCATACAGAACAGCAGGGTGTATCCACCCCTCCCTGTCCACCCTGTGTCCCAGTCAACTGTCCCCTCACGGGCATTCCTTGCCCTCTGACTTCTGCCTCCTCATCTGTCCAAGCAGATGGCCTCTCTCTCTCTCTGTGGCACGCTGCTCCCAGCTCCCCAGGGCCTCTGGCTGTGCTGGAAAGTGGTAAGAAATTCCAGAAGCCCTAAGGAAAGGAGAGACTCTTCCTTATGAACTCTCGGGGTCCCCAGAGGTTCTTCACATGAGACCAACCAGCCAGGTTGGCCTCCAGCTCACCCCACACACACTATTCCCAAAGTCTGTCTGTGCCCCAGAGCCACTCTCTATGGAATATTCATTTACACTGTATGAATATATGTCATTGTGGTTGGTTTAATAGAGAAGCTAACTGGCCAACAGCTGGACAGGATAAGGTTAGGTGGAAGAGCCAAACTGAGAATGCTGGAAAGAAGATGGGAGAAGTCGGGAGTCTCGAGCAGAGGGAAGCAAGATGGGCACACTGTACTGAGAAAAAGTACCAAGCCACGTGGCAAAGCATAGATAAGGAATACGGGTTAATTTAACTGTAAGAGTTTGCTAGTAACAAGCCTGAGCTACTGGCCAAGCATTTATAATTAATATTAAGCCTCTGTGTAGTTAGTTATCCAGCTTGTGGGACAACCTTCTGCCAGCAAAATGGTGCCCAAATTTTCAGCAACTACATCCACATAAAACCTGAGAGAGCTTGGAAAGTGTTCTAGATGCACAGAGACAAAGCTAAGAGCAGCTTCCTAGTCTCCTGCCTCTCATGCCACTACAGAACAAGGATGCATCTCTTGTCCACTGCCTGTGGGCTCGAGCCACCAGTGCGCCACGAGTTAAGCCACACGGCAGAGTTCTGCCATCTCTCATACCAGCTGCAGCTTCCTGTGGGAGGGAGCCAGCTGACAACCAGAGGTGGAGCTCCTAGCCAGGCCACTTAACAGTCTAAAGGCGCATGCAGTCAGAGAAAGATTGCAAATATGCAATAAAGACAGATTTATATGAAATAAACTCTAAATGTGTTATAGTGCTTTTAAAAATATATAAAAATCCATATAGGCTTGGGAGAGAGAAGAGAAAGAATATATACAGGCTTAGATTTAAAATGTAGTTTTAAATTAATAAAGTTCTTAAAAAAAGGAATAGAGTAATAAAAAATAAAAGACAATAAGCCACATAAAAATGGAAAATACACAGAGAGTTTGGATTCTGTATGTTATTGTGCTGTCTTTAGATTTTCTGATTGCTAATGAAGGAACAACAGCTACTAAGACACGTTGGATTATGAAAACCACTATATTAAACCAACCTATATATTTTTAAAATGTCTTGACTGGTGTAGGAATTCCTTCTGTTTGTGTGTTGCTTTCATAGGTTAATGAATAGAGAAACTGCCTTGGCCTAGTTGATAGGGCAGAACTTAGGTAGGCAGAGAAAACAGAACTGGGGCTGGAGAGATGGCTCAGTGGTTAAGAGCACTGACTGCTCTTCCAGAGGACCCGGGTTCGATTCCCAGCACCCACATGGCAGCTCACAACTGTCTGAAAATGTAGTTCCACGAGATCTGACACCTTAACACCAACGAACATAATAAAGTTAAATAAATAAATAAAAAATAAAATGTTTAAAAAAAAAAAAGAAAACAGAACTGAATGCTGGGAGGAAGAAAGCATAGTAAGAGAAGCCATGGATCCTCCACAGGAGATGGATGCCAGTTAGAATCTCTGGTAAGCCACTGCTACATGGTGATACATAGATTAATGGAGATGGGTTAAACTAACATGTAAGAGTCAGCCAATAAGAAGGTAGAGCTAATGGCCAAGCAGTGTTTTAATTAATACAGTTTCTGTGTGGCTATTTCAGGTGTAAGGCACCTGAGTGGCTGGGACAAACAAGCAACCTCTCCTTTCAACACTTGACTTCAAAATGGAAGTCAATATTAATGTTACTTTGGGGAAGAGGTTATGCTTTTATTTCCACAGTAAATGAGAGGCTATGGATTTTTCCAAGGTTAAAGATAATCAGGATTGATCAAGGAAGACCCCTGGAAATCCTGGCTACAGATATAAAGAAATAAATCTTAAAAAAACTACAGAACATGGAACATATATTTTATCTACTCAAACATAAAACAAAAAATCATCTTTGCCTGACTTGTGTACAATGCACAGTCTATACTTGTATTAATGTTACCTCTAAAAATTAATGTATTTTTAGAACAAGGGACCTGACACCAATAAAAACAGATGGCCCAAGGGATCCGGCATTCAGCACAGCCTAAGGCTGCTGACTGAGATGATCCAGCCTCACAGAATATTCCAGGCAAGACCTAACAGCTATCCTGCTTTTCTAAGGGATCCCCCAAAGATGCCAATGCCCACAAAAAACAGGAAGTAGTCTAGAGAATGACACCCACATTCCCACAAGATGAGGTAAGGGTGGGTTTTGGTTATTCAATGGATTATGGATGTTTGTCATTGTTTAGGGGGGTTGGTTACAAGTTGTTATTGGTCTTAGTAAAAAAAAAAAGCTAAACAAAAGAGTTAAATTCAAAGATCTCTTTCTAAAGAAAAAAGGAATATAATATAGAAATGATGAGATCAAAGGATCGATTACTGAATCTACTTTAATCCAAAAAACAATTATTAATTTCAAAATATTTTACATTGTTTTGGGTTTATTGATATACATTTAATTTTGCTATACTGTATGTATGTTGCTACTCTTATTTAGGGTATTACATTTATGCAAATCATTTAAAAATATAATATATAATCAAGAAATTCAGTCGGGCCATGGTGGCACACACCTTTAATCCCAGCACTTAGGAGGCAGAGACAGGGAGATCTCTGTGAGTTTCAGGCCAGCCTGGTCTACAGAGCAAACAAACAAGCAAGAAAGAAAGAAAGATTAGGGCTGGAGAGATGGCTCAGAGGTTAAATGCACTGACTGCTCTTCCAGAGGTCTTGAGTTCAACCCAGCAACCACATGGAGGCTCACAACCATCCATAATGAGATCTCATACCCTTTTCTGGCCTGCAGGCATGCATGCTGACAGAACATTGTATACATAATAAATAAGTAAATCTTTAAAAAAGAAGAGGAAAAAATAAATACAGATTAATAGTCATCTATAACAGTCAAACTTATAGTCATGTAAGGTATATTTTCCAGGTCATAACATATTTAGATAGATAGACAGTCTTCAAACACTTCAAAGACCTACAGAACACGGCATTTAATATGCTTAATAACATAAGACTTTCATGACAGTGAGACACGTCTGCTCCTGGCAGCACCATTCTACTTAAGAAAAGATGATGAGCATCAAAGAACCTCTGTATGGAATTTGTTTTCTTTATGGCAAAAGCAGCCATTTGAACAAAGAAACTGCCCTTGCCTCAGTTGCTGACAGTTACTGACTCACTGAACCAGTAGGACACAAAACAGGTAACTGTCAAACTTTGCCAAGACAAGGTAAGACCATCTTTCAAAATTCTCTGCTTCTCAGAAAAGTCTGTCAAATACGCTAGGGTTTGTGGGCCAAAGATGGCTGTCCTAACATTACAGAAGAACTATCCAGGCAGCCAGATGTTCCTGTTGATAGGTAAAATTTCACCCTTCTGGGGTCTTTGATGGAGTTAAAAACTAAATAATTAAACTTAAAGTTTTCCTTAGTTATGATAAAAGGTAAATTAGTTATAAAACTTTAGACTCACAAAGATAAGATAAATAGTATTTTCTCTAAATTTGCCAAATGCAAATGGACTGGATGTTATAACTGTAATTCTTACTTGATGATTGTTTTGTTCTATATAATTTTACTATGATAAAGTTGAAACCTTCCTTTTTAATTAGACAAAAAAGGGGAAATGTGGAATAGTCCTTTATACTTTGTGAATACATGTCATTATGATTGGTTTAATAAAGAAGCTGACTGGCCAATAGCTGAACAGAATAAGGTTAGGTGGGAGAGCCAAACTGAGAATGCTGGGAAGAAGGGAAGAGTGAGAAGACTCGAGCAGACACAGAGAGAAGCAAGATGGGCATACTGTGCTGAGAAAAGATGCAAGGCATGTGGCAAAGCAGAGATAAGAAATATGGGTTAACTGAAATGTAAGCGTTAACTAGTAATAAGCCAAAGCTATTGGCCAAGCATTTATAATTAATATTAAGCCTCTATGTAGCTACTTGGAAGCAGCTTGCAGGTCAGAAACTTCTGCCAATATCTGTCCATGCCCCAGAGCCACTCTTCCCACAAAACCCACACTGACCCCCACACCCCATTTGAATGACACCCCCCCCATCAGCCCACACTGTGGGAGTGATAGTCTATCTGCTTTTCAACAGGTCTGCAGAAGAGAAATGCCAGCCTGAAGCTAAGGCGAGGCTCCAGTCAGCCTCTATCACAGCCTAACCAGCAAAGCCTTACAAGCCAGAGCCTCGAGATCCTCCCCAACTGGCTCAGCAGATCCAGGGGTGGCTGCCATGGTTATGATACAGTACTGCCACCTGTCCAAAGCAGACACCCCGTCTCTGGCCAAGACAGCCACCCCCAGCTCCCATTCTGCCACCAGGATGGGTCTAGCTGCCTGTCAAATATTACAAGTCCCTCGATCACTGAGACAACCTACCTGAGACCCCATGGAGGCAAACAGCAAGCCAAGGAAGATCGTTCCAAGACAGCAATGGCAGATGCCATGGCCCTGGGGCAATCACGAGCCTGATCTATTGCAGAGGTTGAATGTGATCCTTCCAGGCAGAGAAGGGAGGATAAGCAAGTAAAATTCTCAGCTGAGATCTCAGGGTCACTGGGGCACAAAAGCTGAAGCCTCAGTAGGAAGATCACCTCCTAGACTCTCCAGTTCTTCTGTAAGTACTTCATGGCGGGGGCTAACAACCCCTTCGCCCCACCTTGTACTCTGTCCAGAGCTCCATAACCTGATCCTTTTTCTCTTATCTATCCTCTGTCACACCACCAGAGGAGGCCAGCAGAGCTCTGCACAGACATGAACACACATGCATACACATTACCCCCCACATACACACACACACACACACAAACATGCATGCACACACACCACACCATACACATGCACACACACATATCCCATATGTACATGCACACACACACCATACACATACACCATACCTCCACACACATACATACATACACACACATGCACACACATCACACACATACACCATACCCTCAAACACATGCACACATACACCCTCACATACACACCACACCATACACATGCACGCACACGCACACACCACACACATACATCATACCCACACACATACACATACACACATGAACATGCACACACATACACACACACGCACACACACACCACATCACACATACATACACACACATGCACACACACACTGGCTGGCAGAGCAGAGCCTGTCACTGGTAGAGTCAGCACCCTAGAGACTTCTTTCGCAGATTCCCACATCCATCCTCCCAGAACATCCCAGAGGCCTGCGACTTCCTGCAGTGGTCTAGGGCTCTGAGGAGAGTGGACAAGCCTGACTTTCATCAAACACTGCCCAGCCTGAAGCCACAAGCTGTGGAGGGGGAGGAGAAAGGGGTCGGGGAGGGATGGAACTCTCCAGATGTCCTCGCCTGCCCCATGGGAAGGCCTCTGAAGAGGTTATATAATGTCCACCACCATCTTTTTTAATGTAGAAAGGCCAGGAGTGGTGGTCTGTGCCTGTAAACTCAGCGCTTGAGAAGTAGAGGATAAGGAAGGGGCATTTGAAACCAACTTGGGATATGTGAGGCCTTGTCTCAGAAAAGGAAGAAAGAAAAAAAAAGAGTGTAGAAAAATCTTCTGCAAATAGCAAATATTAAAAAGTCACACCCAACAGGGTTTGGTGCACACACCTTTAATCCCCTACTCAGGAGGCAGAGGCAGGCGGACCTCTGTGAGTTAAAGGCCAGCCTGGTCTACATAGCAAGTTCCAGGCTAGTCAGGGCTACATAGTGAGATCCCAAGTACTAAAAAATTAAAAATAAAATAAAGAAGTTGTACCTAGTGGCGCACACCTTTAATCCCAGCACTTGGGAGGCGGAGGCAGATGGATCTCAATGAATTTGAGGCCAACCTGGTCTACAGAATGAGTTCCAGAACAGCCAGGACTGTTACACAGTGAAACCCTGCCTCGAAAAACCGGAAGAAAAAAAAAAGTTGTACCCAAAGGAACTGAAGAAATGGTTCTGTGGTTAAAATGCTCGCCACACAAACATGAAGGCCAAGTTCTGACTCCAGATACTCAGAGGCCCTGTAAATGCCAGGCAGGCTTAACAGCCACCTCTAATTCCAACTTCAGAAGGTCGGGACAGAACACCCTGTCTGCTGGGAGCAAGCTGGCTAGCCAGACAAGCCATAATCAGTGAGCTCTGGTTTGATTGAGATAGCCTGTCAGGTGTATGGCCATAGCACACTGAGCTGCCAGATCTAAACAGGATCAGGCCTGGTTAGTGGCTAAGGTGGAAGAGTGGTCTAGAATGATTCCTGATGTGCAGATATGTGCACACACCCAACACACACACACATATGCTTGCCTATGAATACACGACCTCACACACACACACAACCCAGGGTCAGGCCAATGCATAGGTCCAGTCCTGGCTGGAACACCTCACTGCTGTGTCCCCAAGCCAAGTTCGTGAATTCCGGCAGGACGAAGCTCCCAGCAAATATGTGTAGATTTGATGAATGAAATTAAGATGGTAGCTGTGAGGAGGGGAAGTGGCCAGGCCGGGGTAAGGGGGAACCCAGCACAAAGAAAGGAGAGGCTGGCGGACATAGCTTCAGCTTGGTGAGCAGAGGGCTGAGCCAACTGCTCAGACAAGGCCCAATTATCCCTCCAAGTCCTCATCTCGCTCCATTCCAGCTGAAGCAGCTACAAAGATTGGAAAGTAGCCCTTTCTCCTGATGAAGAAAACCTGATTTGGATTCTGTCTGTCTTACTTGGGGATTTAGGGAAGCACCAGGAGGGGGGGCTGCTTGGCCCTCAGGCACCCCTAACCTCTTCCTGCTGTGTCTTCTGGGTGTCTACCCAAGTTCCAAGGCTCGGGAGAGGAGGGGAGATGGGTCCCACAAGTCAGATGTAGGCGTGCTTGGCCCTAAGGAACAAGGCTCTCTTCCTATCCCCTTATCCCACCGTCCCCTACCAGAGACACAGCCAGCACCAGGTAGGCCTCGGGCACCCCCCAGCTCCTGGCCCTCCACCAATCTGATCAGCCACCAACCCTACCTGATCCCTCCCTCCTCAGACAGCTTCCATGGCTCCCTAAGGTGTTCAGATATCTCTGAGCCTACCTCAAGTTTACTCCCTGCCTCAGGTCCTCCAGAGGCTCCTCCCACCTCCTCCACTAGCCCAGACAAACACGACCCAGGCCCAGCACCTTTACCAAGCTAGTATCAGGCACCAGGGCCACCCCTGTCCTTCTGACCAGACTTGAGTCCTATGTCATTGCCTCTACAAAGAAAGGTAAGGAACGTGGGGGCTACCTGAGCCTGCAGTGGCCCTGTCCTGTCTGGCCACTGCTTTGCCTAACAAGGCTGGAGACCAGGGCTGTCTCAGAGTGTGTGGTTTTCACACTCAGTGTGGGGTCTGAATGGGAGGCCAGGGAACATTTGGGTGGGAGCGTGCCATCATGAGCACAACCGCAGGAGTGACAAGTGACACTCTTGGCAGTCACAGGTTAACATGGAGCTCCCTGTAAAGACAGAGGCTCCACCTCTCCCTGGCTCCACTCCTGCCTGGGCCCCCTTCCATTTCCTATACCTGCAACTGATTGACGTTACACCTGTGATTCCACAGAAGACCCAAAGGGGCAGAGAGGGAACATGTGGGGTGTGGGTGGCTTGGACTACCAGGGAGGTCCAAGTCTGGGGATACTCCGGCTCCACGGATTGCCTGACAACCCATGTCAGACACTTCCTGCAAACTCGGGGGGTAGGAGGGTTCAGGAGAGCAGGCCCTGACTAGGGACAGGCGGAGATTCGGAGACCTAGAGACAGGACAGAGACCCCAGCATGTGTGGAGAATCTAGGCTGAGGTGACAGGGTGCCCTGTGGTACCTTCTGCGCCAGCTGGAACACACACCTTCCTTGAAAGGAAGAGGACTGAGGTGGGTGACAGAGGCGGGAGATAGCTGCTGATGGTATGCCGTGTGTGGCACACACTTCTGCAGAGGCCAGGGAGGCTGGGCTCCTGCAGGGGACACTGGCCTACCCTCAGGATCCTGTGCTGGGAAGAGAAAGCCCATTCAAGCAATTCACACCTTGAGGGCTTTCCAAGACCTCAGCAAGGCAGAGCTGGGCTCGGGACCCAAGGGAGAACGGCTCAGAAGGGGAGTAAGTAGGTGGCTTCTCATTCCTGTCATCTTGAAACCTCATGTTCCAGGGTGAGAGGCAGTGGGGTTAGTATGTGGGTGTCTTGGTTTAAATGTGGGTCCCCACATTCCTCCTAAAGAGGCCCTGGCTGGGCCCAGGAATCTGCATTTGCTCCGATGACCCCACAACTAGTGTGAGAGGTGCTTCTGGGTGGGTGACCCCGCTTGGGGTAAGCAGCTGTAGTGGCAGGTCCTGCTCCACCCCTTCCCTGCTGTGTGGCCCAGGAAACACCTCTCTCTTTCTCCTGGTGGCTCTGCAGTCATCAGTGAGGCAGAGGAACAAGGAGTCTGTCCTAATTGCTGTGATAAACACCATGAGCAAAAACAGCCTTAGGAGGAAAGGGTCTATTTCAGCTTACAGATACCAATCACAATCAGGAAGTCAAGGCAGGAATTCAAACAGGGCAGGAACCTGGAGCCAGGAGCTGATGCAGAGACCGTGGAGGGTGCTGTTTACTGACTTGCTCCTTCTTTCTTATAGCTCCCGAGACCACCACTCCAGGGTGGCATCACCCACAGTGAGCTGGGCCCTCCCATTTCAATCATCAATCAAGAAAATGCACTAAAGGCTAGCCCACAGACCAGGCTAGCCCACAGACCAGGCTAGCCCACAGACCAGGCTAGCCCACAGACCAGTCTAGTGAGGGTCAGTCAGTTGAGGGTCCCTCTCGGCAAATGACTCTAGCTTGTGTCAAGCTGACATTAACCTAGTCAGCACAAGTCCACAGCTAAAGCCCCAGGCAGACCCCTGATTTTCTCTCCCACCTCTACAGCTGTTGCCTGTGTGACCTTCTGTATTTAACCTTCTATGTGCTGGTTCCTGCACGGCACAAGGTGCCACCCAACGAAGTTACAAGGACACAGTGACCACCTGCCCCTGCCCACTTCAGCAACCAAGGGGATCCTGTGACAATCTGGTCCCAGCTCGTCAGTCCACCTGCCCCCCAACTTGGTTAGCTCTCAGCTGCCCATCCTGAGTGCCGGGCCCCACCCACACCCTCACTGCCCGGTGTGGTTCCCTCTCCCCTGCCAGGCCTCAGTGCACAGCCTGGCACCCGGTCTGTGCCGCCTTCTTATAGATGGAATATTTACAGTCGGTGTATCCACACCAAGAATGGTTCCAGAAACTTCTAGAATGGTGGTGACAGTGTTGGGGGCTTGCGTAAGAGACTGCAGAAGGAGGCACTGCATGGCCTCTTAACTTCCCTGTGCTTTGCATCACGTGAATGCACCAAAAAATGCAGAGATAAATAAACATAGCTGGGCATGGTAGTGCACACTTGGAAGCCCAGTGCTAAGAAAGCAGACCCGGGATCATTGCGAGCTGCAGGGGAGCTGGGCTACCCTCCAAAAACAAAGGGGCGGGGCACTGGAGAGATGGCGCAGGCCGTAAACCACCTGCTGCATAGGCCTGGGGATCTGAGTTCAAATTTCATCACCAAATAAAATACCTGGTGTGAGGTCACAGCCCTGGAACCCCACTGCTGCCGAGGCAGAGACAGGAAGGTCTCTGGAGCTTACTGAGCAGCCCACGAGTTCCATGAGTAGAATCATTGTGTTTCAGTTTGGTGAGAGACCGTGTCTGAAGAAATACAGTGGAGAGTGACCGAAGACACCCACGGTCCACCCTAGCCTCCGCGTGCACGTGTATACACGAATACACGCACATGTGTGTACACAAGAACACAAAAAAAAAGAAAACTAAAGGGAAGCCAGTAAGGAGAGGGAGGGGAGGGGAAGGGAGAAGGACGGAGTCATTTTTGAAGCTACCTCCAAGGAGAGCCCTCCCTGCCAAGCATAGTGCAATTCTGCTTTGTTTTCATACGCAGCCCCCCCCCCAACTGCTCTCACAGGAAGTGTGTGTTTAACGGAGCAGTGTGCGCGCTCTTCCCGCCAAAATGTCACTATGCCCCCACCGCTGAGCACCAAATCCTGCCACTGAGTCAGAGAGCCTGAGCTCCGAGGGAAGAGAGATACCCAGCACCACTCTGCACACATGGCCTCTCTGGTACTATACCAGGATGGAGCCTGCACTCCACAGGGGCTCCGTAAGTGTCTGTCAAGTGAAGAAAGAAACGAGTGTCTAAGACCATCCAGATGGATGAGTTCCTTTGAGGGGCTAGAGCCCCCAGCCAGGAGCTGCATACAGGAGATGCTCAGAGCGGCATAGCTAGTCCTGCAGTCACTTCACTGGGGACAACGTCCCAAGGCCACCATGGGCCGGCGTGTGTGCCTGTGTGCGTCTGTGTGCGCCTGTGTGTGCTGTGTGTGCCTGTGTGTGCTGTGTGTGCCTGTGTGTGCTGTGTGTGCCTGTGTGTGCTGTGTGTGCTGTGTGTGCCTGTGTGTGCTGTGTGTGCTGTGTGTGCCTGTGTGTGCTGTGTGTGCTGTGTGTGCCTGTGTGTGCTGTGTGTGCTGTGTGTGCCTGTGTGTACTGTGTGTGCTGTGTGTGCTGTGTGTGCTGGCGTGTGGAGACTGGAGGTGTCTTCCCCAATCACTCTGAGCATTCTTGTTCTTTTAGAGACAGGGTCTCTCACTGACCCTGAAGCTCATGAATTCAGGGTTCACTGTCCAGCAGCCCATGGGGTGTTCCTACCCCCCTTGCCAGTGCTGGGGTTACATGCCTAGCATTTGTTCTAAGGATTTCTTTATTTTTCTTGCATGTGTATTTGAGTGTGCATGCAAACAGATGTGGTGCCCTCAGAAGCCAAAAGAGGGAATCTGATCTTCTGTGACTAGAGTTGTACAGACAGCTGTGAGCCACCATGCAGGTGCCAGGAACTACACTGGGGTCCTTTGCAGGAACAGCAGGCGCTCTTAACCCCTGAGCCGTCCTCCCCAGCCCTCCTGTGCCCAGCTTCTATCTGGTGCTGAGACTGGATCACAGGTCCTAGCAGTTTACAGACTGAGCCGTGTCCCCAGCCTACACAGTACTGTTTCAGATGCCCACATGTATGATGAAGTTCACCTGTGCACTCTACAGCTGTCATGGGCATTTCTGGGTGGCTAACAACACTGCCCTAGTACTGTGGCATTGACAGAGGTTTCTGTCCCTCCTGGTCCCGTAGCCGTTCAGTCCCAAAGAAACACACAGACGTCTACATTAATTATAAACTGGTTGGCCTATTAGCTCAGGCTTCTTATTAACTAATTCTTTCATCTTAAATTAACCCATTATTCTTGTCTATGTCAGCCACATGACTTGGTATCTTTTATCAGTGAGGCGTTCTCATCTTGCTTCCTCTGTGTCAGACTTCCTCTGTGAGGACTGCAAACTGAGCCTTTCCTCTTCCCAGAATTCTCCTCTTCTGGTCACCCCGCCTATACTTCCTGCCTGGCTACTGGCCAGTCAGCATTTTTATTAAACCAATACAACAGACAGATCTTTACAGGTACAAGACCTTCGTCCCACAGCACTGTGGGGCATCAGGAAGTCATCTAAGGGATACTTAAACACAAACACTAGGATACCGAACCAGAGCATCTAATCTCAGGGGGACCAAGTGGCCAGCAAATAGGCATGCTATGTACCCACACACGGCAGGATATACCAGGCACCCAGGGGACTCAAGTCCTGGGAGATACGAAGAGGATAGCTTGAAATCTGACCAGATTCCTCAGAGGGCTTGCGAGCTCAGCTTCACAGGTTGCTTCCTGAACTTTTCACCTAATATTTTCAGACCAAATTTAACCATGGACGGCTCTAACCTTAGAGTTAAAGTCACAGGGCAGGTGGGGATTGCTGGATGTTTGCCATAACTGAAGTGTGGTAACTTTTCTGGGCCTCTTTCTAGGAATGCAGACAAGTGGGGTCCACAAGAAAAGAACATTTTGCGAGTTTCTTATTTTGTTTTGTTTTCAAAGAAATTCCCATGCTGTAGGCATGGCTGGCCTGGAGCTCCCTATGTAGACCAGATCAGCCTCCAACTTGCAGCAATCCTCCTGCCTCTGCCTCTTAAATGCTGGAATTGCAGGCATGAGTCACCACTCCTGGCAGGACATGATTCTAGAGACAGAATTCCTCCTTGGGACTTCGGCATTGATTATGTAACTTCCTTCTTCAATTCCAGGAGACGTGTGTGTGTGTGTGTGTGTGTGTGTGTGTGTGTGTGGTGTGTGTGTTTTCTTGCCTGCCCTCCATATCTGAAAAGTTCCCAACAGTTCAGGGCCAGAGAAGCCCACAGCCCCCCAGAGGTCAACAGCTTGGCTGGGGTGGGGCAGAGAGAGCTGGCCTCTCCTCTCCCTTCCCCCAGAGTTCTCCAGAACCTGTTCCCTGCCACCCTGAGAAGCCTAGGAGCCTGACAGTCTTTCCCTAGCCTTTCCCTGGCTGCGGGGCATTCTAGCACATTCTCTGAGTTAACCTGCCCTCTGCTTCCTGTGCCCTGGGGTAGGTCATGCTGGCTCCCAGAGTGGTTCTGTAACCTACCTTTTCCCAGCCAAGCAGGGGGAGGCTGGACTCACCTGTTCCCACCAGCAAATGAGTGTGTGGCATCAAGCTTGGCACCCCTTCTGTCTGGGCCCTCAGTTTCCCTTTCAGTAAGGTGTGGGTGATAAGGCCTCCTTTTTGAGCTGGTTCTCCACATTGATCCCTCCTTCCCCAGGGAGGCCCTGTGTCCACCCCTGGCTGGGAGAGCAGCCTTGATCTGAGGTCAGGTAAATCCCTTTCTCAGGTTCCCCCAGGAAAGGGAATTGGGGGTGTAGAGTTGGGAGGCAGAGGTAAGCTGGCTTACTGGGTGGTGGTCTGCCCACTTGTCAACGCAGGGCCCAGAAGGCCACCAATTAATAGAAGAAGACAGCTCCTGCCTTCTCTGGGTTCTTTTCATTCCTAGTCTTGTCGTGTGTGTGTGTGTGTGTGTGTGTGTGTGTGTGTGTGTGTGTGTTTGTGTGTGTACGCGCGTGTGTCTGCGCCTGTGTATGTGTCTGTGTGTCTTTGTATATGTATGTATGTATGTATCTGTGTGCGCCTGTGTCTTTGTGTGTGCATGTGTGTCTGTATGTATATGTGTCTGTCTTTGTGTATGTATCTGTGTGCCTGTGTCTTTGTGCGTGCATGTGTGTGTGTGTGTCATTGAGTGTCCCTGTTTGTGTCTGTGTGCGTGCATGTGTGTGTCTGGGTGTTTATTTTTTTTAAACTCCAGCCACAGGGCTCTGCGTTCCCATCCGGGCCTCCTGCTTCCTCCCACCTCCTCACTGGTGGCTGTCTCACGACAGACATTTTTAGTGGTGACAGCTGGCCTTGTGGAACGCGGCTGAGTACGGGAATGATTTTTTTTTTTTTTTTAAGAACGAAGCAAACCACGGCCA
This sequence comes from Microtus oregoni, assembly GCF_018167655.1. NCBI lineage: Eukaryota > Metazoa > Chordata > Mammalia > Rodentia > Cricetidae > Microtus > Microtus oregoni. The sequence continues at coordinate 14,415,682 of NW_024543084.1, read as the reverse complement.
CTTTAAATAGCTTCGCTGGGAGGAAAGGCAAGGCAGGAAGGCGCGGGCCTGAGCCGAGGGGAAACCGAGGCCCGGATTGAGGGGGCAGACGACCCTGCTGGGCCACAGCTTATGAGTGACAAGGCTGGGACTCCAACCAGGCGTGGGCGGATCCCCGTGGGCCACCTTCCGGCGAGCTCATCCGCACCGAGGATTGATGCTGATGCGGGGTCCCCAGGGCCAGGCTGCACTGCGGTCTTTACAGAACAGACTGGCCTGGACCCCAGGTGCCAGACACCCTCGCCGGCCCGCCCTCGTGGCTGCTCCTCCCCCTTCCACAGACTCAGGTCCTGTCACTTCTGTCCCCCTTGACTCTGAGAGTGGTGACAGCTCGGTTATCCGTGTGCTCCCCTTGCATATGGTAACTCTGCATCTGCCTCGTTCCTTGGCAACAGAGGCATCGCCAGCTTCTGGTGGAGCTGCATAGACCCGGGTTCAAGTCCTGCCTCTTCCACCTCGGAGCCTGGGGAATTAGAGGTGGATGGGCAGGGCTTCAGGACTCACGTGTTTAGTGCTGGAGCCACCTTGCTCTAGCTCGAGGTAAAAGTAGCAGGGGTGGAGGGGGCGTCATCTCCTGTTCCTCCCCCCACAACCCCCGCTCGCCACTCCCCTGCCACCCCCGCCACCCCAGCCAGCCAGGCTGCATCTCTAGACTTGAATCTCTTTGCCTGTGCCACTCCTTAAGAAGACCAGCACAAAGCCCTGGGAGCCAGTCAGCCGCGTGGGGGATGGGAGGTGAGGGGGTAGAGGAGGTGGGGGTGGTGTTTCCTTTTCCTAGTGGCACTACAGGACGCCACACTCCTCCCACACCTCCTACCCCCACACGGTGATTTAAGCACAAGTACCCCCGTGTCCGTCTCCCCCATGTGGAGCATCATGGATGTAGAATCAGGGAGCTCACCCTTCTCCAGAGAAAAGCAGTAGGGAGTCCACCAGGAAGTGTGACGTGGCAGGACTTTCCCCAGCATGCACCTCTGTGTGCCTCCCCTGCAGGAACCCCTGCATGTCTCTAGATTAATCTTTGGAGCATCCTGGGAGCGGGATATTGTTCTTTAATTATCTCCCCATCTCAGTATAGATGATACTGAGGCTCAGAGAGGCAAGAACACTTGCCTAAGGCCACACAGCAGTGAGTTTAGGATCCAGAATTCTGATCCAAATCTGACTCCAGAGTCTGTACCCTGTTGTTAAGAAATCCTAGGCCCCAGGGAAATGACTCAGTGCTTAAAGCACCTGCCATGCAAGATCAAAGTTGGGATTCCCAAATCCCCATGTAGATGCTAGGTGGGCCTAGCCGCCTGCCTGTAATTCTCAGAGCTCTGGGTTTGAGAGCCCCTCCCTCAAAGAATAAAGTACAAAAGTCATCACAGAAGATTCCTGACATCAGCCTTGGGCCTCCAGATGTGTGTGTGCATGCACGTACATGTGCCCCCCCACACACACACACGTGCACACACGGATAACACACATACATTAAAATGGAAATTTAAAAAATAATCTCTAGCCCCACTGGGGAGCCCATCCTACACTGGGCCAAAGAGAGCCCTCTTCACCATGGGGAAGATTCTAGAAGGAAACAAGTTAGCATGTGCAGCAGATAGCTCCCCATGATGGGAGGACACCCCAGGACAGCGGAGGGAAGGGGCTTTGAAGTCTCAGGGCTGAGTCATACTCCACGCTGGGCTAAAACTCACGACCTCATTTACTCAGACAAGCGTGTGTGAGAAGCACTGTTAGCCTCCGTGTGGCTTAGTCAGGGCTAAGCTGCCATGCTAATGCTGTGGAACAAGCAGCCCCACCAACCCAGGGCCTCGCCTCACTCTCTTCTTCCCAGAGGTCTGTTCTTCCTGGCATGACACTGCTGCATTCTGTGAGGGCTCTACTAACTCCAGATCCCTTGAGCAGGTGGAGACCAGCTCCAGGAGCCTCTCCCTTGGGCCTGTCAGCTTTCTGAGAGCAGGTGGCAGAAGCCTATTCTTTATCCTGACCAGAAGTGTTCTAAGTTGCGATGACCCCTACCTACAATGCAGTTGGGGCAAGGACCGGGTCTGCCTGTCAACAGGATACTGGCTCACACCTGTCATTCCAGTACTCAAGAGTGAGGCTGCAGAGGGGGTATGTAGCCAAAACCAGCTGCCCCTCCATAGAAATACTGTTTAAATACGAGGGAGGGGGACCCACATATCCACAAAAGGTCACGGTTGAGAACCTGGGTTCCTGCACAAGGTTGCAGGTAGCTGCTCAGGGTGACTGCCACTGGGTTCTCACCAGTCTCCCATGGTCACCAGACATGCAGACACATCCCTGATGCCCCATAAGCAATCAGTTCACTACTGGGTGGTGGTGGCGCACACTTTTAATCCCAGCACTTGGGAGGCAGAAGCAGGTGGATCTCTGTGAGTCTGACGCCAGCCTGGTCAACAGAGCAAGTTCCAGGACAGTCAGGGCTACACAGAGAAACCGTCTTAAAAAAGAAAAAGAAGAAAAAATCAGTTCATGAAACGCACATGAAATGCACATTTGAAATCTAATTTGAAATCAACTAGACCTCAGGGAAACTCACGTCCAGAACAGAACTTTGGGTGGGGGCACAAAACAAGGCATTGAAGCAACTGAGTAACCCTGGGACTGGCAGACTGTCATAACGGCAGGAGGGCCTGAGTTGGGGTCCCCAGCACTCACATAAAAAGCAGGGTGTAGTTAATCTGTCCAGCCACTGTGCACTTTGGAGGTGAACAGACAAGTGGCAAGGGTTGAGTCTCTCCTTCCATCAGTACCTCCTCCCACTGAGCCACATCGCTACCCCAAGACCGTGCTTCTGAAGGAGCAGAGGACTTCCATCGAGTTCACAATCAAGAAAATGGGCAGGGCTCGACAGCAGTGCCCAGTCTACCAAGGATGCTGCCACTCACAGGAAGGCCCTGGCGTCTGAGAGAAAGCATGGGAAAGAAACAGCTGGAATGAGGAGAGAACACCCTTCGTGGGATGATGTGTCTGTGCCCGAGTCCTGTGTGAAGACCCCACCTGAGCCAAGATGGAGACAAAAGCAAACTTGTGCCCCGGGTAAGGCGTTCTGCAAGGACGGGGAGGAGAAGGTCAGGTCTGCCACTCAACATCAGCTCCCGTCGGCTGCCTGCCCTCTGTCCCCAGACTGCAGCAACACCCTGTAAACATCATGATTCTAGCTCTTTCCAGCGAGAACCCATCTGAGCCTTAGCTTTGTAACCCAGAACTCAAGTCACACACTGCCTGGGGACCTCAGCTTCCTCCCATGCTGGAAAAGCAGCAAGACGATCAGGCATCACCCGATATCCAGGCAGGTAACTCCTTTCTGGAATATTCGGGTCAGTAGATGGGGACACAACAGCACCCATTATCTCCACGCTGCAGCCACTCACACATCAGTGGGTCCAGGTGAGGAGCTGCTCAGCCACTGGCCTCCCTGCAAAGTAAAGCCCAGAGTAGGGGACACTAGTGTCATTTCTGTCACTGATAAAAATGCCCCGATGAAAAGCCAGCTTCAAACGACTGTCCCATCACAGGAGCAGAGAGAAACGCGTGCATGTTGCCTGCTCTGTTCAGCTGGGTTTCTCTACTTTAGTTCAGGACCCTCTGTCTAGGGAATGATGCCACCCACAATGGACTGAGTCCTTCCCACATCAATTTACTTAAAAAAGATGATCCAGACTGGAGGGGGTGATGCATGCCTTTAATCCCAGCACTTGAGAGGTAGAAGCAGGCAGATCTCTGTGAGTTCAATGCCAGCCTAGAATATGTAGAGAGTTCCAGAATAGCCAGGGCTCTGTAGAGAGATGCTGTCTCAAAAACAAAAACAAAACTGAAGAGAAAAAAAAATCCCAGACACACATACTCATGGGCCAACCCAATTGTCTTAGGTTCCTATTGCTATGACAAAACACCATAACCAAAAGCAACTTGGGGAGGAATGTTCAGGTCTTCTGAAGGCATTTTCTCCACTGACTTGTGTGTAACAAGCTAGCATAAACTAACCAACACAACTGCAAAGATCCATTCCCCGTATCCCACAAAGCTAAGGGTCCCATGGATGGATTAACCCTTTATTGAGATCACAGCCCCCATGACCCCATCATCACTCCCTCTCTGAGCATTGCTGCATTGGGGACTAAGCCTCCAACAGAGCAGCTTTCCTTCTGGGAACACTTCTGATCCCGGTGTGACACACTGACAGCTTGTGCATGACAGACAGGGGGTACCCAAATACTTTCATGTCTCCACTGCCATGACCAGTGGATGAACAGGCTGCCGGACTGGTGAGCACGCTGCCGGGACCAGGAGGTTTGGGTCTCTATAAGCTGCTGTAGTGGCCACTTTTTCCAAGTGAGAACCTGAGCCAGGAATCCTGTGCTTCCTCACCTGAAATCACACCTGCTAATCTCCCAGACCACCTGGGGCAGGACATGGGTGTGACATTACATCTGTGAAGGTACTTGCCCAGTAACACCAAAGTTTCCAGGCAATCCCTCGATGCCAGCCCAGCCACCCCACCAGAAAGCCAGCCTCTGCTCCCACCCCTCCCCCACCCTTCCCTGCAGTCTCCTCTGAACTCTGCAGCCTCCCCTGACAGCCCTAGGTAGCCCAACAGGCCAGCAGAAGCCAGAGAGTCACCTCTGTCTTGATAAGAAGAGGAGCCACAGGCAAATTCCTGGGATGTCATCCTCTTTGTTTTTTCTAACCAGCACCCAGGGAAGGAAGGCAGAGTCTACAGCGGTGAGGGAATCTCTTCAGAAACCAGACCAGCTCCCACACCACGGGAGCCCTCCAAACAAAGGCCAAGCTGGCCTAAAGGGACCCCAAGAGGCCCAAGTTCAAGTATAGAGCTAGGCACATCCCCAAGAAACTGCAGGGGGAAATGGTTGTGAGCTCAACAGGTACAGGAGGGGCTTGGGAGAGAGCGAGGCTAGACAGACCACTGGACAAAAAGGAAGGACCCCTGAGAAAAGGCTCTACTTCCAGAGGTCCAGAGAACAGAAAGGTGTAGGCCCACAGGAAGGGTTCAGACTTCACCTAAGAGCAACAGGGTGCCACTGAAGACTTCAGCTGCAGAGGCACCTAGGCCAACATAACCCTCCAAAGTCCCATGGCTCGGGCAGTCATAGCAAAGGCAGGAAGCAGGAGACGGCAGTGGGAGAAGGGCAGAGAAACAGGAGTTGCCTTCAGGGCTGCCACTCCAGATCCAGATCTGCTACCTCTTCTTGTACACTCCAGGTCTCCACACGCCAGACACACCCAAAGTTCCTTCAGCAATGCCCTCCTCCTTCCAAGATGAAGATACAGGGTTGCCCAGAACCTACGGTGCCTAAGAGGCTGAGATCTCAGAGTGGTGCTGAGAGGGGCGGGTGGGGGCCACTCAGCAAACTCTGGACAGGTGGCCAGCGCGAAGGCACAGCAGGTAAAGGCACTCGCTGTCGAGCCTAACAACCTGAGTTCCGTTCCCAAAATCCACACAGGAGAAAGGGAACGGCTCACACAGGTTGTCCTCTGATGTCCACACACACTGTGCCTGCCCAGACACGGACCAACGAAAGTGTACACAAGCAAGGCCTAGACAGATGCGGTTCCTCTCTGGGCCTCCGTTCTCATCATCTACAGAGGGAGGTGATGCCCACGCCAGGTGGGGTGAGTGTGACAAAACGAGCACCACAGGTGAACAGTGCAGGCTCCACAGTGCGCGTGGTTCAGTCGCACTAAGGACTACAACTACTGCTTACTGAAGAGCCCACCAAGCCCAGCCCTGGCTCCGCTGGCCCCAAACTCAAATGTTCCCACTTGCCCCACCTACCTTGCTTACTCTTTTTGCTCTCAAGGGTCCTCTCCCTGATTCTCAAATCCAAAAATCCTACCTATGCCTCAAGGCCCCACCCCCACAAAGGTCACCTCCTCCACAAAAGCTACCTATTTTCTCTGTCCCCAAACAGCCACTTAAAGTCCTCACCTCAGATGCTCCTGTCCCTACTCGGAGACATTTGAGGCTGGGGCCAGTCTGTATATGGCAGCTGCCACAGAGCCATGTTCAGCGAGGACAGACGGACAAAACGGGGAAGCATGATCTCTGTGTTAGTCGGAAATACATAAACCCAAATCTAAACTGTCCCGAGCAAAGAAGGCCAGACTGGCTCAGGCAAGGCTGAGTCCAGGAGGCCATACACTAAGAGGGTCCACGTCATTGGCCAGCCTGGGGGCAGGACACTGGCTCCTAAGCCTCTTTGACCAGAGTTGCCAGACCAGGATGTCCTGCTCATTTCTAAGGGAAGATGATAGGGACCCCAGAGCCAGAGCCTGGAGGCACAGGAGGGTGCTGTCCCAACAGGATTGGAGGAAAATACCCCCACTGCTTTGGCCAGAGGGGAAAACTAGACATAGACACCTCCTAGGAATCCATCCCGAGAGGAAGCAGGCAGGTGCACATCCCATGGAGTCAGCCTACAGGGCTCAGCTTCTGGCTGCCCCAGGGTGGAGGGCTCCAGGAGAATCAGAGACTGAGCAGATTACCTAGGGCCTGTTTGCCCAGACTGGCCACACACCCCTGACCTTCCTGAAAAGAAAGCCTACCATCTGGACCCTGCACCCCAAGCCACACCACAGACCCCCGGCTCTGAGCAGCCTCCAGTTCTGGATGGAAGGGCAGTGTCATAGCAGCTGCCCAACACATGTGTGCACAGCCTGTGCACACCCCCAACACATGTGAGCCCTGTGCACATCCCAACACATGTGTGCACAGCCTGTGCACATCCCAACACGTGTGTGCACAGCCTGTGCACATCCCAACACGTGTGTGCACAGCCTGTGCACATCCCAACACATGTGTGCACAGCCTGTGCACATCCCAACACGTGTGTGCACAGCCTGTGCATGCCCCAACATGTGTGTGCCCTGTGCACACCCAACACGTGTGTACCCTGTGCACATTCCAACGCGTGTGTGCACAGCCTGTGCACACCCCAACACGTGTGTACCCTGTGCACACCCCAACACGTGTGTACCCTGTGCACACCCCAACACATGTGTGCCCTGTGCACACCCCAACACATGTGTGCCCTGTGCACACCCCAACACATGTGTGCCCTGTGCACACCACACACAGCCCACAGCAGGGCCCGCTTCAGCCCTACTTCACCAACAAGGATCTGGGGCTCCGAGAAAGGACTCTGCCATTTGGAGTTGGGCTGGGACCTGGGAAAGGAGCCTGCTTTGGCTCTGAACACAGAACAACTTCAGAGTCAGTGTTCCCAGCATCCCTGGGGCTCCTTGGACAACTCACGGTCTACCAAGACTAGCAGCCAGCACCTGGGCAATCATTTGGTTTCTAGAACATCGACTCTGAAACCCAAGGAACATTGTGGGAGACAGTAGAGGTAGTGCCAGGTCCTCAGGAGCTGGCACCAGCAGGGACGAGATTTCGGTAAACACCAGTATGACTCCCACCCTCCCCTGGACCACTTACCCCCCTCTCTTCTGTCCCTGTCAAGTGTGGCATAACCACCCATGGGACAGAAGCATCTCCAGCATCCAACTTCTATGTGATTCATCATCTTCATGCAGAAGTGACACCCCACCTTGCTACAGCGTGACCTGCATTTTAATTAAAGGACATTTGACTTATTTGATATGTTCACTGCTTTTTTTTTTTCATCAAAGACAAACCATCATGGGGGCCAGGCCTACCACCCAGGTAATGATGTCACGCTAATATGGCATTCCACTCACCAGGGCCAACACAGGACTGGGAAGAACTTCCTTCTGCTGGGCTTTCCTGAGAGTTTGGAAAGCAGGAGCCAGAGAGATGGCTCAGGGGTTAAGAGAATTTGTAGCTCTTGCAGAGAAGCCCAATTTGGTTCCCAGCCCACACTGGGTAGCTCATAACTGCCTGTAACTCAAACTCCAGGAGGTCTGACTCCCACCTCTGCAGGGACCTGCCACACACACACATACACACACACAATTTTTTTTAATAAATCTTTTTTTTTTAATGGTCATGCAATGGTGGAACACACCTTTAATTCCAGCACTCAGGAGGCAGAGGCAGGTGGATCTCTGTGAGTTTTGTCTACGCATAGTGAGTTTCAGGACAGCCAGGGCTACATAGAAAAAAAAAATCTGTCTTGAAAAAAAACCCAAAGATCAAAAAGCCAGAACATAAGAATCCCCAGGGCATGAGAGGACAGAGAGCGTAGGTTCCAGGCAGAGTTGGGAGACATGTGGAAGATTTGCCAAGGCTATATAGCCCTGGGGCCCAGGCTGCCTGTCTCTCCAGGGTGACCAGAGCCAGCCAGTGCGTCCTGAATCTGCAGCCTGCAGAGCAGGAACACCCAGCACAGTCAGCCCCTCAGAGCCCAAGTTCCAACCTCGCAGCTCTCACTTCTGGGCCTCCAGCCTGACTGCCTGTCTCTGCCACATCTAGGGGTGAAAGAAGGTTGGGGAATGACCCTCCCCCCAACTTTCTTTTTATGTCAAGTTCCTGACAGCTGGGGTCTGTCTGGGAGAGGCTCTCTGAGAGACTCACTCAGCAGAAATTCATGAGGGTCTCCGTTTCCCTGGCAAGAGGTAGGGATGCTGAGCCCACTCCTCATCCCCTATTTCTTGCCTCCTGATTCCGCAGACAACCCCAAAGTAGCAGGTGGTAGACCTCCAAGCAACCTTGCCCCAGGAAGTGCCCACCCCAATGACAATCCAGGCTGTGAAGCACGATTCCAGGCTAGATTCAGAAGCCCCTGACTCCTTGTCAAGGAGGACCCCGTACATCACAGTCACCTGGACTCGACTCCAACACAGCCTCGCTTGTCCTGGGTCTGCTTCCTGCTCACTGGCCTTTCCCAGCCATCTCCAAGATGGCAAGATTCTTTTGGTTCCCCCAAAGCCCCAGAACATCCATCCACGTGAGCCTTCCACACTTCCCCTCCTGCTCCTGACCTCACCCAGCCAGCCCAATCTGGATGCCAGTCCTCTGGTATACACCCTCAGCCTCAGCCAGGCCGGCCACCTCTCTAATCTATTGGGGTCAACTAGAACTCTGTGGTCCCCTCCAGACAGTCCTATCTCAAGCCCTGTGCCCCGAAGGGCCAGATGCACAGGGGGGCAAGCAGTGTTGGGAAAGGGGGTCGAACCTAGACAAGAAAAGTCTCAGAGTGACCCGGGTTTCAGAAACGCCACGTGGGACACGCCCTGAGGTGGAGCAGTCAAGGGTGGGACACTCCCAGCCTCGCCCCTTAAAGGGACCGCAGCCCCAAATCAGGCGTGTGCGAGTGGAGTTGTCCAGGATCCCCAGGTCACCAGGGTCAATTAGCAGGGACCGCGGTGGTGAGCATCCCCAGGAGACCAATAAGACTAGAACCTGGCCGCTTCACCCCGCATCCCAGTGACGCTCCCGCAGCCAAGCACGCCCCCGCCACGCCCATTCCCAGCGGCGTAGAACTACAACTCCCAGGTCCCTGCGCTCTGCACCCTCAGGGACTCCTGGGGACTGTAGTTCCGGGGGGTGGGGGCGCAGCCTGGGCTCTGGGCTGTTTCACTGGGCAGCCTCTCCCAGCATCGCTCCCCAGTGACAGTGAGAAGCAGCACTCAGGTTTACGGAGCACCTGCTGTGTCAGGCCAGGAGCTGCTCTCTGGAAAGAGGAGGAAAGTCACTGCCCTGTCTTTGCTATACACAACTGGTGGGGGCAGCTACCTGCCACACTTCCTTACTGTGTGGTTGCAATGGGAATTAGCGGGGTTACACAGAAGGTGAAGTGGTCTTTCTGCTAGCCAAGATAGACCTCGCTTAGACAGACAGCCTGGAAGTCATGGAGAACAAAAGACAACTCTCTGGAGTTCTCTTCTTCCACCATGTGGGTTCCAAGAAGTCAGGCTCGACGGCATAGCAACAGTCTTTACCTGCTGGGCCATCTTGCCAGCCCTAAATGTGTATGTGTGTGCATGTGGTGTATAGTGTGGGGATGTAGTGTGTATGTGTGGTGTAGTGTGTGTGTAGTATATAGTATGGGGCTGTATTGTGTGTGTGGTGTGTGCATGCTAGTGCATATGTGTGTGTGTGTGCGCGCGCGCATGGTGTATAGTGTGGAGCGTAATGTTGTGTAGTGTAGTGTGTGTGGTGCAATGTATAGTGTGTATGTATGGTAGGTAGTGTGTGTGGTGTAATATAGTGTGTATGTGTGGTATATAGTGTGTGTGTGTGTGTTGTGGAATAATCCTTTTGTACACTGTGAAGATGTGTCTCTCAGATTAGTTTAATAAAAAGCTGAACAGGGCCTGGAGGGATGGCTCAGCTGTTAAAGGCTAGGCTCACAACCAAAAATATAAGAGTTCTGTTCCCAGCACCCACGGCTGTCCCTCCAGGTATCAAAACAAACAAACAAACAAAAAAGCTGAACAGCCAATAGCTAGGCAGCATTTGCTGGCACAGAGGATGCTGGGAAGAAGAAGGCAGAGTCACGAGGAGACATGGGAGAAGCATGACATGTAGGAGATGAGGAAACAAGCCATGAGCCATGTGCCAGCAGGTAAATTTAAAAAATGGATTAATTTAAGTTATAAGAGCTAGTTAGCTATTGGCCAAGCTTTCATAATTACTAATAAGTCTCTGTGTCATGGTTAGGGAGCTGGCTGGCAGGACAAAGACCCCCTGCATGTGTGGGCCAACATGCCATGGTACCACATATGAACGTTGGAAGAAACTTGGTTCTCTGGTTCTCTCCTCCCACCTGTCTGTGGGCTCCAGAGATGGAGCTCTGGCCCTTAAGCAATTTTGTTGGCCCTCCCACAGAATTTTACAGGTTTTGGTCCAAGGTTCTTTGCCCCTAGAGGAAGGCCATACTATCCACCTTATAACAGGCAGGAAACAGAGAAAGAAGAGGAAGAACCTCCATAATCCTCTCAAGGGCACACCCCCAGGGACCTTGACTCCTTTCTACTAGGTCCCAAAACCTCCCAAAAGTGTCAGGGATGGAGATGAAGCTGTGGGCATGAGGGACCTGGAGAGACACTTGGGATTGTTGCAGAATATTAGTTTAGCTCTGTAAAGAGGTGGTGCTTTTGTTTAGGCTGCATTTGTTTAACTATATAAACATGTGTTGCTACTTCAACTTGCCTGCCTAAGGTACCTGACTGGTCTAAGAAAAAGCTGAATGGCCAATAGCTAGGCAGAGGGCGGACAGGCAAGGTTGGCAGGCAGAGAGAAAAGAGGAGCCAGTTATCCAGACAGAAGCCAGACAGACAGACACAGAAGAAGAGGGAAAGAAGAATGAATAGTACATGATGAGATAAACAAACCTGGGGCAGCACATAAATTAATAGAAATGGACTAATTTGAGTTAAAAAAAATAGCCTAAGCTAAGGCCAAGAATTCATAATTAATTATGTCTCTGTGTCATAGTTTGGGGGCTGGCGGCTCAAGAAGGCCAACTACACAGAATCCCAACTAGGGCTGAGACGATACAAGCCAGTAAAGTTACCTGCCAACCAACCATGAGGACCTGAGTGTGGATCCCCAGACCTCATGGAAAAAGCCAGGTACTTCCTTGTCTGGATTCCAAAGCAAGACAGTACAGCCAGCAAAAGCCCCTGTTGCCAAGCCTGAAGACCTGAGTTTGATCCCTGGAATTCACATGGTAGAAGGAGTGAACTGAGTCCCTTAAGTGACCTCTGATCTCCACACATGTTCCATGACATGCACAGACCTCATCCTCCCGATAAACATAAAGAAACAAATATAAAAATGCCATCACACTGATGTTTGTAACTCCAGCTGGGGAAGATGGAGACAGGATCGGAAGCTCATTAGCCAGTAGCCGCTCTGAATAGATGAGCTTCAGATCCTGCGAGAGTCTCTGCTTCAAAACTTAAAGGTGTAAGGAGGCTGGCGGGACGGCTCAGCAGTTACGAGCACTCGCTGCTCTCTAGAGTACAGAGGTTCGGTTCCCACATGGTGGTTCTCAGCTGCCTGAAACTCCAGTTCCAGGGGAATCTAACACCCTCATCTCAACTCCACCAGCTCCTGCAGTCACCTGATGCACAAAAATTCATGCAGAATCCATGATAAAAAAAATATTTTAAAAATAATAAATAAAGGTTGAGGAAAGACAGTAACTTCCTATGGTCTCCTCCTGAACACATTACAGACCTAAAAGTAGATACACACACACACAAACACACACGCACGCACACACACATACACCATCAAAACTATAGCAGAGCACAGGCCTACAGTTCCAGAACTCAGGAAGCCAGGCAATAGGAGCCACCGATTAAAACCAGCCTGGGCTGCGCAGCAAGACCTTGTCTCAAGAATGAGAGAGAACACTCGGTGGTAGGTGACTGTTTAGCAGGCCTGAAGCCCTGGGTTGGATCTTTAGCAGCATAAAAAAAAATATTGACACAGAAAGAAGAGGGGATTTGCCCAAAGTCACACAAGGCATCAGAGAAAGTGGCCCAAGGAGGCTCCAGAGGCTGAGTCTCCCCAACAGACAGAGACTACCCAAAACTTCACCCAACCTGATGACCACAGTGCCTAATAAGGAGAGGATGGGGGCAAACATAGCTCATGCCCAGAGTTCTAAGTCAGTGAGATCACAGCTGGGGGCTGTGATCATGGGGGAAAAAAAACAAAGTTCACGACATAGGATCTCCACGACCCTCACCTCACCTCCAGGAATGTGGGCCTCAGTCAAGCAGACAGGCAGATGTGTGGGCCAGCAAGGGCTGGACACATGGCCTCTTCCTGGTACAGTGTGGGTGCTGTCAGGTCTGCTGGGGATACAGCCATGCTCAGGTGGCCGCCTTCCCTACCCCAGCTGGCCTCCCCATCAGAAGACTCTGAAGAGTCTCACAGACCTACTGGCAGGGCATTTTGGACCAAAATCCTGAAAACATCAGACGTGAATGGTCTTTTGCAGGCAGAAGGTGCCTGTTCATGTCCTGGTACCATGCCATACTCCCAGGAGACCTCTGTGGGCCAATGCTGGGTGTCACCTGAGACTGGAAGGCCTTCTCTAGGAAGGCCCTGAGGACTCTCCTGGCTTGTCCCTGAGGGGCGCATGGACCAAGTCCTCCTCGGCGATTTGTCACAGGTTCTTGGTTTTAAATAGCAGAGCTCCAGCATAAATCTGTACCTGACCCTGTCACACCCTGTGAAAGTCATCCACATGCCCCTTGTCCCCATCCCTTGTCCTCCCACCAGAGAAAGCCCACTTTGTTTTTTGTTGTTGTTGCTGTTGTTTGGTTTTATTTGTTTTATTTTTCGAGACAGGGTTTCTCTGTGCAATTAGCTGTCCTGGAACTAGCTCTTGTAGCTCAGGCTGGCCTCGAACTCACAGAGATCTGCCTGCCTCTGCCTCCCAGTGCTGGGATTAAATGTATGCCACCACTATCAGGCGGAAGCCCACTTTTATAGCCAAATCCTTCCTGCTCCTTATCTTTCTGACCCTTGACTTCACCAAAACCTTCTCTCCAAGAGGTCTTGCAAGCCAACACTGTGGACTGACAAAGCCATCCCAAGCCCTCCGTTCCTTTCTTCCTCTGCTCTAGAAACTGATTCTTCAGTATCTTCTGGAGACCGTGGTAGCCATGGAACCCACTTCCAGCCGGGAGGATAAATCAGCAGTCTCTGGGAAGCAGTTCCCATTCTGAATAAAGAGGCAGTGTCTGGCAAAGAAAAAGCCGTGAAACCCTTGCCCTTCCACCTTTTGCTTTTGCCTGGACGTGAACATGAGACCCGAAGGAGCACCATTGAGACCCAGAGGTAGCCAATGTGAAGGGGTGAGGCCGCCACACTTGAAGACCCTGAGAAGGGAAGACAGAGCCAACACACCTGGCAACACCAACAGGCAAGGCATCCTTAGCTCTGAGTACCCACTCCGGGCTCACTGTTGACTAAGGCAAGATCTCCATCTGTTTATCTGTTTAAAGTGCTGTAGTAGTTTATTTTACAGTAGCAACGAACAATGCTAGCGACCCTCAGCCTTCCTGAGCGGTGGCTACTAACTCAGAGCCTATTGCTGTCCTGGGGTCACTCTCTGAACTCATTCCTGCCCCAGCCGAGGTCTCTGCACATCTGTAGATCCTTCTCTTTGGGGCCTCAGCTTAAATCCTCTCCCGCAGAAAGTCCTGGTGCACAGTATAGAGAGCCCTCAGGGCTCCGGTACCCCACAGTCCTGCTTATTTTCACTGCTCCCCCATGACTCCCTGATGCTTCCCCTGTCCTTCTTCCCTCCTTTTCCTATGGCACCGGATGTGGGCCGCACAGATGTGGGCCGCACAAAGGACAAAAGTCCTCAGCTGAATTCCGCCTGTGTAGCCCTGGCCCAGGGCACCCATAGGCACTCAGTAGAGGTTGCTGATTAGTTCATCTGTGGACCGGTCAATATCATTCTCTTGGGACCACCCTGTCATTCTCAGCTGGGGAGGTGAAAGCCCCTCACATTTCACACTCTGATGCCCAGGCAGGAGCAGCCGTGGGCAGCACCCCTGATTCTAGGAGCCTGTCCTTCACTTGCCACACCTACTGCTGGGTGGCCAATGGCTTCCTCTGCTTCTTGTCACTCATTTCCAGGTTAGACTTCGAGACAGCAGGACTGTCTTCCTGTTTCCCGCTCCACAGTCAGTGCCCGGACCATCAACATGCCTGAGGAGTGAAGGAATGGCAGGGGTTCCTGTAAGGATTAGTCTGTTTCCCCACCCTAGAAGGCACTGGCACAGACAAGCTGAGCATGCTGGGGAGGGGGGGGGGTCTGTAAACCCCAGTACAGGCAGGGTGGAGACGGGTGGATCCCTGGGCTCATTGGGCAGCCTGCCAGAATGAATGGATGTGCTCCGAGTTCAGTGAGAGACCCTGTCTCAGGGCATGAGCTTGGGCAGCAGCACGGCTTAGCAGGTAAAGTGGTGAGAGCAGGTCCCTGACCACAGTACATGCTCCATGACACGTGGGAGCCATGTTCACATACACAAATGCTAATAGAAATAAAAATAAAGGTTTCTAAATTAAAAATTAAAGAATAAACTGGTGGTGGTAGCACATGTCTTTAATCCCAGCACTTGGGAGGCAGAGTACATCTCTGTGAATTGGAGGCCAGCCTGGTCTACAAGAGTGAGTTCCAGAAGAGCCAGGGCTACACAGTGAAACCCTGTCTCAAAAAGAAAAATAATAAAGGAGGTGAGAAATTGAGAAATACCCCTGACATGGACCCCTGACATGCACAAGGATGCATGTGCCTCTGCAATACATACATGCACATACATGAACACATATGCACATGCACCCTCCCCCGCAGGCATGCGGGGCACTCTTTTAATTCCCAGAACTCTGGAGGTAAAGGAAGGCAGGTCTTTCAAGTTTGACAGCAGGCTGGTCTACCTAGTGACTTCCAGGCAGAACTATTTGGTGAGACTCTGTCTCAAAACAAAACAAGACAGAAATAAAGTCAATCTAAAAGGGGGGGAACATCCCCCTCTCCCATCCTGTCCCCAGCCCCCTGCACGAAAATCCTATCAGTCAGAGAAGTGCGTCCCCTGAAATTAACAGAGGGGGTGGCTCTCGCCCCAGCTCAGGGCATCCTCATTGCCCACCTGTCAGTCAGGTGTTGCCTCTTCCCCAGCCCCTCCTTGGGTCCACTGCAGCCCCCAGCCCACAGATATTCTTTTCTCCACAGCACTTCACAGATTGGACCCCTTGCCAGCGGCAGGCAGTTGACCTCAGGGGTCACTCTCCAAGGTGTTTTGAGTCACTGTGACAGAGCTGACCACAGAGAGTGTTGGCCAAGCTCTCTGTTTCACAGAAAAATAAGCAAGGGGTCCAGACTGCTCTGACAGGGTCCCATGCCGGGACAGGCAGGCTTCAAGCACCAGAGGAATCAGGGACCTCGGGGGTCCAGGCAGTATCACCAATGACCTCAGGACTGAGCCAGGCTGCAGTCTCTGCCTGCTAAAGATGCCGTGTGCCACCCAACACCGGCTACCAACTCCTGCCCTCTCCCCAGCCAGTCAGCCTCTGTGTCTCTGAGTTCTCCAGGTTTCAACACGGCCATTAGCCCAGTGAGTGACTGACCACTAACCTGTAAAGGAAAAGTGGTATCCACTGGCCTGCGCAGTGGTCATTATTATGGAAATGGACGAGCAAGCAAAGGTTCAAGTCCCACATCTGTCACGTGAAATCTCTGGGTCCATGGGCAAATGTTGCAGACTGTGTGCCTGTTGACTGTGGGTTGGACCAACTGTCCCTGGGGCTGCCATGCAGACTATGAGCAGCCAGGACATGGACAGGATGCACAGGGCCCTGGAGAGCAGCCAGGTCCTCAGCGAGGCGCAATCAGCATCTCTGCAGAAGCGACAAGGGACTGGGAATGCATGGAGGGACGAAGCCGTGTGCATCTACGAACATCTGCAAGACAGAAAGAGGCTGGTAACCCCGAAGGAGGAACTAGTCGGCACAGTCACCCAAATCCAGCTACTGCTGAAAGTCCTGGGTAAGCCACCAGAAGTCCCATGGTTTCTGGTAAGTGCCTGGGAGATGCTAGGACTTGGAGACACCTCCCAAGTCCCCACAGATACTGAGCCCCCTGTGTATCCCAGGTGCTGTTCGGTGTACAGACACAGACTCTAAGCCTTGGCAAACGGCACGGCACTGACCAGGGTCTTCCCACGTTATATCCCAGCTAGAAGACCCCAAGGCAGCCAGCCAAGGAAAATGACACAGGTAGAAAACCCGGCCTGTCACTGGTTGTCATTCCGTCCCCAACTCCCTTCCCCAGATAATGTGTCCAGATAAAAACATTCACCTCCCATACTCCTTTGCAGCTAGCCAGACCTCCGAATGAAATTCTGACTATGAGATGAAATCACTGTTGTGAATGGCCAATCAAATGTCTTTCTGATTAAAAAAAAAAAAAGACTTGCCTCACTGGGTGGTGATGGTACATGCCTTTAATTCCTACACTTGGGAGACAAAGGCAGGTAGAACTCTATGAGATCAAGGCCAGCCTGGTCTACAGAGCAAGTTCCAGGACAGCCAGAACTACATAGTGAAACCATGTCTTCAAAAACAAACAAACAAACAAAAGACCAAAAAAACAACAAAAAATTAACTTGCCTAGAAAGCTGTGTCCCTCCCCCACCCCCCAGACACACACACAGTTTTTTTGGTCTGGTGGAGGTGAAGTAGCCAGCCACTTTGTCCCATAGAGTGAGAGCCACATACGTGCTAGAGAAGCCAGAAGGGCATCTGGAGAGGCCGCCCAGCTCTGCTGGCCTCCTGCGAGGCTTTGTGTCTCCTCTTTCAGCCATCATGCTTGGGTTTCTGCTGGTTTGCGACTCGCTGCCGATCCTGACTCATCACCAGGCCGTCTTGGGGACCTTCAGAATGCTCAGCAGCACATCAGCCAGGACAGCTGTCATGGGCGGGCGAGAGAGGAAGAGCACAGCTGGATGAGTCAGTCCTGAGGCCCTGGGGCCTGAGCAGCAGACTGGCCCTGAAAGGGAAGTGCCGAATGCTTCTTTGGGGGCCTGGGGTCCCTGCAGGCCCACACTGTGTGGCCTCCAACAATTTCCTTTCCCTCTCTGGGCTTCAGTTTCCCTTACAGTGTGGACTTGGTGGCTTTGGTGGAGTCTGGTGGGAAATGGGTGTTCCTTTTGCCCTCATATTCAGTGAGGAAGTAGCTGTTTGGTGGGAGAGGGTCTAGGAAGGGCTGGCATTGGTTTAGCTTAGGTGCTAAGAGTCATTCATCAGGAGGATGAAGAGATGGCTAGGGTCAATGCACTTGCTGTGCAAGCTGAAGCCTGGCATTCAGATCCTTCCTGTCCATGTAAATGCCAGGTGGGCGTGACAGAGACAAGGGTCCTTAGAGCAAGTTGGCTGCTAGACGAGCCAGTCCTGGGCACCGTGTTCACGTGAGACCCTTCTGAAATGAATAAGCTGGACAGTGACCAAAGAAGACATCTAATGTCAGCATTGAACCTCCACATGCACATGAACACATACGCACACACGTATGCAGCCACCCACATTCCAACATGGATACCCGTACCATACACACACACACATACATACACACACGCACAGTGGGAAGGGCCAACAAGATGGTTTAGTGGATGAAGGCTTGCAACAGGAGCCTAACAATCGGAGTTCAGTCCCCAGAACCTACAGTGGCTGGAGAAGGCCAAATTCTGAATGTTGCTCTTGGCCCTTCACATCACGGCATGTGCACCCAAATTCACATTAACATACAATAACAGTCTATGAAATAAAATAGCATGTCATTGTGTAGTCAACAAGGAAATGGGTTTGTATAGGCTGAGCCCATGCAGAACTCTAGATCTGGGGTTCGGGAACAGGCTTCGCTGTCTTTCCAGTTATGGAGAGACCCACGTGAGGTGAAGCTGCTGCCCCCAAGTCCTAGGGAAAACACAAAAGCAGGTCCAGGCTAAGACTCAAGTCTTCCTACCATCAAAGTGGCACTCCGAAAACAACATTGCCCCATCACCGACCACTGAGGGGACAACGTCTGCAAGGGTGGACAGATGCCAGTGCGGAGCCAGCCCCGGGAGTGTTTGGAACGGCGCTGGTCAGCCACCAGAGCACAGCAGGACATGGTTCTAGTGGGGACATTGGGGAGGCTTCTTGGAGGAGGTGGCACTGGCAGGGGACATTAGGAAAAAGTGGGAACAGGGTGACTGGCTTCCTGACACATGGAGCCCTCAGGAAGGCTGCGTCCTCCTGGATGGGGATGACAAAGGCAGCTTGCTCTTAACTGCCTCCCCCACCAGACCGAGCACTCCCCTGAAGTCTTCTGTGCTTGGCAAATGTAGAGGGGAGAGGGAGCTGGGGTACCCAGGACACACTAGCTGTGACTCTAGACGTGACATGGATGCTGAGAGGCCAAGAAACAGGAAGTGGCAGGCTGGGTGCTGGTGGTGCACACCTTTAATCCCATCACTCAGGAGGCAGAGGCAGGTGGATCTCTGTGAGTTCCAGGTCAGTCTGGTCTACAAGAGCTTGTTCCAAGACAGATTCCAAAACTACAGAGTTTCAAAATGAAACCAAGAAAGAAAGAAAGAAAGAAAGAAAGAAAGAAAGAAAGAAAGAAATGGGAGGTGACTAGGGCCAGAGACAACTGAAGGCAGACAGCTCCTCCCTCTCCCTTCCTCTTTCTCTAGCCTGTATGGTCTCTCATGGTGGGTCCTTCCCAAAATTCCCCCCTTTCCCTCTCCTCTCTCTCTCTCTCTCTCTCTCTCTCTCTCTCTCTCTCTCTCTCACACACACACACACACACACACACACACACACAAAACCTCTGTAATCTGAGTCATTTTGTAGAAAATGGGGGAGTGTAAGCTTCACCCCTAGATGTGGCTATGGACAGGGAAGGGGGACCTTCTTGTTCGTTCAGGTGTGGACTATCGAATCCACCAATGCTGGCAGGGCTGGGATTCAATCAGGAGTCCTCAGTCGCTGAACTGTGACAGTGGATTTGATCTCCACAGAGACCAGGGAAAGATCTGGATGCATAGAAACCAGGGGATGGCTTTGTTCCTGAGCCATTCCTCCTGACCAAGAAGGCTCAGTATTCCCTAGATCGATTCTAAAATGCGAAATTTCAGGCTGAGAAGATGGCTCAGTGGCTAAGAACCCAGAGGACCTGAGTTCTATTCCCAGTTCCCACAACTATCTGAACTCTAGTCCCAAGGGATCTGATATCCTTTTCAGGTCTCTACGTGCATGTAAATGATGCACAGACAGACAGATACGTGAAAAAAAAAATCTATAAACATAAGAAATAAATGTGCCAG
This sequence comes from Microtus oregoni, assembly GCF_018167655.1. NCBI lineage: Eukaryota > Metazoa > Chordata > Mammalia > Rodentia > Cricetidae > Microtus > Microtus oregoni. The sequence goes on along the minus strand of NW_024543084.1, from coordinate 14,395,834 downwards.
GCGGTAGTGGCACATACCTTTAATCCCAGCACTTGGGAGGCAGAGACAGGCGGATCTCAGCAGTTCTAGGCCAGTCTCATCTACAAGGCGAGTCCCAGGGCAGCCAAGGCTACACAGAGAAACCCTGTCTCAAAATGAAAGAAAGGAAGGAAGGGAGGGAGGGAGGGAGGGAGGGAGGGAGGAAGGAAGGAAGGAGAAAAGGAAGGAAGGGAGGGAAGGAGGGAGGGAGGAAGAAAAGAAAGAAAGAAAGAAAGAAAGAAAGGAGGAAGGAAGGAAGGAGGAAGAAAGAAAGAAAGAAAGAAAGAAAGAAACATTTGCACATTTTCTCAACAAAGAAGAGAGGGCAAAAAGCAAATAAACTCCAAACTCGTCCTCATATACTCACCCCCAAAAAGGTTCAGCTGGGGTTTCCTTTCAGAGCCTGTATATGGAATCTACTCATGTTCATTGTAACAGGGGCTTAGATCTTCACAAGAGCCCAAAGCCACCGGTGGAAACAGATCCAGGAAGAGTTAGACTTTTCTCTTCAAATAAATGCAGCCCGATTTTCAGCCCTTTGTATTATATGTGTCTTAGGGTTTCTATTGCTGTGAAGAGACACCATGGCCACAACAATTCTTATAAAGGAAAACATTTAATTGGGGCTGACTTACAGTTTCAGAGGTTTAGTCCATTGTCATCAAGGCAGGAGACATGGTAGTGTGCAGGCAGACACGGTGCTGTAAAAAGAGCCAAGAGTTCTACATCTGGATCCACAGGCAGCAGGAAGAGACTGAGACACACTGGCCAGGCTTGAGCATCTGAGACCTCAGAGCTCCCCCCAGTAACACACTGCCTCCAACAAGGCCACACCTCCTGATAGTGCTGCTCCCCACGGGCCTATGGGAGCCATTTTTATTCAAACCATCCCAGTATGTGATACAGTAACAGGGACCAGATTGAATGAAAGTGTTTACAGCTACTTGAAGGTGTCAAAATCTTGCCCAGCCTGGCAACATAGGCTTCTTCTAATCCCAACTACTCAGCCTGCCAAGGCAGAGGTTCAAGGTCAATACCCAAAGGTGTTAATGTAGGCTTCTGGGGGAGAAATGTCATCAGCAGTTTTAGCTTGACCTTGAACCCTGACAACCACAGCACCAACCTGTCAGGCAAGATGTGCCCCTTGGTTCGAAACCGGCATAACCGTTGTGGCCACGAACTGCTTTCTGATAGGGATTTAAGGCCTGCTACATAGGAGAGAACCCACGCCCGGTACTATAAATATGGTCAAAAAGCCCACGACTGGGGCACGCAGAGGCCCTGGGAGAAACCTATGCCTGCTGTTTTGCTAAATGAACATAGTCTCAAGCCACCTTCTGAATATTACTGCTTGCATCCATGCGTCTTTGCTGCCCTCAGCCTTGGATAGAGAAGCATCCGCTTGCAGAGGGTGGTGATTAAGGCAGAGGCTTGGAACTGGTCAAAATGCTGAGCATAAGTGATTTCAAGTACTCAGTTCTAAACAGGATGCCTAAATCACCCTCTCCAAGATTTAAGAAATGGGACATCTATTTCATCCCTTCCAAGACTCAGGGAACGCTGTAGAAGAAAGAACGGCCCAATTGTCAGAGTCAGAGGGCAGGGAGGAGAGCTAGGAAATGCTCTCTTCTGGACATGGGTGTCGCCCCCATGAGCTCACAGCTGTGGTTGCCCAGCAGGAGCTGCACAAGGTGCCCCATGAAAACATGCATACAAGTCTGTGTGTGTGTGTGTGTGTGTGTGTGTGTGTGTGTGTGTATGCATGTGCATGCGCACGCTTGTGTGGAAGTGCACAGACACACATGTGCGCACTAGGGCTGGAGGCAGAAGACAGTGTAAGGAATTCTACAGCCACTGTCCACTTTATATATCAAGATGATCTCTCCTTGAATCTGGAGCTCATCAATTAAGCCTGGCTGGCTGGGAACCCTAGGGGCCCACCTGTCTGTGCCCTTCCTCCACTGGGGTTACACGTCTGACTACACCTGCCCTTCCCATGGGTGCCAGGGTTCTGAATTGTACCAGGGCCTTGATACTGGTGCAGCAATCACCTCACTGAAAGATCCATCTACCCAGTCACCAAAGTGTTTACAACAAGGATTATATCCCTTCCCAGCCCCATCCCCTGGTGTGTGCAAGGCTGGGACAGTGAGTTTGATCAGCTACCTTATGGGTTAGCTCTGTAAGCATCAGAGGCTATCTGGCCCAGAATTCACAGGGGGAGTGTACTCAACCAGAACCCAAGGTGGCTGGGCTTGCAATAAGAGCCCATCTGTGAGGCACCCAGACAGCCCTGGCCCTGGCACTTCCTGACAGCGTCAGAAACAGAACAGGGACGCTCTGTGCATTTCAGTCCTGTCTGAGAAACCAGCTAATGCCGCACCTGTTGGGGGAGGCAGCATGGATTTGTGGGGTATGGACTATGGAGCAGGGTAACCCTGGTGATGGGGGAGAGTCTTCTGTTTTGTGTTAATTTCATTGGTTAAATAAAGAGACTGCCTTAGCCCTTTGATAGGACAGAAAATTAGGTAGGCGGAGTAGACAGAACAGAATGCTGGGAGAAAGAAGCCGAGTAGGCAGTCGCCATGATTCTCTCACCCGACACAGCCTCGGGTTAAGATCTTCCCTGGTAAGCCACCTTGTGGGCTACACAGATTATTAGAAATGGGTTAGATCAATATGTAAGAACTAGCCAATAAGAGGCTGGAACTAATGGGCCAGGCAGTGTTTAAAAGAATACAGTTTCTGTGTAATTATTTCGGGGCATAAGCTAGCCATGCGGGCAGCCGGGTGCCAGGGACGCAGCCCCGCCGCTCCTATCTCAACACCCTGGTTTGGAATGCAAGCACCTCCCATGGGGGTCTTATTGAAGGTTTTTCTCCTCATCTTTAAAATGGGTACTAATAATGATGATATCAATACTTGGTTTGAGAGTGAGCATGGGTGCCCCGCCGGGTAAATAATCAGATCTCAGCAAGATCTGCCCTTCCCTTCTGAGTGGGCTTCCTTAAGAGCCTGAAATGGAACTTGTTCCTAAAGGGGCAGTGACAGAGCCATGTCATAGGACGTGGACGTGGCTGCCTTGCTAATGCTAACTGTCCCAGGAGGGACATGTCAGCCTATCTCAAGTCCAAGGTGTCACTGATAGGAAAACACTTTGTTTTCAGATGCTAGACGTTAGGGACCTGCTGTCTTAGAATAAATGGCACTCTGTACACGGTGTCACAGGGCAGAAACCATGCTGGGCACACACAGCTGCCAACCCGGATTTTGGTGCCTTAGAAAAGCCTCGGCTGAGTCGTAAGGCACTGTCCTTTCTCTTTCTTTTTTGTCCTGGGGATTCTGGAATAGAGGAGATAACTCAGCAAATACCTGACCAATGGCTCACCCACCCCTCCATTCACTGAAGAATCAATAAATAAATCAACCAAAGTGGTGCCTGTTGATAAAAACCATGTTCTAGGCCAGGAGAAGTGACATATGCCTTTAATCCCAGCACTCAAGGGGCAGAGGCAGGTGGATCTCTGAGTTCAAGGCCAGCCTGATTTACAGAGAGAGTCCCAAGATGGCCAAGGGTACACAGAGAAACCCTATCTCAAAAAACAAAAACAGAGAGAGAGAGAGAGAAAGCCAGCCAGGTATGGTAGTACATGCCTATAATTCCAACACTTGGAAGGCTGTGGCAAGAGGGTTACTGCATGCTGGAAACCAGCCTGAGCTACACATGGAAACCCTATTTGAACAAGCAAAATTATCCAGACATGGAGGCACAGCTATAATCCTAGAACTTGGGAGATAGAGACAGACAGATCTCTGTGAGCTTGAACCAACCTATTCTACACAGTGAGCTCTAGACCAATTAAGACTAAGACTACATAGTGAGATGCTGGTGTGTGTGTGTGTGTGTGTGTGTGTGTGTGTGTGTGTGTGTGTGTAAAATGTTGGTCTAGCATGTGAAGACCTGGGTTCCACCCCCAGACAAGCCATCTATAGTGACTCAATGCCTATAATACCCAGAAGTTGGAAGATGGAGGCCATCCTGGGAGAACTGTCTCAGAGAGCTAGGGGGGTGGTCAATAATGTGCTTGCCTTACAAACACAAAGCCCTGGTTTAACTCTAGGACTCGTGTTAAAATGGCAGTTATGGTTCTGTACTTACAATCCCAGCACAGGGAGACAGAGACAGGAGGATCCTGGGGGCTCACTGGCCTGTCAGTCTAGAGAACTAATGATCTCCAGGCCAGAAACTCTGTCTCAAAGGGGGTAGACAGTGGTCCTGAGGATGACATCTGAGGCTGTCCTCTGACCTCTGCACCCAACACACACACATGGGCACACACACATGGGCACACACATGGGTACACACACATGGGCATGCACACATGGGCACACACACATGGGCACACACACATGGGCATACACATGTGGGCACAGATGGGCACACACGTGGACACACACGTGGGCACATGTGGGCATACAAGCACATGGCACACAAGCACATGGGCACACATACATGGGCAAACATGTACATAGGCACACACACATTTTTAAGGTATTTAATTTAGTTTAATTAAAGAGGAACTTCAATGCTCAACTAATGCTAAAATAAATTTTTGTACACATCTCATGTATGCAAAGCCAAAACAGTTGTTCATCCAAAACCTGTCACCCAGACAACTTTGTGGAGCAGGCGCTAATTGGCTATCTATTCTTTGTCATGGACTAAGGAAGCTGCAAGCACGGAGATTTATGGCCTTGACTTCAGAGAATGTCTAGGCTAGTAAAGAAAAAAAAACAGTAAAACAAAAACAAAATCCTACAGTCACATAGTAAATATCTCTCTCTCTCTCTCTCTCTCTCTCTCTCTCTCTCTCTCTCTCACACACACACACACACACACACACACACACACACCCTCAGGAAACATTGCCGAAGAGAATGGAAGACCCAGAGGGTGGGGAGGTCTTCTGAACATGGTAGGGCGACTGCACTCAGGAACTCCCAATAGCTTTGGTTGTCTGAAAAAGACCTGCACGAAAACCAAGCCCATTAGCATGGGGACACTCTCCACTGTACCTGCAGTTAGCATGGGGACACTCTCCACTGCACCTGCAGTTAGCATGGGGACACTCTCCACTGCACCTGCAGTTAGCATGGGGACACTCTCCACTGCACCTGCAGTTAGCATGGGAACACTCTCCACTGCACCTGCAGTTAGCATGGGGACACTCTCCACTGCACCTGCAGTTAGCATGGGGGGACATTCTCCACTGCACCTGCAGTTAGCATGGGGACACTCTCCACTGCACCTGCAGTTAGCATGGGGACACTCTCCACTGCACCTGCAGTTAGCATGGGGACACTCTCCACTGCACCTGCAGTTAGCATGGGGACACTCTCCACTGCACCTGCAGTTAGCATGGGGACACTCTCCACTGCACCTGCAGTTAGCATGGGGACATTCTCCACTGCACCTGCAGTTAGCATGGGGACACTCTCCACTGCACCTGCAGTTAGCATGGGAACACTCTCCACTGCACCTGCAGTTAGCATGGGGACACTCTCCACTGCACCTGCAGTTAGCATGGGGACACTCTCCACTGCACCTGCAGTTAGCATGGGGACACTCTCCACTGCACCTGCAGTTAGCATGGGGACACTCTCCACTGCACCTGCAGTTAGCATGGGGACACTCTCCACTGCACCTGCAGTTAGCATGGGGACATTCTCCACTGCACCTGCAGTTACCATGGGGACACTCTCCACTGCACCTGCAGTTAGCATGGGGGGGACATTCTCCACTGCACCTGCAGTTACCATGGGGACACTCTCCACTGCACCTGCAGTTAGCATGGGGACACTCTCCACTGCACCTGAAGTTAGCATGGGGACACTCTCCACTGCACCTGCAGTTAGCATGGGGACACTCTCCACTGCACCTGCAGTTAGCATGGGGACACTCTCCACTGCACCTGCAGTTAGCATGGGGACATTCTCCACTGCACCTGCAGTTACCATGGGGACACTCTCCACTGCACCTGCAGTTAGCATGGGGGGGGACATTCTCCACTGCACCTGCAGTTACCATGGGGACACTCTCCACTGCACCTGCAGTTAGCATGGGGGGGACATTCTCCACTTCACCTGCAGTTAGCATGGGGACACTCTCCACTGCACCTGCAGTTAGCATGGGGACACTCTCCACTGCACCTGCAGTTAGCATGGGGACACTCTCCACTGCACCTGCAGTTAGCATGGGGACATTCTCCACTGCACCTGCAGTTAGCATGGGGACACTCTCCACTGCACCTGCAGTTAGCATGGGGGGGACATTCTCCACTGCACCTGCAGTTACCATGGGGACACTCTCCACTGCACCTGCAGTTAGCATGGGGACACTCTCCACTGCACCTGCAGTTAGCATGGGGACACTCTCCACTGTACCTGCAGTTAGCATGGGGACACTCTCCACTGCACCTGCAGTTAGCATGGGGACACCCACCACTGCACCTGCAGTTACCATGGGGACATTCTCCACTGCACCTGCAGTTAGCATGGGGGGACATTCTCCACTGCACCTGCAGTTAGCATGGGGGGACATTCTCCACTGCACCTGCAGTTACCATGGGGACACTCTCCACTGCACCTGCAGTTAGCATGGGGACACTCTCCACTGCACCTGCAGTTAGCATGGGGACATTCTCCACTGCACCTGCAGTTACCATGGGGACACTCTTCACTGCACCTGCAGTTAGCATGGGGACATTCTCCACTGCACCTGCAGTTAGCATGGGGACACTCCACTGCACCTGCAGTTAGCATGGGGACACTCTCCACTGCACCTGCAGTTAGCATGGGGACACTCTCCACTGCACCTGCAGTTAGCATGGGGACACTCTCCACTGCACCTGCAGTTAGCATGGGGACACTCTCCACTGCACCTGCAGTTAGCATGGGGATACTCTCCACTGCACCTGCAGCAGAGGAGTTTTCTTTATGGGTGTGTCTTCTGGTAGTTCATACATGCCAGTGGATGGTCCTACACCCATGCGTATATGGACAGCACAAATTGGACTCAGTGGATTATATTTATTATTTTTTAGAAGGAGACATGAAGTTGGGGTAGTATGAATATGATAAAATATGAAAAAATGATAAAAATACATCATATACATGTATGAAATTCTCAGAGAATTAACAAAAATATATTTAAACAAACAACAATAACAAAGCAGTTGAAGAGATGGCTCAGGGAAAGGGCACTTGCTCCTCTTGCAGAAGACCCAAGTTCAGTTTTTAGCACCCATTCCGTTCTCAGCATTCACAACTGCCTGTAACTCCAGAGGATCCAACGCCCTCTACTGGCCTCTACAGAAACTTGAAGGCGTGTGGCAGCTACTCACACAGACACATAATAAAAGATAAAATAAAACTTAACAGAAAACTCTCCTGACTCCATTATCTACCCACACACGTACACACACATGCACACACACACACATGCACGCATGCGCACACACACACACATGCACACACACATTGCTCTACAGCTAAACCTTGGATGGTAGGATTGCTGGGCCCGAGGACGTCATGGCCTGGAGGACACCGATCTGGCCTACATTAGATGGGGCTGAAATGAAAACACATGTTTCCGAAGTCTCTGCCATCCAGGTCATTGTTGCTGCTGCAGAGCACAGCCTGAGTCACAAGTGCCCTTTTTAAAGTCATCCCCACCTTCCTACGAAGGAGGCAGGCTGGAAAGCTGGGAACTGAAGGAAGACCCTGCAAAGAAGCACAGGAGGGCCCAAGGCTCCAGGCTGGACCGTTGCAGCTGCCCCTAGAGGGACAGTCACAAGGCAGGGCACTGGATGCAATGGAATCAGGTTGAGGAGATGAAACAGAGCTGAGAGAGGGCCACCCTCATACCACACTCAAGCCCCAGCTCTCAGGGTCCCAGAGGCCACCTACACTCAGCAAGAGCCTCCCTAGGGTCAGGATTAAGAAGGGTCTCTTCTGGAGTCGTAGCCACCCTACCTGTGAAATGGGTATGACAGTGAAAATACTCAGCTAGGTCCCTGAGGGATTCCATGTAGAGCTCGGTGACGTGCAGGGATCCCTCCCTGAATAAGCTAAGAGGAGGACACTAGAGTCACCACAGCAGGCTCAAGGCTACTCCCTGGTCAGGTCTAGGGAAAGAAGCCTTGGATTCTGCAGGCCCATCTATCCATGTCTCCCTTTCTCTTCCCTGCTTCTCAGGCCCTCTGAGGTCACAGGTAAGGTCCCCTCTTTTCCATTCTTCCTGGGGCAGAATTGCAGCTTTGAGAAGCACACCTGAGAGGAGGGACCAGGGACAGAAACTAGGAGATGACTGCAGAACCTGACGTCTCGCCTACTCTACCACTGGCTAGAGGGAGGGTGAACAGCCTAAACCAATTCCTGTCTCTGTGCCCCATCTGCACGGCAATGGTACCGAATCCCACAGAGCCAGAGAGCTCAATGAGGGCGTGGATTCAGGGCTCTTGGTTCCCTCTCCTAGTACCAGGACCAGAACTGAAAACAGAGGGTCCTCAGTTTTGGTTTCTTCATTTTGTTATGATTTTCTCTGTTTTATTTGTTTTGAGACAAGATCAGATAGCCCATGCTGGCTTGGTAATCAAAAGCGTCATGCAGCCAAGGCTGGCTTTGAACTCCATCTCTTAAGTGCTAGGATTACAGGTGTGCGCCACATCGCCTGGTTTCTGAGGTGCCGGGCAAGCATTCTACCAACTGAGCCACACCCCCAGCTCCTTTCTGGTTTTGCTTTGTTCTGTTTTTTCAGCAGTGTGGATTGAATTTAGGGCTTGGCACACACTAGACCAGCATTGTTATAGAGCTATATCCCCCCACCTTTTTTTTTTTTAAACAGGGTCTTACTAAGTTCCCCACACTTGCCTTAAATTCTCTGTGCAGCTCAGGCTGGCCTTGCATTTATGATCCTCCTGTCTCAGCTCTGGTGTAGCTGGGATCCCCCGCCTGCACCATCAGGTTTTGTTTTTGATTTTTCACTGAGAATAGAAAGGAGTTTGGAAGATGAATTGAGGACAAAGGTGCTAGAAACACTGTCACCGTGCTCCCTCGCACACACTTTCCTCATGCATGTAGAAGTGTGAGCACACACGTGTGCATGCGCACACACACATGCACACTTCCTCATACATGCAGAACTGTAAACACACACATGCACACATGCACACCTCATACATGCAGACACGCGCACACGCGCGCACACTCACACACACACGAGAAATGGGTTCTTAGGAAATGCTCTCAAAACAGAAACTCCTCTTTGTTTCATGGAACCAGCATAAAAATTCACCAGTCTGGGGGGGCAGAAGGGAGGGAGAGAGGAGCAGCCTCAGCTTCAGGCCCTGAAAAGTGAGAGGTAGGGTTACTACCCACCCATGAAGGAGACCTGACCCTCTGCCTGGTGGCCTGGGAGGATGGGCACTGTCCTTCCCTCCTGCCCCCTTGCTTCCTGCATTCTTCAAGGCAGTCCTGCTCTAGCTGTGTAAGCCAAGCTGGCCTCCTTTGCCCCTCCCCGGCTCCCCAAGCCCAGTTCACAGGCACTGACCACCACACTCAGCGCCCTCCAGTTCATTTCTCTGTTCGCGGACTCCTCGTTTGTTTCATCTGAAGTGTAAGGAAAGTTCCTGACAGCAGGAATCCTCTGGCTCTGGGAGCTGAGCAAGAGCCCAGTAAACAGGCATTTAAAGTACAGGAAAGAACCAACCGGTGTAAGCCAGACCAAGGCAGAAGGGCGGCAGGTGAGGGGTGGGAGACGGCCACCTCTCCCCAGCTCAGGCAGAAGTTGGCTGGGCACATGTGCCACAGTGCACATGCAGAGGTCAGAGAACAACCCTGGGCACTGTTCACTCCTTCGACCTGTATGTGAGCTCTGGATTGATCTCAGATCATCAAGTACCTTTACTCAAAAAGTCCTGTCAGGGTAGATGTCCACCCATCTATGTCCACCATCTATGTCCACCATCTATGTCCACCATCTGTGTCCACCATCTGTGTCCACTCATCTATGTCCACCATCTATGTCCACCATCTATGTCCACCATCTATGTCCACCATCTGTGTCCACTCATCTATGTCCACCATCCGTGTCCACCATCTATGTCCACCATCTATGTCCACCATCTGTGTCCACCATCTATGTCCACCATCTATGTCCACCATCTGTGTCCACCATCTGTGTCCACCATCTGTGTCCACCATCTATGTCCACCATCTATGTCCACCATCTATGTCCACCATCTGTGTCCACCATCTATGTCCACCATCTGTGTCCACCATCTATGTCCACCATCTGTGTCCACCATCTATGTCCACCATCTGTGTCCACCATCTGTGTCCACTCATCTGTGTCCACTCATCTATGTCCACCATCTGTGTCCACCATCTATGTCCACCATCTGTGTCCACCATCTGTGTCCACCATCTATATCCACCATCTGTGTCCACCATCTATGTCCACCCATCTATGTCCACCATCTGTGTCCACCATCTGTGTCCACCATCTGTGTCCACCATCTGTGTCCACCATCTATGTCCACCCATCTATGTCCACCATCTGTGTCCACCATCTATGTCCACCATCTGTGTCCACCATCTATGGCCACCATCTATGGCCACCATCATCTATTTACCCGGCCCCATTCCTGCTGGTTTGTTTGGTTTTGGTTTTTTGTTTTGTTTTTTGAGACAGGGTTTCTCTGTGTAGCTTGGCTGTCCTAGAACTCACTCTGTAGACCAGACTGGCCTCGAACTCACAGAGATCCTCCTGCCTCTGCCTCTGGAGTGCTGAGATTCAAGGTGTGCACCACATGCCACCACTTCCTGGCCCATTCCTGATTTTTGATCTAAGGTCCTGCTATGTCACCCCAACTGACCTGGTACTCATTATGTAGCACATGCTAGCCTCAAATTCAAGATCCTTCCTCCCAGCCTCCCGAGGCACCAGGATTTATGGCAGGAGCCACCCTGCCCAATACCACTTTGGATCTTTTTGTTTGATTTGGTTTTGTTTTCGGATGCTGGCCTTGAAATCACCCTGCAGCCCAGACTGATCGTGAACTTCAGAATCCTCTTGTCTTCCCCTCTCAAGTGTTGGGATGGCAGGCTTGTGCCACCAGCTTGGAGCTCTGCTTCCTTGGGCCTCAATCTACTTGGCTCTCAAATGGACCTGCAGCTGCACTGCCCACCTTGTTCAATTGTCATGAGAATTACTGAAAAGTAGCTCCTGCCAAACATAACCCTGGCACAATAGGGTCTGGGGTGATTACTGAATTACTTCTGTGGGGGCAGCCTCCCCCACCCAAACACAAATAAAATTCCAGATTCTGTTCTAAGAGCTTAGAAACACCCAGCAGAGCTATGCAGGAAAAAGTCTGTACTGAGCTCTAAAAAAAACCTCCCAATCAGGAAGGTTTAGCCGTCACTCACCCACCCAATCTTCCAGCCCAGGCAAACTAGGGTTAACCCTGGCCTACACGGAGTACAGTATCCAGCAGGACCCTGGGAAAGAAGAGAAGAAAAACTGGCACGTAATTCTTCCCCAGCTCTGTCCTCCCCTCCCCCGGGTTCTCAAAGCACTTTCCTGCCATTTGATGCTGGACAAGCAACCCCCACCTCAATCTGTTGGAATACCCAAGTGTCCAAACTGCCTAGCACACTGGTCTTGAAGGCTCCAGCTGAGCCCTTGGCAGACATCACTAATCAAGTGAGGCATACACCAAATCCCTTCTCACCCAGAGCTCCAGGCAGACATTACCAATCAATCAGATGGCTGGGGGCGGGGGAAGAATACTTCAAATCAGCCTTCAGGCAGTGAGACCTGCTGCGTATTCTTCCAACAGCCTAGTTGAGCCTGTACCATAGCCCAGCCTGCAGCCTGAATGAATGAGTTAATGGATAAACAAATGCACACCAGGCTTGCCCAAGGACTCAGAACCCAAGATACAACAGATAACATTCTGTCCACCTGGAGGACCATGAGTGAGAGTGGGGTACTGTATCCCCTTCACCGCCCATGGAACGGTGCCCATCTCCTCCAGATCCCCACCACATCTCTTCCTGGCTGTATGAGCTCAAGAAGGGCACCTGCTCTCTGTGCCCCTTGCCTCCTCCATGGGATGTGGAGTATAAGGGGCCCTGCCTTAAAGACCGGTGCTTGGTTCAGCCTTGACCTGGTGAATGAGAGAACAAGTTGTTCAAAACTGAAGAAACGCCAGTCTTTCTTTGATGGAGGAAGGTCATTGGCTAATAAAGGCACTGCCCTGGCCCATTTTATTGGTTAGAGGATAGGTGGGAGGAGTAAACAGAACAAAATGCTGGTAGGAAGAGGAAGGGAGCTCAGAGACTCCACAGCTCTGCTCTCTGGAGCAGACGCCTGAGAGAGACGCCATGCCCCGCTCCGGGCATGAAGCTCCGACCCAGGATGGACTAGGCTAGAATCTTCCCGGTAAGACCGGTTCTCACAGATGATTAGAGATGGGTTGATCGGGATGTGAGAATTAGCCAGTAAGGGCTAGGGCTAAAGGGCCAAGCAGTGATTAAATGAATACAATTTGTGTGTTGTTATTTCGGGGCATAAGCTAGCCATGTGGGCGGCCGGGTGTGGGGGACGCAGCCCTGCCGCCCCCTATTACTACAGTTGGCGCCCAGACATGTGGACAGCCGAAACCCACTTAAAAAACCTGAGAAGGCTCAAAAATAAGGGAGCGAGAGTTTAACACAGATTTTTGCTGTTTGTTGGTGGCGTGCTGTAGAGAGATTTCCTGATTCGGCAACAGTAGCAGAAAAAAACGCTGTGTCATTTTAAAGCGCAACTTCCTGGGGCTGTGCCGCCATTGCGATCTCTGTCTGGCTCCTGCGGGAGACAGAGCTTTTGAATAGAGCATAAATGGAGTAAAGTGCTACGATTAGTTTGATGGCAACTAGACTCGCTGTGTCCTCGGGTCTGCTCTGCTTGCCAGAGGCAAGCAAGCACCTCATCTAAGAGAGGCTTCCTGACTCAGCTTTAGCTGCAAAGACTGCAGCTCATTAAGAGGTCCTGCCACGAAACACTTAAACGGTGTTGACGAAAAGCTGAACGCATGCTTTTCGGTTTTCAGCCGTAGCAGGAAAAAAGCTGCGCCGTTTAAAAATGCTGGCTTTCTGGGCCATCCTGCCAGGGCAAACTCTGACTGTTTGAGGCAGGAGGGCCGGCTACCAAGAGAGGACGTGAGTGTTGTCTGTTGTAGCTCACTTGCTGGCAGGGACCTTGAAATGCCATACAGTTGTTGCAGTAAACATGGCTACAGCCTGTATATCAGCCATGAGGCTGGAAAGCTAAGGAATGGACTGGATCTAGCTGGCAAAGCCACGCCTTTAATCCTACCCATATTGCTCAGTAATTTAAAGGCTCGTGTGGTCAGAAAAAGAGAGATATACAGTAAAGAGAGATTCAAAGACAAAGAAAATTTTTAAATGGTTTACAGTGTGTTAAAAATATATGCAGACTAAAAGTTGAAGTTCTTAAAGTAAAAAACAAAAAAAGGAAGAGAGTTGTTGTGTGTGGTAGCACACGCCTTTAATCCCGAATGCCTGGGAGGCAGAGACGGGCGGATCTCTGAGAGTTCAAAGACAGCCTGGTTTACAGAGTTACTTCAGGTCAAAGATACAGAGAACCTGTCTCAAAAAGCAAAGAGTTAAAAGTAAAAATAAACAAAATAGAGGTTAAAACAAAGCTGCACAAAGATGGAAAATACACAGAGAATCTTGATACTGTATGCTATTATGCTCTCTTTGAATTGTTTGAATGCTGAGGAAGAAGCAACAGCTGCTAAAAGATATTTATTGATAAATGCTGCTGAACTAATCCGACGTAGATATTTTGATGCCTTAACTTTGAAATTTGGATCTAAGGACATGATGCTTTGGAAAGGAGTTTCTTATTTTGTTTTCACAGAGGATGAGACGCTGTTCACTTCTTCTATTCCGATTTGGTATGATGGACCACGCCCTCCTGAAGGGTTGCAGTGAACATCTTCAGAAAATTGCTTCGCTCAACTGCCAACTGAGATGAAACTAGCACACAGGTTATACCATGAAAGACCTAATTAACGACGCCCCCATTCAGCAGGAAGCAGTTTGGAGAGAAAAAACTGCGCCCATGTTCCCAAATATGGTTTATAAACGTTCTTTTACATTTTAAGGGGGATATGATATAGATATGAATAATTTACATTAGTATAGATTTTGCTTTATTGATAGAGATTTAAGGTCAATTTTGTTATATGTATAAGTGTTTCTGATTTTGATTAAGGTATTGTGATTGTGTAGTTCATTTAAAAATGTACTATATAATTAAGAAATATAGGTTGTTAATGGATAATCATTGATAATAGTAAAGCTTGTAGTCATGTTAGTTAGATTTTCTAGATATATAGAGATATATTTTAGATAGACATTCTTCATGTCTTTCAAAGATTACAGAATAGGACATTTAATGTTTTAATAACTGAGGACTTTTCATGACAATGAGACACTCTACTCCTGGCGGCATCAATCTACTTCAAGAGGAAGATGGGCATCGAAGAGGCTCGTTATGGAGTTTTGATAGCCATTTGGGCAAGAAACTGCTCTTGCCTGGACTATTGCATAAACTGGACACAGAGAACCCGCAGAGAGAGGACTACTGAACTTGCCTAAGGTGAGATGATCTTTTGGGGTTCCTGATTCATGAGAGAGTCTGTGAGACATTCTGCAGGACACAACAGATAGTGACTGAACTGACTTTGAATATTCCTGCTTTATGGAAATGTCTGCTGGATACCATGGGCCTGAAGGCTGAAGATGGATGCCCCAACGGTACAGAGGAACTTTGGGTGACTATCCAGGCAGCGAGATGTCTCTGTCATTTCTAGAGTTTGAAGTTTCTTAGTTCTTGTTTACTTAGGTAATATATCTTTCTGGAGTCTTTGATGGAGTTAAGAATAGTTAGTTATAGTTATAGTTATAGTTTTCCTTAGTTATGATAAAGATTATTGTAACTTTTACTTGATAACTGTTTTGTTATATGTAATTTTGCTATGTTAAAGCCTTTTTTTTGTTTAAACCGAAAAAGGGGAAATGATGGAGGAAGGTCATTGGCTAATAAAGGCACTGCCCTGGCCCATTTTATTGGTTAGAGGATAGGTGGGAGGAGTAAACAGAACAAAATGCTGGTAGGAAGAGGAAGGGAGCTCAGAGACTCCACAGCTCTGCTCTCTGGAGCAGACGCCTGAGAGAGACGCCATGCCCCGCTCCGGGCATGAAGCTCCGACCCAGGATGGACTAGGCTAGAATCTTCCTGGTAAGACCGGTTCTCACAGATGATTAGAGATGGGTTGATCGGGATGTGAGAATTAGCCAGTAAGGGCTAGGGCTAAAGGGCCAAGCAGTGATTAAATGAATACAATTTGTGTGTTGTTATTTCGGGGCATAAGCTAGCCATGTGGGCGGCCGGGTGTGGGGGACGCAGCCCTGCCGCCCCCTATTACTACATTTCTTACTACCTGGCAGGTCCATGAAGTTCTTGAAGCTGGGCTCCAAGTCTTGCTAGGTGCTTTGCCCCTGGCTAGGACCATGTGAGGCAGCCAGACACTGGTGGGTGCGGTCCTTTAGGGTTGAGAATGGCGGCTGTCAGGGTTGCAGGACTCCAGCCTTGCTCCCCAGCACTTGAGGTTACACAGTAACCTTCCTGGAGTACAGCTTCGATCTCCTGCATCTGAGAATTACAAGCCTCTTGGATTCAGACAGGCCCCAGCCGTAACTCCTGCACTGCCTTGCCCTGCTGCCACATGAGGCCCAGGGTCTCTGACCCCATGGAGAAGGCTGCATATCAAACTAGAGAAGGTTGCTGAGAAAAACGTCTGCCTCCCTCCTCCCCGCGTTACCAGAGGCTGGAGCACAGGGAAAGAGGCTGGTGTCGAAGGGGCAGCTGGGCCAATCCCCAGAACATACATCCCCGCTCCCTGGACCTCAGTTTACCCGTGTGGAAATGGGGAGAAGGGGTGCTTTGCCTTGGTCGTCATTCCTTCTGCACATCACATTCATTGATTTACTTAGCCTACAGATGTTTAGTGAGCACCAACTGTATACCAAGCCCTCACTGGATGCCCTTCCTAATCTATACCAGAAAGTCCCTCAACCTCTTTGGTCTAAGGTCTTAGTGTTAGCATGGGAGCTTCTGGACCTCCCCTGTCTGCTCTGTGAGACACCATCTACTTTCTCTACCTGCAGGGCAAAGCTCTATCTTGTTCTTCCATAGACTTCCATGGCCTCCAGATCACAGTTCTGAAAACTGAGAGGCCAAACTGAAGAAGTCGAAATCTTCCTTCTGCCTCCTAGCATACTGTCTCTAAGGTGCCTTTGCCTGGGCACTCTTTCCTTCAACTACCCTAAGCGCCCCCAAGGGTGAGTCCCATTGCTGGCCAGACACCCCTAAGTCTGGTGTATGCAGCTTCCCGTGTGCTTACAAGGCGTAAGGGCTCTGATGCAGGGCTGGTATCACCAGGTCCCCAGTGATCCGTGCCCTGCTCAGAGCCTCCATCCCAGCAGACACTTGGTAAATATTGAGGTATTAATTAACTTCCTCTAGGGATTGGTGACTCAGACCAGATGTAATCTCCCCAACTCAGGGAAGAAAAGCTCGTGCCCCAACCTCACTCAGGTGAACTCTAGAACCTTTACCTTGTGCACTGTTCCCCTCCACAAGGTAACTGCGAGGGCATGCATGGACACACACAGTCTCTCACACATACTTGTGTGCCCATTGCGTGCCCAAGCCGAGGTCTGCATGCAACTCACCCACTCTGTCCACATTAAAAGTCCCCGCAGTGTGAGGCCACCAGTCACAGTCGCACCTGTCCCAGGACACACACACACACACCCGCACAGTTCAGCTGACCTTTCGCCTCCTTCAGTAGGAGTTTTCTGATGGCATTTGTGGCAATTCCCCTGCCCAGGGTCATCCCCCCCAAAAAAAATAAATATCAGGGAATTTTATGAAGTCAGACAACTGCTCGGCTTGCTGACCCCAGAGCCCACTCATCCACCCTTGAGAAGGAAGACTGAGGACGGGTGGCAGAAAGAAGTCCCCACACCCCCTAGAGACTTGGACCACACAGGAGGCACTGAAAAGAGCTTTACCTGTAGCAGTGGCTGGGAAAGGGGGAGGGACACCAAGCCCAAGAGAGGGGCCTGACTCCTTGCCCACCACCCCCTTCTGCTTCCACTGTGATTCTCAAGCAGGTCCCTGGAGCTATCCTTTGTGTCACGCTCTGAGAATGACTGAGTGTATGGAACTCAGAATGATCTTTGCCTTCCTAGGGGCTCTGAAGACTTCTGGTCTTGAGGAACTTGGCAAAAATATATATAAACTATAGATATAGACATATCTATAAAGTTGTCATTTATCAGGAGCTGGACCCAAAGAACTGGACTTGGCTACACAGGCATTATTTCTAGGCACCCACAGAATGGGGTTCGAATCCTGCCACCATCCCTTTCTGACTCTGTGACCTCATGTCTCAAGTTTCCTCAGTAACTACTGGGAACGGATAGCGCACATCGTGGGCCACAGACTCCCTCGATCCAGCTCAGTCTCCCCAGCTGTGGGATGAGATAAAGCATTCCACCCCCTCCCCAGCCTGTACGCCTTTGAGATAGGTATGGCTCTCTTCCTCCCAGGATTCACCAGGGCACATTGGGAAGCATGTTCCATTGCCACATGGCCAATAGGATGCCAGTCAAGCGTGCTTGTTCTGAGAACAACCCCCTCCTCAAATGCAGTCCTGGCTGCTTTGAGTCAGTGGGAGAGGTGCACTGACTACCCAGAGGCTGTGCCTGGAGTCCTGTGATTCTGGACAAAGTCTCTTTATTGCTAGTGTCTAAACTTCCTCACACGGAAACCTGAGAAAACTGTTCCCAGCTCTTTTGATACTTGACCTTGAGAAAATGCAAAAACTTGAAGAAACAGTTACTGGGTCCTCTCCTAAAAAGTGGGCAGCAGGGTGGGGTGTCTGAACTCCAGTCAAGAGACAGAGGTACTGAAGGGTCTGAAGACAGGGAGCGTCAGAGAAGAGACTCCACGTCCCCAGCCCCACAAGGTCCCATCTGTCACCAGTCATCTCCGTGGATGGACGCTGCTTGTCCTTCAAGGGTCCAGCCCTGGATCCTTCCCCTCCCCCACGGCAGCCCTCTTCCTCTGTAAGTTTCTCAGTACAGCCTCCCAGGAATCCTTATCCTATAGCCTGTCCCACTGGTCCGTGGATAACTCAGAATAAGGACATAAAAGGCGATGAGTCCTTGGCTTGGGTACTCCTGGGGCTCAGGGTTCTCACCAACCTTTGTTTGTTTTTCGAGATAGGGTTTCTCTAAAGCTTTGGACCAGGCTGGCCTCGAACTCACAGAGATCCGCCTGCCTCTGCCTCTGCCTCTGCCTCTGCCTCTGTCTCTGCCTCTGCCTCTGCCTCCTGAGTGCTGGGATTAAAGGCCAGCACCACCATCAAGCGCCACCACCGCCCGGCTCTGACAAAATCTTAACAGGTTACCCCAAGGAAACTTAGAAAGGGGGAGGGATTCAGACCTTCTGCTCAGGGCCCCAAGCTAGGCACACAGTAAGTGCTTCTATTGTCATTGATATTAGTGAGGCAGCAAAGTAGAGGTTACCCAAAGGTGAGGAGGAAGCTGGGGAGGGTTCCTATCTCCCTACCTCCAACCTCCCACCCCTCCGGGCTGGCTCACAATGACAAAGTTTCTCTACTATAGATCAAAATTCACTGGGTTTTGCAGTCAAACAGAGGGGAGGCCCTTCCCCGACCATTCCCAGAGGCCCTTGGGCTAAAACATCAGGGAATCAAGCCCCAAACTCTATTTTCCATGAGGATACCCTAGTGCCCAGATGCGCCCCCGGACACACACACACCAGCTTTTCTCAAGAGAAGGCTCAGATTCCCCAGGTTACCCCCGGCCTTGGCAGGTGAGAAAGAAGAGGCACCGCGTGGCCCAGAGCGGGGGAACCGCGCGCACCTGCTGCAGGTGAGGCCCAACTCTGCGGAAGGGGGCGGAGCCATCTCCACAGCTCTCAGGTGAGCCGACCCCCAACTCGAGGGAGCCAGGTCCAGGGTAGCCGCGGCCTTCAACATAGCTCCCGAGAGACGACCCACGCTACGGGCCGCTACCGAGGAGGCTCCGAGTCCCACGCGGTGCCGCGGTCCCAAGAGAACATTCGAGGCAGCGGCGGCGTTGGAGGCCCGGGGTCCGTTCGGTATTTGAATAGCACAAAGGAACCGCCTTGGTCTGATTGGTCAGTCAAGTGGCCCCGGGGCGGGAAGCGGCTGTCATTCGGGAGGCTCCGCACGATTCTATTGGGTAATCTGCAGTGGGGCGGGGCGCCGCTACCCGGCTAAATAGCTGGGGCCGGGGCCGGCCGAGGCTCATTGCTTTGGCGCCGTCTGGGGAGCGTGAGCCTGCGGGTGGCGCGGAGCGCATGGTGGCGGCTTCTCTCGGAGCGCCACAGACCCGCTGACCCGGGCTCGGTTCCCTGTGTCCGGTGCGCCCCAGCGACCTGCTGGAGATACACGCAACAGCAGCATTAGCAGCAGCAAAGGCGGCTGCTCCGCCGCCCGCATCTCCGCGGGAGCATGGAGTGCGCCCTGGACGCCCAGAGCCTGATCAGCATCTCCCTGCGCAAGATCCACAGCTCCCGGACCCAGCGCGGCGGCATCAAGCTGCACAAGAACCTCCTAGTGTCCTACGTGCTCCGCAACGCGCGCCAGCTCTACCTGAGCGAGCGTTACGCCGAGCTCTACCGGCGCCAACAGCAGCAGCAGCAGCAACAGCAGCCGCCCCACCACCAGCACCAGCACCTCGCGTACGCGGCGCCGGGGATGCCGGCCAACGCGGCGGACTTCGGCCCGCTCCAACTTGGCGGCGGCGGGGACGCGGAGGCGCGCGAGCCGGTCGCCCGGCACCAGCTGCACCAGCTCCACCAGCTCCACCAGCTGCACCTCCAGCAGCAGCTGCACCAGCACCAACACCCGGCGCCCAGGAGCTGCGCGGCGGCGGTGGCGGTGGCCGGGGCGCCCGCGGGCTGCGCGGGGGCGCTCTCAGAGCTGCCCGGGTGCGCCGCGCTCCAGCCGCCGCACGGCGCGCCCCACCGCGGGCAGCACTTGGAGCCGCTGCAGCCGGGTCCTGCGCCGCTGCCGCCGCCCGCGCCCGCCGCGCTCTGCCCGCGGGACCCTCGCGTCCCGGCTGCCTGCTCTGCGCCCTCGGCGCCCCCGGGGGCTACCCCACCGACCGTCGCCGCTTCCTCTCCGCCCGCCTCTCCAGCCCCTTCCTCGTCCCCTGGTTTCTACCGGGGCGCGTACCCGGCCCCCTCGGACTTCGGTGTGCACTGCAGCAGCCAGACCACCGTGCTG
The DNA here is from genome assembly GCF_018167655.1 of Microtus oregoni. Lineage (NCBI taxonomy): Eukaryota > Metazoa > Chordata > Mammalia > Rodentia > Cricetidae > Microtus > Microtus oregoni. The sequence goes on along the minus strand of NW_024543084.1, from coordinate 14,375,324 downwards.
GACCTGGACACTCACGTGGTGACCACGGTGGAAAACGGCTACTTGCACCAGGACTGCTGCGCCTCCGCCCACTGCCCCTGCTGTGGACAGGGCGCTCCGGGACCCGGCCTGGCGTCCGCCGCTGGTTGCAAACGCAAGTATTACCCTGGCCAGGAGGAAGAGGACGACGACGAGGAGGACGCGGGTGACCTGGGAGCCGAGCCCCCCGGGGGCGCCCCGTTCGCCCCCTGTAAGCGCGCCCGCTTCGAGGACTTCTGCCCGGACTCGTCCCCGGACGCGTCCAACATCTCAAACTTGATCTCCATCTTTGGCTCGGGCTTCTCGGGGCTGGTGAGCCGACAGCCGGACTCCTCGGAGCAGCCGCCGCCGCTCAACGGGCAGCTGTGCGCCAAGCAGGCGCTCGCCAGCCTCGGCGCCTGGACTCGAGCCATTGTCGCCTTCTAGGGACCCCCGAGGACATGGGGACCCTGGGCCCCGCGGGGCTGGGGCCAGACAAAGACTCGGCCAAAGGACGATAGGGAGCGAGCGGGTCCTGGCCACTCGGTGCGAGCTGGGGGCAAGCAGAGGCTGATGTTTTATAAATTGTAAAATAAAAAAAAAATCTAAAAAATCTTGGACTTTATTTTTGCAGAGAGAAAAAGCGCCTATTTAAGTATGCTTTGTGTTTATCTTACTCTTTTTTTTTTCTTTTTATTGTACTGATTGCAGTGGTGTTTAGCGAGGAGCCTGCCACGTGAGGCAGGCTGCTGCCCGGAGGAGGTGCCGGGCAGCCGGGGGCGAGGCTGGGTGCCGGGGCACGCCGGGGGCGCAACGCAGGAGGGCGCGGGCCCCGGGACGCCGACTCCAATCAGTTGTCTGAGCCTGGAAGCCCGACGTTCCGCTCTCCTGAGTTCCTCTCCGGGGTGAGGAATGGGTCTTATGAAATTCTGAGCAAAAAAACAAAAGCAAACTCTATCTCCAAAAGGGACGTTTCGGTCACATTTCCTCTCTGGGGGCGGCCTCCAAAGTTCTCAAAATGAGAAGGCAGAAATGAAAACACTTCAACTTTTTTTTTCTTTTCTTGCCGGGGCGGGCGTCTAGAACCCCTCCTCTCCCCGCCCCTCTGGCTCCGTCCTCCTCCCCTCCTCCACCCGCCTCCCGGACCAGGGGGAAGGTGGCGCCCGACACTCAGCACAGTTGGGGAAGGGGTGGGGGGCGAGCAGGGCGAACTACATTTCCCATCATGCCCAGCACTGCGGTCCTCACTAAACAAAAAAGGAAGTCGATTCCTTCACCTGGATCCCCGGCGGCCCCGGGGGAGGGAGGGGCCCGGACCGCCGGCTGCGCTGGAGACTTTTCGCTTTGCTTCACTTAGCTCCTGATCAGCTGTGGTGTTTGTGTGCGCACTTCTAAGTTACCTTGTCCTGCTTCAGTCTTCGGTTCCATCTCATGAAACCAGCATTGTTCCAGCCTGTGAGAACCCTGTCTGCGTCCTCAGCTCGATAGATTTTGTTTAATTTAAAAGCCTTTTGTTGTGAGGTGAGGTTCGCCTAGACAACCTCTGGATCTTTGCCATCACCATCCCAGGGACTCCAAAACAAGTTGCCAACCTTACCTTCCCGGCCCTTCTTCCTGTATTTTTGTGCATACTAAATTGAATCTCACCGGGTAAAACTGTTCAGATTATTTGTTTAAATTTATAATCTTAATAAAAAGTCGACTGTAGAGTATATGGTAGTGCTTTGCTTTCACGTGGGCCTAGAGGTGGGAGAACCTGCACACACACACACAGATACACACACGCGCGCGCGCAAACCCCAGCTCTCCAGAGCTGCGGACGGGCGGGACCTGCCCACGTCGCAGGGTCAGGGTTGGGAGTCCCGGGTGTGTGTGTGATGTGGGTTCTAGGGATGGAGCCCTGTGCTACGCGTCTCCCAGTCTTCCCCGCCACTCCACACCCCTCTCCAGCGGGTCCTGGTCCCATGGGAACCGGTTGTCCCGGGGTCTCCAGCAGGAAGCTGAGCCAGCCTTCCAACACATCTCCCTATGCAACCAGGATTGCAAGGGCCTACTTGGCTCCTAGTCTGAGCTCTCTGCAGCCTGGAGACTTCTGGGCCACCCACCCACACTCCCCGCCCTGTGCCTCTGACCGCACGTCCGCACGTCTCAGGCTGCAACTTGGGGAAGTTTTTTTCCTTTTCTTTTTCTTTTTTCTTTTTTTTTTTTAAAGTTGAGTTTGTTATCACTGCTCAGTGCCACTTGGTGGTGTGCTGGCGGCGTCTCCCTCCCTCCTCGCGCCCCTCCCCTCTCCCTTTCTGCTCCCTCGCGCCCGCCTCTCCTTCCTCTCCAGTGGATGGAGGCGAGGCAGGAAGGCTCTAGGCGCGCGCTCCACTCTGACCACCTACGGAATGACCTCAGAGTGGGAGAATGTGCCAAGGCCCGGAGGAAGCTCGCGTTCTTCCCCACTGGAACCAAATTCACATCTGGAGCCGGGGTTCTGGCCCCAGGGCACACGGGTGGTTCCAGCCTTGCTAAAGGGATAGGAAAGAACAAACCCGGGTGGCATGGGGCGCGGGGGGGGGGGGGGGGGGCTAAAACGGCGGTATCTTGTTGTTTGGGGGTGGTAGCCTCTCTCTGTCTCAGGCTGTCTCCCCAAAGATCTCCCGCTCTCATTGGCTCGCCCCCACGCTCCCCTTCCCTGAGCAAAAAAGCTCCTAGCCACCCGCCGGACCGCTCACGCCGCCCCACCCAATACGCCTCGTTGGGCGACAGGAGGCGCTGTCGCCCAGGGCCCCTAGCCCAGACTCCCAGAGGTGAAAGCTATCCATCCTCAGGGGTCTGCGTGGCTCTAGATACCGTTGTCGCGCGTGGCGAAGTTCTTGGGGACACCCTAAAACGCGGGGTGGGGGGGTGCTGCGAAGGTCAGCAATTTGGGTTGGGGAAAAGGGATGTTCTAGAGGTGTGAGTTACCGAGAGGAAAGACACCTTCATTCCACCCCCACCCCTGTGTCATCGGCCTCCCATGGGAAGCGCCTGGAGCTGCCTAAGGGGGGGGGGGGTGCATCTTAACCCCCTCCCATTTCTCCTGCAAGTCGAAGGAAATAGCTGTTGGATGTACAGTTTTGTCAGTTCAAGTCAGTTGCCACGGCTCCCCCTAGCGCCAATTGGAGGGCGCTGCAACGTGTGCGGATGGGAGTGGGCGAGGCGCAGCCGGGGGCAGCCGGGCTTCTAGGACAGGCTCCACGCGCACCCGCGACCTAGCATCACATCCCCACCCAGCCCGGGCCTGAGCAGGGACCGTGAGCATAGAACTTCCCCACTCCAGGTCCGCGTGGAGGAGGGCACGTGGTTGGGTGCCTTTGTTGGGATTGTGGAGCTGGGTACAGCTAGACTCCAGCTGAGGAGCTTGGGATCTTTTCATCTGTCCTTGGGACCCGTGTGGTGAAGACGTGTGGGTGTTTGCGTGCAAAATAAAAGCCCTGAGGTTAGCAAAACCACAGACTAAGGGTCTCCCCTCCCCACCCGCGCAGGTTTTCTCAGCTCAGGAAATATTAGATACATTGGGATAGAGTGAAATTGGGAGTTGGGGGAAGAATTCAGGGAGCCACAACAGAGAGGACCCTCAGCCACACTTGTCTTTGCAGGGCCCAAGTACCTCGAACAATGACACAAAAGGTTAATGCCCTGCTCTACACATTTTCCCCCAGAAACAGCAGCCACAGTACCACACTGAGGGCCACGGCCGCCCTACAACTGCCTCCAACACGTGAATCTCCCAGCATCCTTCTCACCCCACTCAAAATCCCTGGAGACTTCTGCGCAGCCCACAGTGTGGCAGCCCAGAACTCCCCTGGAGAGACCGATGCACCACGGAAACACTGGGGGAAGGGGTGGGAGCTGCCAGGTTCATAGACCCTCTCCCTCCACCAAGACCAAGGTAGAAGGGCAATTGGAAGACTGAAGCTCCTCGTGGTGGCAAAAGACAGCGCCCAGAGAACAGAATTTCAGCCCCTGGTCGTCCCAGCTAATTGGCTCCCCCTAACATAAAACACATCCCAAGGCTGCCTCTGATGCTGAGGAAGGGCTGAGCCAGGGTCTATGTTTGGAGCTGGATGCCAGGAGAACAGCTGAGCCACCCTCCAGAGAAGTCTGGGGCTGGGGATGTTCGAAGCTCCCGGGAGAGCCACTGAGAAGGAGGGTGGACAACAAGCGCTGCTGCGTCTTACCGACTCTGTCCACAGGGGCACATCCACAAAGTGTGCGTTAGGTGCTTAGCCCCTGGAAAGCTCTCTCCACTCACCACCACCAAAGTCATAAATAGCCAGAACAGCAAGCGCCTCTGTGGATTACTAATTTCAAACTCCCAGCCATCCTCGGAGGTGGAAGCAGCCTTTCAGAAAGGAGAACATACATCCTAGGTTGCACCACTGGGTAGCCAGCTTTCACCTGTTGGAGCTCACGGTCTGGTAGGGAAAGGCGCTGGCAGTTGATCTGGACATGGCTTAAATGACCAGGTTGAGAATTCACAACTGAGTCTACTCTAGGCTACAGAAGCTAGTCATGGCTGAGCTGGCACATGTCCATCCTTCAGTGTGTCATTCTGCAGGGTCCAGGACGAAGGCAGAGGAGACACAGAAGAGGGTCTGTGTTCCACCTGCCCAGGACTGTCCTATTCCTTTAAGACTTTCAGTTGGGGCTGGAGTGATGGCTCAGAGGTTAAGGCACTAACTGCTCTTCTGGAGGTCCTGAGTTCGGATCCTAACAACCACATGGTGGCTCACAACCATCTATCTGTAAAAGAGATCTGGTGCCCTCTTCTACCATGCAGGCAGAACACTGTACACATAATAAATATTTTAAAAAAGAAAAAGACTTTTGGTAAGGCACAATGGAGTGATTTGGGCAAAAGGTGAGACTTCTGGAATTGCAGCACCAAACTGAGCAGCCGGCAGGGGTGCTACTGGCTTCAGGTACAGCTGGATACAGTCAGTGATTTCCAAAATGCTCTCCCAGTGTCTGGAGCTCCCCAGTTTCTTAGCGCAGAACTCTGGCCTCCCAGTTCACACCCAAAAAGGACCACCTTTTTTGCTAACTCAGAAAATTCAAGGGAAAGACTGTTGGGTTCCCAAAGCTGTGGCCAAGCCCGAGAACATGCTGGCTGTCACTGGAAGCTCAGGAGCAGAGAAGTCTTTTCTCAGAAAACTGTGGTACCTGGTGAGTGCAGTAGATATGGCCTCCAGAGACTGGGCGGGGGGAGGTGGAGGTGGGGGGGGGAAGAACTGAGGGAGGGAGGGGGGAGGTATGGGGGTGGCTGCACTCTGGGCTGAAGAGAAATTTTCTGATGGGCTTGGGCAGGGCCACTTGGAGACCTGGGTGATGAGAAATACTCAGAGCTGCTCTGGAGAAGATGTCTGCTCTCCATATGGGACATCTGGTACTTCCCTGATTTGCTACTCAGGGATGACCAAGAGCAGGGAAGATGCACACCCCAGGCAGAGGCTGGGTTCTCCCGATAGGCTCTGAGAACCACTCCCCCGAGGACTGAGGACAAGGACATAACTTGCAAGAACTCCTTGTGTGGGTCCTCCTGGAATTTGGGTAGAACTGAAAAGGGTTTCAACAGGTAGCCACGAGGGTCAGCCAGCAAGCCAAAAGGAAGAGGGACCACGTGAGGCCAACATGGTCACCTGGAGGAACCCGGGGACATCTGGGATAGAGGCAGCGTGATCTAGTCACCTGTTCAGATAAGCCGAATAGGCCCTTAAGGAGTTGAGGTGGTCACAGTAGGCAGGGAGCCACAGATGACCTTGATCCTACGCATCCTGAATTTCTATAACAAGCATGTTTTGTATTTAGAAGAAGAAAAAGATGAAGCCTGTGGGTAGCAGGCGTTGTCATTAATGTAAATGAGCTGCCCAGGAGAGAGGAGGCAGCCGGCACTTCCAGCCTCTCTGGGGCAAGCACCACCCAGAAACACCTGACCAAGCAGAGCGGACTCTGAGCATTAGCTGCTCTTGCAGGGGACCTGGGTTTTGGCTCCATCATGATGACTCACAACTGTCTTTAACTCCAGTTCCAGATCTGAGGCCCACTGTGGGTACCAGGCATGCACACAGTGCACATACATACATATATGATGTCACACAATCATACAAAAAATAAAAATAAACAAATTGAGTTGGGCCAAGTAACTTTAATTCCAGCACTCAGGAGACTAAGGCAGGTTTTAGACAGCTTGGTCTACATAGCAAACTCCAGGCCAGCCCATCTGAGGCCCTATCCCAGGAGAAAAGAAAAACAAAACAACTTTTAAAAAGTTATTTATTTCTAGCCAGGCATAGAAACTTTTAATCCCAGGACTTGGGGGTCAGTGCCAGAAAGGCAGGATTTTTTTTTTTCTAGACAAGGTTTCTCTGTGTAGCTTTGGTGCCGGTCCTGGAACTAGCTCTGTAGACCCGGCTAGCCTTGAACTCAGAGAGATCCTCCTGCCACTGCCTCCTAAGTGCTGGGATTAAAGGCATGTACCACCACTACCCAGCTGGCAGTAGGACCTTTGTGTATTTGAGGCCACCATGGTCTACCTAAAAAGTTCCCAGGCCAGCCAGGGTTTCACATGAGATCTTTCTTGGGGCTGGAGAAATGGCTCAGCAGTTAAGAGCACTTAGGGCTCTTGCAGAGAACCTGGGCTCAGTTCCCAGCACCCACTTGGTGACTCACAACCCTCTGTAACTCCAGTTCCAGAGGACCTGATCTCCTGACTTCCACTGGCACTGCACACTCACGGTACACACATACACTCAGATACACACATACACAAACCCATGAAATAAAACATTTTTGTGCACAGAAGTGCTTTGCCTGCATGTATATCTGTGTATCAAATATGTGGCTGATGCCCATGGAGGTCAGAAGGGGGCATTGTACAACTGCCCCCAATGAAGAAACAAAACAAGCCAGCCCACACACTTATCTTACAGGCCCACCTCTGTGTGTCTCTGGGTGGTATATGTGTGTGTATGCGTGCGTGTGCAGCTTGCCATGAGAAAGACACTAAGTGGGGCTGGAGAGATGGCTCAGTGGTTAAGAGCATTGCCTGCTCTTCCAAAGGTCCTGAGTTCAATTCCCAGCAACCACATGGTGGCTCGCAACCATCTATAATGAGAGGTCTGGTGCCCTCTTCTGGCCTGCAGACATACACGCAGACAGAACACTGTATACATAATAAGTAAATAAATAAATATTTAAAAAAAAAAAAGAAAGACACTAAGTGTCCTCATCCATTATTCTCCACCTTATCTCTGAAGACAGCGTATCCCTCACTGGAGCTGGCCTCACCCACTGATTTAGGCTGACTTGCTAGTGAGTTACAGAAATCCACCTGTCTACCCCATCCCACTCCCAGTGGTTGGGTGACAGGCTGAGCATCCAAAGTACTTATGGGTGCTGGGATCCATGGGTGTTCACAGCAGGCACCTCCCTAATGGAACCATCCCCCAAGCCCCATCTCTGACCCTACGCTAGTTCCAGCTGCCAATACTGTTACCTGGTGCAATGAGTCAGATGTTGGGGAGGGGCATTTTTTAGGAAGATGGCAGAAGCTACAGAGGAAACCACTAAGCTGAGTAAGAGGAGCAATGGACAAGGTGTCTAGAGACCTCGGGGCAGGTCTGGCAAAGTCACGTCTATCTAGCATCTATCAACCTTGATGCTAGGAGGCACTTCCTTTTCCTAACAGGTCCACCATTGCCTCATCTGTAGAGCTCTGAAGAGAGGAGAAAGGTCCCAGCCAGCTTTGACTCGGATGCTCCAGACGTCAGAAAAATAACCACAGCGTCTAACTTTCCGATGACCTCAGGATCCGTGCCCACTCGGAGTTAGGAACGCACAGGCAGCGATAGTAAATCACAGTGACACATGGGGGCACGGTCACCTGACTGTCGCACTCACACATTTAATGAACATTCATGCATTCAAGTGTTTCTTGGGCACGACAGTAGGAACCCGGCATGAGGCAGGCAGTGGCGGGCTCTGCCTCAGAGAACCTGCAATCTAGTGGGGGAGACCGAAGACAAGCAAACAAGGAAACAGTTAAGCAGGCATTACAGGAAAGCGAAATCGGAGCTTTTGGCTGTTTGGGGGTGGGGGAGCACTTGAGGTCTGGCGACCTGAGATGGTGTTTGAAACCTGAGCAGACCAGCATTAGTCAGAAATGGACAGGCTATGCTGCCCTAACAAATGAGTCCCCAATCTGAGAGAGCTGACAAGATGACAAGAAAAGGGTTGTTTCTTAATCATTTTATTTACGTGTCTGTGTACACATTGGTGCATATGCTGTGGCACACGTGCAGAGGTCAGAGGGCAACCTGAGAGAGTAGGTTCTCTCCTTCCACCATGCGCATCCTGGCATCCTGGAGATCGGCAGGGACAGGAGCCTTTACCCGATGAGTCACTGCAACGGGACTAAGGTTTATTTGTTGACTGCAAAGTCCAGCTGCATCAGACCACATTTCATGGCTGCAGTTCTGTCTCAGCCCCGCTGCTGCCACAGAGACGGGCAGTGAGAGCTGGAGTCCTGTGAAGACCTTGTACACCTCTGCTGGACAGTGACCGACCTCGCCTACACTCCCAGCCACTGGTCAGCATTAAGCTCGTGTCTCTGCCTCACCCTGATAGGAATGGTCAGAGAGAGGCAGTCTGTGGTGAGCGCTGGCAATCTACCACACCAGCAGACAGTGAAGGACATGCAAGGCAGAAGGACGGATGGACAGCAAGGGAAAAGATGACCCTCAGAGCTGCATTGGCCCAGGTAGAGGGAGTAGATAGTGGCAGGTGGAAGAGTGATGTCAGGGATGGGTCTAGCTGGAGGTGTCAACTATCAAACCGTGGAAGCCTAGCTGGGGGGTGGGGGAAGGACCAGTGCTCTGACACTGGTCTCTTTAGAGAGAATCAACTCACTGGAGTGACGACTCAGCAGAGCCTGGCGTCTAGCTAGCACTCAAAAACATCCACAATTCTTGGTGTTACAGGAGCCTCTTTCCTTCCCCTAGGCCAGTGGAAGGGAGGGGCTAGGGTTGGGTGAGGAGCCAGTAGTCTGGGCAGCTGCCCCAACCAGTTTTCCTGGTTGTACCTGGCAGGCTAAGGCTCCAGAGCAATCCTGTCTGTTGCCTTTCCTGTTGGACTGAGCCTAGACACCCCCATCCCAGGGATCCTTAACGCGCATGCGCACGGGGAGGTGGTGGGGGGAGGTTCTGGCTATGCGCTGCGTGACTGCTACAGAAAGCCACACTCAAGTATGTTCAATGGCAGACAGCTAACTGTGGATCACCAGCCCCGCCCTCTGAAGTGTGGGCCCCAAATCCAGGCAGGTGGTTCCAGGTCAACCCTGAGCCACACTGGGTACCCGCCAGGCTCTGCAGCACATTAAGTGATCTCCCTTCCCAGACTCCAATCCTTCAACCGCAAAATCGGGTTGTATGCACGCGTGCAGTGAGCCCTGCAGCAGGGCCTTACACACCGCTGGGTGACCAGTCAGGGAGACTACCATTTGGGTGGCCAGCTCTTCCCAGGCTGTAACTCTCCTGAAAAGCCAAGAGTTTCCCTTGGGGCTGATCTGTTAAAAGCCTAAGTAAGAATCAGGAATCTTTTCCCCAGGCCCCAATCCTGCCCTCTCCCCCTGGAGAGACACTAGACTGCCAGTCAGTTTTCACTGTCACAGTTTGACTGATTGTTTTTCTGGTTTTTTTTTTTGTTTGTTTGTTTGGTTGGTTGGTTTTTGTTTTTTTTTTTTTTTTTTTTTTTTTTTCGAGACAGGGTTTCTCTGTGGTTTTGGAGCCTGTCCTGGAACTAGCTCTTGTAAACCAGGCTGGTCTCGAACTCACAGAGATCCGCCTGCCTCTGCCTCCCGAGTGCTGGGATTAAAGGCATGAACCACCACCACCCGGTGGTTATTTGTAGTTTGCTTTGGGAGAGTTGTCACCATGTAACCCAGGCTAGTCTCAAACCCATGATCTTTCTGCCTCCACCTCCAAGTCCTAGGATTGTAGGTATGCACCACCATATCTGGCCTGGGACTCATATTTAAAATAGGTTAAGGTTGGGGTGTTTGTTGTGCTTTCCTGTCACTTTAAGGGACAAGCCACGCCCACTCCCATTACCTCTGACCTGCCCGCTGCCATCTTGCCCCCTTCCTTTTCTGCTTCCTTGACGTGCGCATGCGTTCTCTCTCTCTCTCTCTCTCTCTCTCTCTCTCTCTCTCCCTCTCCCTCTCCTTTTATCTCTTTCTCCTTTTATCTCTCCTCCTCCCTATTTCTCTCTCTCCCTCTCCGTAATAAATATTTTACCTTTATGCCTATTTTTGTGTCTATGTGTCTGTTACCCGCCGCCAGCGCGGTGCGGGCTCTGCCAGCCCACCTGGGGATAGTTTTAGGAATAAGAGTGTTCAAGTAAAAAACCCTGTGACTCCAACACCAAATAAAGTCATTTTCAGATTATAAAGATGAGAAGACTAACACCCAACAAGGGATCTAGGAGTTCTGGGAGCGTGTCCATACTAACAGTCAGCATTCATTGTCTCAGTGAGTGGAGATGTAGCTCAGTGGTTAGTGTGTTTGCTTAGCATGCACAAGACCCTAGGTTCGGATCCCCAGTACTGCACAAACTGGGTGTGGTGATGCACACCTGTAATCCCAGAATTTGGGTGTTGGAGACAGAAGTGATGTGGAAGTCCCCTCTGTATGCTGTGAATATCATTGGTTAATAAAGGAACTGCTTTGGGCCTATAGCAGAGTTATAGGGGAACAGAGCTGAGGGGACTAAACCGAATGCTGGGAGAAAGGAGGCAGAGTCAGAGAGAAGTCATGTAGCCCCACCTGAGACAGACACCAGAACTTTGCAGGTAAGCCACAGCCATGTGGCAATATACAGATTACTAGAAATGGGTTAAGATATAAACTAGCCAATAAGAAGGTAGAGCTAATGGGCCAAGCAGTGATTTAATTAATACAGATTATTTCGGGGTTGAGCAGCCAGGAATAAAGCAGCCTCCCTCCCCTTACACAGAAGGTTAGAAGTTCCAGGCCATCACCAGTTACACAGCAAGCTGAGTTGCTTTTTTGTTTTTGTTGGTTGTTTTGTTTTTGGAGACAGTGTTTCTCTGTGTAACTTTGGAGTCTGCCTTGGCTTTGAAGACCAGGTTCACCTCAAACTCACAGAGATCCACCTGCCTCTGCCTCCAGAGTGCTGGGATTAAAGGCCTGTGCCACCACCTCCTTTTTTTAAAGACAGAATTAATAATTAAAGAGATGATTCAGTGGTTAAGAGCGCTGGCTGCTGCCCTTACAGAGGACACAGATTTCCATCATCCACATTGGGAGCTCACAACTGCCAGCTGGGGAGGGGGTTGACGCGCCCTCTTCTGGCCTCTGTGGGCACTGCACTTATGTGCAGGACTCCCCACCCCTAGTCCCCACCACCACCACCAAAAAGGAAAGAACTCAGCTTCTCAACTACCCCAAACTAGCTAGCTAGTCTCCAGACTAGGTCAGCCTGGTCTCCATAGTGAATTCCAGGCCTGTCAGGGAGAGGTAGGTTGGATTTCAGGGTTTATGTGAAGGCTTAACAGTGCTTGACATCAACAGGATGACTTGAGTTCAATCCCCAGGTCCTAAAGAGTGAAGGGAGACCTGAGAATTTTTTCCAACCTCCATACAGGCCCTGAAAGGCATATGCTCACAAGCACACACCAAATAAAAAATTCCATGTGTAAAAAGTTTAAAAGGGAGCTGGGCTTAAAGCATCTATAGTTCTCGCAAAGGACCTAAGTTTGGTTCTTAGCCCCAGTGCAGGGCATAGCATAAGGGCCTCTAACTTCAGATCCAGGGGACCCCAATGCCTCTGGCTTCCTCGGGTGCAAACACGTGCAGGCATGTGTGTGCACATACAACACAAAACAAACTCTGTGGTATTTTTGTAGACCTTTTTGTCTCAAATTGCTTTGTTTAGGCATTTTTAATTTTTATTTTGTCTGATGGACTTTGTAGATTTTAATTTTTAGACAGTTTGTTGTTTTTCAAGACAGGGCTTCTCTGTATAAGAGGCCAGGCTATCCTGGAACTGACTCTGTAGTCCAGGCTGGCCTCAAATTCACAGAGATGCATCTGCCTCTGCCTCCCGAGTGTTGGGATTAAAGGCGTGTGCCACCACTGGCCAACCCTGATTTTTAGAAGTTTTGTGTATTCCTTGGTCGGTCGGTCTGTCTTCTCTCTCTTGTTTGGTTTTGGTTTTTTGAGACAGAGTTTCTCTACACAGCACTCAGAGGAAGAAGGATTTCTGTGAGCCCAAGACAGCCAAGGGCTCTGTAGAGAAACTCTGCTTTCTGTAGACAGAAAGATGCTCCCACTGTTCCCTATGCAAACCCTCCCACCCAAGGCCTGCCTTTCCTGGTGCTTGGCCTGGAGGCTGAGCTCAGCCTGAACATGATAGGCAACCATCTTACCTCTGGGCTTCTCCTTAGTCCTGCTGTTCTCAGTACTCTATAAATTTTTATTATGTGAATGCGTGTTTTGGCTACATATATGTCTGTGCAATGTGTGCATGCAGTGTGGGCTTCTGCCAGAAGTGGGTGTCAGATCCTCTGGAATTGGAGTTAATTTTGAACTGCCAGGCGAGTGCTGGGAATTGAACCTGGTCCTCTGGAAGAGCAGCCGGCACACTTGCCACCAAGCTGTCTCTCCAGATCTCGAAGTGGTTTTCATATCCCAGGCTGACCTTGAATTCACAACACTCCTCCTGCCTCTCACTTATCAAGGATTACAGCCCTGTGCTACAAGGATCACTATCTGATGTTTCTTGAATACTCCCTGCCTTGCTCCTGTCCTTTAGTCCTAAGTACCCTCCAGGGTCACACACAGGGACACACACAGATGCACACATCCCTCCACCGACACATCAGACAGCCTGGGGAACGAGAGGGAAATGAGCTTTCCTTTGTTCTAGAAATAAACCTGGCCTAAGATAGATGATGCGTGAGACCTGAGGACAGGCAGAGCTGTGGGAAGTGAACTCTCAGTGACCTCTGGCAGAGGTGATGGACGGCTCTAAGATTCCTTATGCCAAGAAAGGAACCCAGAGTCAGGTATATACACCCCAGCACTCAGGAGGCCAAGGCAGGAGGATCATGAGTTTCTGGCTGTCTTGAATGGCTGAGTCAGGCTGGGTATCTCCTCTGTGGCCCATTTTGGTCTGGTGCTGGCCAGGGAGGAAAAATCAGCCTCATGGCAGGGAAATAAGGTCCACAGGTGTTTCAGCCGAGTGTAGCTGAGCACATGTGACCAAGCTCATGGCTCTCTCTTAGCATGTCAGTCTCTCTTCAGCCTTTTCTAAGTTTTCCCACCAGAGGCAATACAGTTGCACAGTCTACAGTCATCCAGCCAAGCTTTGAACTTGTATTTCGCTCATGAAGTCTAGGATGGGTTGGAGAAGTTGCTCAGCCAGTACAGTACTGGCCTAAAGTGCATGAAGCCTTGGGTCTGGTTCCCAGCACCACATAAAAAGAGGTTTGATGGGCATACCTGTGATCCCAGCACTCAGGAGGTGATGGCAGGAAGTCTTGGAAGTCTTGGCTACATTGTGACTTTCAGGTCAGCCTGGGCTACATAAAACCCTATCTCAAGCCTGGTGGTGGCGGCAACACCTTTAATCCCAGTACTCAGAAAGCAGAGGCAGGTGGAACTCTGTGAGTTCGAGGCCAGCCTGGTCTACAGAGTAAGTTTCAGGACAGCTAGAGCTACAGAGAAACCCTGACTCGAAAAAAAACCCAAAACAAACAAAAAGGAGGGCTATCTTTGACACTGGTCACTGCCCTGAGGCACCCACAGAGCCCATCTGGTAGCCAGTCAGGGCTCTGTCTAGATGTGAGATGAACCTCCCCACTCCCCTCCTGCTCCACCCTGGAGACTGAGGTCCTTGGTGGCAGTACTTCCCTGTGATAAACTGGTAGAGTATATATAAGAAGAGATGTCAGGACTTGGAACATCAGCCTAGGGGTGCTCTTCTTTCTGTGACCTGGCTGGTGTTTTTGGTCAGCTGAAGGTGCCCTTTAGGGAAAGCCACAAAGAAAGAATGCACCATTTCTGTGACTCCATGTGGACATTCATGTGGACTGGATACCTAATCTTTAGAGGTGAAGCTGGTCTGCACATAACAGGTAGTAAACTGCATAGTGCTTGCTCGAGACGTTCCTTTTTCCCTTATGTAAAGTGATAGTAAATGAAACACCAAAGAATTTTTTGGCTTCCGGAATCACCCCTCTGCTTTGCAGAGGCTTTTTTCCTGTGTCTGCAGCATGTGTGTGTTTCCTTGTCCCCAATAAATGCCTTCTTAACAAGAAAAGCATCATTGCAAGTTTTGAAGGAAATCACGTGGCACTTTCCTGCTTCTGGAGCAATAGGCTTTTCATTTTCCTTTGCACTGGGCTCCACACATTATCCCCCTGCCCCTGGCATCCCCAATGACACTCAGTGGTACAACCCAGGTCACATTCTTACCCTGCACCAAGCACAATAGGTGGGAAGGCCAGGTCCCGGAATGGTAGGTCTGGGCATATGACCAGCCTAATGCTAGGAGGCTGATGAGCCCATCTCAACCCCTTCTAATAGTTCTCTAGGAAAGGGGCTTCTGTGCTCAGAAAGAAGGGACTACAGAGTCACAAACCCAGTCTCCCCTCGACTCCGTCACACATTCAGCTGTAAACTGAAAAGAAACCTCTACGCTGGAGACTTAGGGGCCTAGGAGACCTTCCTTCCAGCAGCTCAGGGCAGGAAGGCAGAACTGGATCAGGTTAGCAGAGTGGACAGGGTGCACAGCGAGTGGCAAGTGACAGCCGACAGTGTGGCTGGGCTGGCCACGGCGCAGGGAAGGGACAGGCAGACATTTCTGCTTTAAAATTTGGAGGGAGAGCAAGTCAGACCTGCTGGGGGCTACATTCCTGGAGTAGAAGGAATGGGGGGGTGATAACCTGGATTCAGTCTTGCTAACTGCAAGACTTCTACTGCAGAGAAGTCTCTCCTACTAGCAGGAACAGACCAGCCAGGCCTTACCCCAGCATGCCAGGAGCAGCTGGAGGCCCTGGACAGCCACTGAAATCCTCATCACCCCTAAAACAGACATGGGGATCCATGAGGAGACAAAGCATACCTATCAGCCAGATTGGTCACAACATGGCCACGTTCTTGCCTCTGTTGTCTGTGCAGCTCAGCACCCTCCTCCTGGAGAGGCTCATCTCTTCCCTGGTGGCTCTCGACCAGGACCAGTCCTGTAAAGATGGTTGCTTCTGAAGTGGAGGAGAGGGAGGGGCTGTTGGCGAGGCAGGGAAGGCCAGCATTTAGTAGCTGGGTCACCCTGAGCCAGCTTTCTTTGTTTTCTTCTGAGACATGAAGACACACTGGCTAGAAGATGAGATGATACACTTTTGAGCACTCAGCCTCAGGAGACACCAGCAGAAGGACCCAGAGGTACTTGGTTCATGACTAAAATCACTATCAAGGCTGAGGAAGGAAGATTTCCCTGAGTTCTAGGTAGGGCTGGGCTACAGAGAACCTGTCTTCAAAATAACAAGACAAACAAAAGAAGAAGCCTCCCGAAACCAGAATGAGACAGCTTCTGGGACCAGTGCAAACACAGGCCAGGAGCTGCTTCAGACAAGGGCTTGTTCAGCTTGTTGATCATCACAGAGGGCCACCAACCAGCCTGGCCCAGAATGGATGGCAGGCCTGTAATTCAGTTAGCAAGAGCCTTTCCATAGGGTCCTCGTTGGGTGCCTGTGCAGAGAAAGCCTCCCACTCATGTGTCCACAGCTCTCAAACATATTCACATGTCCACCAGAGCTTCAAAGGACATGTTTACCTCAGGCCTGGGGGACATGGAATGAGGCTGTACCTTCAATGGTTCATACAGACACCCACAGGTCATGCTTACCTACCCTCTTCTGTATGAGGAAATCAAGGCTCTAAGGGGTTAATGATAGCTCTGGATCACACACTGGGAAATATAAGAACCAACTCCAGGCTCTAGAAAGGTTGGCACATCTTGTAAGCCCAGTCAGAAGAGCCAGCCAGGGGCCCCACCTAAGAGAAAGACACACATACTCTGCCTTTTGGTTTGGGCAATTTTTGTTTGGTTTTTGGTTTTATGAGACAGGGTTTCTCTGTGTAGCTCTGGTTGTTCTGGAACTCACTTTGTAGATCAGGCTGCCCTCGAATTCACAGAGATCTGGCTGCCTCTGCCCCCCTACCCCCCAGCAAGTGCTGGGATTAAAGGGGCATACCACCACAGTACAGTGGGCATGGGCATGGTTTGAGTGATTTTTATTTCAGTTCCACCACGCACACTTTTTTTTTATTTTTTTGGTCGGGACAGCATTTTTACAATGTAGCCCTGGCTAGCCTGAACTCTCTATGTAGACTGGCTGGCATCAAACTCAGAGATAGGCCTGCCTCTGCTTCCCAAGTGTTGGGATTTTGGTGTCTCTTTTGAAAAACCACAACTTAAGTCTCAAGCAAATAACAGGATTTGTCTACACTCACCCAGTCCAAGAGAACTTTGTGGGATCAGCAAAGGTCCAGCTGGACAGGTTGCTACAGACAGAAGAGTCAATACTGAAACCAGGATAGAGCTTGTCTTCGCTAGAACTGCAGCAGGTGTGGGTTGCCCAGGTCTGCACACGCATCAGGCCCTCCTTACCAAAGAGCTGCTGAGGGTTGTCCTGAGTAGATGTGTCTCTGGTGCAGAGATGTGGATAAGGCTGGACCCACCAGGGGCTCTCCCTCTTTGCTAGGGCCCCCAACACCCTACAGAATCACCATATCTTAGCCTATACCACACTTCCTCCACCCTAGGCCATTCTTACCCTCAAGACTGAACTTGTATCTAACTTATCAGAGGACTCAGGAGAGTCATGCCGGGCCAGGGAGGCTTCAGACACACAAGAGAGAGATATTTCCATCCTTGTCAAAGGCATGTCACTCCTCAGGTTCCAATCAGTTTCCATCTGTCTCAGTACTAAAGTAGTATATAGGCAACATAGACAGAACTAAAAATTCAAAACCCAAAGTGTAAAGCAGCTCAGTACAGAAGCGCACCTCTAATCCCAGCACGCAGAAGGCAGAAGCAGGGGACCACTGTGAATCTGAAGCCACCTAGTCCACATACAAAGTTCTGGGCCAGCCAGGCTGGTACACAGTGAGATTTTTATCTCAAGTAAAACAAAAAGAAAGCCAATTCAAATGCCTGCAATCCCCTTTTTTCTTTGCTGGGTCAGTGGTGTTTCCCCTCTTCACAGCCAGACTTGACAGCAGGAAAAGCAATCGATTTCCCCAAACTCTCAGTCTCACTAGTGGAGTGCCACCTATGTCCATGTCCACCAGGACACAGACCTGCTTCTCTCCTTCACTGCCTGGACTACTTAGCAAGCCCTAAGCCTCTGACCACAGGGGACACAGAAGCATGTCATCTGACAGTCACTGTGACTGCTCCATCAGCCCCTAACAGTCCCCAACTGCTGACTGCTTGGGTAGTCCCAGCCTTTTCTGAGTGGAGGGCAGGCCTTGTCTGCTTGCTTCACTGCAGCATCCCAGCCTCTGCAAAGAGCTGGGAGCAGGGGCTCCACCCACACTGAGGAAGGGAAGGAGCTCAGGCCTGGCCTACATCCTGTTAGTCACTGGCCTGCAGACACACAGGGTTCTGTTTCTCTCCAGCACACAAGCACTTCCACTTCAGGACTCTTGAAACTCTGCTGTCCGAGGCCCCCCATCTCCAGCTCTGCCACTGGCTCAGCCTCCGTCTCCTGTATGTCTACCACTGTTGCACAGGAAGGTTCTGACTCTAATATGGCCATTCCCAAGTATAACCCAAGTGCCTGCAGCATAAAGCATACTGCTAGAGATAGGAGAAAACAGCAGGCCATCCCTGCTCCCAGGAGCAGCAACAGTGGTGCTGAGAATAGGGTATCCATCAGGCTCAGGAAAGCTGCATGTGCAGTGCCAAGCATCCTCCAGTCCAGGTCGAGCATATGGCTGCCTCTCCCTCTTGCTCAGAAAGCTGGGAGAGCTTCTGTTGGGACGGTTAAGCACAGCCTCCACAGCTCAGTGTGCCTGGTGCCTGGTTTACAAGGCCACATGAGGCCTGTAGATCAAGTAAGGTCTCACCTGAGCCCTAAAAAAACCAGGGGTCCACAATGGGGTAAAATGGTCAAATTAATTAGTAGGCTAGAGTTTGAGGAACAGAGTGGCCAGTATAGCCAGAACTCAGAGGACAAGACGGAGGCCAAGGGGCCTGAGGCTCTGTGGCCTGGCTCTCCCTCCTTCCAGCAGGCTTCTTATGGGCCAGGTCCAAGAAGCTTCTCAAACTCAGCACCCATGGCTGAGCACAGTCTGTTGTTTATCCTTGAAGACAAAGGTGATGGGACCCAGGCTCAATTTCTCTCTTCTTCACCTCCTAATCTCCTCACCTCTTCCCAGCAGTCCAGGCCTCCCTGACCAAGGCACTAACTCATACCAGCTTCCAGGCCAGTACTTTCCCAGATGCCAGGGAGCTTCCCCACTCCCTACCCAGGTCCCTCATACATTCTTACATACTCACAGAGGTGTCCCCCAGCTCTGCTGTCAACCACTGGTTTACACTGAGTGTAAACTCAGTGACTGCTGTGTCCTAGGCTCTGCTCAATACCCCACATCCTGCAGCTTGCCTACCAGAAACAGTAAGTACACGCATTGTGCAGAGAATGAAATGTACTTGTGTTGAGTCAAAGTGAATTACACAGTGCTATGGGTGTCCCCAAGCCTGACTCAAAGCTCCAGGAGGCACCACTACCACCTTCACTTGTCTCCTGCCACCTCTGCTGTCACAGGCTCTACCTGATGCCCATGGTCTGTGGTCCTTGCTCAGGACTCAGCTCCTGGGCAGCTCTTCAGCCTTCTGAGGGAGCCCAGCGCCACCTTCTTCCATGGCTGACCCACATGTTTCCCCCACTTGTAAGTTTCCCGAAAACAGGAAATATTCTCAGAATATCTTTATGAAAGTGCTTGATGTGAGGTGGATTCAAGAAAAACACATTGGTCACACCTTTAATCCCAGCACTCGAGAGGCAGAGGCAGGAGGATCTCTGTAAGTCTGAGGCCAGCCTGGTCTACACAGTGAGTTCTAGGATAGCCAAAGATACACAGAAAAACCCTGTATCAAACAAACAAACAAACAGGCAAGCAAACAAAGAGAAAAAAAAAGGAAAAAAAGAAAGAAAACACACAACCTATGCTGGGGGTCCCCAATCCCCCAGCTTTGTGTCCCTCTCCTAGGAAAGTCTCTTTCCTCTTACCTCCATGAAGCAACCGGGCTGACACACAGACCCTCAAACACAAGCTGCAAGGTCCGGCTTGTTCTCCAGGTCCACCCGGCTCAGGATAGCGGGCAGAGACATGCACAACCACCCAGTTTCCCTAGACCCAGACGTCAGCGGAGCGGTCATCCTTCATGGACACAGCATGGACTGGCAGTGGGAAGCCTCTCACCCGTCTCTAAGGTGTACGTACCTCCCACCTACCTGTGTCCTCAATGCTCCCACTGCCCCACAGACCTCTCCACTACTCTTAAGCCCCAGGGTAGCTAATGTTCCTGCCTCACTATTCCTTGCTCAGATAAACCTGGTACAATGCACTGGAAAGTGCCCTCTTGTTGGACAGGACAAGTACCCTCTGGCTGCCCAGGGAAGGCTGCACTTGGCTGACTCTTCCAGCTCTCCTCTGTTCTCTATCATCATCTATGTACCATCTCCTATGTTCTTTCTAGCCTGCAGAAAGCAGCATGGCCCACCTTCCAAAACCTTCCCACGACCTTCAGTCTCACCCACTCATAGGCAGGCAGGTTTTGGGGTTCAGAGTACATGGAATACACACTGCCCCACTGTGCATTCCCCCTTCCTCTGGAGGGGCTGGGCTAACCTGATTTGGGAAGACCTCAAACCACACTAGTAAACAGAGTTGTGAGGTAATGTCCAGAGCCAGGCAGCTCCTGTGTGCACCACTTAGCTCCCTGCTTCTATTCCCCACGCTCCCACCCCAGTACTTTCCTTCGCTGCAGAGAAGCGAAGCAGTCCTAAGCAAGGGTGAAGGCCAGAGCTCCACCACCAGAGTCTCCTGCCCCTCCTCTCCTCAGGCACTCTTCATACTTGGCAAGGGTCTGCTGCCTATATCTTATTCTATGCCAACTGCTCCCTGACCACCTCAGCCAATGCCAGACTGGGATACAGTACCTCCTCCCACTCTTAGGTTTTCAGTACCCTAGAGCACTCTCCAGCAGCAGCAGCAGCAGCAGCAGCAGCAGCCAAGCTACTGGCTAGCCAAGAACTGTGAGTCTTTCTGCACACTTGGCCCCCCTCTCCTCTGAGTGACATCTTCACATACCTGATTGGACTACATCTCACCAGTCCCTATCCTTGTGCCAAACATAGCTGCAGTCTCCAAAGCAAGCTGTCTACCCACTTAGCTCACCCCAGGATTCTCAGGCTCCAAACTAAAACCAAACCCCAAACTCCTCACCTTTCTAAAATGCCACCCATATCCCCTGCTGGGGTTCCTGGTGCCTGCAGCAACTCCAGGGTTACACCACCTCCCCTGGAGGTTCCCAGCCATTTCCTTCAAGGCATATTCAACTATAAACATACAAGTATGAGGCTTTTGACTGGTGATGTGGTGGCTCAGTTGGTAGAGAGCTTGCCTAGCATGCACAAAACCCTAGGTTTAATTTGCTGCACTTCCCAAACTGGGTATGGTGGTGCATGTCTCTAATGCTAGCACTGAGTGGGCAGACACAGAAGGATCAACAGTTCATCAAAGTTTTCTTCAGCCAATCATCAAATCCGAGGCAGCTTGGGATACATGAGACATGTCTCAAAGAAAGGGAATTTTTTTTCTCTAATGCAAGATTTTATTTTTAAATTTTTTTCTTTTGTTTTTGTTATTCAATACAGGCTTTTGTTTTATTAAGTTTTTCCTCTGTGCAATCCTGGATGTTCTGGAACTGGAGATCAGGCTGTCAGAGATCTGCCTGCTTCCACTCCTGAGTGCTGGGATTAAAGGTGTACACTACCACCACCCAGCTAAAAGATTTTGTATTATTATTATTATTATTATTATTATTATTATTATTGAGCTAAGGACCAAACCAAAGGCCTTGCACTTGTTAGGCAAGTGTTCTACCACTGAGCTAAATTCCCAACATCAAAATATTTTACTTTTAAGATCTGTTTTTATTAGCATGATGGGTGCACAGCTTTAATCCAGCACTCAGGAGGCAAGTAAATCTCAGTGAATTTGAGGACACCATGGTCTATGTAGTGAGTTGGAGGCCAGCAGCCAGGGCTATGTAGAAACCCTGTGTCCAAAAAAAAAAAAAAAAAAAAAAAAAAAAGCTTTGTTAGAATGTATGCACACATGTGCAGTACCAATGGAGGCCAGAAGAGGGCACTGGATCCTCTGGAACTTAAGCTATAGAAAGTTGTGAGCCACCATGTGGGGGTGCCAAGAACTGAATATGGGTCCTCTGCAAGATCAGCATGATCTTAAACACTGAGCCATCTCTCTGCTCCCTTACTTTTATTTAAAAAGATTTATTCTATATGTGTGAGTACTTTGCCTGCATGTATGTTTGTGTGCCATGTGCATGCCATGCACACAGAGGCCAAAGAGGGCATCAGAGCCCCTGGATTTGGAGTTACAGATGGTTGTGAGCCCCAAAATCTGGAGCTTCTGGTCCTTAACTTGAGCCTTCTCCAGGCCTAACCCTTATATTTATTTTTTTAATGTACATTAACATTTTGCCTGCATGTATGTTTGTATGACAGTGTTGAATCCCCTGGACCCGCAGTTACAGACAGTTGTGAGCTGCCATGTGGTGCTGGGAATTGAACCTGGCTCCTCTGGAAGAGCAGTCAGTGTTCTCAACCACAGATCCACCTCTCCAGTTCCCAGTCCTTATTTTTTAATTACATATATATGTATGCATCCATGTGGCTATGTGCCCCTGTGCCCCCTAAGTACAGGTGCCCACAGATAGAGAGAAGATTGCTCCAGCCCAAGATATGTTTTTTTAAATGTGACTGCACAGCTTTCCAGTCATATATGACTGGATAACATATACGCTTCCATATATGACAGATAACGTATGTCACAAAGTGGCGGTTTGCATGAAAATGGCCCCCATAGGCCCATAGGCAGTAGCACTATTAGGAGATGTAGGCTTGTTGGAGCTCTATGGCCTTCTTGGAGAAAGTGTGTCACTGTGGATGGGCTTTGAGGTTTCAGAAGCTAGTCAGGCCCAGTGTCTCTTCTCTTTCTGTTGCCTGCCAATCCAGCTGTAGAACTCTCGGCTCCTTCTCCAGCACCATGTCTGCCTGCACACCATCATGCTTCCTGCCACAATGATAATAAACTAAACCTCTGAACTGTAAGCCAGCCCCAATAAATGTTTCCCTTTCCAAGAGCTGTCGTGGTCATGGTGCCTTTTCACAATAGAAACCCTAACCCAATGCACAGCTGGACATGCTTGTGTGTAACAAAAAGCATCATCATCCCCCATTAATTTCTTAATTACAATCCACTGACTAATGCTGTTCTTTTCTGGTATGCTGTGGTCACAAATACACAGCCATTGCCTGGGAAACAAATAAGCTATTAGACCAGTGGTTCTTAACCTGTGGGTCGCAACACCTTTGGGGCTGGATCACTTAAGACCATCAGAAAACACAGGTATTATATTATAATTCTAACAGTAAAATTAGTTATAATTTTATGGATAGGGTCACCACAACATGAACTCTATTAAAGGGCAACATCATTAGGAAGGTTGAGCACCACTGCTCTAGACTACGATGCATTATTATACCTGTTTTTTGGACCGAGAAACTGAAGTTCCGAGAGGTGAAGTCAAGCATCACGGATTTCCTCCACTGTAAACAATTGGCCTTCAGTTTGAACTCCAGTGTGCTGGACTCCACATCAAGGCTTTGGGCAACCAAGGGTGTCCAGAAGAAGAGCAAAGGTATTGGGCTGAGGCTCTCTTCCTGCCTCTGTGCACAGCCTCCAGGGCCAGTAGAAAGGCTTATTCCCAGGACAGGCAATCTCAGGAGAGCATAGTGGCTAAGGAGTACAGCCATCCTCGGCCTTAGCACCAATGGATCAGAAGGTGAGCTCAGGAGAAGGGGCTAACTAAGAACTACAGGTAGGGCTGACAGGAGTCCAGAGCAGCTGCAGGAGGCGCACGCTGCTACAATGACAGCACAGCATGTGTTCTGTGCCAGGCCACGTCTCAGGCTCATCAGAGCCACATGTGATTGCACCCATCTTCTAGATGAAGGGGTTGGGGTTCAGAGCAGCTCAGAGACCTACCTACAACCTTGTCATTGGGAGTGAGCAGAGGGATAGCTGGGATTTGAACCCCCTGTCTACTTGAATCTCTGTCACACATTCCATTCTCAGAAAGTCAGCCGATGGGGAGGAGACCTGTTAGGGAACAGTCACTCAGACATGTCAGGAAAAGATGTCTCACACGGGGGACAGGTGTAAAACAGAGGCTTTAATCCAAACAGCAAGGGAGGTGCAGGACTAGGGGAAGGAGCCAGGAAGGCGATGGCCTGGCCCTGGAAGGGAGGCTGGCACTGGGCCTTTCCTAGGACACTGCCTGTGACACTGATGACTTGAGCCCCAGCTCTGTTCAGATCATCACTAAGCCCTGGCCAAGCCCCTGGGTTGTGCTCCTCAGTGTCCATTCCCCAAGGGGTCTATGGACACAGACACAGGATGGGCAGTGCAGAACAGGGTGAGTATGGCAGGGAAGCCCACAGGTACCAGTTCAGTCACAATGCTAGGAGAAACTGGTGACTGTGACTAGGTCCCCTTCTGCAGTCCATATCCAGGGCACTGCTTGCCTCTTCTCATAAGGGGAGAGGGAGAAAGAGAGGGCTGCTGCCTCCCCTGACATCTCACACCAGCCACAGACCTACCCAAGCAAGCAGAGCAGTAAGCAAGGGCCTCAGGTGAAGCTCAAGATCAAAGCAGGAAGGAGGTAGCAGAACTGATCAGGCCTAAGAGTGACTGGAGGAGGCCAGATTCTCACAAACACAGCAGCCCTAGTCTCCCTGAGTCTCTACCATTCTCTCCCTGACAGAGACAGTTCTGGAAAGAGGTCTCACCCAATCAACAGGCTTTCCCAGGAGCCTGGAGCAGTTTCCATAGCTAAGCTACCCCCAGGAAGGGGAACGTTACTAATAGTCACAACACCCGGCAAATCCAAGGGCCAGGGAACAAAAGCCAGAATGAGGATGGGCACAGGTAACCTCAGGGCCTAGAAGGCTACCCTGAGAAAGCCATCCTCATCATCCATAGCCCCTCTACCCACCATCTCCCCAATCCCGAGCCTCCCCACAGCTGCTGACAGCCTCACCCTTCAGCCCCACAGCAGATACCCAGTGGAACACAGCTCGGGAAGCTGACCAGCCAGCCCCCGCAGGCGCCGTGTCCCCTCTCTCAACGAGGAGTCTTGTCATGGGAAGGGAAAGCAATGGGAAGAGCAGGATGCCCTTGTCTCCACATTGGACTGGGCGGAGAGAAAGGAAGCAGGAAGGACAAGGGTGGACAGGGGCCCCGGGACCAGGTCCCAGCCCCTCTCTTCTTGCTTGCCCACCAGACGAACAGTCAAAGACTGGCCACACTTTGGTCAATTCCTCCAACTCAGGCCCTGTTCAGCACCCATCTCAGTAAACAGCCTCTCATCAAACAGAATGAACAAAGGTGGGTGGGAGGGGTGCCGGGTCAGAGGGCACAGGAGAACTGGCCAGGGTGGCTCTGGTGGCTCAGCCTCTCCTAGCCTGATGTGACAGGATGGATGGGCAGCAGGCTCCCGAACTTGAAGTGTTGTATCACAGGGAACTTCTCCAGGCACTGAGAAAGGAGGGGGAGACCAGGAGGTGAGGCCTGGCTGGTCTCTTGCATCCCCAGGGACCAGACAAACATGAAGGCTCAAACTATGGGGTATCCATTAATGCTCAAGAAGCCACCCAGTCAGAGCAGCCCCTGGCCTATACACAGAAGGATGACACTTTTTCATCCTGTCCTTATTCTTCCCCTCCAAAGATACACACAGTAGAAGTCAAGACAGGCATCTGAGAGACATTACTTGACCCAGAGGGGAAGCTGGCCATAAGAAATAGAAAAGATCCTCCCACAACCCCCATCCCAGTCCTGGCCCTTAGAGGTGTGGAGTCATCTGAGCACAGCTGAGGAGGTTAGACCCTATTTTCTGTAGTCTTTGGGCGTCTGGCTTGAAAAGACATCTTCACTCTTAGAATGAGACCTGATACCTCTGTCCCACCTTGGCAGCAGCCTCTGTGGAGCTCAGGGCAAAGGCACTGAAGGTAGGCAAAGGGATGGGGACTCCCTGAGCCCAGTTCAGACTTGTGGTAAGAAGAAGTGAAGACGCACAGGCAGCCTGACCCCAGGCTCATACCCCTACATACCTAGCCTGCCACAGGCTGTCACAGTAGCCCCAGCTATACCTACCAGGCTGGTAGGTCTACACTTTGACCTCAGAAACAACCCTCCGTGCGCTAGGGACCTCTAGGTTATTGGAGAATAAGACTTAAAGACTCATAGGAGGTAAGGGCTTCTGTCTGTGGTCAAAGGAGTAACCTGATTGGCTCACCTTCCCTTACCCCAGAAAGCAGCTTCAGAACTGAAAGGAGCGCATATAGGACAAGTAGGACAGAGACTGAACTCCAACATGGAGTCAGGCCTGAGCCAAGACAGTGGTGAGAAGGGAAGTGCAGCCTGTCCCTGGGGGAGGAGCAACATGTCCAGGCCTGAGGCAAGGCAGCTGCCACGGTGCTTAAGTCATCAGGAAGTGGTGGGAGTTTAGAAGTCACCCCCCCCCCCTTCAGGGCCTGGAATTCCAGAAAGGGTCAAAGGTCAACTTGCCTCAAGCTCTCAAAGAAGAGAAGCCAGAAAGGCGAGTGGGGGAAGGGCAAAAATAGTAGCCTTCTGTCCAGAGGACTGCGGAACCTGAGCTGGAAAGAAGCTATAGGGCTAGAGGAAGGACAAGAAACCAGGGCAGGAGAAGCATCTAAAGAGGGCCTTTCTTCCAGCAATACTGGCCAACTACTGTGCCTGGGCTGTGAAGTCTACCACCTCCTGACCCCAGGAGTCCAGGCTGGGTGGTCTGTGATTCAAGAAGAGGTAGGACTCTCCAGGTACAGTGGCAGCCTTCAGGACAGAAAGACCACCAGCATACAAGGCCCAGAAAGCCCAATACCTCTCTTAAAAGAAAAAAGAAAAAAAAAAAAATAACCACTCCGGAGAGGCAACTAACTGTCTAATGCCAGGTCTGAGCAGGCCTCTGTTGGCAGCTCAGCGCGCCACAGTCTTGTACTTCAAGTCTAGTGAGCCTCTGAAAAGTAGGTCCTTTCCTGGGCCCTCTGGGCAGCAGCTTACAGTCCCCATTCTCAGGGACCAGAGATAAAAGCACCAATAAGAACTGGTGGCGCGGGCTGGAGAGATGGCTCAGTGGTTAAGAGCACTGACTGCTCTGCCAGAGGACCCGGGTTCAATTCCCAGCACCCACATGGCAGCTCACAACTGTCTGAAGATCCAGTTGCAGGGGATCTGACACCTTCGCACCAATGCACAAAAAATAAAGTTAAATAAACCATAAATTATAAAAAAAAAAATAAAAAAAAAAAAAGAACTGGTGGCGCACACCTTTAATCCTAGAACCGGGGAGGCAGAGGCAGGCGGAGCTTAGTGAGTTCAAGGTCAGCCTGGTCTACAGAGCGAGTTCTAGGACAGTCAGAACTGTTACACAGAGAAACTCTGTCTCAGAAAACCAAAAAACAAAAACAAAAAAGAACTGGGTACTCTGGGACAGTGGTGGCGTACACCTTTAATCCCAGAACTGGGAGGCAGAAGTAGGAGAATCTCTGAGGTCTAAAGAGTGTTTCCCAGGACACCCAGGGCTACACAGAGAAACCCTGTCTTAATCCCTGCTCCCCCCCCCCAAAAAAAAATCACCAAAAAGAAGTGGGTCCTACAAAGCCTTGAGATCCTCATTGCTTCAGCAAGCTGTGACTTACACTACAAATCCAGTCTTGGCATAGGGGCCTGAGCCAGGGCAGGAGCCAGCTCCCACTTGCCGCGTACAGCAGGTGAAATGTCCAGTCTTCAGTCCTTTCATTAACAACTACAGACACCTAGCAGCCCCTTATGACTTAAAGCTCGGGTCAAGGCCGCCAAGGCCTGTTGTCCTGCCCTCCTCTTGTTTCTGTTGGCTCCTCCCTCAGCTTGCAGATCTGCCTGGTTGCTGGCCCTCCCCTTGGGAGCTGAATTAACACAGGTCTGAAGACATACAAAGCCAGCATTTGGGATTCTAAGCAAGGAGGCAGCTGGAGTTCTATCTTTGATATGAGGGAAGCTATACACACCCTCCATGCTGACACTTCCCCAGCAGTGGAGTGACCAGCAGCAGGGCGGTCTTTTCTGTATTTCCTACAGGGACTCAGAGAAGTAAGGTTGTAGAGATAGGACAAAGGGTAGTGCCCAGTGCTGGAGCTGACATGCTGAACAGGAAGAAGTCTGGGCAGCTCCAGGAATGATCTCCCAGATGAGAGGCATGTGGGCTGAAGCCTAAACATAGGATGTGGCGTCTAAAGAAAAAGGGTCAAAGAGGGAAGAACAGAAGAAAGCTGCCTAGACCCAGACCTGGTCAGACCATGTTCTAACCAGGTTCTAACACTCTTTTTTTGATGTTGTTGTTTGTTTTTTCGAGACAGGGTTTCTCTGTAGCTTTGGAGCCTGTCCTGGAACTAGCTCTGTAGACCAGGCTGGCCTCAAACTCACAGAGATCCACCTGCCTCTGCCTCCTGAGTGCTGGGATTAAAGGTGTGTACCACCACCATGGCCCAGATCAGACCATGTTCTATTAACCCCTTCAGGACCAATCCAAGGGTGTCAGGCCAGTGGGAAACATTTACACTACAAATCTGGCCTGGCTAGCCTCTAGACCCTTCCCCGTTGTCCTGTCTCTGATGGATGGGGTGAGCTCTGAGTTCAATGAGCTGAATTTACAGAAGAGAGGGATGATGTCAAGAATCAGAGATGGGCAGCTGCAGGACAATTCCTGAGGCTGTTAGAGAGTGGGAGGGGGAGAAGGGGTTGCACAAGACAAGTATTTCCAATGATTAGAATGCTTGAGCTGTGGGAAGAGCCACTGGAGACAGGTAGAAGGTGTCCTCTCTGCCTTTTTGTGGAGGAGAGTGTGGGAGGCACTAGGAAGGGCAGGCACCTTTCAGCAGGGAAAGTATCCCAGCAGCAGATTTGTGAGCCAAGAACAGAGGGAAACACCTATAATCTTCCCACTAAAGAATGCCAATGACTACCTAACTCTACCTCTTCCCAGTTACCTCCTATAGTAGGACAGCTTGCTTTGGGTAGCTCTAGGATCACACCCATCCTACGTCACTTTGGGAGAGATACTCAGGTTACCAGAGCTTTGAGGGGCTTCAGGCCATTTGACAAGTAGAAAGAGAGTCCCCATCTTCCCTAGCAGCAGGAGCCATTTCAATCCCTACGCTATGCAAGGCTGAGGCAGGTTTCTGCTCAGTGCCTTGAGACTGCCCATTAGGTTCTGAGGTCCCCAAGTTCAGAGAGAAGTAGCAGTCCTGAACTCACCCCAGGACTAAGGGACAGCAGGGGCAGGCGTGATGGCCAGACCCCACTCACCTCTGCCTTATACATGCGGATGAGGCCCTGGTTCACTTTGGACCATGAGGGGACAGCACTGATGTTCCACAGCTGGTTGGAGTGCTCTGCAAAGGGGCCGGTCTTCATCTGGAAAAGAAAGTCCAGGACTAGAGAAACAGAAAGCAGAGGCTGCCCGGGGGTCTGCCCCTGCTCTCCTGCAGCAAGGACACACATAAGATGGGGGTGGGGGGGAGCAGGTACACTGATAAGGGAAGGGGGCTTGGCCTGTAACTGCTGAAAAAAATGGAACCTTTCTCGCCCACATCCTCCACTTACCTTTCTTTCCCTCAGACTGTAAAACTGAGGCTCCATTCCCAATACCTATCAAGTTTTGCAACCCTAGGAAGACAAAATCTCCACCCTGAGAGAGTAAGATGTGTTTCCAATCAGACAGCAGCCAGGTTCCCTTCCCCACACTGTACAGTGCCAGGCAGGCCTCAGAGGGTGGGAAAGGGGCTGTGGAGGGCCTGCTGAGAGGCTCTACTTAGTAGACCGGAAGGAGGCTACAGCTCCAGAGCAGCACAGGTCAAGAGGAGGGCAGACAGACGCAGAGTGACAGGTCAGCAGGAACACGGAGTCCATCTCTGTGGTCCTTCTTGTTCAAGAACCTGACCCCAGGAAGGCAGAGAAGCACTGCAGCCAGTCCAGAGCAGTTCCTGTGACATCAGATCCACAGCACCAGGAAAGAGAAGCCTGTGTCCTGAGTGGAGTCTGCCACTGAGAGTGTAGCTTAGCACGCCCTCCTCACTGCCTTCCCAGTTTACAGGCAGCATTTATGTTGGGAATAGGGCTCAGCATCCAGCCCCAGGCTACAGAGAAAGACTCTAAAAAGCAAAGTGACTAAGTTTGGCAAGAAGCAGAGACCTGAACTTTAGTGAGTGGAAGGTTCCAGAACCTTCATGGAAGGCTCCACATGGAAGGGGTGAGGTACAGGGTAGTCCAAGCAGAAAGGATAAACCCAAACATTCTTTGTAATGGGACATCACAGGCTACTTTAGTGCCAGTCCACTCCCCCAGGTCTCTACCTCAGTAAGAGCAACTTCTAGATTTAAATTAGAAACATTGCCATTTTCCCAATTTCTCCCTCCCCTGGCAAAAGTCCCCAGTGAGAGTCTGTCTCAATGGTCCCTCCCCAGCGGTGAGGTCACCAGCCAGCCCTACTCTCTGCCAGGCATTTGTGGAGTCTCCTTGACCAGGAACAATGTTTACAGGGCCTTGAACTTCCTGAGATTTACCCCTACTCTTCAGCAAAGACTCCCCCTTCGGTCTCTCCAGTCCTCCACCCTCATCTTGCACACCTGCAAGCCAGAGACATCAGACTGGTGGGGCTGTGGACCAGGGTCCCAACTGCCAAGTCTCACAGCAGGTGCTCAAGGCCTGCTCAGCCAGGGCTCTGGGGCAAGACAGACAGAGGGATACTGAGTCCTGCCTGGGGGACCAGCCTCGCTCACCAGCAAGGGACACTCAGAAAAGGATGTCTACCAGGCTGCAAGAGTTGTGAGGCCCAGCACATCTCTAGAGAGGCACCCCACCCCCAGGCATTCAGTGAGAGCCTCAGGTCTCACAAGTCCTTCAGAAGGAGGCTCTGCAACTCAGAGAAAGAAAAAAATGGATGAGGGGGAAAAAGGAGTCGGGGGTGAGAAGACAAAAAAAAAAAAATTAGCTCATTCTAGCCACAAAGGGAGAAGAGAAAGAGCGAGAACAAGCAAGCAACTGCAGTCCCGCAGTGACCCCCGGGGAATCGTGTGAGTCAGAGCAGCCATATTGAGCAGGAAATTACTCACAGACGCTGCGTTCCTGCCTCTCCACTCCCCAGAGAATCGGCCTTTTGTAAATGGTTCCTCTGTCAGTAACTGAGGGGGATGGGCGGGGTGGGGGGAGGCTCAGCACAGCGCCTTCCTGTCAGCTCCTTCCCTTCCAGCTGAAATCTGATCCCTCCCTTCCCAAAACTCCAAATTTAGAAGCCAGATTGAAACTGAAATTCTTTTCCTGCCTGCCCTGGACTCTTAAAGGCGCCAGGGCTTCATTTCCTGAAGCAGTATGAGCCCTGCAAGGTGGGCTTCCTCCGCCGCCATGACCAGAGCTATCAAAGCAGGCCCAGCAAAGAGAAATGGTTTCCTTCCCAACTTCCTTACATTTATTTGACCAGTAGATATTGCAGATCTACAGAGGCAACAGAGCCCTGAACACCTCCTAGACTTCCAGGATGCTGTACCCCAGGGTCTGGTGGTCCTAACCAAGCCACTCACTCACTCACTGCTGCTGCGCACTCCTCTCAAGTGCACGGGGCAGGCGGGGGAATTATCTGTGAAGAGCAGGGTACTGTAACAGTAACCAGACAACCTAGCAAAGGCAAAAGGCCCTTGGCTACCACAGTGCCTAGCAACCAACCAGCGCCTGACCCAAGAGCCTGGAACCAAGAGAAAACCAAGCCTTGCAAAGAAGGTACACAACAGCCAAAGAGCTTCCCCTCCCACTTCCTACCTCTGTTCCTGAAGCCACCCGAGTTCAATGCACTTTTAGCGCCACCTCGTGGCCACTTTGGGCTACCTTCTACAGCGTCCTCTCTCCCAAACTTTGGGAAAGCTTTTGAGGTTTTATACCAGCAGAAACAAACAAACACACTAAGTCTTAGCATGGGATCGATTGCCAGTCCCCAAAGCCCATCCTGGCTAGTCTCCTTGTTAGAATTATTGACAAGGACGCAAGGGGCTTGGCAGGCCGCCAAGGGAAGCAGAGCCGCTTAGGCTTTTGGACACAAGCAGCAAGCTCTGCAGAATGTGTGGTTTTTCCCCATCTAGTTCTTCCACCTCATCCTAGAGCTCCCAACCCTACACTTCACTCTTAAGGAGTCCTGTAGAGCTGGTTTTCAAGGCAGTGAGCTAGGCTGCCCCCAAGTCCTCCTGACCTTGAGCCTGCCACTCTGCTGAAGGCAGCACATCTCCAAGAACCAAGTAATGGCCATTCAGCCATCACTCCAGGCTCCATTTGCTGACTTGGAAAAAATGTGTCATTCCCCTCTGGCTTCTGGAGCTTGGCAGAAGCCTGAGGCAAATGCTGACCAGAAGAAACTTAAAGAGTCGAGACTGCTAATCAGGTTCTTCCCTACTCAGAAGCTAGGACCAGGAAGCCAAGAGTAGCATCCATGGGCAGGAGTTGTTGTGTGTATTTCCACAGAGCAGACAGCAGGTGGCCACAGGAAGAGAAGGAAGACAGGACTTTGTAAATTTAGGATGAGAGTTTACAGGTATAGGTGGAAGAATGAAAAGTTCCAACAACTCTAAGAAGCAAGGCCCTGACACTGTGGGTACCTCGATGAGCCAGAAAGCTGGCATAGACCCAAGGCTGTGAAT
This sequence comes from Microtus oregoni, assembly GCF_018167655.1. NCBI lineage: Eukaryota > Metazoa > Chordata > Mammalia > Rodentia > Cricetidae > Microtus > Microtus oregoni. The sequence goes on along the minus strand of NW_024543084.1, from coordinate 14,343,160 downwards.
GTTCAAGGTCCCGGGGCCACCTTGGGAACGTTACAGCACCACACCATAGGGAATTCTGCCTTAGTGAAACAAGGGCTTCCTTCCAGTTACGGAATCTGCCAGGTGGTATGGGGCCCAGGGACTGTCATCACAGGCACACTGCTGAAGCACAGACAAACACAGCTAACTACTCCCATCACTCCAGCTCGTCTAGGGATTCCAGCCTGAGTCCACAGCACATGGCTCTACAGACTCGTTGGTGGACTGATGGACGATGCCTGCCATCCTTTCAGGCCTGTTGCAGGTCATCAAGTCTAGCTAATACCTACAACTTTAATCCATCAGTTCAAGAGCCCTGTGGGAACTGAGTGTGCTATTTATTTTGTAATCCTCAGCAGTCAGTAGGTTGAGGCAGGAAGACTGTTGTGAATTTTAAGACCAGCTTGGGGGCAGCAGAGTGCAGCTCTAACTCAAAGCAAACAATGAAAGAGTCCTTCCGGTCTGGGAGAAGGCTGGCAGCTGGGCAAGCAGGCCCTGGTAGCCAAGGCAGGCTAACAAAGGCTGCTGTGGCTCTCACCTCAGTGATGAACAGGATGCACTGGAGGAACATGTAGTCCTTGTGGTTCTCACTCACCGCCTTCTCATCCACAAAATGTCTGGGCTCCAGGTGGGGGTGGTCTGGGGAGAGCAGAGGCCTCTGATTGAGCCTGAGCACTAGGTGCCCACCACACACAGATCAACAACCCCTGTGATGGTGTGCTGGGGCAGAGCTGTGGTGGAGTGCTTGCCTAGTACATAAAGATCTTAACGTGAGCCCAGTGGTGGCACACACTTTTAATCCCAGCACTCGAGGCAGAGGCAGGTGGATCTCTGTGTGTTCAAGGCCAGCCTGGTCAACAAGAACTAGTTCAAGGACAGGCTCCAAAGCTACAGAGAAACCCTGTGTCAAAAAACAAACAAACAAACAAAAGATCTTAATGGTCTTAATGGGACTCAGAAATCCCTACCACCTAGTGAGGTGCCCACTGCACACAGCCAGCCACCATGCACGTACCTGTGGTGACACTGGTGCACACAAACCTGCTGTGCTACCAATCAGCGGAGGCTGAGTGCTGTGTACCCACTTAACCATGACAACAATTCTGTTCCTAGTTTGTCAGTACCGGTCTCTGCTTTTTAAGCACCATTAGCATGCACATCTCCCTTAAAAGTTACCTCAGCTGGGTATGGTAGTATACACCTTTAGTCCCAGCACTCAGAGACAGGTGAGTTCTTGGCTAGCCAGGAAAAAAAAGTATCCACAGTGGAGTTAACAGTACATACTCACTGTGTCAAGAAGCACACACTACAGTACTCATGCAATGAAACCATGCAGCTATACCAGGTGATGCAGGAATGTATCCTAGCAAACCAAACTCAACTCAGCACATGGCAGCGAGACCTTAGATGGTCCAGCCTTCTACATCTATATAACAAGACTAGAATAGCATGCCCCTCTACCCTGTCAGATGCTGAGGCCATACTAGGTATGGAGCCTGCCCTTAAATCTTCCTGGCATCCCTGAGAAGACTGTGGTAGAGGTATCTAAAATGGCAAGTTCTCAGGCATTAGGCATTTCTGAGTATTGATTAGTGGCAACTCATTCTCCATAAAACTAAAGATGATCACTAACTCTACCCAATGGTGGATCCCAAGATGCTGACATGCCTGGATAATCATTTCAAAGTGAGGAGCATGGCAGAGCAGACCTGGGAAGCACACAGGAAACAGCATTTGGCAGCAACTTCCCATATGCCCACTGCATAGAGTTCCATAACAACAGTGGATGAGATGGATGATTGCCAAATCAAAAGAGGCCCGAATTTTCAACTTAAACTCCACAGCTGTTGCAGGGAATGCATGCATTCACACCAGTCCATTATGCACCAGGCACGTGCCCTGCTTCAGTCTATGTCACTATCCATGATTCTGGTGGTACTCCACCTTCATATCCTCCAGCTGGTCACACTGACTAAAAGCACTAAGTCAACAGCAAATCAGCCTCCATCAACAGCAGATCTAATGTCCTGCTCTACAAGCTGTCATTATGTGCACTGGGCAGGAGGAAGGAAAAAGGAAGGACTTGGGGTTCAAGGTAGAGAGACATGACCATCCACTAGTACCTATGAGCTGTGAGCTGCCCCAGATGAAGGGCAAGAACTGGAAGTCATCCAGACCCCACACACCCTGGCTGCCTGCAGGTTCCATCCTGTACGTCTTCTGCAACTTCCGCATAACCTCAAGGTACCTGTGCCAGGGTGGGTGACGGGGAGCAGGGAGAAAAGAGAGACAGGTAAGACATGGTACACTTCAGCACAGGAAGGGTAGGGACAGTGGTGAGGCGGGAAGAGCCAACAGAGCTTTTTCTTTCCCCTCATACTTCTGTCAGGGAAAGACAAAAGACCCACACAACAGGCTTAGTGTCATCAACCCTGGAAACTTGCAAGACCTTAGGCAGAAGTCCTTTTCTCTAACCTCAGGCACCACTGGAAAGTAAGTGAAATCCAAGAAGTCAGGTATCAGAAGCTGTGTTCCTAGGTAACTTGCACGGCTATACTTTGCCTCAACACCAGCACACCAGTATGCCCCTGGGACCCCTGCAGCTCAGAACAGGTCTCTGTACTGTTGTGGAGTATGTTAGCTATGCAATGATGTACTGCATTTGTTTAACTATGTAAAGAGATGTTGCATTTGTTTGTGTTGTGTAATATTTGTTTAACAATGTAAAGAAGTGTTGTTGTTTTACCTTGCCTGCCTAAGGTACCTGGTTGGTCTAATAAAAAGCTGAATGGCCAATAGTGAGGAAGGAGATATAGGTGGGACTTTGGGGCAGGGAGAGTTATGTGGAAGGAGAAATTTAGGCTCAATAAGAAAGAAAAGGAGACGCCAGAGGCCAGCAAGACATGGAAGAAGCAGGAAAATAGGACATACAGAATGAAAGAGAAAAGGCCCAAGGTAAAACATAGACGACTAGAAATAGGTTAAATTAAGTTGAAAGACCTAGTGGGACAAGCCTAGGTTAAGGACGAGCACTCATAATAAGCTAAGTCTCTGTGTCTGGATTTGGGAGCTGGTTGGTGACCTAGAGAAAATTCCAACTGCACTGCACACTTGTGCTGCCCAGAAGAATCTGCCTCCTACCTTTGGTGGACTGTGACCTCAGCAGAGACCTGTCTGATTCCTCTTCTATGAGAGGGAGGCAGCTGCTACATCACAGGGAACCGCCTCAGAACAGTGCTTCCGCATGGTATGGGGAACACTATCTCTTCCCGCCAAGTCAACTCTCACCTATCAAACACCTTGAAGACAATAGCCACTTGGTCGTCCACCCGGAGCACCCCGATCTTGCAGAGACAACAGAGGAAAGCAGCAAAGGCAGCCTCGTGCCCTGGGGAAGAAACACAGCTCAGGCTGACATCTTGCAGTAGAAGTCCCCATCATCCAGCTCAGTTGAGGAGGAAGGCCGCCCCCCTGTCCGAAAGCCCTGGACCTTTCACCAGCCACAAGCACTGGCGCTTGTCCTGATGGGCCTCGGTGTCAATCCTGCACAGGTACTTGCATCTTACTTTATTGGTTTGACACCTTAGCAACCCACGCTTATTGAGCACCTACTATGTGGGCAGTCACTGTCCATGCTGGGTGCCAGTGACAAAGGAATCCTTGCCTCAAAGAGCTCATGGTCTGTCAGAAAGCACAGACATTAAATATACAGTTACTATTGTGAGTCTAGCTATGCAGGAGTCAGGTGGGTACCTGAGGCACATTCCAGGGGAACCCTGATTTCAGAGTTCAAGGTTTTCCCCTAAGGAAATGTCTGGAATAAAAGAGGAATGGGTAACAAATAGCTGGGGAAAAGGCACAGTAGGAAACAGGCAGGAGCAACAGCACATGCAAAGGCCCAAGGCAAGTAAGCAGTGTGTCCTCAGTAGAGGACAGGGAAAGCCTCTCACCAGAATAGCCATGGTAAGAAGCTTGGACGGGGTCCCATGAGCACTGGGAACATGTGGACAGATTACAAGACTAAGACCCTTTTTTCTCTCCCTGTCACACCCACCAGCAACAGTAAGTTCTGTAAAAGGCACTGGCTGGATCTTGGCCCCATTCTTATGTGGTAAGAATCTGGAAGGAGGTGAAGCCAGCTGTTTCAGGCTATTTCTATAGAGTCTGCCAGAATCTAGAAGCACATATGCTCAATTACTTTCACCTACAAATTTCCAGATTAACCCACTGCCCTAGAAATCTTTTCCTAGCCAAGCACTGGTGGCACACGCCTTCAGTCCCAGTACTTGGGAGGCTGAGTCAGGTGGATTTTTGAATTTGAGCTTAGCCTGGTCTATGAGTGAGGTGCAGGACAGCCAGGGCTATACAGAGAAACCCTGTAACGGGAATTTTTTTTTCCCTAGTTGGGTTTGTTTGCGGGAGGAGGGGTTGAAACAGGGTTTCTCTGTGTAGCCCTGGCTGTCCTGGAACTCACTCTGTAGACCAAGCTGGCCTCGAACTCAGAGATCCGCCTACCTCCGCCTCCACCTCCTCCTACGTGGGTTTTAACTAAAACTGTCCACATCCAGGGTCTCAGAACTGCTCCCAGCAACAAGGTGAGCCAAGGATGAAGTTCTCCCAGGTTCTGGCTCCAGAGAAATGTTCTCCAGGGCCTGCTCTGGAATCAGGCTCCCTCTGGTACTCCCTTCCCAACCAAGTGGGAGGAAACATAGCTCTCACGTGCCGGCTTTAGGGGAGAGAACAAAGGTAGCCTGTACCACAGCAGGGGTCATCCCTGACCTAGAGAACACTATCTAAAGTCGGGCAGTGGTGGCCTTTAATCCCAGCACTTGGGAAGCAGAGGCAGGCGGATCTCTGTGAGTTCGAGACCAGCCTGGTCTACAAGAGCTAGTTCCAGGACAGGCTCCAAAACCACAGAGAAACCCTGTCTCGAAAAACCAAAAAAAAAAAAAAAGAGAACACTATCTAAGGTACCCACAACAGTCTGGCTGAAATGGATAACAGAACCAAAACCCGGCAGCACAAAGAAAAGGGCTAAGAGACAAGAGATGGCAGGGAGAGTGGACTTCTACAGGCAGCTACCTTGAGTACGTGCTCAATAAACCACTACTAGAATGAAGAAGAGCTTAATCAGATGCCAGCTCCACAAAGAAACCAAGTCTCAGTAGGTGCCATGCCTGTGGCAGTAGCGCCATCTGGTGGAATAAAATTGAGCACAGCGCCCGCCCACCCCCACCCCCTGGACAGACACAGACACGTGGGGACACGGACACACACACACATGGAACACGAAGAAAGCAGCCCAGGCAACATACAGAAAGCAGCAAGGCCCCAGTCACTCAAAGCCCTCAGCAGCAGATACCTGTGCCATAGTCAATGCGTGTGGAGTTCCCCACAGCCTCCTTCAAGTAAACTGCCACTTCAGGTACAGCAGCCGCCAGGTGGGTGGGGACCACTGAGGCCACCAAGTTCTCTGCTTCCTGATAATATAAGAGACATGCAGTGGTGGCAGTAGATTAGGCAGTATCTGAGGAACAGGCACCCAGGGGCAGCATCTGCTAGCCCGGCCTGCTTCCCAGTTCTGACCAGCCAGAGAAATGGGGAGGGGGCATAACAGGGAGACACCTGGAGTGACACTAGGAGCAAGACAAAAGATCAAGTCTCCTATGTGGTAGTTCACCAAAGGCCCAGAGAGATTATGGGCCATCAAGTCTTTGTGTACCTAGTTGTTGGTTCTATTCCCAGCACAGTAAGACTGCCATGACAGACACATGATATGTTCCTAACAGTATTGTTTATGGTAGCCAAAACATAAAAATGCCACTAGCAGTCAGGTGGGTGGTGGTGCACACCTTTAATCCCAGCACTCAGGAGGCAGAGGCAAGTGGATCACTGAGTTCGTGGCCAACCTGGGCTACAGAGCCAGTTCTAGGACAGCCAGGGCTACACAGAAAAACCCTGTCTCAGAAAACAAAACAAAAGAAAACAAAAAATCAACTAGAATGTACCCAAATAGCATAATGAGTAAACCTGTGCACACTTCTGCAGCAAACTACTGCACAACAAAGAAAAAGATAAGCCACAAGTGACAACGTGACAGATCTGACCTACATATAACATCATCAAGGAAAGGAGGCTATAAAAACATGAAATTCAAAAACATGCAAATAAAATCCATGTATGGGAGGCCGGGTGATGGTGGCGCAGGCCTTTAATCCCAGCACTCGGGAGGCAGAGGCAGGCAGATCTCAGTGAGTTCGAGACCAGCCTGGTCTACAGAGCTAGTTCCAGGACAGGCTCCAAAGCCACAGAGAAACCCTGTCTCGAAAAACCAAAAAAAAAAAAAAAAAAAAAAAAAAAATCCATGTATGGGAGAGTTGGTGGACATCAACTCTCTCCAGTCTGAGGGGCCCTCCTGGAAAGCTGAAATGTTCTACAGCTTGACTGGGTGGAAGGTGCATTACAAAGATTTGCCAGGCAGTGGTGGCACACGCCTTTAATCCCAGCACTCGGGAGGCAGAGGCAGGCGGATCTCTGGGAGTTCGAGGCCAGCCTGGTCTACAAGAGCTAGTTCCAGGACAGGAACCAAAGCTACAGAGAAACCCTGTCTCGAAAACCAAAAAAAAAAAAAAAAAAAAAAAAAGACTGGAGCTTTTTAAAAATCATATTGCTTGTTTTGTTTTTTTAAGATAGGGTCTCATTATGTAGCCCTGCTGGCTTGAAACTTGTTATAGAGATCAGGCTGGCCTCAAACTCACAGGAATCCATTGGCTTCTCCCACCCAAAAACTGGGATTCAGGGTGTGCACTCATGCCCAGGTTTTCCTTATTCTTTTTGGGGGGATTTTTTTTCTGTCTGTCTCTGTCTCCCAGGAGCAGGGATTAAAGGCGTGTGCCACCACCTCCCGGCTTCCTATTCCTTTTCACAGCTGTATAATACTTCACAGTACTATAGTTGACGTGTCATTTCCAATCTGAGGCTAATAAAATGATTTAATAAGCAGCCTCATACAGGGGATAGGATAGCCACGCCTGCAGTTAGGTAAATAAAACTGCCATTCTGACAAATTACCTTGCCCCATCTGGAGCCATAACAGTCCTCCCACTGGCCCAGCCCACCCTGTGCTCTGACAAGTCTCACCTGATCAAGTTTGGCATACCAGGTCCTGTAGGCCTTGTTTCCAAACCGGGAGGGCTGGTCCACCGGTGGGGTTTCATCAATCCACCTATCCAGCGTATCGAGAAGAGCCACCAGCTTCTCAATGGCCTGTGAAGGTGAAAAGAGGAACCATACCAGTGACTGGCAGCCCTGCTAGAGCCACAGAAGGAAGTCTCAATTGCTGTAGGAGGTGGCCCCTAGGCTGGCCTAGCTGTTATTCTCATTCTTAACTGTCCTGAATATGAAGGAGGGTCAGGGAGTAACCTTCCCTTCAGAGAGGAAATTACACTCGGCTGACAGACCAGTGTCATGGGTAGATAGGTACAAACCCCAGCCCCGACCTTTGTTAAAGCAGATGTGACTGAAGTCTTTCACTGAACAGCACGGATGTATGACAGAAAAGAAGAGAAATGCAGTGTGGTACGTCATCTCTGTGCTAGTTAGACAAAGTTAGCACCATTTGGGAAAAGGGAACCTTAGTTGAGGAAATGTTCCACTAGACTGGCCTATTGGGCAAGTGTGTGGCATTTTCTTGATTGATGATTGATAAAGGAGGGCCCAGCTTACTGTGGGCAGTGCTAATCCTGGACAGGTGGCCTGGGTTCTGTAAGAAACAGGCTGAAGCTGGGCAGCGGTGGTGCAATCCTTTTGCAATCCTTTAATCCTAGCATTCGGGATGAGACAGAGGCAGTCGGATCTCTGAGTTCAAGGCCAGCGCGGCTGAGCAAGCCATGAAGAATAAACCAGTAAGCAGTACTCCACCAGGCCTCCACTCAAGCTCCTGCCTTGACTCCCCTCAGAGCTACACTGTGACGCAAGAGTTGCAAGGGGAAATAAAACCTTTCCTCTCCAAAGCTGCTTTTGGTTACGGTGCCCCCCCCCCTTTTTAAAGGATTTTTCCAAGCTAGGGTTTTTTTGTGTAACAACCCTAGCTGTCCTGGAACTCGCTGTGTAGACCAGGCTAGTCTCAAACTCACAGAGATCTGCCTGCCTCGGCCTCCTGAGTGCTGGGATTAAAAGTGTGCAACACCACACCCTGCTGGTTATGGTGCTTTATCACAGCCATAGAAATACTAAGACAATCTTATTGTCACCATGACCCATTCAGATCCCCTGTAGAAGCATCCTTCTGTATATGTCTCTAGGGCATTTTCTAAATGCTTTAACTGAATGTGGGTAGCATCACTCTACAGGTGGGATCCCAGTCTGAATAATTAGGATAAAAAGAGAAATCCAGCCGAGCACCAGCCTTCATCTCTACTTCCTGACTGGGGATGCCATGCGAACAACCACTCCACATCCCTTCAGCTGGTTCTACCTTCCCTGCCATGATGAACTGGACCTCAACTGCAAGCCAGAATAACCCTCTCCCTTAAGCTGCTTCTTGTCGGGTACTGATCACAGCAATAGAAGTAACTAATACAGCCAGTAACCCTGACCTCCCCAAACCAACACCACCCACATCTGAACACCCTGGCTTGTTTTCTCTAGTGCTCCTCTACTCAACACTCCAAGAACTAACTCCACAGGCAGACAGCCTGCCTCCAACACTACTAAAACAGCACTGAGCTACTTAGAGACCTAAGCTTGTCTTTTTCTTCCAAACATGAGGGAAAAAGAGCCTGCCACAAAGCAATGGGCTATACATAATGCCTGCAGACCCTGAAACTGGACAATGGACAAGTGCCTTAGCCTGTTCCTTTCCCCCAAACCTCATTTTACAACAGTGTATACACAGAATGCTGTAACCCCCTTAATGGTCCTCACTGTTAAATGTCTAGGCTTTCTTCATATTTCACTATCAGACACAATACTGGTTCACAATTCTGAAGTGCTGTCTTGGTGCCAATCTGGGATTACTGTACAAAGCTTTGAGAGCTGGCAGCCTAAGAACCCATCTCTCCATGCCCCCCCACACACACACACCCCGCCCCCCGCCCCAGCACCAGGAAGCAGAGTCACAGGCGTGGGAGGCACCAGCATATCAAATGCTGTTTAAAGAGGAATCAGGTCAGGCGTCCATCCACGCGTTCCTTCAGGCACAGGTGTAGCTTGGAGAAACAAGCCAGGATTAAGGGCTGTAAGACTGTGTGGCAACTCAGGCCAGGAAGCCTTCGGAAGAGGGTCCCTGCTAGGAGGCAGATTCTGTCTGTGTCAATGGGAATGCTCAGCATAAAGGGAAATCTCCAGGAGATCCTGGAACTGGGTAGGGCCGAGGCTGTGCACCTGCAGTGAGGACTAGGGCTCCAGTGACCCCAGCTGCAAGGACTCTAGCCGTACAGCGTCACACTGGCCCCGAAGGCTGCTCTTCCCACCTCCTCACCTATGGAGGAAGAAGTGACCTGTCGCTGAGGTGGTGGCTAGAGTGGCGTAAAGAACTGTAGAGTGCCTTGCTGAACTGTAAGCGCAAGTGCTGCCAGAGCCAGGCTCTGTGAGAAGCAGGTCACAGGAACTGCTGCTGAGTACAAACCAAAGCAAGTGGGCCTTGCAGGAGGGTGGGGCATCTTAGCCCCAGGAAGCACCAGGCTCCCTGGAGATCTCTGCTTGCAGCCCAGACAAGGCACTAAAGGGGACAGATAAAGAATGTGGCTCCTAAGGCCAGCAGGAGCCTGGACCCAGAAGCTAGCTCAGCTGGGTTAGTAAATAATTAAGAGACTCATAGCTCCTCCTTCTGCAACTACTGTCTGGCCTGCTGGGAGAGAAGGACTGAAGAGAGAAGCAATCCTAGGCTGGAACCACCCCATCTCACCCCAAAGCACAAAGAATAACTTGTGCCCCTCCCATCCCTATAGCAGTGTCTCTTGACTATACTTGGCAACTTCTCATTCTGCCCTGGTGGTAGAGGCACTCTGAGTTCAAAGTCAGGACAGTCAGGGCTACAGAGAAGCCCTGACTCCCCGCCTCAAAACTCCCTGCTCCCCCCCCCCCCAAAAGAAACCCACAAAGGCAAAAGAAACAACAAAATAAGGTGTGGTATCAAATGCCTTTCATTCCAGAACTCAGGAGGCAAAGGTAAGAGGATCTCTGTGAGTTCAAGTTCAGTCTGGTCTACACAGTAAGATCCAGGCCAGGTAAGGCTATATAGAGGGACCCTGTCTCAAAAACAAACAAAAGCTTTCTGACCCATCACCCTTTCTTAAAAAAAAAAAACAAAACAAACAAGCAAACAACAAACAATATAAAATAGAAACCCTCTCCAGTACTAGCATAGGTATAATCTAAAGAACAACTTGTCATGGGTCTAGACAAACTCTCTACCTTGCTGAGGTTTTTACGCTGCTTCTGGTTGTATGGAAATCACTAGCCTAGGTCCCTCCACTCTCTCTTGAGAGCTATCTGTGCTGTACTTAAGAGGACATAGGAGCTCTGGGTGCTGTGCTGAGTGCGACAAGAAAAGCCTTATACACAGCCATTGCTACATGTTATGATTGGTACCTTCTGCTGCCTGACAACACAGGAGACTTCTAGGGACCAAATTGGCTATGTCTGTACACCCACTGAGGTAAGCACAGGGATGGATCCAGCTTGGGCAGTGCCCCAGCTAAAGCAAGAACATCTGGTGGAAAGTTAGAGCTGAGGGAACTGGAGAGACAGACGGCTCAGACAGAGGTTAAGAGCACTGCCTGCTATTCCAGAGGTCCTAAGTTCAATTCCCAGCAACCGCATGGTGGCTCACAACCATCTGTAATGAGATCTGGCCTGCAGGTGTACATGCAGACAGAATACTGTATACATAGTGAATAAATAAATCTTTAAAACAAAAAAAAGAAAAGAAAGTTAGAGCTGAGTGAGCCTGAGTGAACCTGCTGACATGGAGCTAAAAACAGCAGAGGCTTTCAGCACACGATAACCTCTGCACATGGGATCCTAGTGGCTCCCCACCTCATGTTCTACACCCTGAGGGCCCAGACACTCTACAGAGGGCAAGAAAGGACAAGAAGGGGCTGGAGAGATGGCTCAGAGGTTAAGAGCATTGCTTGCTCTTCCAAAGGTCCTGAGTTCAATTCCCAGTAACCACATGGTGGCTCACAACCATCTGTAATGGGGTCTGGTGTTCCCTTCTGGCTGGCAGGCAGACACACAAACAGAATATTGTATACATAATAAATAAATATTTAAAAAAAAAAGAAAGGACAAGAAGGAAGGATTATAGGTGATGAAAACCTATAATCCTGGTACTTGGAAGGCAGAGGCAGGAAGAACACAAGTTTGAAGGCAGCCTAGGTTACCCAGTGAACTGGAGATAAGAGATACGATTTAGTGTAGCGCTCTTGCCTAGTGTGTGCAGAGTGTTAGGTTCTGTCCCCAGCACTAACAAAAGCTGGGGTGGGGGGAGCAAAGCCACTCAGCTGGGAGGCGGTGTGCTGGCAAACCCTGAAACACAGTATGATACTGACAAAAGAGCAGCCCTTCAGTCAAGGCAATACCTGACCAGTGAGGACTGCTCCCATAGAAACTCTGGAGCAACTGAGGACCCAAGGGGATTGGCAGCTCAGTCCTGGCTGGGGTAATTATGAATTCTCCTTTAATTAGCTCCCCTTGATGTTTCCAGCATACTGGGCACTGCTGAGCTCATCCTCCCTGTCAGTCTATACCCAAAGTCACAGCCCAAAAAGAGCCAATCCAGGGAGTCACTTATGGGTTAGCTCTCAAGGGCCAGCTGTCTCTCCTCAGTGCAGTCCTAGCTCCTATCTAGTAGAAAGAGCAAGACTATAGCACCCAGCAGTTGACCTGGTACGAGGGCTAAAAGAGGGCAATGTTAGCCTAGAACATATGAAGAAACTAGGCCAGGACAAGGCCAGACCTTACTCAATAGGCCCCAGCTGTAACTAGAGGGCAGAGAGCCAAAGTGCTAAGAGGCTACTCAGCCACTGGTTGTCTGAGATAAGAGGCTCAGGGTGGCCCTGGGCCAACTGGGACATGAACCTAAGAGGCCACTGGAAACCTGGGACCTAGTTCTGGGAGATGGCGTTGCAACAGCATGTACAAGGAAGACTACACCCTCCAGTGGTAGAGGTGGCTGGCCATCTGTTCCCAGTCCATGCCTTTCCTGGAATCAAGTCTGTCTCTAAAAGAACCAGAGTAACTATTAGACAGGGGGATCCCCAAAGCCTGCCCGTGCTCTCTGCTCAGCTAGAATTTCGGCTAGGAATGAAGGTGAGGAAATGGCCCACAGATCTCCTTGTCAAATGCTCAGAGCAACAGTGCCCAGTGACACAGCTGCAGTCAGGACTGTTAAAACAAATGAGGGAACATCTCAGCAGGGTGACCAGTTGTACCAACAGACAGGAAGTGTGCCTGTGCACTATCACCAGGGTTGTCATGGGAAGGTGTGGTGCTGGGGTTTGAACTCAGGGCCTAATGCATGTCAAGTATGTGTTGGATCTACTATAGAACTAGAACTAACCCTATTTTGGTCTCCATTGATGCCATGCGTGCTTCCGCTAGAGATTGATGCCATGCATGCTTCCGCTAGAGATCTCTGCAGAGAACTCATCTACTACCTTAATTTTGTTTTCCGGCTCTAGGCGTGGAACCCAGAGCTGTGCGTATGCTAGGCAAGCACTTGGCCACATCTCCAGCCCCTTCTGTCATCTTTAATTTCAAGCTTAATAAAAAATACCTATTAGAAAAAATACAGACTATAAAATTGCATATTTACCTTGCTTTTAGTTATAATGTGATTTTATTCATAGATTTAAAACATTAGGAATATGGGCCACAAATCTTCCGGCACTGTGCTGGGCAAATCATCGTCTGCATCAGCCTGCCATGGATATCACCCTGTGTGGGCTGTAGCGGGACTCCTTGCCTGTGCCTACCTCAGAGACTTTGTAGTCAAAGGTCAGCTTCTTCCCTTTCACACCTTCATTGAGGGTGAGGATAAAGCCGATGTAGTCAGCATAAGCCTGCCAAATGGGAAGAGGAGGGAAGGAAGATGGTGTCAAAAGATGGTAGCTCCACCCAGCTACCCCAGCTGCCCCAGCTCCCACTCCCAACTCAGTACCAAAAGTAGACAGCACCAAATACACAGGCTGCTCCATCAATAAAGTCAGCCATTCAGTGATCACAACCACAGCTAATTCCTAGCCAAGGTCTACCGAGTGCTCACAATTGCTGTAGGGAGTTTCTTTAGACAGTCCCACAGGAAGACACTGTTGTCACCACCTTACTAACAAAGAAACAAGTTACTTTAAGAAGTAATTAGCCCGCCGGGCGGTGGTGGCGCATGCCTTTAATCCCAGCACTTGGGAGGCAGAGGCAGGCGGATCTCTGTGAGTTCGAGACCAGCCTGGTCTACAGCCAGTCTACAAGAGCTAGTTCCAGGACAGGCTCCAAAACCACAGAGAAACCCTGTCTCGAAAAACCAAAAAAAAAAAAAAAAAAAAAAGAAAAAGAAAAAAAAAAAGAAGTAATTAGCCCATGGTTCTCCAGGACCAAGATTTCATTAGATACAGAGCTAGTATGCCAGCCTAACTCTACAGCTGAGTGACCACTAAATGTCTGACACTACCCTGTACCAGCAGACATTCAAACAACGCCCCAACACTCCCTTCCCCAGGTCATCTTTCAACTATCTCCCCAGGTCAGGGTGGCAGCTACAATGCAGAATCTCTGCCGCCAGCCGTTTCCTGCCCATAGTCTGCCGGCTGGCATACTAGCCCCACCATCAGCTGGACTTTCTTCCTACTTTGTTGCAGGTTAGGCTAGCACAGGGAGAGAAAATACTGAGATGCGGGCCCCTGGGGAAGCAGCTTCTGAGAGCAAGTGTCTCCATTCCATCTTGTTTCTTCTTTATCTTACTTTCTTCCTCTGGGACATCCATGATAAGACATTAGAACAAACATTTGGCATTTAGATTGGGTGAGTCTATACTAGAGGCCCCCCATAAGCCTGCAAGATGGCTTCCAGCAGACCAGGGGGATCACACACAGAAACTTTCCCCACACAGGACAAGACCAATCCCTTGTTCTAACCAGAGCTGGTGTTTGCCATGGACTGCAAAAGGTGGTGTCACAGACGTTCAGACAAATAGCTAGTTCCAGATAAGAACAGTCTCTCAACTGGGAGGGTATGGACAGCATCTGGTGACATTTAGCAGGTAGAGTCAGTGTTAGAGCCTGCCATTCAAGGACTGCCCTTATAAGATTCAACAGTGCTGAGCTGAGAAACTCAGCCACAGAGCAACTAGGATGATGAATGGGATCCATTCGTGGCCTCTGAGCAGCTGAAGGGTCTACGGTGCTTATCCTGGTGAAAACTCAGAAAAGAACATGATATCCATCTGCAACTGTCAGAGGACAGGCTTGTGAAAGAAGGGAAGGACAGGTTCCTGTGACCTTTCCTACCCAATGGAGCAAGGCATACGGCTGCTCATTGTAAGTCTGGCAGACTTGGCATGGACAATCTGTCCCACAAGCAAGGGCCCTTGCACCTGCCGTCTATGTAAATGACACTCCAGGGCTGCTACAGACCTGGCATTAGTGCTGACTGGAGCTGGGCCCAAGGCCCTCTCTAAGAATTCCAAGTGGTCTTTCTTTTCCTCAGCTCTGGACTGGAAGACTAAGAGGCACAATTAGCTTTCTTCTGCCCACCTCCTGGGCTATGCAGCAAAGAAAGCCAGCCTACTGCCAGGGAACTGGATCTCAATTCCCAGCTATTTTTAGGGCAGTCATGTTCCTAGCCGAGGTATAGTCTCTTCTCCTCCTTTGCACTGGCTCCTATGTGTGTAGGTTCTTGCAAACAAGAATTCGGAGATTCGTGTTCCTTCAGTATAACATTAAAGGAGCGATGAATGTGATTTAACCAGAGTGGGATGCTCCAGACTTACCAGGGCCTCAGCCAGGCCTTCCTGATAAAGCAACTCTGTGCACTGAGTGGGAGGGAGGGAGACAGCTACCTTCTCATTTCCCTCCTTAGAACTGACAGCTTGGGTGCCAAGAGCAGGAGTGTCAAGGGGCATATAATCCTGGGCTGTCTGAAAAGCTACCAATTAAAGAGCCTTAGATTCTCCCCCAGCTCCAACCCTCAAGTGTGGGCGTCGATCGTACCTGAGACCGCTTCCATTTGCCCATATCTGGAACGGTGTGGATCTCCTTTTTTGGAATGATAAAGTTCTGAGTAGCTGGAGGGGTCTCCTCTGAAGAATCTGGACAAAGAAAATAGAAGGGGCAAAATGATCAATAGTTCCTCCTCCCTCCAATCCCTTCTTTCTTTTTGGAGGCAAGGTCTCTCTGTATAGCCCAGGCTAGCCTAGACCTCACTTTGTAGATCAGCCTGATCACAAACTCAGAGCTCTACCTGTCCTGTCTTTCAGGGCATGGATCAAGGAGTAGGACACCACACCTGGACCACTCCCTCCCTTTTTTCTTTCTTTTTTGTTTTATTGGGCTTTGCTTTGTTTTTTTGTTTAGATAGAGGGTTTCTCTGTGTAGCCCTGGCTGTCCTGGAACTCGACTTGTAGACCAGGTTAGCCTTAAGCTCACAGGGATCTGCCAGCCTCTGCTTTCCAAGAGTAAAGACATGTGCCACCACCATCGATGGCTTCTCCTTTTACTATTTTGTTTTTCCTTCTTCCCCCAAACCATTCTTCCAAACTAACTAATGCCAAGTTGTTGTTTTTTTGTTTTGTTTTTAATGTTTTCAAGACAGGGTTTCTCTGTGTAGACCTGTCTGTCCTGGAACTCACTCTGTAGACCAGGCTGGTCTCAAACTCAAGAGATCTGCCTGTCTCTGCCTCCTGACTGCTGTGATAAAGGCGTGTGCCACCACTGCGCACTTCTCTCATTTTTAAAACAAGACTCCAGCCTTTGAGGCCAAGTCAAACCCACCAGCTTCCAGCCTTTCGTTTTATAAGGAGTGAAAACAGAGCAGGCCAATGCTGGGGAGGCATTCAGGGGGATCCATGGAACCCACTGGCCAGAGCCTAGCTTAATCCATAGTTCCTGGTTCAGTGAGATACCCTGTCTCAAAAAAACATGAGGACAACTGTAGGGTTAAGCCCAGCCTTAGGGGGTGTGTTTGCCTCGGGCTAATGTTTACCTATAAATCTGCCGGGCATGCGCCCAGCCGCCCCTTCTGCTTTCCTGGTCTTCGCAGGAACAGTGGTTCTGTAAGTCTATTTCCCCATTAAAGCTGTATATATTTTTACAATCTGTCTGCATTCATTTACGCCGTTACATCTTGGCGCCCAACGTGGGGCACGAACCCATGACCCTGAGATTAAGAGTCTCATGCTCTACCGGAGGTGTCTGCTGGATACTATGGGCCTGTAGGCCGAAGATGAATGCCCCAACGGTACAGAGGAACTTTGGGTGACTGTCCAGGCAGCGAGATGTCTCTGTCGTTTATTTCTTATTTGCTTAGGTAATATTATATCCTTCTGGAGTCTTTGATGGAGTTGAAGAATGGACAGTTATAGTTTTCCTTAGTTATGACAAAAGATAAAATAGATATAAATATTGTAACTGTAATTCTTGCTTGATAACTGTTTTACTATATGTAATTTTACTATGTTAAAATGAAAGACTTCTTTTTTGTTTAAACATAAAAAGGGGAAATTATGTGGGAGTGAATTCTTTCTGATCTATTGCTTTTATTGGTTAATTAATACAGAAACTGCCTAGGCCCATTTGATAGGCCAACCCTTAGGTGGGTGGAGTAAACAGAACAGAATGCTGGGAGAAAGAAGCTGAGTCAGGGAGTCGCCATGATTCTCCTACTCCAGACAGATGCAGGTTAAGATCTGCCCTGGTAAGCCACCTCGTGGGCTACACAGATTATTAGAAATGAGTTAGATCAATATGTAAGAGCTAGCCAATAAGAGGCTGGAACTAATGGGCCAGGCAGTGTTTAAATGAATACAGTTCCCATGTAACTATTTCGGGGCATAAGCTAGCCATGTGGGCAGCCAGGTGCCAGGAACATAGCCCGCCGCTCCGCTCATATTTCAACAGACAACAACCCAAAAACAACCTCTAACTGGACAAGACACTTAAAACAATAAAAGCAAGCCAGGTGGTGGTGTATGCACCTGTAATCACTGCACTTGTCTATAGTCTCAAGATATGGGAGGCTGAAGCAGGAGGATAATCATATACAGTAAATTCTCGGGCAGCCTGGGTCTGTCAGAAAAAAAAAAGAAAAGGAAATCAAGTTGACCTTGACCTTTATACTTGATAGAATTTTGTTTGGATGTTTTGGTTTTGGCTTTTTTTTTTAAATATTTATTCATTTATTTATTTATTTATTATGTATACAATATTCTGTCTGTGTGTATGTCTGCAGGCCAGAAGAGGGCACCAGACATCATTACAGATGGTTGTGAGCCACCATGTGGTTGCCGGGAATTGAACTCAGGACCTTTGGAAGAGCAGGCAATGCTCTTAACCACTGAGCCATCTCTCCATCCCAGCTTTTTTTTTTTTTTAAGATTTATTTATTTATTATGTATCCAGTGTTCTGCCTGCATGTACTCCTGCAGGCCAGAAGAGGGCACCAGACCTCATTATAGATGGTTGTGAACCACAATGGTTGCTGGGAATTGAACTCAGGACCTTTGGAAGAGCAGCCAGTGCTCTTAACCTCTGAGTCATCTTTCTGGCCCCCTGGTTTTCTGTTTTTTTTTTTTTTGGTTTTTGTTTTTTTCGGGGTTTTTTTTGGCTTTTTTTTTTTTTTTTTTTTTTTTTTTTGGTTTTTCGAGACAGGGTTTCTCCATAGCTTTTGGTTCCTGTCCTGGAACTAGCTCTTATAGTCCAGGCTGGCCTCGAACTCCCAGAGATCCGCCTGCCTCTGCCTCCCTAGTGCTGGGATTAAAGACGTGCGCCACCACCGCCCGGCTTTTTTTTTGGCTTTTTGAGACAGGGTTTCTCTGTAGTTTTGGAGCCTGTCCTGGAACTAGCTTTTGTAGACCAGGCTGGCCTCGAACTCAGAGATCCGCCTGCCTCTGCCTCCCAAGTGCTAGGATTAAAAGCATGCACCACCACCGCCCAGCTTTTGTTTTTGTTTTTGGAGACATGGTTTCTTTGTATAACAGTCATGGCTGTCCTGGAACTTTCTCTGTAGTCCAACTACAACTAGCCTCAACTCACAGCGATCCGCCTGCCTCTGTCTCCCAAGTACGCCACCACCACCCACGGCCTGTCTTCTTCATAGCTTTTAAAAGGAATAGATACCTGTATCACAGGCATAGGAACAAGTGAAGAACAGTCACAGTTTGTAGTATAATCTCATTCTTGTACAAACAGCTCACACTTTGCTGGGTTAAACAGCAAAGTTCCTGATGGTCATAAATGCTTCCCAAAATCCCCAAAAGTCAAAAAAAAATCCTAAATTTTTGTTTTTTTCTTTTTTTGCAAAATGTTTGTTTTTTTGAGATAGACTTTCTCTGTGTAGCCCTGGCTGTCTTGGAACTCGCTCTGTTGGTTTCAAACTCAGAGATCCACCTGCCTCTGCCTCCCAGTGCTGGAATTAATGGCATGTGCCATCATTGTTTGGTCCCAAAATAAGTCCATAGACTAATATGTAGACAGCCATAGGCTTTGTGTCTCCTGCTTAGTGAAGGCATTTATATACTGCTGAAATATTTTTGCTTGGTTAGGACTGTACCTCTGTAAACACACCTGCCGCAGGTGGGTTTCAGAGTGTGAGCTCAAGCCCGAGTCTGCAATTGGAGACATGGTGGGTCAGTAAGCCGCAATTAATAGTGCAGCTCTCAGGAAGGTGAACAAGGCTCCACATACAGACACCTGCCCTGCTGCCTTCCTCTAAAACCTGCAGGCAGTAAAAGTAGCTGCGGCAAGGACAGAGCCTTCCAGGAGATGCTGTGAGGGAACTAAAAGTACCAGAGGACTTGGAGGCCTAAGGGGAAAGTTAGAAAGTGAGATCAGAGCATGATAAACTTCCCAGACTGTAGAAGGTGAAGGAAGGGAAAAGGTCACGCAGGAAGTCCACAAGCTCCCCTCTGCCCCCTACTCCTCCCACCCCACACATATACTGTTCCCAGAGCCCCACCCCAGCCCTTCCTAATAGTAAATTGCTACTCCAAGTCAGATGCTAAATAAAAAGCTTTGAAGGCAATCTGGTGAGGAGCCAACCACAGTTTATGGAGCACATTTTAAGAGGAATGTCTTCCCATTGCAAATAAACAGCCTGCACATATCATCTTTGGGACCCAGGCCTCCTGAAAGAGACCTATCTATTCCCTGCAAAAAACTGCCCTCCAGACACTATTTCACAGAGGAGAAGACCTCCAGGCCTGGCTACAACCCCAAGAGCAGAGGCCATGTTATATGAAGCAGAACAATAAGTCCCTGAAGAAACACAGACGACAGAATACACATTTCCAAATCAAGCAAAAGCAAAGAAAAATTAATAAGGCTGTGGAAACAAGAGTACAAGAGAGAGCACACCCACAGCTTCTCCGGCCGCAGGTTGTCTCTGACAAAGGATTCAGAGACAATGGACAGTTTAAGATCAAAACATAAAGAGTTTTACAGATGTTCCTTGAAAAACCCCAAAAGTAGCCCAAGTGCAGTAATACATCACTGAAGTTCCAACATTCAGTGGATGGAGGCAGGAGAACCCCCAATTCTAGCCAGCCTTGGCCACATAGTAAAACCCTGCCTCAAAAGCCTAAGAGCTGAGCACTGTGGCCCACACCTCTAACCCCAACTCTCGGAGGGGAAGAAAAGAGGATCAGGTACTCAAAGTCATTCTTGGCTGTAGGATGATTTCCAGGGCAGCCAGGGCCAGTGGCCTTGTATCAAAAGTGCGTGCTGGGTGAGTTCTGTTCCAGTCTGGTCTACACTGTGAGTTCTAGTCCTGGAAAAGTTCTATGTGTGTGGCATGTGCAGAGAACACAATCTTCCTGAAGAAATTTGGAGATACACAGTGATACCTGTATCAAAACAAACAAAAATACCCGCAATGCCCCCAAGAGTGTGCCTGGACTATCACCTCCCATTTGGATGTCACATGTTTACCTCCACTATGTACCCGCCACACCCCATGCTGCTCACATCTAATTGCCCACATATTCCATGAGGAAAGTTGGATTACCTCCTTTAAAATTACATTTCTAGAGTGTGAGCGTGTGTGTGTGTGTGCATGCACGTGTGTGGATGTCAGAGGCGAACAAGCAAGAGTTAGTTCTATCCTTCTACCTTGTGGGTTCCAGGGATCAAATTCAGGTCGCCAGGCTTGGCAGCAAACACCTTTACTTGCTGGGCCAAGTATCCTTATTCTCAGTCTACTAAAGGACACAGAGGTTGTGACTTGCCATTTTAGTCTGTGTAACTTCAAACTTTCCACAACTTTCCAGAATTTCTCACCGGTTAATAATGTAAAAACTCCTGTTTGGGCTGCAGGTGCTACTCTCGTAGCTTTATGACTGCCCTTCATAGGTACTCAAATCTATTTCTTTTCTTTTCTTTTTTTTTTTTTTTTTTTTTGGATTTTTCGAGACAGGGTTTCTCCATAGCTTTTGGCTCCTGTCCTGCCTCTGCCTCCCGAGTGCTGGGATTAAAGGCGTGCGCCACCACCGCCCGGCTCTAGTTCATTTCTAAAACATAAGTTAAAACTGATAAAATTGATTTTAGAAATTAAATAACTCCTCTGGGCATACACCTTTAATCCCAGCACTCAGAGGCAGAAGTAGCAGATCCCTGTAAAAGTGATGCCAATCTGGTCTACAGCCAAGGCTACACATATAGAGTGAGACCCTGCCTTCAAATACATAAATACTATTTCAGACTTCAAAAGGGGCTGCTCCCAGAGACTGTGTCTTTCCAGAAGTCACAGATCTCCCCTCTAAGGCTTTCGTTTTGTTTCAGTGCACACGTTCCAGCGCTTCCCTGTCTTCGGGGACCCTCATTCCATCATGAGTCCGCCAGCTTGTAGCTCCCAGCTCCTGCCGTCATCCCCCCCCCCCCCCCAACTCATTAGGGCACATCCACTGAGGTTTGGGCATAAACGTCTGCTTTTGAGGTCCACTATGCTCATCGCTTTCTCTCGACTGAGACTTTCTTTGGGACCACAAAATATGAAGCGTGGCCTAAGGGTCATGAAACGCTTTCAAAACATGAGTTGTGTTTAGCCAAACTATTCATTCTCTAAGAATTTTCCGGGCCTTCTTAACTGCACAGGGTCTGCAAACAGCTTTCTTCTCCTTGCGATAAACTACAATGAGGCACCGCGTAAATAAAAGTCACAGACAGTGATGACACCCACCAGCTCATCTTGCACAAGCAGCCTTTTTAAATTAGTGGTTTAGACACCAAGGGTAGTTTCTCTCGACTCCGCAGATACTGAAACCCCGGGGAGGGAGGGACGGACGGTGATGCAGGGTGGGCAGGGCATGGACGAAGCTGTGGTCCGACAGAGGCCCAGGCACACTCGAGCAAAGTCTCATAAAGAGGGCAGCCTCCTAGACCCCGCCTCACCCCGGCCCCAGGCATCTTTCACCCCAGCACGCTCTGCCCTGCCCGGCCCTCGGACAGCCCCGGGCTCTCCAAGTCCGGTCGCCCTCCCCGCCACCCGCCTCGGCCCCGGAGGCCGGCAGCTTCGCCTCTAACGCCTCTGCATCTCCTCACGCTCCTGAGAACACCCCCCAGCCACACCCCTCTCCTACCCGCAGGCCGGGGCCCTCCAACCGCCCTACCTGGCGGCGGCTGCCGCTCGCCCTCAGCCATCTTCTCCGTTAGGAGCCGGCGCGGATGCTCGCAGTTCCCGCTCAGCGTCCACCCCGCACCTTTCCCCGGCTCCACTAAGCTTCCAGAAGGGAAATGAGCGCCGGCCGGCTACGACCGGAAGCCAAGAATTAGAGTCACTCTCGTGAAGGCGGCAGCCATGCCAGTGCGGGGCACTCAGGGAGCATGCTCAGCAACTGCCGTCTCGCGGCCGCCCCGCCGACAGGCGGCAGCGGCCATTTTAGTGCGGGGCGCCGGGAGCATGCGCACTAACGGCTGCCGCCCGCAGGCCAACTGCAGGTGCTGCCGCCATATTTGTGCGGGGCGCACGGCTTCAGGGTAGGGTGGGTGGATGTGGCAGCCATGTTTTTGCGGGGCAAGGCCACCTGTCATCTTTGTGAATGGCACTGAGCCTAGCCCAAAGAACCTGAGACCGTCCCCTGCCAACACAGTTATGTTCTCCTGCAACTCGAGGAGTGACGTTCAAGGACACCAGTCGGACTTGCTGGACGTCCGCAACCGCCTCGACAGCCTAGGTGGCGTTCGGAGGCGGAGAGCGCGAGCTGGTCTCTGGCCACCGTTGGGACCCGAGACGGCGGCCCGGGGGCTGGCTGCTAACGGCTGACCCGGAGACCCCGGCGCCGCAGGCCCCGCCTCCCGCGACCACGTCCAGGCTTGGCCCTGCCCCCGGCTCGCGGATAGCGGCCCGGGACCGCGACCCGCTGAGGCTCCGCCCCGTGAGTCCTGCTCCACCGGCCGCCCGCCCGGCCCGGTGGGCGCGGGGCCGCCTCTCCTGGCTGGCAGCGGTGACTCGGTGACCTTGAACCTAGAGCCCGAGAGGGGAACCCACTGACCCCATAGAGGCACAGACTTTGCCCAGCGCGAGGGGCGGAGCGGACCTCGTGTCCGCACACAGCCTGGGACGATGTTGGCCTTTGCTGCCAGGACCGTGGTGAGTATGCCCGGGAAGGTTCGGGACAGGGGAAGGCGGGCGGCCGCGGGCTGTAGGGAGATGACAGTCCAGAATCCCCACACCGGCTGATAGGGTGACATCTGCAAGGTGGGCAGAGTAGAGCTACCAGGTGAGGGGCGGGATCGAACCCGAGACCTCTGGTGCTCATTGTCAACGACCCAAGAAAAGCCTAGGTTCAAATCTTTTGCATCTTTACACCCCATCCCGCTCCTCCTTCATGCTTTTGGGTATTCTGATTCAGACATCCGTCGGGAGCTCCTGGCTAGGACTCAGCCTCAGGCCCGGTTGCCCTTGCCCCCACCAGAGCCACTTTTCAAAGCCTACCCAGTTGGTCATTCTCCTTGAGTTCATCAGGTGCTCACCCTCCCCCACTGTATGTGACTAAGAGAACTAAGGTGGAGACTTGTACTGAAAGTCCCCGGAACAGAACGGCAAGGAGCTGGCAGGCAGCCCTTCGCCTTCCTTCCCCAATGCTCCTGTCCTGGTGTGAGCTCCTTTTCTCTCCGATTCAAACTAACTGTATGGCTGCAATCTGTGTCTCCATCTCAGATACTGGATTGGCAACTAAAGGTACCCATAACAGTTCAGACCAAGGCTCTTCTAGGAGTCCTAGTAGCACCTGAGAACTGCCTCGCCCTTTTCCAAAGCTGTACACCATCCCAACAGACTGCTTTTACATCATCCTCTGGGACCACCGTACTGGAACAATCACTTTAATGCTAGCGAAACTGTAGCAAGAAGATGACAATCACATCCCACGGCTCTGCTAAACAATTTAGCCCAATATCCAGACGAGGGTCCTTTGGTTTATTATTCATACCAAAAGTACTCCAGCCCCCAACACACCCACACCCACACTTGTGATCGCAACCTGAATGATCTAGAGCTCAGAAAAAAATAAACAAATAAAAAACAGATTTTGGTAGAGGGTAGCCACCAAAAGCCCCTGGGACTAGAAGGGAAACAGGTTTGTAGCAATCATTGTCCACTAGTCACCCTTTCCTGTCGTCTTCTGCCTTGCATAGTCCCAAATAGGACTGATTTCAGGGCCACGGGTTAGCAGCCAGGCTGTTTCCACCCTCCAGCCAAGTTTTCCCACATCAAAAAGATCTACGGAGATTTTGACAGGTGGATTTTTAATACCTTTTGGCTTGCCTCCCTGGCACTGGGCCCATCCAAAGAAGAAAGGAGAAAGTCCCAGGTTTCCTCCTACTCCAGTGCCTACTTCCAGCCCACTCACCAGCTACGGAGAAGTGAAGGAGTAGCTGCTGCGACCCTGTAGCCACCACGGCTGCAGCCTTAGATGCCACCACATCCCTGGCTGCTGCCTCGCTGCTCCTCAGCCCTAAAGTATGGATCTTGTCTTCTCTTTCCAGCCCGGGCAGGTGGCTACCTCTTGCTAATTTCTGCTCATCCAGTTGGTAGTGCAGTTAGGCTTAGAGATCCAGCCAAGGCAGACAGTCAGGGCTCACATCCTCAGTCCTGCCATGGAGGACGAGCAGCAGAGAGAGAAGGTATGGAATGGAGCTTCTGCCGCTTGCCTGCCACTGTGCCAGCAGCCTGGGACCTTCTGCCTCGCTTCCTGCCACCTCCGGAGGCTCCTGGACTCCCCCTTCTCTCTCTGCTACCTCTCACCCTCCATGCCAGGCTACTCCGCTCTCTTGCTGCCTCACCACCCCATGCCCCTTATCATCACCCCACAGTGAAGAGAAAGCCCAGAGCCTAAAGCTTCACCCAGAAGTGCTGTCACTGTTTGAGTCTCCTGTTTCCGATTCCTTCCTGTTTCTCAAACTGGAAAGGGTGGGGAGGGGGGAAAGTTGGGGACCTCTGCTTAGAGAGCCAGCAGCCACCTCTCAGCTGACTAACTTATCTGCCCAGGGTAGGAAGGATAATGGGTCTTGTGCATCCTGATAGGTGTGAGGCCCCCTTACCTCTGCCACCCCAACAATGTCATTCATCCCTGCCCCCGCCCCCGCCCTTTCCTAGCCTCCCTGTACCCCTAGGCTCCTGAGAGGTGGGACTCCTCTACCTGGAGGGATGGGCATCCAGGGAAGACACCACCCATTTAGCTGTCTTTGCCCCAGGGATGGCATATAAGCACCTAGGACTGTAGTTTCGGGATCCCTGTACCCCTAGGCTCCTGAGAGGTGGGACTCCTCTACCTGGAGGGATGGGCATCCAGGGAAGACACCACCCATTTAGCTGTCTTTGCCCCAGGGATGGCATATAAGCACCTAGGACTGTAGTTTCGGGAGAGCTGAGCTTCACTCTGAGAGAATGAATAAGCTGTTCTGGTTCCCTCAGGTGAAGCCCCTGGGCCTCCTCAAGCCCTTCTCCCTGATGAAGGTTTCTGGTCGCTTCAAGGCCCACCAGGATGCACTGCCGAGACTGCCCGTGCCCCCACTGCAGCAGTCTTTGGACCATTACCTCAAGGCACTGCAGCCTATCGTGAGTGAGGAAGAGTGGGCCCACACCAAGCAACTGGTGGACGAATTTCAGACCTCAGGGGGTGTAGGGGAACGCCTGCAGAAGGGACTGGAGCGCAGGGCCAAGAAAATGGAGAACTGGGTAAGTGAAATGGCAGTATCTTCATAGTCTCCCAGGGGCCCTGGGTCCTCCAGAGCACCCCTCAGCTTGTTTGTTGCTGGCTGCATGCCCACAGTCTCCCCATACCAGTTGTTCTGGCATTTTTATTTGTTTGTTTGGCAGAGTAATTACCATCAGCAAGTGCAGGGTGGGCAAGAAGGACCAGGCTGCAGCCTCAGAGCTGATGTTCAGTCATTGGGGAGGGGGAGAAGGGTAGAAACAGGATTGTAAATCAGTAGGTGACGTCATGGGTTGGTTTGGTTTTTTTTTTTTTTTTGGTTTTTGTTTGTTTTGTTTGTTTGTTTGTTTGTTTGTGGTTTTCAAGACGAGGTTTCTCTGTGTAGCTTTGGAACCTGTCCTAGAACTTGCTGTGTAGACCAGGCTGGCCTAAAACTCAAAGAAATCTGCCTGCCTTTGCCTCCCAAGTACTGGGATTAAAGGCCTGCATCACCACCACCACCACTGCCCGGTACATGGAGTTTAAAGGTCATGCTGGCTGGGGTTGCAGCTCTGTGGTATAGCACTTGCCTAGCATGTATGAGAGCCTGGGTTTCTGTCCCAGGGCTGAAGAGAGATGAGCTAGAGATACGGAGAGCACTGTCTGTCAAGGGAGGACAAGGGGCGAGGGTGTTGGATTTGAGGGCATAGGTAGCAACAGTATGGCCTGCTTTGGGGTCAGAGCCTGGGCCAGAGTGTTCAGAGCAGGATGGACAGAAAGGGTGAAGGAATGTAGACTTGAGCTTGGTGGCACAGCCTGAGCAAGGGATTTGTGTCACCCTGAGGTTGATGTACAAGCTCCTGGTTCTGTGTCTAGTCAGTCAGATTAGTTCAATTTCCAAAACACAGCTACACTGGTATATGGTATATATTTTTATAATCACATTGTACACAAAAGTTAAAAAAAAAAAAGGTAGCTCCAGCTGCCAGGAAGAAAGCAAGAGCAGGAGCCAGAGGCAATGAAGAGGCCAACGTCTTCCCCTAGAGGAAGATGTTGATGGCCTGGCACACGGAGGTAGGGAGTCATGAGGCCCAGGACTCAACAGCATTTGCTGATGCAGTGGGACTGGTGGATGGGAAGTTCCCTTTCAAAGCAACTGGGAGAAGAAGGTCCCAATATGAAGCCCAAAGAAGAAGCTGGCTATAGGGGAAGGACAGCCTGAGCTGGGTGGAAGTCACCCTCAGTATCCCTGGGGCATTGGTTCCATGGCTCTGCAGATACCAAGATCTACAGATGTTCAAGTCCCTTAGGTCGTTCACTGTTTCTGTGTCACTAAATAACTGCCCCCGTGGACCCTGAGTCATCCGGTGTATATCTAACACGCCACAAACGCTGCTAAATAAGTATGCATAGTTAAAGGATAATTGTCAAAAAATAAAGGCCTATGTGTTCAGTAAAAATGCATTTTTTTGTTTTTCAAACTCTCCACCTAGGCTGGATGGATCTGTAGATACAGAATATATGGAGGGAGAACCCCAGATCTGGGCTGACTGGGGTAGGAATTGGGAAGTACCTTGAATGGGTGGGCCTCAACGGAGTCTGGAGCCCCGGGTAGAAATTAGGAAGTAGGTGAAAGTTGGCAGGAGCAAGCACTTGCTGAACCTTAACAGGCCAGAGTCTTGGACTGTTGAAGTCAGGATGCTGGCCCCAAAAGGACCTTAGAGATTTGGGGTCTAGTGGCTTTCTGAGTTTGTTGAGCCACAGAATCTTTGCAACCAAAGACTCTGACTAGAGCTAGGCTTCCCACTCTCCACTCACAGCACCCTTGAAGATTGCTGCTACTACCAAAGGGCACCTTCTTCCCAAGTTCTAAACTGTAGCCAGGGCCTTGCAATCCCTGTGGTGTGAAGGCCCCTGGCCAAGAGGTAGCCCTTGTCTACCTCCTTCCTACAGATGAAGAAACTGTGACCTAGAGAGTAGACAAGAGGCAGGTCCTCATAGCCGCTCCCAGGAAGACTCTGAGATGCACAGTCACGTTACCCAGCCTGTGGCAAGTCACCTTCCCTTCCCTCTTGCCAAGGGCCCAGGGCGAGTGGCCTGATGCCATAGGCTGGCCACTCCATAAAAATGGGCTGTGTACTGTGTAGACAGATCCTGCTGCTGTTTAGGATGACAGGGAGCACACCGAGAACACTCAGGAGGTTTAGGAACCTGCAAGAGAGAGGTGTAGTATGGTGGCACACGCCTAGCACTGGGAGACAGGCCCAGATCAGCCTAATCTGCACAACCCTAGGCCAGCCAGGGTACATGGTTAGATCCCTGTCTCAAAAAAATTAAAAAATGGGGCTGGAGAGATGGCTCAGTGGTTAAGAGCATTGCCTGCTCTTCCAAAGGTCCTGAGTTCAATTCCTGGCAACCACATGGTGGCTCACAACCATCTGTAAAGAGGTCTGGTGCCCTCTTCTGGTCTGTAGACATGCACACAGACAGAATATTGTATACATAATAAAAAATAAATAAATAAATATTAAAAAAAATTAAAAAATGAAGGGAGGGTAGGTGGAAGTTGCTGGGGACAAAGGACAAACACCTACTGTAAGTTGTATCAGCGCGGAAATTTGTAAGATAAAGGAAGGTTATATAGTTCAGTGACCAAACGTGATTGCTAGCATGTACGTGAGGTCCTGGATTCAACACTCACCAGCACACATACACACAGAAAGAAACAAGAGAAAAACTTCTCACTCATTTATTCCCTTGCCAGGTTTGCTTCTAGTCTTTTCTCCCAGGTCATTCTGTTTGCCAGTGCTGTTTGCTCAGGCTCAGGGGAAGATGATGGGTAGGAGGCAGGGAAGGGTACTGTGAACTTGAGCATTTGCTAGGAGACTTCCTGCAGAGAGGCCAAAGGACAGTAGGGCCAGCTAGGTCCCTAGACCTGGGGAAGAAGAGGAACCAGGTACCTGTGCTCTACTGATCAGCCCTGGTCCTTTTCCAGCTGTCTGAGTGGTGGCTCAAGACAGCCTATCTCCAGTACCGCCAGCCCGTGGTCATCTGCTCCAGCCCAGGAGTGATGCTGCCCAAGCAGGACTTCGTGGATCTGCAGGGGCAGCTCCGGTGAGTGTCAGACTGGCACAAGGCTGGTCAGTGCCAATGGTCAGGGCCCTGTGGGTTTCTAGAACCCTCAAGTCCTCTCCGTAGGAAACTGGAAAGGCCTTGGCCCAGTGCTTTTACCCTGCCCACAGTCCCCTCTTACAGATGGGAACTGAAGCTCAGAACAATGAGGGGACCCTCTCCCATGGGCACAACTCAGTTAAGAGTTAAAGGCTTTAGAGCCATTCACCCTCCAACCTTGCCCTGAGTCCCTCCCACTCTGCTCAGCTGACCACACTGTGACCTTTATACACAGTCCCCTTTTCCACATTCAGCCATGTCACCTGCCCTGGCCCTTGTTCCAGTTCTACCCGAGATAAAAATATTAGCAGCAGGGATCTCCAGGAGCCTGCCACTCATTACTGCCACCAGCTTCTCTTAAAGAGACTGGGGCAAGAATAGAGAGAAGCCAGGAGGGAGAGGAAGAAAGAAGTGTGGCTCAGTGGTTGGGTGACTGCATGATGGCCTAGCATGCGTCAGGGCTTAGGTCCCATCCCTAGCAGTGCACACACACAAATGACAAAGGGACCAGTGCCTACTGGTTATGGATGGGATTCAGCCCGGGAACTCCAGCCAGCTCATCGTGGAACCAGAGATGACCTCAGGCATTGGGGAATAGTTGGTATCAGCTCGAAGAGTCCTCTTCCTAAACCCAGATAATCCAAGGAGGAAGAGGTTGACAGCAGTGACCTGGGAATATAGACTCAGAAAGAGAAAAGAGCTTAGCAGCAGGATACGTGGACCCTGGAGGGGGCCCTTCTCTATCTCACTAAGGTAGCAAATCCACATAATGACTACTTGAGACCGTGGTTCAGGTCCTTGGTGGATGTCATCACTGGCCCCTTATCTAGCCATAGTGTGTGCCACTGTTGAGGAGCACCCAGGTCCCTCCAGGTCCTCTCCCAGGCAGATACAGCGCTGCCGCCTGAGATGATGAAAAGAAGCTCAGAAGGGCCTCCCACTGCTGTGGGCACCTTGAACTCGGCAGGCCTCAGTCCACTGAGGGGGTGGAGGAGTGACTCCGTAGGTCCTGCCCTTGGCTTATCCTCCTCCTACTCAGGTTCTCCACTGGATGGCCACACAGTTTCACATCTCCACTTCATCCCCTAGGTTCGCTGCCAAACTCATCGAGGGTGTGCTGGATTTCAAGTCCATGATTGACAAGTGAGCGGTCCCGCCCCCACCCTGACTACCTTGCCCACACCTGACTAATACCATAGCCGCCCCTGACTAGCTCTGGCTCTGGACTTCAGTGTGTCAGTCCGGGCACTGAGCTGGCACATGTCATTTTCATTTCCTATTGCCCAGCCTTGGAGAGGTTTGAAGACAGTGGTCAGTGTGAGGACATTTAAGTCTTCTGCTCTCGCTCCTAGGACTTCTGGTGACCTTGTCATCCCAGCCAAACTGATCACAGATGCCTGTGATCTGAAGCTCAGAACGGGGGGTGCGGGGAGTTTGTGAGTGACTCATAAACAGGGCCCTAGTCCTTAGAAAGTTTAGGCTTCAAAACACCCTTATACCCTACTGGCTCCTGCTCATGCTAAAGAGAAGGCCCCTCACCCAGTTCCAAGTAGTACTAGCAGGTGTCTGTCTGTCCCAGCCTCTTCCCCATCCCCTTGCCCAGCGGCCCCTCCCTGTGTCCTCCCACAGCGAGACCCTGCCAGCTGAGTTCCTGGGGGGAAAGCCGCTGTGCATGAACCAGTACTATCAGATCCTGTCCTCCTGCCGTGTGCCGGGCCCCAAGCAGGACTCCGTGGTGAATTTCTTAAAGACAAAGAAGCCCCCCATGCACATAACCGTGGTGCACAACTACCAGGTGGGCACCACTG
Organism: Microtus oregoni; assembly: GCF_018167655.1. NCBI lineage: Eukaryota > Metazoa > Chordata > Mammalia > Rodentia > Cricetidae > Microtus > Microtus oregoni. Next base: position 14,312,821 of record NW_024543084.1, on the reverse strand, counting down.
CCCTTCTGAGGGGCCACAGCTCCTCCCAGCCCAACTCCAGCTCCTCCGCTGCAGCCAAGGCCAGGAGAGGTTGGTGGGCATTCTCAGCCTGAGATTACCCAGGCCCCTTCTCCTCCACGTCTGGCTTCACAGTTCTTCGAGCTGGATGTGTACCACAGTGACGGGACGCCCCTCACCTCGGATCAGATCTTTGTGCAGCTGGAGAAAATTTGGAACTCATCACTGCAAACCAACAAAGAGCCTGTTGGCATTCTCACCTCTAACCACCGCAACACCTGGGCCAAGGCCTACAATACCCTCATCAAAGGTGCCTCCAGGGCAGGGGCTTCCTTACATGCCAAATAGATCCAACATGAGGCTGGGGCAGCCACTGTTTCATTGACCCTCTCAATTTGGAGCTGATGTTACTGGCCCATTTTATAGATGAGAAAACCAAGGCTCAGGTTGGTGAGGCCAGTTTCTTCCCATGAAGTAGCAAGTTGGATTTAGACAAGTGTTGTGGCTGAGGTGCCCTTCTCCATACTCCCTCTACTCCCAGAACCACCCTCATCAAATCCCATACTGGTCATGGGCATAGGCTTCCATACCAGCTCTCCATGTGACCCTGGCTTCTGTGTCTTTAGTATGCCAGGAGCTGGGCCCTGCCCTTTGGGGTATGTAGGGATACTGGTAGGACTTTGTTGAGGGCAAAGCTCTGACCATACATCCCAAACTCCAAGCATGCCCTAGTGGCCCCAAAGGTGGGGAACTCCCCATCCTGCTCAGGGCAGGAGACAGCAGGCTCTGAGGCTCTCTATGCTTACCCCAACTACAGACAAAGTAAACCGGGAGTCGGTAAACTCCATTCAGAAGAGCATCTTCACTGTGTGCCTGGACAAGCCAGTGCCCAGAGTCTCAGACGATGTCTACCGCAACCATGTAGCAGGCCAGATGCTGCATGGTGGTGGCAGCAAGCTCAACAGTGGCAACCGCTGGTTCGACAAGACACTGCAGGCAAGTGAGGACCTGGCGGGGCCACAACCCCAAAGCTTGGTCCCCTCCTTAGGCCCAGCGTCCCCAGCCTCCTGCTTGTAAAGGAGGCTGGGGACGCTGCTGTAATTACCGGCAACCAGCCTGTTATTACCTGGCCTGCATGCCACCGACACCCCCAGCGTAACCCTTCAGCATGTCAGAGACAGAGTGGTGCACTCTGGGGGTGCCTTCCTCATAGCGCAGGTGCAGCAGCGCTGCTGCGGTGGTGTGCTTCTGAGGACCTGCTGTCAGCGCAGGACGGGAGATGGCTTCGGGGACCCTTCCTGTGAGACCCACCCAGAGAGCCACTCTCCAAAGGATCTGATAGGGCTGATAGGATGGGCCCTTTCTCTCCACAGTTCATTGTGGCAGAAGATGGATCCTGTGGGATGGTTTATGAGCATGCAGCTGCAGAAGGGCCCCCCATTGTCGCTCTTGTGGACCATGTCATTGAGTACACGTGAGTCTGCTTACAGCGTCACTCCCCAGTTCCCGATGGCAGGCGGTGTGCAGGTGACAGACCTAGCCTGTGGAGATACTTCACTCTCATTTTCACCGAAGTCAGTCGCTCTCTCTCTCTCTCTTTCTTTTAGAAGATTTTGTTTTGTTTGTTTTTCAAGACAGGGTTTCTCTGTAGCTTTGGGGCCTGTCCTAGAACTTGCTCTGTAGGCCGGGCTAGCCTCGAACTCACAGAGATTTGCCTGCCTCTGGAGTGCTGGGATTAAAGGTGTGTACCACCACCACCTAGTTTAGATGATTTTTTAAAAAATTTTGTTTATGTATTCCATGTGGATGGGTGCTTTGTCTGCATGTGTGCCTGCACACCAGAAAAGGGCATTGGGTCCTACTATAGATGGCTGTGAGCCACCAGGTAACTGCTGTGAATTTAACTCAGGACCTCTGGAAGAGCAGAGCAAGCCAGGACATGGTGGCACGTGCCCTTAACTGCAGGTGGATCTCTGAGTTCTGGGCCATCCTGGTCTACAGAGTGAGTTCCAGGACAGGACAGTCAGGGCTACACAGAGAAACCTTGTCTCAAAAAACAAACAAACAAAAAGAGTAAAGAGGAGAGCAGCCAGTAGCCTTAATCGCTGCTGCAGAGGCTGTAGTTTCTAGTCACACCTGGCTTTGAGTTTACTTCTGGCTCTGTATATCCCAGCGTTATAGCTTTAGACAGGGTTCTTGTTTTCCCCAGACCCATAGTCTCTATTTTGTTTTGAAACAGAGTCTCAGCCAGGCAATGGTGATGCACGCCTTTAATTCCAGCACTCAGGAGGCAGAGGCAGGTGGATCTCTGTGAGTTTAAGGCAGCCTGGTATACAGAGTGAATTCCAGGACAGCCAGAGCTTTACACAGAGAAAACAAACCAAAAAAAAAAAAAAAAAAAAAAAAAAAAACAGAAGAAGAAAGAAACGGGGTCTCACTATAGCCTGGTTGTCCTTGAACTCGTTAAGTGATCCAGGCTAACCTCAAACTTACAGAGATCCACACACTTCTGCCCCTGAAGCCAGGACACTACATATGCTACCACACCTGGCTTCCACCAGGCATCTTGAAAGCTGGGGTGAAGTCAGTCTTCACAAGAGCTAACCCAGGATTTCTGAACCTCCTACCCCTAGCTTCAGGAACTCATCTTCCCCTCCTCAGTCCTAGGGGCACTGGGGCTTCAGTGACACTGGCATGAGCCTAAAGCCCCCCTGTCCCACGCAGAAAAAAGCCTGAGCTTGTGCGGTCTCCTATGGTGCCCTTGCCCATGCCCAAAAAGCTGCGGTTCAACATAACCCCTGAGATCAAGAACGACATCGAGAAAGCCAAACAGAACATCAGCATGTGAGTGCATGGCTGTGTCCTGTCGGGGAGGGCCAGCCACAAGGCTTCCAGGTGCCTGCTTCTCACCCATGCCTCCTGCACCTCCCACCCCAGCATGATCCAGGACCTGGACATCACCATACTGGTATTCCATCACTTTGGAAAGGACTTCCCCAAGTCAGAGAAGCTAAGCCCTGACGCCTTCATCCAGATAGCCCTGCAGCTGGCATACTACAGGTGCACCTGATCACCTGCCCCACGGAGGAGGAGGGGAGGGGAGTTTCAGGCAGCCATGTAGAGAGGGGCCATACTGAGATCCACCTCCCATCCAGGATCTATGGACAGGCATGTGCCACATATGAAAGTGCCTCTCTGCGTATGTTCCACCTGGGCCGCACTGACACCATCCGCTCAGCCTCCACAGACTCACTGGCCTTTGTCAAAAGCATGGATGACAGCAATGTGCCGGTGAGCGGTCTGGGGCAGGGTGGGTAGGCCGTGCTGGTCATCCTTTTCTCTTCACCCTTTCTGTGCAAATGGATTGCGCCCCGATGGTATTCCAGCCCCAAGGTGGGCAAAGGGAACTTAACAGAAGATGGAGCCATGAATTTAGTTAGTTCTGAGCTTCCTGGCACCCAAGGCGAAACCATCTCTCCATCTGTTCATAAGAGAAGCCGGCCAGCCCTCTGTCCACTCACATCAGCAGCGAGTGCTGGGCTCTGGAGAAGGAGGCCATGGTGGTTCAGTACTTGCTGTGGTGTTGGGTGCAGAGTGAGCTGCTAACAAGGGAGAGGAGGGACAGCACTTCAACTTCCTGTTTTCCACCCCACCCCCAGGAGCAGCAGAAAGTGGAGCTGCTTCGGAAGGCCGTGCAGGCCCACCGAGCCTACACTGACCGAGTAAGTGAGCCCTGGTCTCCTTCCTTACTATTCATTACCACCCCTGCTTGTCTGTCTGTTCTCTAGAGCCCCTGGGAATCTCACTATTTTAAATTAATATCGCTGGGCTGGAGAGATGTCTTGGTGGTTAAGAGCACTGACTGCTCTTCCAGAGGACCTGTGTTCAATTCCCAGCACATGGCAGCTCACAACTGTCAGTAATCGGGATCCAACACCCATCACACAGACATACATGCAGATAAAATACCAATGCATGCAAAATAAATTTAAAAAGTAATTAATATTACAATTTGAAAGTTGGTGAAACCAGGGTCAACCTAGCCACTGCCCTGTCCCAGTTCCATGATGGCATTGAGCACATGCCCTCCCCTCCTGTCTCGTGTTGTGCACGCTCCCTGATGGCCCAGCAGATGGCATCTCTCCTGCTCTCCAGCAGCTGAGGCTGCAGCTCGACAGGTGGTGGTCTGAGCATTAGTAGGTACAGTGTGTCCATGCTACAAGCAAGGCACACATAGACACTGCCTGTCATACGAAGGGCACACTGTCCCGTCTTACTCCACATGCACAGACGCTGCCCTGTTAAACACAGTGCAGACCCCACCTGACCTTGTTCCATGGCATACATGGACACTGCTCATCTTACACGCGGACACTGAACCAACCGCTCATTACCAGAGCTCATGTTTGGTTTGGTTTGTTGTTTTCAAGACAGGGTTTCTCTGTGTAGCCCTGGCTGACCTGGAACTTGCTCTGGAGACCAGGCTGGCCTCAAACTGAGAAGATCCTCCTGCCTCTGTCTCCCAAGTGCTGGGATTAAAGGTGTGATCCACCACCACTTGGTAAAAGCTTGTTTTAAGTCCTGCACTGTTCTGCTTCCCCGGCCAGTTGTCTATTCCTCTATGGTCCTAGTTTCCCCATCTGGGAGGTGAGGGCTCTTCTACCTGGACACCTTGACCTCATGTTTCCGAGAGACCAGTGTCACAGACTCCTGAGGAGAGCAGGGATGTGACCCTGCAGCACCCGCCTCTTACAGTTCCCCCTCCCACAGGCAATCCGAGGGGAAGCCTTTGACCGGCACCTCCTGGGTCTTAAGCTGCAAGCCATTGAGGACCTTGTGAGCATGCCTGACATCTTCATGGATACCTCCTATGCCATTGCTATGCACTTCAATCTTTCTACCAGCCAGGTAGGCCACCGCCTTAGGTGCCCCCAGGGTAGGGTTAGTAGAACCCACTGGCAGGGGCTGGAGTGATGGCTAAGAGCACTTGCTCTTCTTCCAGATGACCCAGGTTCAGTTCCCAGCACCCTCATCAGGTTATTTACAACCACCTATAACTTCAGTTCCGGGTTAGCTGATGTCTTCTGGCCTCTGTGGGCACACACATACATGTGGCACACATACCCACGCTCAGGCATACACATATATAAAATACGAATAACCTTTAGAACCCACTGGCAGCTGGACCTTAGGGGTAATGTGGCCCACACAGGTCACCATAGACTCATTGCCAAAGCAACTGAGTTCCCAAGCAGGAGCTCAGGGTGGGAACGCTGCTATGACAAGGATGGGAAGGCTTAGGCCTCTCAGAGAATTGGTTCCATTTGTAATTGACTCCCTGATCAATACCAACTAACACGTGCTGAGTGCTGGGACACAGCTGGGGACGAGCCACAGTCCCAGGAAACTCCCCAGATCTGTGGAGCACAAGCTGGGAGGCAGTGCTGGGGGCCAGAGGAGCACAGAGGGGCACCACTGCTCTCTCTAGGAATGTGAAGGAAAGCTCACCCCATGGAGAAAAGGAAAGAGCTGGGGGGAGTGGATACAGAGGCAGACTGGTACACCAAGGGGCAGGAGGGCCACCGTAGGCCTGGCCATGAGAACCTTGAACCTGCTGTCCCCAGGTGCCTGCCAAGACAGACTGCGTCATGTTCTTCGGCCCCGTGGTCCCAGATGGATATGGCATCTGCTATAACCCCATGGAAGCCCATATAAACTTTTCTGTGTCAGCCTACAACAGCTGTGCTGAGACTAACGCTGCCCGCATGGCTCACTACTTGGAGAAAGCTCTGCTGGACATGCGTAGCCTACTACAGAACCACCCCAGGGCCAAGCTCTGAGCCCAGGCCAAGGCCTGCCAGTACTACAACCACGCCTTCTTTGGGATGGACACCTGCCATGGCTGTTCCTTGGTTCCTGTGCCCTCCAATTTGACTGAGCCAGGGAAAACCTCTAGCAGGGCCCCAAGGTCCAAGCCAAGTGCCTTCCAGGTCCTGTCCTCAGCATCTGCCATAGTCCAAGTGCCAGGGTTGAGTTCAGCTCACCACCATGAGCCCCAGGGAACCAGGCTAGCCCATCTCTTAGAGCTGGGGCTGTGAAGAGCCCCTTTCCTCAGCCCTGGCCAGCCACTACCGTCTCCACGGCCAAGCTGAAATGTGTCACCTATGAACGCCCAAGGACCAGGACTCAGAGAACTATCTCACGCTGAGGCTCTCGGCCCCCTGAGGCCTCGCCTCCATCACCCACCTCGAGGTGCCATCTCCCAGTTGCTACGCTCTTTCTGGTGACTCCTGCCCCAGCCTTCTTGCTTCCATTCAGCTTGTCCAAAACTACGTTCATGGTTCATATGTGAATATTCCAGGTGATCAATAAAGAGAAGTGCTGGTGAAGACGAGCTTCAGCTGGGGGGGGAGTAGAGGCCAAAGACCTGGCCTTGCCACCCTAGGTGTCTCTGGTTCTGAGGGCGGCTGTCCAAATGGCCAGTGGGCCAGCACACTCCCAGGGAAACCAAGAGTCCTCACCAGGGGTGGTGCCAGACCCTAGTGGGTCTCTAGTGGGTCTATTTCTACAGCACCCTCCTCCTGGCTTCCCAAGTCCATAGCTAGTGGGGTGCTACAGACCTGAAAGCCGGTGCAGCTCCTGCTCTGAACTCATCAGGATGGGTAGTGAAGCAGGGCCCCCATCATTGGAGGCAAAAGCCTAGGGAGTCAGCCACCAGCTCAGAGCCATGGATTGTCCCCAGCCCTGATACCTGCTAGAGGGTACATATCCTGCCCACGACCCTGGGTACACATGTGCTTGGAATGCAGGCCTGAGAGGCTGTCACATCTGTGAAGAAAGTGCTTCATGGCCTGACTGACCTGTGTGTCACCTGCCCTGTGGCATGGACCAGTTTTCCCATGAAACCTGTTCAGAAGAGCTAATGTCACTGTGCCACTAAATGGCACAACTAAAGGTCTCAGCGCAGTCTCACACCACACCCACGAGCTGTTCCAGGGCAGCAGGTGTACAGAAAGGAGCTCTCAGGGTGTGGCCCCAGAGAAGAGCTGAAGCCCAGGCAGGGCTCACTGTAACTTAAAAGACTGTGACAACAATTTCAAGTCCAAGATACATCCTTTCTCCTGGGGTCACTACTAGTCAGAAGTACTAACTGTTAAGATTCTACCCTCCTCCACCATGTGAGGACCATGGTAACCTCCCATACCCCCTCACCCAGAGGGTGCGGCTGTGCACCTTGGCATAACCTGCCAGGAAAGGAAACCACCTGCTTCAGGACAGCCTGTGCTCACTCGGTCCTGCAAGGCGTCTGGCCACCTGTACACACTGAAGCAGACAGCACAAGCGATGCTGACCGTGGAACCACTGTGAAGGGCAGATACTCCCCAGTCCTCAAGACTATTCTGAGCCGGGCGGTGGTGGCGCATGCCTTTAATCCCAGCACTCGGGAGGCAGAGGCAGGCGGATCTCTGTGAGTTCGAGACCAGCCTGGTCTACAAGAGCTAGTTCCAGGACAGGCTCCAAAGACACAGAGAAACCCTGTCTCGAAAAACCAAAAAAAAAAAAAAAAAAAAAAAAAAAGACTATTCTGTAGAGGAACCCTTGGCCAGGGCTAGCCTCTACCAGGCAGGGAGGGCGTCTGACGGGAGCACAGACATGATTATTCTGGGTGACAGACTGTGGTGACATAGGCACCAGAGGCTGGCAAGCCCCTGTGGCAGATATTGAGGTCATTCAAACCCTCACTTTCAGGGCTAGAAGGGACTGAGTATCCTGGAAATGCTTATGGCTTCAGGGCCTTACCACATCCCTGTCCCAGAGGGCCACCCCCCACCATGAGCTCAGTTAATGTGTACTCAGTCTCCAGAGTTTCAGATTTTATTTTAAAACAATAGTAAACAATTTCATTTATTTTCTTAAACCACCTCACACTTGGCTTGTCTCAGGCAAAAAGTAAAAAATAAAAATCCTAGGGGAAGAAGAGGGAACATGACTGACCTACCTCTCTAGAAACCAGCCCTGGCCCTGGCATCTCGAGGGGCTTGGACACAGCCTTTAACAAACACGAAAGGAAAGCACCAAAAACTTGTGCTTCAGCAGCAGGTTAGGAACCTCCACAAAGAAAAGGGGGGGGGGTGTCAAACACAGTCCCCAGGGGCTGCTTCAGTTCTGGAAGCATCTCCACAACCGTGGCAGGGCAACTCAGAGAGAGGCCCGAAGAGGGACCCCTTGCAGCTGGGCAGGTGGGGATCAGAGAGCCCACACCCAGGCAGCCTCCAGGGTCAACCCACACAGGTTTCTAGCCTCCAGGGCAGGCCAGAAGGACAGGGAGAAATCCAGAGCACACGGGGCAGCTGATGGGGGAGGGTGTCAGCACGGCCACACTGCCAGAATCCTAGCTCCTGGTTCCTGCTTTGTTCAAGTGGGAATGAAGACAGATGCTACTGGATGGCCAGACAAAAGGAGCTGTAAACGCTTGGGTGTGCTTACCCATATGTGCAGGCTCTTTTGTCGGGAAGGGATTACTGTCTTGGGGATAGAGGACCAGAGAAAGCCCTTGTGATGTTGGGTTGATATAGGGAAGAACACAATGACAGCAGCCGACAGACGGGTGCTCACTCTGGGCCCTGCCCCCAGACAAGGAAACACTGACAAGGTTCTGGAATGGCAATGGTGGCAGGGAGAGCAGGGGATGCTCACTCATGGGCTCCAGGCCCCAGGGCCCCACTCAGGTCCAACAGGAGGCAGGCTATCCAACCTGTGGCTCAGGGCACGGCCTGGGAGCTGACCTGGGCCCCTCTGTACACAGGGCAGCCACCGCAGAGCAGCCTCTTCAGCCCAGACTCCATAATCCCAAAAAATAAATAGTGTGCACTCGCCACCTGGAGTTCCTGGTTTCAAGACCAGAGGACCGAGCCCCCGTGCTCTATCCAACCCAGGGCCCATGCCAAGAGCACTTTCCACCCAGTCAGGAGCGGACAGCAGCAGAGCCAGGGTCTCTGGCCATGTGACCCACAGAGAGCAGGCCCTCCCAGGGTCCTCACTGAGGGCCTGACTCAGCCCTTTGGTCCACCATGTCCATTAAAATTAAAGTAAGAAAGAAAAAGGCTCCACTTGGTGACTTAGGTCTGTAGAGGTCTCTGCTTCACCCCTCCATCCATCATCATGTCCATCCATCATGCAAGGCATGGTACAGGCCAGATTCGGAGGCTTGACCCAGCAACACCCACCAGTCACTGCAATTTTGTTCCCAGCTTGCGTTGTCTGTTCCTGCAAAATGGGACTGGCTTAGATGTGGGGATGCCTGGTATTGAGTGGCAAGCCCCACAGTTATTCTCCCTCCCTGCTCAGTCTCAACGAGACAGGTCAATGCCCAACCATACCCACCCTGGCCAAGGCCAGGGCAATCAGAGCTCCTGCCATGGGCTGGAGCCTGAAGAGGGCCAGCATTAGGCTGGGCTGTATCATGATGGCCCAGGTTTGGAACTCAGGAATTGAGTAAGGGGATGGCAAGATAGGGCTGGGTCAAGACGAGAAAGGTCAGTGATACTTGTCTGGGTCTGTCTATTTGTGGGGAGTTCTGCTGCTACCCCCAAAGCAGCTACAAAAAGGTGGTATGCTCTTCTGGAGGTAGGTATGCAAGCAGAGGAAGGTATACTCAAGGGGGCTGCCTGGGAGGAAGCATCTACTTGGAGGGACACAGGAAGAATCACCGCTGTGCTCTGGAGGGGGCTAGCTGAGGCTCAGACGTAACAGTGCTCAGGTAAGGTACCTGCACAATTAGAAAGTTAACTGTGGCCCACAGGGCCCTGGTGTGATGTGGCCCCAGCCCTTCCATCCTCACAGATCCCTGCTGCTTTGACCACCAGGAGGGTGGGAACATGGCTGTCTCACTGTGCTCAGCCCCTGCACAGAGCCTGACACGGAGCAGGTGCCAGGGAGAGCAGAGGATGAAGGCAGGTGGCAGCTGGCAGGAAAGCAGGGCTGAGCAGGGCTGGCTACTCTGGAGCCAGGTGGGGAGCTGAGCCTGAGGCATCTGGGGCCTTTCTGTCACTAATGGGATTGCCCTGCCCTAACCCTCAAATCCCCTTACCTCATGGATCCCAGGCTTTGCCCTCAAGCTCATTAGGATAATGTGGACCTTGATGTCCTAACACTTCTCCTAGCTGCCAGATACACACTGCCCACACTGCCCAGTAGCATCCTCTGGAGCCTGACCTGCCTCAGCTCTGCTCAGAGTTTAGGGAGCGGCTGGCCTGCACCTTTGAAGAACTCCACCCCAGACTGGGGAAGAGTTAAGTAGAAGAGTATGAGTCAGGAGACACCGAAGTCCAGCTTTGCCCTGACTTGTGCTCAGCTTCGAGATGGCCCAGTGTACCCGAGCCTACCAGCTAACAGAGCTGAAGAGTTCTAGGACAGCCACACTCATTGTGCCCTGAAAACCCGAGGCCCAGCTCTGTGTCTGTGCTGGGGAGGATGAACGCTCACATTGGGCCAGTGTAACCAGCTCCCCACCCACTCACAGACAGAGCCCAGGCAAGTGGCTCCCTCCTCTCTGGGCCTCACTTTTTCCATTTGAAAAAACTGGTGCATAGAGGAATTCTGGGTCAGAATGGAAGCAAGTATCTAGCTTTGGAGGAACCTTCCAAATGGAGGACAGTGTGGAGTGACTGCTGTCCCCTGAACTCACCTGGCTTCTGCCCTGGTTACTGTGTACTCAAACCAGAGCACATTGGGAATGAGGCTCGTGTCCCGGATGAGTAAAAACTCGGAGATGGGCCTGGAGAGACAGATACCCAAAAGCCAGGGCCATGGTGAGGGCATGAGCCTACCACCAAGCCAGATATCCCAACAGTTCCTGGAGCCCTCCAGCCTCCTCCACTGCTCCATGAGACTCTTGCTGCCTCCTGAGTCTCTAAGTGCAGAAGCAAGGACAGATGATGGCACTCTGGCTGCTAAGCCTGAGAGGCCCAGAAGCCCCTGGGGGAGGCGACAGCAGGAGAGTGGGTGTTACAGCCTCATGCCACCAGAGGTCCAGGCACTGGGCCATCCCGGACACCAGGCTTTCCAAAGATGGTCACACCTGCAGGAGGGGCAGGGACAAGGTGCTGGGAAGGGATGGGGAATTGGTTACCAGGCTGCTATCCTGGGGAACAGTGGGGTGAGGACTTCTTGGGTGAAGATGAACCAAGCGATGGCCATGAGGCTTCCAGCAATACCCCCATAGAGTACCTGGCTCCAGGTGTGGTACAGCAGGTAGACCCTGTGATAAGGCCAGAAGGGAAATTCATGAGAACCAACCAGGGATGGGCTTGCACAATAGCCTTGCCCTCGGCCCCTGGGTGTGCAGATGTGAAGACTCAAATGGAAGAGGCACTTTCAGAATTGCGACAGAGATGCAGGAGCAGCCCATGCATCTCCAGACCTGCCTCCTTCCTGGCCAGTCCTTAAACTGGAGCCTGTCTTCAAGGGTGCACCCCTCCTACCCCCGCCCCACCAGGAAGCTGGGGACAAATGGCTAATACAAGAAGCTGCTGTTGCAACTTACCCTGCTGTTAGACAGGGCAGCTGGAGCCTCTGGGCCCAGGGGCCACAGAGACTATTCAAAAGAGACCAAGATCCTAGCAGGACCCCAGTGGGCAGGCTGCAGGATGGGGCTCCTCCCTTCATACCTGCTATAAGAGACGAGAAAGGCTGCAGTGAGGAGCCCCAGGGAGAGCAGGTGCCTCCACAGCAAGTCCAAGAACCTGGCGTTATTTGTCTGATGCATTCTGGAAAAAGAGGTACATCAGATAGTCTCAGCCCACAGCCTGAACAAGGGCCTCCCAACAGCCCCCGGGCAGGGGTGGGAGTGGGGCAAGAAGCTCACCTTAAATACAGGAACAGGAAGGAATAAACAGAGAAGAACCACATAAACTGGGAGTGGCTGGAGGGCATCCCGTACTTAGTGCCCACTGCCGTGTGTGGGCCTGGGGGAGAAGAAAAGAACAGGGCTTTATGGGAGGACATGGGCTTCCTCATAATGTCCAACATGAAGCCCTGGGTCCTTGAACTCCCAGCCCTACCTCCACAGGGCCGAGGCTCCTGGATGACGTGTTTGATCAGCCAGTTGACACCTTCATTGAGTCCCAGGCCCCCGAGGAATGAAATCTGCTGGGAAAAATGGGCACTCAGTTGGGCCTCTGCATACCTTCTGGCTGCCACCCAATTCCCATGATCATGGCCTCTGATTGGACAGCTCAAACCATGAGTAAACAACTAGGAGACCCTATAACCTTGCAGACCAAAAGAGGGTTCTGGGCAAAAAGACTGAAAGAGGGTGGGGCCGGAACTCACCGTGTGTAGCTCCCGCTTGAATATGATGAGGGTCAAAAAACCAACAATAACAAAGATAGGGCTGAGGCTCAGGTAGGCAAGGATGTGGCCAAAGAGATCACCTGTAGGGACAGAGGAACAGGATGAGACAGGGCATGGGTATCAGAAGAGGGGTCAGTTCTCTGAAAGTCAGCAGGGCCTAACAAAAGAGGCGGTCCCAGAGTGCAGAGCCACAGCCATGGACCCTGGTTGATGGAAGGGGTGCATCACCAACCAGGAAAGATGCCTCTTTGCCCCCATCTTACAGAAAGAACTAAGTCTCAACATGGCTATGTGCCTTGCTCAAGCAGCATAACCTGAGAGAGGTGGAACCTGGATGAACCCTAGTCTCTGGCCTGGTCTAGAGACCATACACATCACTCTGTCAGAGGGGGAGTCTGAACCCCAAGGTCCAACATGCTGCACATTTCTGGGCTGCAGGTGGGGCTGGGTCTTCTGGAGAAGTCTGTGCTCTTCCAGACACCAGATACAGAGAGAGGCACTCAGGAGCCTCCAGTGGAGCCAGCTCAAAGTGGCCACCCACAAAGTCAACAGATTCTCAGAGCCTTGCCGCAGTAAGACATTGGTTTTTCCACTCCTGCTAAAGACTGGATGGACCAGGTGAGGACCACTGGCCTCTCTGAGGGTCAGAGGCTGATGCTAAGAGTACAGTCATGGTCCCTTGCTCACAGGCAAGGCTTCAAAGGCCACTCACCATGGAGACCAAGTGGCTGACTAAGGAACCATCGTTCATTTCCTGTAGCAGCCTGAGCTGCTTGCAGGAACTCAGGTAAGGACTTTACCTCCCTAGACCACCACAGTCTCTCCTGTGTGTGTGTGGGGGGGGGGGGCATCTTCCCCACAGCTGAGAAGAAGCGGTGTAAAAATGCCTAGCATGGTCTCTGTCACACAGGGTACTCCCACAGTGGGGCTCACAGAGGCTGGGGGTACCCAGTATGGGAAATGGCACATAGCAGCAGCCTGGCCTTATACAAGCAGGCAGGTTCCCACAGAGGGCAGAGAGAAGATTCCAGGCCTTAAGAGATAGATGCACATATTTCTTACCTGACTTAAGTTGGCCAGTAACCCAAGTTCAAAGGCTCATGTTGCCATGGTCCCACTAGGGAATACTGAGTGAGTGCCCACCCTTCTCTGAGCCCATGTCTCCCCAGGCCTGAGGTTCTGACACTCACAACTCAAATGGTAATGGCTGGGCCATGAGAACAGGGCATGGCAAGGGCCCCTGAACCTCTGACCAAATCTTCAGGTTGCCTTACAGCAAGCAAGACCTTCAGGCTCCCTGTACCCACTGCTAGGGACCCTGGCCTCCCTTCCCCTGTCCTCGGGAAGCGTTTTCTTAGGCCCCACCTACCGGGCTCTGCACAGTCCTGGCCCACTTCCCCCCAGCCTCTGCTCCAGTTGCAGGACGGAACTCCAGGTCCCCGAGCACACTGTGCTGTCCTACTTCTGCACCCAAGCACACGTGGGCTCCTCCACATGGGCTGCGGCCTAGGGGAACTCAACAAACCAAGCAAAGACCCAGCACAGCCCCAGACCCCATAAAGCCCTCAGCCTGAGACAGGCCTGCGTCTGGGCCAAGGCTCACGAGCCACTAGTTAGATAGGTAGCTGGGGATGGGTGCCTCTCTCTGCACGCTTACACTTCAGGTCTCATTAGGTAGTGACCATGTCTCTGCACCCCACTATCCTCTGAGTGGAGCAATGTATGACACCCCACAGGGATCAGACACCACGTTAAACAGGTAAAGGGAGTGTGTTCAGTATATAGAGGGGTGCATGTAGAGCAGGGGTTCCCGGGGGTGCAGAGGGCTGGACTTCACCAGATGCGCCAGGCTCAACCACGGGCATCACACAAGGCCTGCACATGTCATGGTGTTCTCAGTGGCAGCTGCCTTCTCATCTGTAAGGTCTCGAGCCCTCCAAGAAGCTACTCTGAAGCCAGGGAGGGAAAGTCAGGAAGGTGTGGAGGCCTCAACCAAGTCTCTCCCCTTCTCCAGGCCTGGTTTCCCTTCTCTGGAGCAGAGACTTTCCACAGAGCAAGAGTGCAAGGCCTTCGCCATTCCAAACCCAGAGCCGGCTCAAGGCCTAGCCCTTGGGAGATGCGAGGCGATGCAGAATGAATGAATGAGTGGATGGATGGATGGTGAACAGGCCTGACCCTGGGTGGAACTGCCACACCTTAAGTATAGCCAGCACACCCAGAGGCAAAGTTCTCCCTGCCTGTGGCCCTGTGCTCTCCCTTCCCCGAGTCAGAGGTCAGCAAGGGGCCCTCAGCTGCTCAGCAACCAACATCTACCCAGGGAGGGTGCTAGATAGCAACTACAGGTAATTTACTGAGTGCTCGCCACAGCGAACAGGCTAGGCCCTGTGCCAGCACCTCTTAGGTCTGTGTTCATTGAGGCACACGGCATTACAGAAAGGAGACACTGTTCTTGAGCCACTTAGAAGATGAGGTGACGGGAGTGGTGGCGCCTCCGCCCCCGCACCGAGGGAAACGTCTCAGCCAAGGCCTAAGCTCCGTACCACTCTCTACGGAGCCGGAACTTCAGAACCGTGGCTAATGGACCTTCCCACCAGAGAGGCGGGCACTCCCAGAGGCGTGTCGGATGGAAGCTCAGACAAGTCAAGCTCCGGGGGCTCTGTGGCCCCTGGGTAGCTAGCCTCTGCCCCGCTGCTCAGGGCGTGGAGCCAAAAACCCTCCCAAACCTGGCCTACTTTTGTAGGCTCCCTGAAGCAGCGAGCTTTCTCCAGCAAGCAGCCCTCAGCACCGTGAAGGAAACTGGCAACTCCCTGCACGCCCGAGCAGGAGTGCGGCCTCTCTGGCTCAGGAGAGGGCGGGGCACAAGGGACAAGGTCTAGGACCAGATCCTTGCCCGCCCCACCCAGAGACCTCTGGCCCAGGACAGTCCACTAGCACCCCGGGACCCCGGAGAGCGACTTGGCCGCGCAGCCGCAGAGTGCACAAGCCAGGCGCTCACAATTTCGCCCAGCTCATCGCCGTTTCACTGCGCCTGCGCGGCGCGCGCGCCGGCCGAGCCCCTCCATGGCTCGCTGTTTGACAGTTCCCATCGCGGTCCTCCTGCGCCCCCAGGCCGGCCCACGCCGCCCAGAGCGCCCCGGGCTGGGGTGCCGGCTCCCGGAGATCGTCCTCCGGCCCGGGGCCGCTTCTTACCTGCAGGGTATTCGACGTGGGTGAGGGTCACCGGCAGCCATGAAGCGGGGAGCGAGCACTGTCCGTCCGCTGCCATCTTACCCGGAGACCGGGCTTGGCCGAGCAACCAATGGGGAGCAAGGGGGGCGGTGGTCCTGACCTATCACGCCGGGGAGGCGCCACGCACCCAATCCGAGGCCGATTGCAGGTAGTGGCGCAGCCATTCAGGGTGCAGGCCGTGAGGCTGGGCCGCGCGGCGAATCAGAGAGCGGGGACCCTCGCAGCTTTGCCAGTGTCCAATCCTGGGCGAGCGCAGGTAGTTATCTAGCCAATCAGGAGAACGGAGGGCTCCATCGCAGGACAGAGTGCAGAACAGCCAATCAAAAGGTAAGCCTGGGTCGGAGTGTGCACAGGACTAGCCAATCAGGCGTTATCTCGGGGGGCGTGTTGTGCTTTGGTGGGAGCTTTGGTTCTGCTGGCACCTGCTCCCAGAGTAAAGGCTTCGCGCAACCCTGATCCCGGTGGAAAGGGAGCCTCAGCACCACCGGGTCTGAACCGACCCATTTTGAAAACAAAAGTGAGTGTGTCACTGTGAAGCCCAGACTTCTCTTAGCATTGTTTTGCCTCACTGTTCCAGCCCATAAACGTAAATTGAGGCAAAAGACCTAGAGCGAAATTTTTCTGCCTTTAACTGACATACAGGAGGTACAGGTCTGCAAAGGAGCCTTTTTGTTAACTCCTGGGACGGAGCACATACGAGGCGTCTTAGATGGAATGCTACTGGTTCCATCAATTACGCTATGTAGTAAGTAAGGCCACTTGGGAATATTTTTAGTAAGTCCAGATGTTCCATGTACCCGTCTCTGTTTTTCCAAAACATTCTTGAGGAAGCAGCCACACCTCCCACCCACAGTCTAGGCCAGTTATTCTGTCTCCAAGCCTTTACCTATGCCGTTCCTCTGCTTGGGGTGGGCACACACACTCCTGCCCCATTTCCTGGCTCAGTCTGGTTTGTCAGTTCATACTTACAGGTTCCCAAGGTTAAGAGAAGCCAGAAGATCTCTGTGAATTCGAGACCACTGCGGGCTGCCTCAAAAAACAAACAAACAAAAAACCAGAGGGGGTCTCCAGTGCTCTCCTACAGTTGAACCCGCTTTGCCTGCCTCGTCTCTGCTGCATTACAAGACACAGTAACTATTTCCTTGTCTGTCTCTGCCAGAAGACAATGGTTCCCTGACCTGAGCATCGCAGCAGGTACAATAAAAAGGCAGGTCCCTGGATCTGTCTGGGGCCTGGGTCAACCCAGTAGATCTGATACAAGTGATTGTAACTCCACCTGAAAAAAAAATAGGCAACTTACATCCAAAACCTGGCCCAACCCACACAGACTTGTCGCGTATTTGATAAATGTCAAAGTACGAGTACCTGATAGATGACCTAGAAAACATATTTAATGAATAAGATGGTACTTGGGAGGTGGAGTCGGAATACAGCAAAGCGGTCATTCGCTAGAGTGGTGTAGTTTGGCAGACTGCAGAAGCCAGGCCCGAGGTTAGTCTGAGTAGGCTGGGGAGATCAGGAAACCCCTGCCCCCAGCTGTTTCAGCTTCCCCTCCACCTCCACAGCCCAGCCTGAACTTGTCTGGGTCAGCTGGCCTCACCTCTTTGTCACCTGCCCTCAGCGCTCTTAGGTGCTGCCATTTTTAGCCTCTGAGAGAAAGGTGTGAAGAATGGCTGTGGGCTTCCTAGAATAGTTCTCTGAGACAGGGCGCTGTGGGCGGTCAGGCTGCCTAGCCCCTCCTCCACAGGCCCACAGAGGCAAAGTCCCTGACACACAGGGAGAGCGGTCCTGAGGAAGTGACGAGTGAGGAGCTGAAGAAGTGTGGGAGTTATGGGGTGAGTTTCCGGCAGAAGAGAGCACATATCACTGTCTTGTGGCCCAGCCTGGCTGTGCAGAGGAACCAGGATGCTGGGGGAGGTGAGCTGGACCACTGAGGCGCTGAGGGCCGGCAAGGTGCTGAAGATAGGGAACTCTAGATAAGTTGCTTTGCTTTTTTTTCTTCCTTCCTTCCTTCCTTCCTTCCTTTTTTAAAGGCAGGGTCTTACTATGTAATCTTGGCTGGCCTGGAACTCGAACTCATTATGTAGATGATATGTAGGCTGATCTTGAACTCGGAGACCTGCCTGCCTCTGCCTCACAAGTGTTGAAGCTAAAGGTGTGTGCCACTACACCCAGCCTGCTTTTACTAATTTTTTTTTTGTTTTTTCGAGACAGGGTTTCTCTGTGGCTTTGGAGCCTGTCCTGGAACTAGCTCTGTAGACCAGGCTGGTCTCGAACTCACAGAGATCCGCCTGCCTCTGCCTCCCAAGTGCTGGGATTAAAGGCGTGCGCCACCATCTCCTGGCTTTTGCTAATTTTTTAAATGATTTATTTATATATTATGTATACAGTGTATTCCTGCACACCAGAACAGGGCACCAGATCCCACTAGAGATGTTTGTGAGCCACCATGTGGTTACTGGGAACTCAGGACCTCTGGAAGAACAGCCAGTGCTCTTACCCTCTGAGCCATCTTTCCAGCCCCCACTTTTGCTAATTCTTTATGAAAGTGTTTAACTGGTTGGCTTGTCCTAAAAGTATAGTGCCTGAGAGGCAGAGGAAGGAGGATGGAATTCCAGGCCATGCTGCATAGAAAGGTCCAAAGACTTGATCTACAGAATGAGACTTTGTCTCAGAAAAGAAAGGATGGGTCAGATGGAGCATCCTGTAACCCCAGGAGGACTGGGAGTTCAAGGTCATTCTCAGGCCACATAGTGAGGTCTTGGGATGCATGAGAATCCGCCTCAAAAATAGAAGGAAAAAATACAAACTGAAAGCCAACTTGTGTGTGAATGTGACTTTGATGCTAGTCCTGGTGGTATACACTCATAATCTCTTCACCTGGAAAGCTAAGGCAGGAGGAGTCGGAGTGCAAAATCAGCCATATATATGAGCATATATGACATTCTTACAGCAAGTTCCAGAAACCAGATGGATATAGGTCATTGTGTTTCAGAAGCTAAACATAATTGTGTAAGAGTCCCCCAGATAGTTTGGCAGTGGTGGTGCACACCTTTAATCCCAGCACTTGGGGGACAGAGGTAGGTGGATCTCTGGGATCTCTGTGAGTTCAAGGCTAGCCTGCTCTACAAAGCAAATTCCGGGACAGCCAAGGCTACATGGAGAAACCAAACCATGTCTCAAAAAAAAAAAAAAAAGGGTTTCCCAGAGAGGGGTGGCCTGTGCAGTCACTCTGGGTGGCATTTAATGCTACACATGGCATGCTTGGTTTGCACCTACTGTGAGCAAAACCATGCTTTGCACGTTTGGCTTCTCCCACTGGGCACTGCCTAGGAGTTGTTCATGCTATCACCTGGCCTTGCTGTGTGCTGTCTCCGGTGTGAACTACTAGTTTACTTCCCATTTGACTCCTGGAAGACGTGTGGGACCAGGGCAGCCATCTCAAGTGTGGGCTGAGCTAAAGTTCCCATATGGGTCTAGAGAGGTCGGTAAACCCATTGGTATCTTTGGTGTGCCTGAGTGTGTTGCTGAGACACTGCAGGGTCCCCTGACATGGCAGAGGTGACAATGTTAGACCCGCTATAGATGAGGGGCTCTGCCTCCCACTTCTCCCTCTGAGAGGAGAGTTAGACCAATGGCATCTGAAGTCCTTCTGATTCACCCATAAGATGCTTCTCCTGGACTGGAGAGATGGCTCAATGGTTAAGAACACTGGCTGCTCTTCCAGAGGTCCTGAGTTCAGTTCCCAACAACCACATGGTGACTCACAGCCATCTATAATGAGATCTAGCGCCCTCTTCTGGTGTGCAGGCATTCATGCACTCAGAACACTGTATACATGATAAGTAAATTTAGAAAGAAAAAAAAGATGCTCCTTCTTAGTCCCTTATTCCAGTCACAGCAGCAGCCCCCTTATTTTGCTCATTCTTATTTTATATGTATGGTGTGTGTCTATATACTGTGTGTGTCTATATATTATGTGCATGCAATGCCTGTGGAGACCAGAAGAGGGCATCAGATTTTCCCTGGAACTGTGGTCACAGATCCTTGTGAGTTGCCAGTGGATACTGGGAATCAAACCCAGGTCCTCTGGGAAAGCACCTCAACTACTGAACCATCCCTCCAGTTGTTTCTGTTTGTTGACTGGGTCTCATGTAGTCCGGGCTGGTCTTGAACTCACTGAACTCACCAGGGTGGCTTTGAAGTACTGAGCCTCCTCCACAGTGCTGGGATTATAGGCATGCTCCACCGTGCTTGGCTTGCCAGGCAGATCTTCATGTGTCCAGTTTAGGGATGGAAGCAGAAAGATTCAGTGCATCCTCCAGCCGTCTGCCACAGGCACGGGGCCACTACGTAGCAGTGTTGTTTTTATACAAAATCTCAAACCTTCAATTTTACCAATAAGGACTTGGGAGCCAGTGGCTAGGGTGAAATCCTGCTGGCTCAGAGAGGCAGAGAAAGCACCCAGCTGACCTTCCTCTTCCATGGACATCCCAGAAAAAGGGCCTTTCTCCTACACCATCTCAAGCAAAATTCCTCAAACTGAATATCTCTAGCCGTCCTCCTGACTTCCTCTACTCCCTCTGCTTGCTCCGCCTCTAGACTTGTGGTTGACTTTATTTAATCCTGTTTACAATATTCAAACACAGAGCTCTTGGATTAAAGGTGTGTCCTAGGGCTGAGCCACACAACTAGAAACAGGTTTTCCCAGTAAACAACACAATTTTGAGGTTCACAGTGTGATCAAATATCCTGCAACAGAGCAGAGTGGGGACTGGTGCCCAGGGCTGCCTGACAGGTTCAAGACCACCCTGCCTTTTTAGAACCAAAATGCTGCCTGCCTGCTCCAGAGCCCTTTCCAAGGCCAAGAGCCAGGCATCCCTGTAGCCACAGGTCTCAGGATGGGAGCTGTCATCTCTAGCTACATCCCTGTAGCCACAGGTCTCAGGACGGAAGCTGTCATCTCTAGCTCATCCTCTGGAGGCAGTAGCAGGGTGGTGACATTGAAATTAGAATGTACAAAGCCAGCTGAGAGCTAGCTGCCCTCAGGATTGGAGGTCATTTATTTTTGGAAATGCTTGAGCCCCTAACAGTGACAGGACATGAGCCACTCCCCAGTATAAATAAAAAATGCAGTCAGCTTGGGTGCTGCCCTGGCCCTCAAAGGAACTGAATTCCATGGAGGCTGTGGAGCCTCAAGATTGTGAAGTTAAAGACACCAGCTGGGTGTCGTTGGTGCACAGGGGACAAGAAGATGGATTTCAAAGTCAGCACAGAGCAAGACCCTGCCTCAGAAAACCAAACCAGGGCCTGGAGAGATGGCCCATGGTTAAGGGTGTGTACTGGTCTTTTCAGAGTTTATTCCCACATCAAGCCGGTCACACAGTCTGTAACTCCAGCTCTAGGGGCATCTGACTCTTCTTTCATCTGTGGGCACCTGAACTTGTGCGTGAGTAAGCACATGCACACACACACACACACACACACACACACACACACACTTTGCTGGATAGTTTTATGTCAACTTGACAAAAGCTAAAGTCATCTGAGAGGGGGAACTTTGATTAAGAAAATGCCTCCAGCCTGGACCGTGGTGGCACACACCTTTAATCCCAGCACTTAGGAGGCAGAGATAGGTGGATCTCTGTGAGTCTGAGGCCAGCCTGCTCTACAGAACAAGTTCCAGGACTGCCAGATCGGTTACAAAGAAACTGTCTCAAAAAACGGAACTACACAACCCCCAAAAAGGCCTCCATAAGATAGGGTTGTAGGCAAACCTGTTGGACATCTTTTTAATTAATGATCAATGTGGGAGGGCCCAGCTCATTGTGCCTGGTGCCATCCCTAGGCTGGTAAACTTGGGTTCTATAAGAAAGCAGGTTAAGCAAGCCATGAGGAACAAGCCAGTAAGCAGCACCCTCCATGGCCTCTGCACCAGCTCCCGCCTTCAGGTTCCTGCCCTGACTTCCTTCACTGATGAACTATGATGTGGAAGTGTTAGCCAAATAAACCTTTTCCTCCCCAAGTTGCTTTGGTCATGGTGCTTCACCATAGCATTAGAAGTGTGTGCATGCACGCACACATGCACTTTAAAATAAATCTAGCAAACAACAAACCAGGGAAGTGGGCGTAGCTCCACTGGCACAGTACCTGCTCAGCATACATGAGGTCTGGATCCCCAGTACAAAATGAATTACTCGCCGGGCGATGGTGGCACACGCTTTTAATCTCAGCACTCGGGAGGCAGAGGCAGGCGGATCTCTGTGAGTTCGAGACCAGCCTGGTCTACAGAGCGAGTTCCAGGACAGGCTCTAAAGCCACAGAGAAACCCTGTCTCGAAAAACAAACAAAAAAAAATGAATTATGGGGGCTGGAGAGATGGCTCAGTGGTTAAGAGCATTGCCTGCTCTTCCAAAGGTCCTGAGTTCAATTCCCAGCAACCACATGGTGGCTCACAACCATCTGTAATAAGGTCTGGTGCCCTCTTCTGGCCTGCAGACATACACACAGACAGAACAATGTATACATAATAAATAAATATTTTTTTAAAAACAATGAATTACTGTCAAGAACATTATTCTACCAGAGGAAGCACCAACTAAAAGACCACCTATGACAAGGTCCAATTCTCAGGAACGGTCCAGAAAAAGCAAGGAGTGGAGAGAGCTGGGGGCAGCCCGGAGAGCACACGACAGTGACAGAAATGTTTTGAAGTATATCACGGGAGTGGGTAATCCTTACTGAAACCCTCAAGGAAATGCATTTATGGGGGACCAAGTACACCCCAACAAGACTGCTTAAACCACTGGCCTTGTTTAAAACCCACTTACTTGCCAGCACTGGAGCGACAT
Source organism: Microtus oregoni (assembly GCF_018167655.1). Taxonomy (NCBI): domain Eukaryota; kingdom Metazoa; phylum Chordata; class Mammalia; order Rodentia; family Cricetidae; genus Microtus; species Microtus oregoni. The sequence continues at coordinate 14,290,391 of NW_024543084.1, read as the reverse complement.
GTCACAGCTTACACTCTAGAGGGCCTGGAGGGGGCGCAAGCATGGACCCTTCCATTATTTGTTTGAGACGACTTTTCGGGCATCCCAGCTGGAGGACAACCTCCTGTTCCCATCTCCACAGCCGACCCCACAGATGTGTGCCACCATACCCAGCTTAGGGGGCTCTACCAAGACTGAACCCAGGCTTTCTACGTGTTCGACTCCACCAGCTGAGCCACATCCCCTGCCCTGTTCTGCTTCTCCCTTTCGAGAGAGGGTCTCATGTAGAGCCAGACGAGCCTGCAATTCTGTAGCCCAGGGGGGGCCTTGGACTCCTGATTGTCCTCATCTCTAGCTGAGTGCTAGGATTCTAAGTGTGTGCACACTTCACCTGTCCCTTTTTGAGACAGGGTCTCTTGAAGCTCGGGCTGGCCTTGAACTCTGTGTAGCCAGAGATGGTTTTGTCCTTCTGATCTCCAAGACAAATCTCTCTCCTTTCCCCAGGATTGCAAACTGTGCGACCCAGACCCACATCATTTTCAAATAAGGTTAGAGTCAAGCCATGCCAGGGCTCCAGCGCGGGCACAACAGAATTGCTGGGCTTTAGGGACAACTGTGACGCTAACACTCTTACCGGAACACTGCCTTAAAGATCTGCTGGCTGAAGTGCTTATCAAAGAAATTCATGCCTGAAGCTTGCTCTATGTACCCCGGAGAGGAAACAGAAAGCAAATGTGGAAGAATGTTCATGCCAACTAAAGGTGTTGGTTTTGCAGAGTACTTTGTTGGTTTTGAACAATACGCTGGTGCAGTGCTGGGGATTGAATTCAGGGTTCTGTGAATGCTGGCCAGGTGCTCTGCCACACACACCCCTTCAGATGCAGAGCCAAGCAGATCTCCCTGAGTTCAAGATCAACCTGGTCTACAAAGCAAAGACTAGAACATTCAGGGCTACATAGATCCTGTCTCAAAAAAAGGAAGGAAGGAAGGAAGGAAGGAAGGAAGGAAGGAAGGAAGGGAAGGAAAGAATTCTGGCTACAGAGACCCTAAGTTCCCTGTGTGTATGTGCATATGTTGTACAGATGAGGTCAAAGGTCAATACCGAATGTCTTCCTTTATCATCAATCTTGACTTGTTTTAATGCAGGATTGCTCACCGAACCCAGATTTGTGATTCAGCTAAACTGGCTAGTCTTCAAGGCCCTAAGGATCCTCCCGTCTCTACCCCCGTTACGATTTTGTTGCCACGGTGCCTGCCTTTTCTGTGGACTCAATGCCCACAGCTAGCACTTGACCTGCTTGAGACATCTAGTCCACGCCCAGTCCCCAGCCCTGGCTGGCCTGAACTTACTGTGTAGACCAGGCTGGCCTCACACCCATAGAGATCCTCCTGCGTCTGCCTGAGTGCTAGGATTAAAAGCATGAGTGATCATCACCTATTGGCAGGTTTTGTCAACTTGACACAAGCTGGAGTCATCAGAGAGGAGGGAGCTCAACTGAGAAAACGCCTCCATAAGACGGGGCTGTAGGTGAGCCATTAGGGCATTTTCTTAGTGATTGATGGGCTTAAAGGGCCCAGCCCATTGTTGGTGGGACCATCCCCCGGCTGGTAGTTCTTGGTTCCATACAAAGGCAGGCTGAGCAAGCCGGTAAGGAACATCTAGAGTATCCACCAATGGCCCCTGCATCAGCTCCTGCCTCCAGGTTCCCGCCCTCACTGCTTTTGGTCATGGTGCTTCCTCACAGCTACAGTCACCCTCAGACAGATGCCCATGAAGACATGTGAAGATGTGATGGGCTGTGGTCACCTGGGCCACCTCAACCCCTGGCTGGGTGCAATGCAGAAGTGCAGGCCACCTACCTCACATCTGTACCTTGCCATCTTAGGGACCCAGAGACCCTGTCATGCTGTCACATGGCTGCAAGAGTGTTCACAGCCCACATCACAATCACCGCACCGAAGGGCAGCTCTCCAGTCACTGCTCCACCCCAGCCCGGCCCTACACCCAGGAAGACACAGGAGAGGCCTGTTTCCGTCGTTTATCTGATGCACAGTCATTGCACACGCTCTTCATGGGGTTTAGAAGTTGACAGATCGAGTGCTAGAGGGCAGTACGGGACACGTGAACAAGGACAGATGAAAATGCCACCGCTGTGAGGTTCAGGGGCAATAAGGGTGGGCCTGTGCCAGGGCTCACTCACAGCTCAGTAAGTGCAAATGAAAGGAATGTCAGACTGAGTGCGGAGGGAGGGCTGCTCCTGAGCACAGGGCCTCGGTCACCCTTCCACCCTCTCCTCACTATGTCCTCCCGACCCTGGGAGGGACTGGGTCCCAGGAGCCCATGCACAACCCCAGACCAGACAGGAGTCTCATCTCCTGTAGGTCTCACAACCTGAAAGGAGCAGAACACCCAAATAAAGTGTTAAGGCAATAAATAAAAACTTCCCAGCTCGGGATAAAGGAGAGGGCTCCCAGAACCCCTGCAGCTGCCATGACAATGCTTGCAGAGCTGTCTGCAGGGCCCTGGGTGGCAGCAGCCCTGAGGTGGGCGCTATGCTGCTGGGCAGCCCCAAAGTCCGTGTGCATGGAGTTAAAGGCAAAATGCTGAGTCCGCTTCTTGTTGGGGAGGGGGGTCTGACCCTGCCCTCCCTGCCATGGTTCCCAGGCCCTCACTTCTAGAGCAGCAGATGGTAAGCCTTTGTGAGCTCTGCTTAGAGCCCTCAGCTGGAGCCTAGCACTGCCCAGGGAGTTCCAGGCTCACAGGAGTGGGATGTGCCCAGTCCCACCTTCTCCATCTTTGGTGGTGGCAGAAGTGGGATAAAAACTGAGTCTTTGGCAGGGCATGGGAATGTGGGACAGGGTCCTGGGTTGGTGCCTGGGTTTCTGAAGGGAGCACGGGTGGGGCGAGCTCACCTCAGATGGGGCTTTCCATACCGACCAGAAGCCTTGGTGCTGGCTCCTACTCCAGGACCCTGTGACCGTCACCATAAAGCCCTCATGTCTTATCCCTCACCGACACCTCCTTGCCCTCTGTCTGCAGCCCAGAGGGGACTGGGGCTCTGTGGTCCATATCTCTACACCTTCTTCTCAGGTCTTCCCCTTGTCACACCTTGCTGCCCCTGCTGCCCAGGCAACCCCGAGGGCATCTGGATGGGCTCCTAGTGGTTCCTCTCCATGGAAATTTGTCCTCCAGGTGTTGGGATTCCCAGATGAGCAGGCATAGCAGGCTCAGGGACAATGGCCCTTGGCCACCCTGACCCTTGGATGCCAACCCGAAGGAAGGGAAGGGCAGCCTTTTCTCTCCCATCACCCTTGTGAATGAGGCTCAAGCAGCCACCTCTCCCCTCAGGCTGTGTCCCCATTACTGCAGCTCTTCCAGGGGCCCATTCTCTCGAGGTACTGGCCCATTCAGCCCAGTGCTACTAGCCACTGGCGCCCCCAGGTAGCCCAACAGGATCTCGCTGCGGCGCCGGGATAACTGCAGGATATCGTCTGCTAGGGCCGGCACCGATGTGTAGCGTACGTTGTCCAGGTCGAACATATCCCTCAGGTACTGCACAATCTGGTGCTGAGGTAGGAGACTGGTGTTGGGCCTGGTCCTGTGACATTTTCTACGTCCTACAAAGTCCTTTCTCAGTGACGAAGCCCCAGCCCACCTACCCAGTCTCAGGCCCTGCCTTCCTGGGGCTCCTACATCCTCAACTAGAACAGCCCAGCGCCCCACCCCTCTTCTGGCAATGAGAGGGTGCCTGTATCAGGAACAGGGAAGCAGGGGTTGTTGTCACGTACCTTGAAGAAAGCACAGACTTCCGCGAGCTGGGGTTTGGGTCCGAGGAAGCCAAATGCCAGCACAGGACTGACATGCTCCGATACGGAGTAGAAATGGGAGATGAAGCCATCAGGCACCTATGGTGAGTGGCAGGGTTGGGGATCAAGGATCATTTAAAGGCCCTGGGTCCTGGCTAGCTGACCCTAGGTAAGCAGGGGGGTCCTGTACAGCCCTGGTTTTCAAATCTACAGAAAGGGCTAGCAGACATTTCTGAGAGCTTCCCCATGCAGGCTGTAATGGGCAAAGTCTCCCGAAAGAAAGCACTAGCCATGGCAATTGGTGCTGACTGGGCAGTAGAACCTGGCAGCCACGGGGACCAATCAGCTACTCCATCCAGGGTGCAGATGCCATCTGCCTGCTCCCTGACTCCTGTGTGCACTGGCCACTCGTGTGCACCCCCCCACCCCCGCCAGTGTCCTTCTCCTCTGCTCAGTCCTGGGATATGATGGCTGCTCCCAAGGGAAGAGACAAGGTAGAGAGAGACACATGCCCTCTGGGGCACCTGGCCAAGCGGGGTACAGTGGCAGGATGGGTGGTTGGTGAGGAGTGGGGGGCTCTGCTGCACCTATCCCTTCTAGTCGGGGAGTCCTGGCCGCTTAGGACTCAGTAGCGCTCCCAAGAGGTCTCACCAATCACTCACCATCAGGAGCCTCCTCTTGGCTTTCAGGACAGACCAGCACGCAGTGGCCAGGGCCTGGAACAGGTAAGAGCCCAGTCTAGAGTTAGAGCACTTTAACCCACAGCCCTGGACGAGTCCTTCCCACAACTTACCCACACTCATCCATGCCTGGACCTTGCTTTTCCTTTACCCTAAGTTTGACAACAGATGACTTATCACTTTATATGTGTGTGTTTATACCCTAAATTTGACAACATGCCTAGTTTTCACTCTGTGAGTGTGCCTGCACGAGTTTGTGCACTGTGTGTGTCCAGGAGCCTACAGAGTCCCCAGGCCAGGGGATGCTGGATCCCTCAGAACTGGAGTTATAGGTGGTTGTGAGTTACCATGTAAGCATCATGAAACAAACCTGGGTCCTTTTCAAGAGCAGCCAACACTCCTCCCACAGAGCCATCTCTTTAGCCCCATACACCTAGTTTTGAATCCAGGCTCCAACGCTTACTGCTTCAGAACTCCAGTTAGGTACTGATGCTTCCCAGGTATTTCCTCCTCTGTGAAATGCTCATGATGTGTACCCTGCCCACCTCACCTGCTGGCTGTGGGGAGCCACCATGAGCATCTATGAAAGGCCTGCTTGGAGATCAGTCATGGGCAGCAGCACCACAATGTTACTAGAGTTCTCACTGGCAGCCTTGGGTTTTTTCTTTTTTTTTTTCTTTTCTTAAAAACTTTGTTTATATTTTATGTATGAGTGCTCTGTCTGCATGTGTGCCTGCATCCTAGAAGAGGGTATCAGATCCTATTACAGGTGGCTGTGAGCCACCACATGGTTGCTGGGACTTGAACTCAGGACTTCTGGAAGAACAGTCAGTGCTCTTAACCTCTGAGTCATCTCTCCAGCCCTTGGTTTTGATTTTTTTTTTAAAAAGATTTATTTATTTATTATGTATACAGTATTCTCAGTACTCTGCCTGCAGGCCAGAAGAGGGCACCAGATCTCATTACAGATGGTTGTGAGCCACCATGTGGTTGCTGGGAATTGAACTCAGGACCTTTGGAAGAGCAGGCGGTGCTCTTAACCACTGAGCCATCTCTCCAGCCCTTGGTTTTGATTTTTCAAGTCAAGGTCTCACTACATAGCCTGGCTGTCCTGGAAATAGCTCTATAATCCAGGTTGGCCTCAGAGATATGCCTGCCTCCACCTCCCAAGTGCTGGAATTAAAGGTGTGCACCACCACTGCCTGGCTAGTTTGATTTTTGGTTGTTTGTTTGGGGGGGGGGGGTAGAGGTGTTGGGGGGGGATTACCTCTATTTTAAACTAAGGTGATGCATTAAAATGAATATAATTAGTGTCAACCCAGGGTAAAGGTCTGAACCACATTAAGTACAATGCAAAGGGAAATGTGCACTTCTGCCAGAACCAGGGCATCAGGAAACTCTGGAATGCCGAGTCTGTCACCCCAGATCTCAGTGAACAGGGACTGGCCCTGGAGTTGGAGGATAAATGAACTCGAGGGACAAGAGACTAGTGCCCAAGTTATGTACCATGAACACATACGGAAAGGGACAGTGGCCCACCGTTTCCTTGAAGCTGTCGGACAGCCAGCGGTTCCGCAGGACAGCGAGCACTGAAGATGGGGGGTTCTCCAAGTCCTCGAAAGCATCCATGAGGATGAAGTCCAGCACAATGTCAAAGAAGCTCATGCATGCCACCTGCAAAAGGGGATGCTCGGTCTAGAGCTGCTGTTGCTGTGGGGGGCTATGCAGCACACGTGAGGAAATGGCTGGAAGCCAGGCTCTGTGTGTGCAGTGATGAGCCACCTCAGCTGCTCAGCATACATACATGTAAAGCTGGGCACAAGCTCCCACCAAAAGGATCTCAGTTCTATAGAACCCAAGGAGCTCGACACGAGCCAACTCACCCCTCGGCCCTCCAGCTCCAGCCGGGTGGTGGCCCAGGTCTCAGGCCGCAGGGCGTAGCTCAGCATCTCCTCATAGCTCTCCAGGAAACCTTTGGGACTCTGTGAGAAGCACAGCCGGTTCTGGTTGGGGGAGAGGCCCTGAGACCCAGCAGGGTAAGATTCACAGGCAGGCTGGGCTGTGGATAGAATGTGCCAGCAGAGCTGGGCCTTACTCCAAGGAGGAGGTGTCTTTTGCCTGAACTTTCCGACAACTAGGGTGTGTCTGGGGCAGAATCCACACCAGAGCACCCAGCCATGTCTGTTTGGCTCATTACTAAACACCTGTGGCCTTCTGGGAGCCAGGCACAGCTCCATTACATGACCTGTCCTTGGAGGGGCCCGGGAGAAGGTGTGGTTTTCAGGGGTGGAGACCATCGGCCATCCCCTGGCACAGAAGCACTCCCTAAGCACTGGAGCGGACTCTTGCAGGGCCAGGGCATGTGGCTCAGTAGCACAGGCTTGCCTAGCATGGAGGGTGGCTGACACAGGACACATCCACTTATAAATGGAAAGAGAAAGACCCAAGTCTTGGCCAAAGGCGGCAAGGTTACAAAATGGCCCTGATGCTAAAACTGCAGACAGGGCTCTGAGAGCGCCTGTGCTGGGGCGCAGGGCCTTTTCTAGTGGAAAACAAGCCGAAGACTGACTGGGGCAGAGGCAGCAGAGGCCTGCTCAGAACGGCCGGGCTCTAGGCCACTTGTTTTCTATTTCCCCTCCTATTCCTGGGAGGCCAAGGAGAGCCAACTAAGGCATAGGCTGGACCCGGCATTCGTGACTGCAGAGCTTGGCTCTACACTTCACTTGCTCAGTGGCCTGGGACACCTCCTCTCCCTTTCCAGCCTCAGTTTCCTCATCTGCTACACGAAGACTGTGACAGAGCTAACGGCTGCTGGAGAGACATGAAAGAGCAGCCTGGAGCTCACTTGGGGGCAGATTGCAGGCACTGGGGACAGTCTCCTGGCTATGGTAAACACAGCACCCATCAGGGCCTTCAATGTCAGGGGTTCAACTGCACACACACCCGTGCCAGGCTTACAATCCTGGCCCCTGGGGGCTTCACTGCATGGTGGGAAGGACAAGGGGCATCCTATGTAGGATGCAGGGTAAGAAGGCCAGAGTTGAGAACCCTCCGGGTTTGTTTTCTTTGCCATTATACATTATACACACTTCCCATACTCTCTTCTATATGGACTTCATAACTGTCTAAATAAAAAGTAATCAAGGAAGATGTGCTATGCAGAGGGCAGCACAGAGGAAGGTCCAAAGCAGGCAGAGGTCCTGGTCTGCCCCCGAGGCCCAGTGCCCAAAGCTGCGCAGGGCCAAGTAAGCCCAGCATAGCACACGTCAGCCTCAGGTCATGACCGAGGGCAGCTGGACCAGGGCATCTGAAGCGGTGGGAGACAAGTGTGGTCGCAGGGTCTAGATCAGGAGAGCGAGGACTAAGAGGACAGCCTATATAACAGCTTCGCTCCAGCAGAGCCCCAGGACGCTGAGGCAGGAGCATTGGCATGAATGAGTAAGAGAGAGCCAGCATGATGCTGCAGTGGCAAAGGCACCTACCACGTGCTGACAACTGTAGTTCAGTCCTGAACCCATATATAGAAGAAGAGAGCCAATTCCCACAAGCTGTCCGCCGTCCTCCACATGCAACAGGTGCAGTGCACAGGCCCCCAGACTCATGTACACAAAACAAAAATTTAAAAAAAGCTGGGCATGGTTGTGCATGCTTGTGATCGCACTACTTGGGAGGCTGATGCAGGAGGATCAGGAGTTCAAGGTCATCCTCAGCCACAGAGCCAGCCTGTTACACAAGACCCTCTCTCTCAAGAGACTTGTTCCAATCCGTCGCGGGTGATAAATATGGAGAGCCGTGCAATCTCTCCCTTAAGCAAAGAGCCGTGGAGCAGTGGACACAGTGGCAAAGGTTAAGGTTACAAAAACCCAGTACCAGCCAAGACTGAGCACACAAACTCTTCTGCTGCCAACAGGGACCAATGAGAGCCTTTGAAAGTCCTGCCAGGGTCTGAGAGAGGTCTCACAGGTGCCCATGGAGTCTGTGTGGGGATGAATGCAGCCATCAACACCTGAACAACAGCAGATGCCACCAAGATGCCTGCCCACAAGCTGGAGGGCTTTGCAGGCAGTAATTCCCATACCAGCAAGTTACAGTGGAACAGGAAGAGATATCCTGTGATGTCACTAAGTAAAAACTGCATGCTGCTGGCGGGGCACAGCTGGGGAGGTGGGCAATGGCACCTGCAGTCAGAACATCCACGGAGCAGATCTGGGACTTCAGCAAGGGTCACCTTGGACAGATGCGGGGACCTTCTGCAGTATGCATTTCTTTGGTTGGTCTTTTATTTTTATTATTTTGTTTTGTTTTGTTTTTCAAGGCAGGGTTTGTCTGTAGCTTTGGAGCTGGTCCTGGAACTTACTCTGTGGACCAGGCTGGCCTCAAACTCACAAATTTCCGCCTGCCTCTGTTTCCCAAGTGCTGGGATTCAAGGTGTGCTCCACCCCCCCCCACCCCCCATATTGTGGTTTACATTTTATAACTGGTCAGTTTTATAAAGCTGTACTGTTTGAATCACAAGTAAGAAAGAGTTCAAGTCTCTAGCCTTCTTAGTTGGAGCAGGGAGGGTTTCCGGGTTGGGAGGGACCAGCATCCCTTTCCCGGCACCCCATGGCCATATGAAGATGCCAGGACTCTACTTGATTTCAACATGTTTGTATGCATGTGCGGGCCACACAGGGGCTCAATGAGACTGACTGGCAGGAGCTCACAACACTAGGATTACAACACACTCTACCGCACGTGGCATTTAGCAGACGGGCTCTGAATTCAGGTCCTCATGCTCGCCTGGCCAGCACTTAACAACTGAGCCATCGGCTCAGCTCCCAGAACTGCTGCCTTAATTATTACTGTGTTCACAGGAGTGTAGACACACGCATACCACAGGCCGCATGAGGAGGTCAGAGGACAGCTTTTGGGACTTGGTCTCCCTTTTCATCATGGGTTTTGGGGATCTTCCTCAGGTCACCAGTCCTATAGGGCACAGTTTTACCCACTGAGCCATCTCATAGGTCCCAGTTTGTTGTTTTTACAGAGCCAATCAACAGTTAGCAAAACAAAGCAAACACCAGTCAGAAATAAGGTCTCAGAGGGAAAGGTCATGGGCAAGAAAATCTGAAACAGTCCCACCCCGGCTACCTTCTCAGCTCTGGTCATCAGGCCTGTCACCATCTGCCGGCCGACCTCCCCAAAGAAGACCTGGTTGTCCCTTTCTTCCAGAAGCCCCTGAAGAAAGAAGTGGGTGAGCTGTTGGCCTCCCAGAGTCCATGGAGAGGGCAGAGTGACCCTGTGTGGGGCAGGCCCAGCGCCCTCCCCAGTGACCCCCGCACCACACCCACCTCAAAGGCCTGCCGTACACAATGCAACTTGGCCAGGAAGTCCTGGTCACTGTAGCAGCCCAGCAGCTCTGTCCTGAGGAGAGGGACAGATGGTGTCATGCCACCTGGTCCTGACTAGCCAAGGTCCAATGGAGGTAGGGTGTACTCTGGGCGAGTAGGAGAGGGCAAGGGTCCAACCTGGCCCGCCTCAGCCTGGCAGTATGACCTCTCTACATCCAGCCTCGCTCCACTCAAAGGCACAGGCTGACTGGATGTTCTCTAGGCCCTCACCGGCCCCTCTAGCCCTGGGCACAGTAGCAGTGATGGCTATGGTGTCTAGCCTGACCTTAGCCTCCTTTAGATCACAATCAGCCATCACTGCTCCCTGGAAAAGTACCAAAATGGCGTCTCTCTCAGTCACTAGAGCCCTCGACAGCTTTCTGCTATTTTCAGGCAGTAGACTTTTAAACCATGACAAGCCACGATGGGAAAACAAAGTGCAAGACCACAGGACAGCAGCTTCTCCTGAAGATTACGATTTCTATGTGGTTAGTGCCGATGGGAGAAAGAGGCATTCTCTTGAGTAGTGCACCCTCTGACAAGGTGTCCATACTCCTGAAACAACCCTCACCCACGCTCCTTGCTGCTGGAGGCAGCCCTAAGGAAACACACCAGCTCACTCGCTCTGTTCATGCTCTCTCTCTTACACACACACACACACACACACACCCTCGCTTCTGTTCATGCTCTTTTTTTTTTTTTTTTTTTGGTTTTTCGAGATAGGGTTTCTCTGTGGCTTTGGAGCCTGTCCTGGAACTAGCTCTGTAGACCAGGCTGGTCTCGAACTCACAGAGATCCGCCTACCTCTGCCTCCCGAGTGCTGGGATTAAAGGCGTGCGCCACCATCGCCCGGCCTGTTCATGCTCTTTTACACACGCACACACACGATGACATAAAAACAGAAGGTAAAGATAGTTGGAAAGAAGGATTAGTGGGAAGGGGAGGAGGACAGGGCTTGAATATGATCAAAACACATTATGTTCATGTATTAAAATGTCACAATGAAACTATTATATATAATTAATATGTGATAATAACATTTTCTTACTGGGTTGTGGTTGCACACACCTTTAATCCCAGCACTCAGGGAGGCAGAGGCAGATGGATCTCTGAGTCTGAGGCCAGCCTGGGCTACAGAGCGAGTTCCAGGACAGCCAGAGCTTCACAGAGAAACCCTGTCTCAAAAAAACAAAACAAACTGGGTACCTCCAAGCACTTGGGGGTAGTAGCAGGAGGATCAGGAGTTCAAGGCCATTACACAGTAGTTCCAATTCAAGGCCAGCTTGGGATATACAAGATTGTCAAGTGCCCTACCTAAAAGAGAGGATTAAGAGATCCAGTGTAAGCTCAGGACAGGGAGGGCAAGAGACCAGAGGACTTCTGTCAAGGTCACAAACTACTTTTATTTTCAAAGTTTTCAGGAGAGGGTGTGTTAGGCCACCCGACCTTGAGCCCCAGCTTGCTGTTCGCCTGCCTGCCTGCGAATTTGTCTAGGACTTCACAGGCTCCACAGACCTAGCTCTTTCTAAAAGTATGGCTGTCTTTCTCCAACTGTCTCAGGAACACAACTCAGGTCCTGTGTGAGCCGAGGTGAGCATTCTACCATGAAGATACTTCCTTGGCTCTTGGTTTGTGGGTATTTTTACTTTGTTTTTCAACACAGGATTCTCTGTATAACAGCCCTGGCTGTCCTGGAACTCACTCTGTAGACCAGGCTGGCCTCAAACTCAAAGATCCACCTGCCTCTGCCTCCTGAGAGCTGGGATTAAAGATGTATACCAGCACAGCTGGCCTGCTGGGTTTGTTCTGGACCTCTGCTGCAGTGGGATGGCCCAGGCATGCGCAATGTGAGGCACTCGTTCAGCTGAGTCCTTGCCAGGCACCATGGGCCTCTGTGCCTCTTCCCCAGGGCTGGAGCCCACCCACAGCCCCCGCTTACTCTCACCTGAGTGTCCGGCAGGGCACTTTGCCCTCCTTCACTAGCTGCAGAGCTTCCTCGTAGGCAGCAGCAGGCCTGGAGAGAGGGAGTGGGTAATCTCCGACCTGCAGGGACTCAAAGAGCTGGAGAGGGGCCAAGGAGGCCAGTGAGCAGCACCTCACAGACGCCAGAGCTCTGGGCTACACCAATAGTGACCTCCCAAGGGGCCTGCCTATGGCCCATCATGGAGATGCTAAAGATACACTAGCCCCGGGAGACAGGAGGCCTAGTTTGTGTCCAGCCCTAGATCTCAGCACTCCTATGTCTAAGTTCTCTGCCCAAAGGAACCGTCTACTGGACACACACTCCCATCTTCCTGTCCCAAGCACAGACACCATGTCCCTTGTCCCAGTCTAGTAGCAAACTAATGCTAACCAAAGGACTGAATGGATTAGAGATGCTAGAGCCGGGTGTAATTTAGAGTCCTGGGGACGGGGGCACCCCTGCTCTGACCATGCTGATCTATATAGACGCTGGAGCTGGGTGTGGTTTAGAGTCCTGGGGACGGGGGCACCCCTGCTCTGACCATGCTGATCTATATATAGACGCCGGAGCTGGGTGTGGTTTAGAGTCCTGGGGACGGGGGCACCCCTGCTCTGACCATGCTGATCTATATAGAGACGCTGGAGCTGGGTGTGGTTTAGAGTCCTGGGGACAGGGGGCACCCTTGCTCTGACCTGGCACTTCAGAGTCTCTAGGAGGCAGAGCTTGGTCCCCACCCAAGAAAATAACCTTACTTCCACACAACCTAGTGCTGGCCCAGAAGGCCTGGCCCGACCCAACTCAGTCCCCCAGGAAATCACCTCAGTGGCTGAGAAAAAGGAGTCTTCCGAGGTCAGGCTGTCCTCGTCATCGGCCCGTAGACGCAGTGAGCCCTCGGTCAGGGGCAGCATGAGGGTCCTCTCTGCAAGGGAGTAGAACTGGGCTGAGACCCATGCTGCTGCAGGAATCCCGGCCCACCCACAGCAGTGACCCCCAGACCCAGACCCGTCTGGGGCAGATGCTGGCAGAGGCCACAAAGCTGCCCTGAGCTGTGTGATAACGGGGTCATCTCAACACCCATTCTGTTGCTCTTTGTCCCTGCGTAGTGAGCGCTTCCTTTTTTTGGCTTTGATTTTTCAAAACAGGGTTTTCCTGCACATCCCTGGCTGTCCTAGAATTCACCCTGTAGTAGGCTGGTCTCAAACTCAGAGATCCTCCTGTCTCTGCCTCCCTGTGGAATTAGTAAACTCTGGCCCCACCACCAGCCAATCTATTATTTCCCTTTCTAAAATGCAGAAACTGCCTTAAGGGCACCCAAGGGCAATTACCCAGCATTCCCTAGTCTGCTTGCTCTGGAGTACTGGTTTGGACTTTCAAATAGAGGTTGCAGACTTGATGGTGCTTACCTTGAAGGCCCTATCAACTTCAGTTATATAGGAAGATCCATGGGAACAGGACTTTTCCAGTAGGCAAAGCCACTGAGGTCAATACCAAGAAGCCAGGGAAGATGTGGCGTGCAGAACTGGCTAGCCCTTTCTGGACCCCAGTTGTTCCCACAAGGCTCTCTGGGCAAGGCCAGACACATAACAGACATGGGGATATTGGACACTGGGCTGAGCAAGTTGGTTCCCTCCCTGTGGTTCACACCCTTTACCTCCCCGGCCTGCTTGGGCTAACTACCACGTGAGTGCAGAGGCTTGAAGACCTGCCCAGAGATGTCACACAGCCCAAGGGCACTCCCAAGAGGCCAGTGCACACCACCTATGGACTCCATGAGCCTCGTCCTGCTTCAGTGTCTATCTACCATCTTTTTTTTTTAAAGATATATTTATTTATTATGTATACAACTTTCTGCCTCCATGTATACCCACACGCCAGAGGAGGGCGCCAGATCTCATTACAGATGGTTTGGAGCCACCATGTGGTTGCTGGGAATTGAACTCAGGACCTCTGGAAGAGCAGACAGTGCTCTTAACCACTGAGCCATCTCTCCAGCCCTCTATCTACCAACTTTAAGGGATACCTCAGTTTCCCTATTTGTTCTATGAGGTCCAGGGAACTGTGATTTGTTTGTGGCACTGGGGGACCAAGCTCTGGTTCTCTTGCTTTGTCCCCAACCTCTGTCCTGGCACCTCAGGCCTGCAGCAGCCTGCATGGTCCTGCTCACCGAGATCCAGCAGCATGCTGTCAGAGGGGAAGGTGGAACCAAATTCTTCCTGCAGGTGATAGGCCCGGTGCAACAGGGACTCCAGCTTCTCGGCAAACTCCCTCCGTTGCGACTCTGGCTATGACACAAACAATGACCTTCAACCTACAACTGCCAAGCTCCCCGTTCAGACAGGGCCCCAAGGAAATGAGCTGGCTCTGAGTCCAGAAGAACTCTAGAATCGTGCCGCCTGCCACTCCAGGAGGCACTAGCCATCAGGGTGTAAACACACACACCCTGATGCCAGAAAGATGGGCAAAGGATCTCAGCAGGAATGGCATCGTGGTGTACACCTGTAGTCCTAGAACCCTACAGGCAAAACCAGGAAAATTTCAGGTTTGAGACCAATGTGGGACATTAGTGAGTTCCAGGCAGCCAGGACTATACAGCAAGATCCTGTCTCAGAAAAGAAAAAGAAAAAAAAAAAGAAAATCTTATCAACCAGGGTTGAGAGATGGTTCAGTGGTTCAGTTAGATAACATACTGAGCTTGCAGGCGACTCTGTTCCCCAACACCTGGTTTTACATGGTGCTGGGGACCAAGTTCAGGCTTCCTACATGCTAGGTAAGCGCTCTGTCAGCTGAGCCGTACCCTCAGCTCCTCTTGCTTTCTTTTTTTTTTTAATATTTATTTATTTATTATGTATACAATATTCTGTCTGCATGAATGCCTGAAGAGGGCACCAGACCTCATTACAGATGGTTGTGAGCCACCATGTGGTTGCTGGGAATTGAACTCAGGACCTTCAGAAGAGCAGGCAATGCTCTTAACCGCTGAGCCATCTCTCCAGCCCCGTCCCCTCTTGCTTTCTTGTTGGTTGGCTGGTGGAACATATTTCCTAGAACACAGTGTCTCTAGGTGACCCAAGACTGTTGCGGGATTGAAGCCCCACCCTTCCCCCCGCCACCCACACTCAGAGTTCAGATCCTATATACCTGGGCAAGCCCTTCAAGGTAGCCTCCTCCAATACCTTCCCTACAGAAGGGACTGAAAAAAGGCTGGTTTGTGAAGAGGGTTCTGGGGACTCGAGAGACAGGTGCACAGAGTAGTAGTTGTTCCTGAGGTGTCACTAAGCAAGGGACATGTGAGCGTTATGGCCTGCAGGTAGCAAGCTAAGCAGCAAAGGCCTGGCTGTCTAGGCAGGATGCAGGTGGCAGGAGAATGCTTCCAAGAAGGCACAAGCAGGGCCTAGGCCTAAGGCGGAGGGTAGGAGCTGGTGTGGGGACAGAGTTTGTGAGCTCTGTAGTGGGGTGCTGCTCCCTCTCACCCTCAGGCTTCTGGGCTTGGGTCCCAGGGTGAGACAAGAGTTAGCCTAACTACTCTCTCCATGGAGGTGGAGGCAACCAGAGTAGAGCCTGTTGCTACAGTAACCAGAGCCTAGGGAGGAGACAGATGAGGGCCAATCAGGCCTGAGCAAGGGCCAGAAGAGCTGTGAGGCTTAGCCTCACAGCATCTCTCTGGAGCAGGGATACTACAGAGAGAAGACTGAAGGTGGTTAAATGTCCCAGGGTGTTTACTAAAATACGGCAGGAGAGAGACCTGGACCAGACCTACAGGATTCTGGGTCACAGGCCACACTCTGCTGGATTCCTAGCATGGCCAGCAGAGCCTGCCTGGCAGCTCCCGAAGACGTCTGTCAGCTCTCCGGCAATAACTGTGGGTAGGTCAAAGCTGCACACACGACACAGAAGCTCAACCGACTTGAGAAAAGCAGACACCGTGAACTTCAGAATTAAAAAAAAAAAAAAGCTTCTGTTTTGAGACAATGTCTCAGGTAGCCCAGGCTGAGTTCAAACTTACTATATAACCTTAAACTTCTGATTCTCACCAGGCGGTGGTGGCGCACGCCTTTAATCCCAGCACTCGGGGAGATAGAGGCAGGCGGATCTCTGTGAGTTCGAGACCAGCCTGGTCTACAAGAGCTAGTTCCAGGACAGGCTCCAAAACCAGAGAAACCCTGTCTCGAAAAACCAAAAAAAAAAAAAAATTCTGATCCTCTTGCCTCCACTTCCCAAGTGCTGGGATTGCTGGCCTATTCCTGGCCTATGTGGTGCTGGGGATGGAACCCAGGTCTTGTGTAGCGAGTCTTTCTCTGTCCCACCAGCCAGCTCCCAAATAATAACACAAAGACTTTTTATTAATTATGAAACCTTAGCCTATAGCTTAGGCTTGTTCCTAATTAGCTCTTATAATTTTACCCATTTATACTAGTCAGTGCTATCATGTGGCGTCACCTCTTCCGTCTTGCACCTCCTCTTTCCTTCCGTGTCTCCTGGCATCTCTTGTGCACCCTGACTCCTCCCCTTCCTTTCTCTTCTTGGATATCCCACCTATACCTCCTGCCTAGCTACTGGCTGTTCAGCTTTTTATTACACCAACCACAGCAAATACAACTTCACAAAGGGTACAAATATCCCACAACAGGCTTGGTGCATGGTAAACAAGCACTCTACCAGCTAAGCTTCACCTCTAATCCAGAAATTTAAAATTGTCTCGTGTGTTTCAATGGATGCCAACAACAATGTGAAAACTCTATGGGCAAGGTGGCACACATCTTTAATCTCAGGCACAGGCAGGGAAATCTCTGGGAGTTTGAGGCCAGAGTGAATTTGGTCTACAGAGTGAGCTCCAGGACAGTAGTCAGGGATATGTGGAGAGACATGTCTCAAAGATAGCAAAAAGGTGAAAACTCCCAGGACAGAAGATCCTGTAAGTCATAGAGCTGAAAAAAGAACTGAGCCTAGAGCATACCAGGGACGCTCAACAGCACCATCAAAAGATTAGAAACAACAGGTGTGCCCGTAGAATATACAAAGGGACATGCACATTCAATGGCAGCACCGTAAGATTGAAAACAACCGATGTGTCGTAATCCCACACACAGGGACCAGAACAGACATTTCTCCAGAGGAACACACAGATGAGGGCTAGCAGCAGGGCTCAGCAGATAAAGGTGCTTGCCAACAATCCTGAGCTCATGCCCCAGGACCCACATGACATAGGTGGAGAATCAACTCCTAAAGTTGTCTGCTGACCTCCACGTGTGTACCATGCCTCCCCACAAAACAACCACAAAAGGAATCAAAGTTTTAGCACATATGCACAGATAAGCACGGGAAAAGCCAGGCAGCATCAGCAAAGGAACGCCAGTCATGGCCAGAGCGCACAGGGCTGCGGGAGGAGGCGAGAAAATGTGGGGGTGAGTGTTAACATATGCAGGGACTTATGAGAAGACTGAGACTGATAGACACAACCCCCCAAAACACAGGAACACTGCCCAACACAGCTGTTAAAGATGCCAGCACAGGAGCTGGGGGTGGTGCACACCTCTAATCCTAGCACTCACCTAGCAGGCAGGGGCAGGCAGAGCTCTGTGGGCTCAAGGCCAGCCTGGTCTACAGACCAAGTTCCAGGACAGCTAGAAACCCAATCTCAAATAACAAAACAAACAAAAATGTTAACACGGGGTTGGAATGATGGCTTAGGAGCTGAGACCTCTGGCTGCTCTTATAGAGGACCCAGGCTCTATTTGTTCCCAGCACCACATGCTGGCTCACCACCATCTGGAACCTGTTCCAGGGGATCTGACCCCTTTCTGACCTTGGTTTATACCAGGCACACATGTGCTGAACATACATACACATAGACAAAATACTCACACACGTTAAGTAAACTAAATAAATCTAAAATAACAACGAAGAAGATGGTGAGCCAGTGAGATACATCAGCTGGTCAAAGAGTTTGCTACCAAGGCTGACAATCTGAGTTCAACTCTCAGGTCTCCACAAGGTGAAAAAACAGAACTGATTCCTGTAAGTTGCCCTCTGACCTCCACAAGTCCACTGTGGGACATCATCCATGCATATCTCTCTCTCTCTCTCTCTCTCTCTCTCTCTCTCTCTCACACACACACACACACACACACACACACACACACACACACACACATAATGTAATTTAAGGTCTGGCAAACCGGGTGTGGTAGTGCACACCTTCAGCCTCACCACTTGGGAGGCAATGGCAGGCCTCTGTGAGTTTGAGGTCAGCCTGTTCTACACAGCCAGTTCCAGGCCACTCGGGGCTCCACAGTCAGGCACTATCTGAAAAACAAAGGCTAGTGTACCGGCTGGTTCTGTTAGTCGGCCTGTCATAAGCTAGAGTCAGAGAGGAAGGAGCCTCAGCTGAGGAAAGGCCTCCATAAGATCCAAATTTACGGCAAAATTTCCTCAATTAGTGATCAATGGGGGAGGGCCCATCCCATGGTGGGTGGGGCCATCCCTGGGCTGGTGGTCCTGGGTTCTATAAGAAAGCAGGCTGAGCAAGCCATGAAGAACAAGCCAGTAAGCAGCACCCTTCATGGCCCCTGCATCAGCCCCTGCCTCCAGGCTCCTGCCCTGTTTGAGTTCCTGTCCTCACTTCTTTCACTGATGAAAAGCAATATGGAAGTGTAAGTCAAGAAAACCCTTTCTCCTCACAGCAATAGAAACCCTAACTAAGGGCTGGAGAGATGGCTCAGTGGTTAAGAGCATTGCCTGCTCTTCCAGAGGTCCTGAGTTCAATTCCCGGCAACCACATGGTGGCTCACAACCATCTGGAATGAGATCTGGTGCCCTCTTCTGGCCTGCAGACATACACACAGATAGAATGTTGTATACATAATAAATAAATAAATATATATATAAAAAAAAAAGAAAGAAACTCTAACTAAGACAGCTGGCAAGATGGCTCTGTGTCACATGTCACCATGCCTCGATGACCAAAGTTTGATTCCCAGGATCCACAAATTGGAAGGAGAAGCAACTCCCACATGATCTCTCCATGCACATCACAGTGTGCTGGCACACACATATACACAAATAAATAATGAAAAAGTATACATACACACACACACACACACACACACATTTGGGTATGGTGGCTCACATCTTTAATCCTAGTACTTGGGAGGCAGATGTAGATATACCTCTGTGAGTCTGAGGCCAGGCTGATCTACATTAAGAGTTCTAACCCAGCTAGAACTACACAGAGATGCCCTGTCTACGTACACACAGATATAACCCAGCTAGAACTACACAGAGATGCCCTGTCTACGTACACACAGATATAACCCAGCTAGGACTCACAGAGATGCCCTGTCTATGTACACACAGATATAACCCAGCTAGGACTACACAGAGATACCCTGTCTATGTGCACACAGATATAACCCAGCTAGGACTACACAGAGATACCCTATGTACACACAGATATAACCCAGCTAGGACTACACAGAGATACCCTGTCTATGTACACACAGATATAACCCAGCTAGGACTACACAGAGATGCCCTGTCTATGTATACACAGATAAAACCAGCATAGTAAATACAGTGGGGAACCAATGCCACGTCCTTCAATGTTCCTCCTGGCCCACACACAAGCAGTGAAGGTCTATGGCATGTGGGGTTCTCATCTTTACACCCCACTATCTCCATGACTTCTGAGTGACAGGTTTCTGAGCTCAGCTTTCCACGTGGGCAACAGAAGTGCACCTTTACCTGTAACTGCCTGTGCCAGGCACCACCCAGCCCAGCCCTGAAGGCACCACCCACGCTTGCCCTGCACATTGTTTACCAGGCACCCAATCGATCTGGTCCCATTCTGTGGAGGTGCACACACAGGGCTGGAAGAGAGGAGACACAACCCTACTGGCCAGACTCACAAGTGGTCCTGGGGCCTGCGCTCGGTGATATCCCGATATCCCAGATATCTGAGCAGCCAAGTCTCTATGAAATTCCCCTGGGTTGGTTTATTTGGTTTGACACAGGTCTCATTCTGAAACCCAAGTTGACCTGGAACTCACTCTGTAGCCCAAGTGCCTGGAACTTTCTGTGACCTTCTCATTGCCTCCCCAGCATTGGGTGAGAGCTGCCACACCCAGGCTCCCCCAAATTTCTAATGTCTAAGGTTGCTGCCATTTCCTGGCTGGTTCCCAGACATCTTGCTGCTCCCCAAGAAGATTCCCTGTAGATACTTCATTTGTATTTTAATAAATAAAGCCTGCCTGAAGATCAGAGAGTAAAAGAGCTGCACTGGTCAGGCAGTGCTGACACACACCTTTAATCCTAGTAGTCACACTAGTTTGCTACAGAAATCGGGCGGTAGTGGTGCACGCCTTTAATCCCAGCCCTATAGAGGAGACAGCTCTTAGACACAGTCTCATTCTGAGATTCCTGGGGGCAAGATCGCCATTTTCAGACTGAGGTAGAAGAAAGAGCCAGTGGCCAGCTGCTTCGCTTTTCTGGTCTTCAGGTTCAACCCTACTATCTGTCACTGGGTTTTTATTAATCATGCTGTAGGTCCCCACCTGACCTTGCTCGGGCAGAGAACAGGAGCCCGGGGCTCTGGGGCTGTGTAAAGGATAAAACAGCAATAGCCCACAAGGTACGGACACCCACACAAGACAAGGCCAAGCACATGTGCTCAAAGCCATCAAACACAGGGCGGGGGTGTAACCCTTCTGCAGTTGGCCCATGCAAGATTCTCAGTTTAATTCCACATTTTTTTGAGTTTTGTCTTTTTAAACAAACAGAAGAGAAGGGCACTGACAACGTAAGATGAGAGCCTTTCACCTTCTCTCCACAACACCCCACAGGTGACCGTCAGTCCAGTCTTGCTCCATCTGCCTGCACACTGTTAGCCCACTGCCTACACACGATGAGGGACATGTGCAGTAGATGGAGCACTGGCCACACAAGCATGAGGACCAGTGTTGAATCCCCAGAACTAATGTCAAGCTGGATGTGGTGTGTGCATCCGAGGAGCAGACAGGGAGAATCCCCTGAGGCTGCATGGAATACAGTGAACAAGACCCCCACCGTAGACAAGGCAGCAGGCAGGGGCTGGCACCTGCGCTGGACTCTGACCTCCACACATGCACCTGGGCATGCACATTCACATATGCAAACATGAATGAACGAATGAATGAGAGAATGCTGGAAGTAATGGCGCACGCCTTTAATCCCAGCACTGAGGAGGCAGAGGCAGGAGGATCTCTGTGAGTTCGAGGCCAGCCTGGTCTACAGGGTGAGTTCCAGGATAGCCAGAGCAACATAGAAAGACCGTATATCAAAAATACCAGAAAAAAATGGGGGTGGGGGCTGGAGAGATGGCTCAGCAGTTAACAGCACTTACTGCTCTTCTAGAGGACCTGGGTTTGGTTCCCAGCACCATTTGGGTGGCTCACAACCCTAACTCCAGTTCCAAGGAATCCAATACCCTCTTCTGGACTCTAGGCACCAACATGGTACTAAGATATACATGCAGGGAAACATGCATTAAAAAAATAAAAATAAAATCTTACAAATAAATAAATTATAGAATTATAATAAACAACTTGAGTGGTGTTCCCAAAAGCCATAAACAAAACCCAAAGGCTGCAGAATCCAGTCTGCTATTAACAAGAGCCCCATTTCCTATGGTCTTGCACCAGCATATCCACCCTCTCCCAAACAGAGCTGAGAAGCATCTAATCATCATCAATGCGCGACTTGTCCACCAGGCTCCACTTAGCACTTAGCATGCTATTCTAGGTGGAGCTTTCATGGACTGAGACTGCGGGAGGGGTCACACGGGAGCCAGTCTGTCCACCCCGCCAACTTCCCCACACAGTGGCTGTGGAAGACCACCTACCTCTGACGGTGCCTCTGACGAGGTGTCTAGGTTCTGGAAGCTGTCCCCTGGTGTGGGGGTGCTGCCTCCATCCCCTCTCTGCCCTACACTCAGGGCCTGCTCCCATTTCTGTAGGGCCTCCTCAAAGAGCTCCATGCCTGAGAACAGGTGAGAGGAGGGAGGGTCAGCTCCCGGTCTCAGCCTACAGGGGCGCACCATGGCAGGGAGGCCAAGGTCAATGTGGGGTGGGGCAGTAACTGAAGAAGTGACTTGCTTTGTTCAGATTCTTAGGCCATTCCCCCCAGGCACACTGTTACCCTACCCGAGACCCTGGGCTCTCCCCGCAAGTCAAACCTTGTACATAGAGGCTCTCAGCACTGCCATCGGTGGTGGGCACAGACTCCTCCATCCCCCTGGTTTCCCATGAACCTGAGCACGCAGCTGTGGGGCTGGATGAATTGACCACTACCATCTGGGGACCAAGGATACAGATAAGAAGTGAGGCCCTTTGTGGGCCCCCTCTAAACCCACCCACAGGCTGACCACAAGCCATACACCCTCCTAGATATCTCCCGGGGCTCGGCCAGCACCCATAACCCCAGAACAGCTTGACGATGCACCACAGAAACTGCTGGTGTAAAGAAACACAGGCTGATACCAACAGCCATGTATGAAACCAGACTGGACCCCAGTCCCGGCTCTACCAGTCAGACAAGGAGGATGGACAGCTGCCGCCTTGTTTCTGAGCCTCCCCACCACAAGAGTGGCCTCGACCTTACCACAGGAGACTTGAGGGCAAGGGCAGAGCCAGAGCCGGGCTTAGAGCTACAGCCGGGTCCTTGCTGAATGGACTCACAAAGCTGAGTTCCAGCGCAACAGTGCTCACCTTTGTATCCTTATCTCTAGACCCTCAGTGCCCGGCCCCATCCTGGACAGCTCCCAGGCACTTGCTCAGTGTCTGCGGCCCAAGCCTCCGGATAAGCTCCTGTTTGGCGCCTACACACTTATCTCAAACTGGTGCCTCCAACCGTCACCCCCAGCCTCTGAAGGCCGACTTCACACATGAGGATGTGAAGAATGAAGGGGGCCTCTCTCTCATCTAACAGTCCAGAAGCTTGCTCAGGGCAGAGTCCAGGAGTGTCCTGGTGGTACCTGCCCCACACAGATCCCGCCCTGGCTCCTCACCGAGGCCAGGCTGTGGGAGGAGCCTGAGTGTTTGCTGGGCTCGATGGAGGAGATGCCGCTGAGAGTGTCGTTGCTCTTGCTGCTGGGGCTCTGAACCCTCCGGCTGGAGTAGCCTGTAGGGAGAAGGGTGGACCCTGCACACATCCTCCACCCGGACCATCCAGCCCATCCTCATCTTTTTTTTTTTTTTTTTTTTTTTTTTGGTTTTTCGAGACAGGGTTTCTCTGTGGCTTTGGAGCCTGTCCTGGAACTCGCTCTGTAGACCAGGCTGGTCTCGAACTCACAGAGATCCGCCTACCTCTGCCTCCCGAGTGCTGGGATTAAAGGCGTGCGCCACCACCGCCCGGCCATCCTCATCTTTCTGATGGCCTCAGCTCCTAAGGCAAAACACCAGCAGATGGCCCTGAGAGTATACTGTTGTAGGGAGAGGCAGAGGAAAGGGGCCCTTCCTGTGGCCTGCTGATTTAACACAGGGCCAGGCCCACTGGCGGGCTCCAAATACTGGGACAAGCTGAGAGCAAGGCAGGGTCACTTCCCTACCTCTTGCTTGGTTTGCCTGTGTGCTTGATTGAGTGACTGATAAAGAATTCTCTTTTCCAGGTGGCTCAGCAGGTAAGGACACTTGCTGCCAGGCCGAACAACCTGGTTCAATCCTCGATGAAGGAAGAACCAACTCCTAAAAGTTGTCCTCTGACCTGCACACACCCACCCCAGCACACACACACTCCATGGCACACACATTCACCCAGGCGCACATACACACCCCGGCACACACACCTACCCTGGCACACACGCACACACACGCACACACACCAGCACACACACATCCACCCCGGCACACACACACACTCACCCTACCCTGCAAGAATAGACAACATAAAAACATGAAAGGGCCAGGCTCTAGCTCAACTAGAGGAGCCCTGAGTTTGACCTCCAGCACTACATAAACTGGGCACGGTGGGCACAGGCACTGTGATCCCCGACTCGGGGGGTGCAGGTGGGAGAATAAGAGCCTGGGAGATGGCTCAATGGGTAAAGCATTTGCCACACAAGCATGAGGAACTGAGTTCAAATCCCCAGACCCCATGTAAAGTCAGATGAAGTGGTCCATGTCTGTTATCCCAGCATTCCTAGGGAGAGATGGGAGGCAAAGACTAGAGACTCCCAGAAGCTAAAGGGCAGCTAGCCTGTGCATTCGGCTGTGGAAAACCAAGGACTACATCTCAGACAAGGTGCAAGGCGAAGGCAACGCCGAGGCCTCACTGGTGGCTCACACCATCCCTAACTCCAGTCACAGGTGACTCAGTGCCCTCTTCCGCCCTCCACAGGCACACAGTGGATATACACACAGGCAGGCAAAGCACTCATACACTCATACACACAAAATAAACACATAGATCTTAAACAACAGGATTGGGAAGAGGGCTCAGCAGGGAAAGGGCTTGCCACCAAGCCTGACAGCCTGACATTGATCCTTAGGACCCATGTGGTGGCAGAAGAGAACCAAGTCCCACAAGCCTCCTCTGATCACCTCATGTACTCCATGGTACATGCCCAGTAAATAAATAAACCCAAAATACACGAATAAAGCAATTTTGAAACCTCATTTTCCTTATCTTTCTTGACTTTTCATATAGATTTTGGTTGTTTCAGTCTGCAGCCCACGGCAGTCTTGAACTGTCCACCCTCGTGCTTTGGCCTCCAGAACTAGAATTACAGGCACGCTATCACACCTGGCTTTAAAATCTACTTTGCAAGGTGAGAAACTGACTCTCTCAAGCTGAGAACCTACGGGAACACTCTGCCTTGGGAGGAGAACAAAAGGACAATGACATGTGGCAAGATTTCCAGGGGCTGCTAAGAGCCTTCTAGGGCCAGCAAGATGGTGCGATGGGCAGGGCATTTGCTGCTGAGCCTGATGACCTCAGCTTGACCCCAGAACCCACAAGGTGGAAGAAGTACTCTTCTAGCTGTCCTCTGACCTCCACAAGGACACCACAGTACACACCTACACACGTGTACATATAAACACCAGAATAATTTTGTTTTGTTTTTCAAGATAGGGTTTCTCTGTGTATCCCTGGCTGTCCTAGAATTCACTCTGTAGACCAGGCTGGCCTTAAACTCACTGAGATCCACCTGCCTCTGCCTCCCAAGTGTTGGGATTAAAGGTGTGCGCCACCACTGCTTGGTGAAAATAAATTTAAAAAGAAAAAAAAAAGGTTTTTTCCCCGTAGTGGCTTATTTCTCTGACGGCCCTGTCTCCAGCTCAGAAGGATACACTAAAAGGGTTGCATTACTACATGCAAATCCCTTTTCACTTAAAAAGGGGAATACGAGAAATATGATTGGGCTCCTGAAGCCCATGGCTCCTCCTAGTCCTGAGCAGGAGGAAACTGGCACCCCTAGGCCCTGACCTGTGTCCTCTGAGGAAATGAAGACATCCAGGACCGACACCACCCACCAAGACTGAGCCTAGGGTCTTAAGGAATGATTCTAGCCTTCCTACTTCAGGGAGCATGGCTGTGAGGAGGGAAGGCACTAGCCCAAGACCCCACAGAGAAGAGCGCTGAACCGTGACAACTGTGATGACGTCAGGACTCCCCTACCACACACCTACCTTTCTTCACTGAAGGGACCTTGCGGGCCATGAGGATGGGCAGGGGTACTGGACCCAGCTGCTCACCTCCCAGCTCAGGGCCCACCTGCTTCTTCTTCCGCCGGCGCCTCTTCAGCTGGTGGGCAGCCAGGGCCAAGGCCACAGTCCCAAGGGCTGTGGCAAAAAGAACCTTCCTCAGGCCTGGTGTCAACCGCAGCTGGGAGAATGCAGACTGGAGGAAAGAGACGGTGGCCTGGTTATGTCACTGAGGTGTGGGCACAGTGTTCCTCTGCCGATCACAAGACAAGGGACACTAAAAAGTAAATCAGGCAGTTTTTCTCAAATGTGAACCAGAAATATAAAGACAGCATAGTACATTGCTGAGGAGATGAATCTAGGACCTGGGCCCCGGTGTGCCCTGCACACTGCTGGTCACAATTCCGTGCCTGCAGGGGCACAGCACCAGGCACTGCACCAGGGCCTGACCTGCGCCATCTGTCAGTCTCTACCACCTTCCAAATGACCAACACACAACTCAAACCCAGACCTGACAGCTCCATTTCCCAATGATATCTGGAGCTAATGACACACTATTCCAGACCACTCCACTCACACAGGCTCATCCTGGCCACTCTCTGCTGCTGGCCCAGGTGGAACTCTGTCCCACAAAACAAAGTTTTAGGGGGCGTTAAGGAATTTAGTCAGCATGCCCATAGACAAACTGAAGTCAAGAAGTTACCTAGCCTTAGGGTGAAGGCTGAGCTGAAGGCCCTGACTCTGTCTTTGTTCTTTTAAACATTTATTTATTATGTATACAATGCTCTGTCTGTGTGTATGCCTATATGCTAGAAGAGGGCACCAGATCTCATTATAGATGGCTGTGAACCACCATGTGGTTGCTGGGAACTGAACTCAGGACCTCTGGAAGAACAGCCAGTGCTCTTAACTTCTGAGCCATCTCTCCAGCACCAGGGACTCTCCATCCTAACTGTGGAGGAGACCACTACTGGGCAGGGCAAGGTCCCCTGTGGAAAGTGGAGAAAGGGGGCTAAGCACTGGTAAGCTTGCACCTGTCAGCCTGTTTGCTTCCTACTTCTGCTGCCAAGCCTCCCACACAATGGACTATAGCCCACTGGAACTGTGAGCCCAGATGCTCTCTTCCTCTGCTAAGGTATTTCATCACAGCAATGAGAAATTAACTAAAGACACACAGTATAGCCATGATACGGATTCAGCTCTCCCAGGTGCTGAGGACCCCTGGGTAGGACCATACCCATCTTACCTGACCAAATGTCGTGTACAGGAACACGGGTATCTCAGCCACAGTCATGGCTAGAGCCTGGATCATGGACATACCCTCAGTACGACGGAACGCCATGGCAGACCAAGCACCCGAGGCGGGAACTCTTGGGGTAAGAGCTTCCGAGGTCTTCAACTGGTCTCTGGCCGGGTCCTGGGCACCACCCACATGCCAGCAAGGCAGGGGCACACATAACAGAAGGTCCTTCCACAGAGCTGAGGGACAGACGACCGGATGAGACACAGGAAGGGGCAAACAGGGCTGGGGTTGAGCAGTGGAGGCTCCCTCCCCATGTTCAATACCCAATCCTGCCAAAAAGCTTCAGGTCAGTGAGATAGCCAAGCAGCTTAAAGAACTTGCTGAGCCAGCCTGACCGCCGAATTCTCCAGAATGTTCTCCAGGTCCAATGTGCTGCTAGCTTGACAAAAATCTAAAGTTACTCAGGGTGCCGGCTTCTGAGCATATCCATGAGGGATTAACTATGCTAATTAAGGTGAAAGACCCATCCACAGCGTGGCACCACTCTCTGGGCTAGAGCCATGGACTGTGTTCTTTGCTCTCTGCCTCTTAACTGCGTATGTAATGCAAGCAGGTGTCATGAGATTCTGTCACTGTGACTTCCTCCCAGTGATGGACTGTCCCTGGAGCAAGCCAAACAAACCCCTTCTGCCCGAGTTACTTCTGCTAAGGTATTTTATGTGAGCAACAGAAATGAGCCTAGACACGAAGGAGAGACCTGACCCCGTAGCTGCTCTCCGACTTCCACGTGCACCTCCGGCAGGTGCTCAACACTCAAATACACAATTTATTTTGTTTATGTGTGTGTAAATGCCACATGGGTTCAGATGCTTGCAGGTCAGAAGATGGCACCGGATACCTGGAGCTGGAATTATAGGCAGTTGTGAACCACCTGATAAGTGCTGAGAAGTGAACTCAGGTCTTCTGGAAAAGAAGCAAGCATGCTTAACCACTGAGCCATCTTTCCAGCCCCAATAAAAAATGTTTTAAACTGGGCATGGTGATCCATGCCTTTAATCCCAGCACTTTGGAGGCAGAGGTAGGAGGATCTTTGTGAGTTTGAGGCCAGCCTTGGTCTACAAAGCAAGTTCCAGGACAGTCAGGGCTACATAGAGTAACCCTGTCTCAAAAAACAAAAATAAAAACCCAACAAAAAAGCCTAGGGTTTAGAGGGTTGGATCAGCAGTTGAAAGCATTGGGTATTCTTCCAGAAAGTTCATGTTCAATTGATTCCCAGCACCCACATGGTGACTCACAACTGTCTCTAACTCCAGCTCAAGGGGATCTGATGGCCTATTCTGCCCTCTGAAGGTACCAGGTACATGTATGGTGCACACACATACACATGCATGCACAAAACACCCCACACATACACATTTAATTTTTTTTAAAAAAAGGTATACACATGAGCAAAAATAAAGAGATGTAAACAAGTGTGTTCTCTGGCGGACAATGAAGGCTGATGAGAAGCCAAGAACAATGGCACTAGGTTTCGATCCTAATACATGAACTGGCTTTGTGGGAGCCTAGCCTGTTTGAATGCTCACCCTCCTGGACCTGGATAGAAGTGGGAGGACCTTGGACTTCCAGCAGGGCAGGGAATCTGGACTGCTCTTCATTCTTGAGAGGGGGAATGGAGTGGTGGGGAGGGGGAGAAGGGGAGGGAAGGGGGGAGGGGGGAGAGGGGGCAATGTGTGGGAGGAGGGGGAGGGAAATGGGAAATGGGGAGGAGGCGGAAATTTTTTTTTTCAACAACTAAAAAAAAAAAAATAAAAAAATAAAAAAACAAGCGTGTTCTCAGGGGTTGGGCACCTCACTACAGGCTTCTGATCCCAGCTGCTCAGGACGCTGAGGCAGGAGGATCAAAGTTCCAAAAATGACTGGGCAATTTAGGCCAACCTGCCTCACTTTTTTTTTTTTTTTTTTTTTTTTGGATTTTTCGAGACAGGGTTTCTCCGTAGCTTTTGGTTCCTGTCCTGGATCTAGCTCTTGTAGACCAAGTTGGCCTCGAACTCACAGAGATCCGCCTGCCTCCGCCTCCCGAGTGCTGGGATTAAAGGCGTGCACCACCACCTCCCGGCCTGCCTCACTTTTTTTTAAAGCACTTGTCTAGCATGTAGCACTTGGGAGGGGGGGGCTGCCTTCATTGAGTGGGATGAACACCAAGGGTGCATCTAGAATCCCAGGCCCCACGCTGCCCCTGCAGGCAGGCAACAACCATATACAGACACCTACCTGCCTGGGAGCAGAAGGCAGCGTGTGTGGCAGGCTGGTTGCAGAAAGAACCCAGAGACTGGGAGATAAATAGGTCACCCTCTAACTTCGGGCCTTCTGCACTTTCTCAGCCTTTTTAAACATACAGGTCATTTTCTAAATAAAGTTCTCTCGGGCTCCGGGCTGAGAAGCATGGCGTTCTTTTCACAAAGCTAGGAATGCTTCACTTCCTGCGGCCTAAAGGTCTGTGCTGATCTGGAGGTCGCGATGGGTTTTTGTTTGTTTTTATTCATATTTATTTTTGAAACAGTCTCAAACTGCAGCACAGCCTCGCCTTGAATTCAAGATACTTCTCTCCCTTTGATCTCACGAGTGCTGAGTTTACTGTCAAGAGCCAACTATACAGGCAGATGTTTCTCCCTGCCTCTCCCACCTTCTGAGGAAGAAACTGAGTCTCCAGAGCCTAAGCCAGGAGTCCAAAGCGGAGAGAGGGTACTTCAAGGTCTAGATACCGCTAAACACAGCAGGGGCAGGCGGTGCAGCCCCAGCAGGGCCACAGAGGGCGAAGACAGCCTCCTCTGGGTCCCCAAAACCCACCTCAGGGACTCCCCACCATCTTATCCGGAGGCCAGATCAGTGGTTTGATCACATATAACCGAGACCCCAAGACCCTACAGGGGGCGCCCACTGCTACGGTCAAGTTCAAGGACGACTCCTGGGTTCTCAAGAGGAAGGAATGAACAGGCTAGGGTAGACCCTGTCTTCCTGGGATGGTGGCCAGCACAAGAGATGAACAAGGAACAGCTTATCCTTGGTGAGTGGGGAAGGCACACAGCCCGATCAGGCTGGCGCTGAGGCTGAGGGGTGGAGTGGAGCAGAGGGCGGGCAAGAGTGAGTGTGGCTGAAGAAATTACCCCATGTCAAGGGCAGATGTGCTGCCTGGAGGCTGTGAGGTGAGCTATAACCTTCACAGGTCCTCCTCCAAACTCCAGCCTGGCTTGGCCTTGGGTGGGAGTCAAGGGCATCTGATGACAGGAGATATTCTTGCCTGTGCTTTTCAACAGGCCAGTTCGCTGTGACAACTCTGAGCAAGAGCGTGCAGTGGTTCTCAGGACCCTCGAGGTAGCCACCGTTTACCACAAAGATACACAAAGGGAGGCTTTGAGAGATGAGGTCCCAAGGCTGTAGGTGAGCATCCTAGTTCCTGTCTGCTGCTTGCCCACTCCAAACCTGAGGGGCTTCGGGGCCTTGAACTTCTGAGAAGGCCACATGGAATTTGAGGAAGGCCTGTGCTAGGGCTGAGGCAGGTGGAGGTGGGGAGAGAGGCCTGTCAGGTTTGCAGGAAAGTCCAGTTAGTGTTGGCTGTGCCCATCAAGAGAAAGGTCACTTCACAGAAAAGAAGGGTCCAAGCTCAACACCACCATATCATGCCTGCCTCTCACTTCTAATGCCAGCCGCCTCGTCTACTCCTCCACCATGGCACACTAGACCTGATATCCCGGGTTTCCATCCCAGGCCCTCCTCTCTTGGGCAAGACACCCCTACTAATGACTCTGGCCTGAACATTCTCTCTCGCTCCACCTTGACCCAGCTATGGTCCCAGACCAGACGGTCCTAAGCCACCCTCTGCCTCATATCCTGTTTTTTTCGATCCCGGGACATCTCTGTGGGATCTCTTTGGAGACTAGGCATCCCCAGAGTAGATATCGGCAATATCCCCAGCTTCAGCATCTGCTCCTTGCGGAGCCAGAGCAGGGACCTTTCTCTCTGGCCTCCACCTCCCTAGAACATCCTTGAGGTTCTGCCTACAGCCGGCAAACCTGCTCCTTTCAGGCCGGCAAGTACCCACGGCGTTCCAGGTCAGGAGTCTCCTCTCTGACCCAGCTCCCTCCTCGTTCCACCCCCAGAGCCAGGCATCCTCTCGCGCGCCTGGTCCAGGGGGCCCACTCATCCCACCCTGGACACTTCAGAGGACAAGCTGGGCCGCGGACCCCTGCGTGAGCTGGGCTCCATGCTCTGCAAGCCTCACTCCTGACCCTGCTGCGCTGCTCGCCCGCGCAGTGGCTGCCACTCACCCAGGATCCCATCGCTGCGGAAGGGCAGCGTCTCCTTTCCCGGCGGCAACACAACCAAACCAGGCCCTGTCGGGGAGCGGGGGCGTGGCCTCAATGCAGCCCGACACTGCTAGGACCAACGAACGTCTCCAGATCGCTCGGCGCCGCCGTGGCCTTTGGCCAATGGGACGGGCTACGTGCCCACGTCGACCCCGCCTCCCCCCGCTTTCCGCCACGCCCCCTAAGTGTGGTTGCGGTGTGGAATGGCCTGTTCTCTCTTCCGATTGGCTACCAGGATTAGAGGGCCGCAGGAAAATGGGGCGGAGCTACTCAGAAGGGGGTGGAGCTAGTGGCTGCTTGGGGCTGCTGGTATAGCCGTCGCGCCCAGCGACTAATCCCTTCTGCAGTTGAGAGCGAGTTTTCAAATGCCAGCGTTTCAGGCTTTCCTGACATTCCTCTTCATCCCTTGCCAGTCTCTGCCCTGTTCTGTACCTTGCATCCCTAGCGTCGTTGTCTCTGGAATGGTCTCTGTTTACCAAACTCTCCGGAAAGGGTTTCTAAAGGATCCATGCTTTGGAGACTGACAGATAACGCTCCCCCCTACTTTTTTTTTTTTCTAATTTTGTTTTTCAAGATAAGGTTTCAAGATAAGGTTTCCCTGGCTGACCAGGAACTCACTCTGTAGACCAGACTGGCCTCAAAAACTCAAGAGATCTGACTACTTCTGCCCCCTACGTGTTGGAATCAAGGGTGTGTGCCATTGTCAACAGCCCCTATTTATTTGCTTTAAGATCATGGTCTCATACAGTTCAGGCTGGCCTTGAATTCATTTTGTAGCTGAGGACACCCTTGAATCTCCTGATCCTCCTGCCTATGTCTCCCAAGTAAGTACTAGGGTTGTTGGGTCCGGGATCACGCAGTGATGGGGGACAGACCACCAAAGTCTATTAAACCAGAAGCAAAATTTATTCCAGAAAAAGCGAAAAAAAAAAAAAAGATCACCACAGGACGCACAAAGCTTATCAGCTAGAGCTGTGGCCACAGCCAGAGATCGGGCTTCTGTAGCTGTGGCAATGGGGGCTGGTTTGGGCCTCTTCTTCTATTAAAATCAAGCACTGGGTGTTGGTCAAAGAGTGTTTACAACCTTGAGGTCAGACGCAAGGTCACATTACATTTTAAGTTTTACAGCTTTTGGTTATAGGAAGTTAGGATGCTAACTCAGGATGTTTGTAAAAGTCTGTGGCCGACATAGCCGCTTTTACCTGTCCCTGGAAGAATGCAAGACAGAGTAGAGTCACATAGGGGGACAATTAAAAATTAAGGGAATACAAGCAGAGGGTCCCATAGAGGCAATAGTTAGGAGCTAACCTTTGTCTGCAGGACCTGCCTAGCTGGGAAGATGGAAGGCAGGAAACAATTATTAAAAGTTCCCTGGGCTGCAGAAATGGCTCAAAGGTTAAGAGCACTAGCTGTTCTTCCAGAGGTCCTGAGTTCAATTCCCAGCAACCACATGGCACCTCCCAGGTACTGATAATGAGATCTGGTGCCCTCTTCTGGCATACAGGCATACAAGCAGGCAGAACACTGTATACATAATAAATAAATCTTTAAAAAAAAATAGTTTCCTGTACACAGTGGCTGCCAGGATGTCTGCTCTTTTTTTTTTTTTTTTTTTTTTTTGGTTTTTTCGAGACAGGGTTTCTCTGTGGCTTTGGAGCCTGTCCTGGAACTAGCTCTGTAGACCAGGGTGGTCCCCAACTCACTGAGATCCGCCTGCCTCTGCCTCCCGAGTGCTGGGATTAAAGGCGTGCGCCACCACCGCCCAGCTAGGATGTCTGCTCTTAAGGCAGAAAGTGTTTGTTAAAGTTAACAGTAGCTGCCAGGTTTATTTTTTTTTTCTCCCAAAATGTGTTTGGGCTTACTACTTTGTATTTCTATATTCCTGGGCTGGGCCTTTTGTAAAAGCTGTTAAGATAGAAAGGGATCCTGGCATTTGGGAGCCAAGGAATACTAAGTGTTACAGGTCGGGTGGAAGAGAATTCTAACAGTCGAGGGCCAGGGAATACTGTTACATCTCTGGTGGAAGAGTATTCTGGCAGTCGGGTGCCAGGGAACATCACAGGTTACATTATGCTTAGTTTACAGCCCTGCTCTAGAAAAAGGTTTCCCAAGTGTAACAGCTCTGCCCCAGCAGGAGAGAACTTCCCCAGCGAAATTGTTACAGTTTGGTTCAGGTGCCCTGGCTTGTAATCAACTCTACTCAGCTAGGGGAAGGTTTTCCAATTGAAAGTGTTACAGATCTCTTCCACTCTAGCTAAGAGTTATTACTTCTTTCCTCAGCTGCATTCCAGCAAAAGAAGGTCTCACCCAAACCTCATTCAAGAGATTTATTGGGAGGGAAGAGTGCAGGAGAGTGGCTGCCTCTGCCCTCTCCCAGGACGGAGAAGGGGCAGCAGCAAACTAAACAGGTGCAGGACTTCTCAGGGGTGGAGTTTTTGCAGGAAGATTTTCAGGGTGAAAACTGGTCAGCTTTCAGTCCCTTGAGCTCAGATTGGCTAGATCTCTGCTCAGGGATTGGTTGGTTTTCTGCTCAGGGATTGGTTGGTTTCCCTGCATAGGAATTGGCTGGTGTTCTGTTTAGTTTATCAGGGCCAGGTTTGGCTCTGATTTCAGGGCCAAATTGTGTTTATGTCACTGGCCTAAAATTTTTTGGCTTTAGTTTTGGGGCCAGGGCATATTTCTTTCACTGGCTCTTATTTTAGGACAAAGTGTGTTTCTTTGGTTTTTGTTTCAGGGCTAAAGCATTTGTTTCACTGGCTTGGGTCTCAGAGGATGTGTTTCTTTCACTGGCTCTGATTTCAGAGCCAGGGTGGGTTTCTTTGGCTGGTCCTTTACCCTACACCCTTTATTTCTATATTCTATTCCTGGACTCTTCAGGGTTACAGGTGTATGAAACTAAACAGTTTTATAGGTGCTAGGAATGGAACCCTGAGCTTCGTGAATGGAAGGGAAGCACTCTACCGAATTGAGCTATAGTCTAGGACCTTGTTTCATTTTTGTTTTTGTTTTGAGACAGTTTTGTGTAGACCAGTCTACCTCTGTGTAGCCAGCAATGATCTTGAATTTTTTTTGTTTTTGAGACAGGCTTCTTTGTGTATCCTTGAACTTGCTCTGTAGACCAGGCTAGCCTTGAATTCACAGAGTTCTGCCTGCCCCTGCCTCCCAAGTGCTGGAATTAAAGGTGTGTCCTACCACAGCCCTGCTTGACCTTGAATTCTGGATCCTCCTGCCACCAATCTTCCAAAGTGCCGGGATTACAAGTATGCGCATCCTCGCCCAGCTACATCCAAGTTCTCTGTAGTAAATATTTATTGTTTTAATATCAAGAAGGAAACGACTGAGTGTAAAAGGTGCAGGTAGTACCTGCATAGGCCAGAAGAGGTGGTCCCCATCCTCCCGATTCCCCTATCCACTGGAACTGGAGTTACTGCTGTTTGTGAGGCATTATGTAGGCGCTGGGGATTGAACTCAGCTCTCTGCAAGAGTAATATACTGGGCTTAACAGCTGAGCCGTCTCTCCAGCCTCCAGTTACTGAATGAAAGAATGAATATGTAATTG
The DNA here is from genome assembly GCF_018167655.1 of Microtus oregoni. Taxonomy (NCBI): domain Eukaryota; kingdom Metazoa; phylum Chordata; class Mammalia; order Rodentia; family Cricetidae; genus Microtus; species Microtus oregoni. Next base: position 14,255,748 of record NW_024543084.1, on the reverse strand, counting down.
TAAATTACAGGGCTGGATTCTGTCTAATGGTCACTGTTGCCAGCTATAGATAGATAGATACTGGTAAGTAAGTGAATAGTCAAGATGAACAAGTTTTTATGCAAGACAGTGCACACAGACACCTGTGGCCTGTGGGTTACAGCTGTGTGTGGACAGCAGGTGCCACATATGGAGCAAGTTACTGCACTGCCAGTCTCCCAGAGTGTTTTCCAGACGCCACGTGCCTGGGCCCACCTGCTTTTAGAACAACGCCCAGATGCCTGAATCAATGCCCAGGTGACTCAGGTTCACCCCTGCACAGACAGATGGACAAAGCCAGAAGGCACCAGCTGAGGAACAGTTCTGGGTGAGAGATCAGCTTTGCTGGATTTGGTGCACACACCTTTAATCCCAGCACTGGGAAGTCAGAGGCAGGAGAATCTCTGTGAATTCAAGTCTTACTTGGTCTACATAGCTAGTTCCAGGGCAGTTAGAGATACATAATAAGACCCTCCAAAAAATAAGAAAAAAGAAAAGAAGAAGGAAGGACAGAAGGAGGGGTTGGAGGATGGCTCAGTAGCAAAAAGTACTTGGCACTTTTTCAAACATCGTGGATAGGTTTGGTTTCCAGCTCCTTCAACGCTCAGCTCACAATGATCTGGACTCCAGCCCCAGAGAATCAGACACCCAATCTGGCCACCTCAGGCATTGCACACATGATACACAGACATATATACAGGCAAAACACCTATAAACATAAAAGAATAATAATAACTAGTAAAAATTAACCCTTTTTAAAAAGACGAAGCTTTGAATTAGGAACAAGAACAACTAGAAACGGATACCAAGCCCATTTCCCAAGCCACAGGTCTCACCGAACTAGAGACAGAGTTCAAATACAGAGAAAGAGTGATGAAATAGGAGCAGCAGTAGAACAAGGGGACGTGGAACCAGCGGGGACAAGGGCTTATCTGTCAATAGGGGTCTATGGCAAGTGGCACAGTGACAACAACCAATCAACAAGGTGTTGATGGCACTGCCACCATCCTGCAACTTTGCATATTTTAAAGACCCCACCTCTTGCCAGGCCTCTGTGAATTCGAGGCCAGCCTGGTCTACAGAGTGATAGCCAGGACTACACAGGGGAATCCCTGTCTCAAAAAAAACAAAAGTAAATAAATAGATCAGTCCCCTAAAGAGGTGGATCCGGAATGTTCTCACTGTAGGCGGAAACTCGGCGATGAGGGAGGCGGTGACAAATGAGGCCAATTTCATCATCCCACTGAGTAAACATCCATCCTCCCTTCCATCCCTCTGTGCCCACAGCACACACCGTCTGCAGCTGGGAGTGGCAACCCTGAGAGCCACAGCCATCTCCCACTGTAGAGTAAACCTGAGACCAGCCTGGGCTGCATGAGATCTTGAATGAAAAAAAAAAAAACAAATAAATAAAAGCAAAACATAAACCAATAAAAAAAAAGCAAAAAACAACAACAACAAAAACCCAGACAGGAGGAGTGTCTCAGCGGGTGAGAGCAGCCGCTGCTCTTCCATAGGACCAGGGTTTGGTTCTCAGCTTCCATACGAGCCTGTCCAACTGCCTCTCATTCCAGCTTCAGGAGATCTGACACCCTCTTTTAGTCTCCATGGGTGCTCATACACATGTGACATATGTTCCCACATACACAACAACAGGGACTGGAGAGATGGCTCAGCAGTTAAGAGCCCTGGCTGCTCTTCAGAGATCCTGACTTCCCAGGACCACTCATCTCCAGCACCTACTTGGAGGCTCTCCAGGGATCCATCACCTTCTGGCCTCTCTGGGCGCTGCACACAGGGTATATAGCCACATGCAGACAAAATAACCACACACATAAATTGTTTAACAAACAAAATAACCAGAGCCCAGAGAGGTAGCTCAGCAGGTGGTGGAGCTTGCCAGAGTGTGGCCTGAAGATGAAGGAACCTTTGTAAAAGTTGTTATCTGACCTCCACATATGTGCTACAGCTTTCTTGTGTCCCCCTATCACATACACAATACACAAAATTTCAAAGCAAAAAAACAGGTTAGGGAAAATGGCTCCATGGGTAAAGAATTTACCACATAGCCTTGAGAACCCAGGTAAAGGAAGCCACTTCAAACCCAGGATCGCAGTTCCTGGGCTCCTATGGCTAGTGAGAAATGAGGCAGAGAATCCTTGGCATGCTGTGGGCCAGACCAACGCCTGAGGCTATTCTCTGCTGTATGTACATGTCTCATGTGTAAATGTACACACAGACACTGATACAAACATACAACCACACACAAAGAAAAAAATTAAACAGGAAACAAAAGCAAATTGGGCAGAAGTGGTGGTGCATGCCTTTAATCAGTGATCTTTGTTGTTGTTTTGTTTTTCCAGGCAGGTTTTCTCCGTGTAGCCCTGGATGTCCTGGAACTCGCTCTGCAGACCAGGCTGGTCTCGAACTCACCGAGATCTGCCTGCCTCTGCCTCCTGAGGGCTGTGCCACCACTGCCATGCAGGCAGGTGGGTCTTTGTTAGATTCTGTGAGCCGGAGGCAGCCTGATCTACATAAGAAGTTGTAGGCCAGGGCTCAGTGGTTAAGAGCATTGCCTGCTCTTCCAAAGATCCTGAGTTCAATTCCCAGCAGCCACATGATGGCTCACAACCATCTGTAGTGAGGTCTGGTGCCCACTTCTGGCCTTCAGGCATACACACAGACAAAAAAACATTGTATACATAATAAATAAATAAATAAATATTTTTAAAAAAGAAGTTGTAGGCCGGTCGGGGCCTAGAGGGACCCTGTTTCAAACAAATAAATCTCCAAAATTTCAAAAACAAAATTTGCACAAAGTATTAGCAATGGTGAGCTTCTGCTTTAGTAAAATGTCCATTAGAGCGAGCAGCCGGCAGGAGGCAGCAGCGCTACCAGCAAAGCCCCGCCCCTGGCCCCGCCCTGCTCTGCCAGGCCCCGCCCCGCGCTCGACTGGCCTCCTTCCGCGCGCGCGCAGAGGGCGGGCACTGGCAGCAGGTGGGCGGGGTGCGGGCAGGGTGCGCGAGGCGGGGCGGGGGCTGCCGGCTGCGCTGGGGCCGGCGCGGCGGCCCTGCGAACGGGCGCGCCATGGACTTCAACATGAAGAAGCTGGCGTCGGACGCGGGCATCTTCTTCACCCGGGCGGTACAGGTGAGGCCTGGCGCGATGCCGCTCGCAGGTCCCGGATGTGGAGCGCGTCCGAGCACCCTGCAGCAGGATCCCCTTCCCTGCTGCTGCGGCGGTGCGTTCTGGGGACCAGCTCGGGCCCCTGCTCCCCTGTCCCCGAGCTGCCCAGGGGAACTCCCAGCGGGGTCAGCTGCAGCTCCCTGATGGCCCGGGGTTGGGGCCTGGGCTGCTGGGCGCCCAGCAGTGCCGGTTTACACTGACAGGTTTGCCCACTGCTCTGGCTCCTGCACAACTCGGGAGATGAATGACCACTGGGTGGTTCCTACTTCCCTGTCCTAGCCCAGTGATTCCTGGCTGGGAGGTCCTGGGCTACACAAAAATGTCCCAATCCCTTCTGCGGACCTCAGTTTCCATACCCGTACAATGGACAGCTTGGTGCTACTCAGTCCCTTTGATACGCTTGGATAATCAGGCCGGAAGCCAGTAGTAATTTCCTTTCTGTTCTGCAGGAGGCCAGTTTCCTTTTGCTTCCCAGGCCTAAAGGATGGCGAGAAGGCTAGGATCTGGCTGGGTGCCCTCTTTGGGTTCTGTTCAGGCCGGTAATGCTGATATTGGAACAAGTCCAAAACATATGGGATTAGAAATGAGAAACTTAGGCGAATTGATGTCACAGCGAAGGGCTAGAGTCAGATGTGGATGTAAATCCTTCTCTTGTGACCTTGGGAGCGGGGACTTCACCTCACTGGGCCTCTGTTTCTCAGTGTGAGAAATGGGATGGCTGTAACTGCAGTTGCCACGGTTAAACTGCACCTGTGGAGCGTCCGACCTTGCATGATCACCTCAGCCTTACCGTGCCTTTTTGTAAAGCAGGTGTAAGGCTCGTGTTGGAGGCCCTGTCTGCTTCAAGGGTGGCTGTGGGTATCTGGGACTCCTGTGCCCCAGGGTTGGTCCATCTCTGTACACCAGGAACAGGTTCTGTATGCTGCCCTTGTGGTACTTGTTGACTCTTCTGGGTACAGCCCCTCCTCCCCCCTCAGGGGCCCATGTGGCTATGTTTACTAGAAAGCGCTGGGTTCCCGTGAGACTTAGTGTCCCAGTGAGGATTGCCATTCTGGTTCCCGTTTCCAAGCTTGGTGGGCAACCCCAGCACCGGAGAGGATGCTAGACCCTCAGAACCCCAGCCTCTGCAGGAGGGGGAAAAGCCTGTCCCAGCGTTGGCATGGCAACCACACTATCTCACACATCTGGAAAGAACCTGATCTGTTGGGTCCTGCCACCTGACCTGGCCAGGCCCACAGAAAGGGCTAGGGGTAGTGGTGGCTTGGGCTTCCTGGCCTCACTGATGGGGACAGGCCCACAGGGTCACTCACTCACTCTTGGGCTGGAGCCAGTGCCCAGGCCCAGGCTGGGGTGGAGGAGGGAGCTGAGCGTGTTATAAATAGAGGCTTTCTGAGCTCCACACACCCACCCTCCTGCTGATGCTGGCTTGCTGGGAACTGCCTTGGACTGGTTCAGGCATGATCCCCTTCCCCTCCGTTGGAAAGGGACTAGGTAGCAGAGGAGGAAGGCGCCTGCAGTGTGGCCTAGAGAGGCAGAGAGCGTCTGCTGTGGGAGTCGTCAGGAAAGATGGAGCTATTCTTAATTACCAGTGTGTACACAGCTCCTATGGGTCAGTGTTACTGTGCAAGGCACCAGGCCGTGCTGAGTAAGCACACGTGCCCTGTGTGGCCCAAGGACAGTGTTGAGGGACTCACCCCACCCCTATCCCAAAGGGAGCAAGGCCTCCCCAGCTTGAAACCTGGGGGCAGGATTTCTTCTACAAGAGTGATTTTTGGGGTGGTGTCCCTCGCCAAGGGCCCCAGACATCAGCCAGAGTCTCTGAAGCAGGTGGAGGTGGCGGAGCGGTCCCATCAGGGCAGTGAGGTGAGGTGAGGGAAGCCTGCCTCGTGCAGCACATTAGAATAGTATGATAAGTGCTTGTGGGTGGGTGTGGGCAGCTGCTCTGCTGAGACTCCTCCCAGTAATCACAGTCCAAGCTCCTACAGGGGCTTTGCCCTCGTCCAAACAGGCAGGTAGCAATGGCCAAGGGAGGATGCCTGGGGCTCGCCAAAGCCCAATAAGCATGGGAACCCGTATGTTTGGCAGCATCCCCACACCCCCAGTGACACCACGGGGAGACTTTCCAAGTGATAACCCAGCTAATACTGCCCTGGGGCTGGTAGGGTATTAGAGGTCCCAGGTTCCATACCCAGTGTTTCTAAAAAGAAAACTGTTCCTTTATGCTGGCCAGATATTCTGTGAGATGGGTTTTCGCCATTTTCCAGGGAGAAACTGAGGCCCGGGGAGATGCTGAGCTGGACAGGGCAGCTGAGGAGGAGGCTTTAAGGGAGAAGCCCGAGGCCTGCTGCATAATTGATGGCTGCAGTGAGACCTGGTGGCTCCTTGGCTCAGCCTGATGATTCATCAGTGGCTCCGCAGGGCTCCAGCCCCCTAGACCCTGACTGCAGCACAGCCCTTTGCTTGGCCTCAGCAGCTCTGACCGTGCAGGGAAGCCTGAGTGCCCCAGGACTCAGCCGCGTTCCTTATTCCTTATCTTATACCTGGAGCAGATTTCACCTTTTGCTGTTGGTGATGCCCTTGGGCAAACCTGGTCACCTGGCTGGAAAAGGCTTGTGCTTGGGGACATCTGTTCCTGGGCTTTTCTAGATTACCTGGTGAGGACTTGGACCAGTTTCTGAGTATTCCTAGGTAGCCCGCATGACTCCAGCCAGTTCTGACTGGGGACCCATGTGACCTCCCAGGTTCTGGGTACACCCAGCAGCTGGCTCCGATGGGCTGGCAATGTTCTTCTGTTTACCACACCCAGAAGCCAAACATTTGGCCAGCCTCCCTCCCTCCCACACTTGGTCCTTAGACATACTGCCCGTCAGCTCCAGCAGCAGTAGCGTGGGCACTTCACGCTGGGCACGGGCTCGGTTGCCAGCCCTCTTGTGTCTAACCCACGTCTTCCCTTTTTACCCAGTGTGGTCTGTGAGAAACATTCTTACTATCTGTTTCCAGGGGACTCTGAGGCCCAGAGAGGCAAAGCCCCTTCCCCAGTGTCGCATAGCTCATCAGGAGTAGAACAGATATGGATAGGGTCCCTTTCATTCTGGAACCTGAATTCTTGCTGGAGTCCCATGGAGGCTCCTCTGGGCCTCATCTGTTCCCTAAGGACTTGCTACCAAGTTCTGTCCCTCAGCCCTGGTGGCCACCTCCTCAAGGCTCATCTTACTAGGAGCATACATGCTTCTGTGGAGAGAGGGACTGGGGAACTATGGGGCTTCTAGGAGCCATGGTTCTGACTCACCCAACCCCCTCATCCTAGAAAGAAGCAACCAAGCCCCAGGTTGGGGTGCAATAGGCCACCCTCCAAAGGCTTGACCCCGGGACCTCCCCTGCCGCTTCCTTCCCAGTTCACAGAGGAGAAATTCGGCCAGGCGGAGAAGACCGAGCTTGATGCTCACTTTGAAAACCTCCTGGCTCGGGCAGACAGTACCAAGAACTGGACAGAGCGGATCCTGAGGCAGACTGAGGTGCTGCTGCAACCCAACCCCAGTGAGTGGGTGCGGGGCAGGAGGGCACCCGGGCCGACGCGGGCTGTAGGTGCGGTAGGTGCAGGGCTCCAAAACGCACGGGAGCCGAAGCCTGAACTGAAACATATGTGGGGAGGGACTTGCAAACTACAGATGTCAGCTTGGGCTCGCAGCCAGCCATGAGGCAAGGGCCTGGCCAAAGTCATACAGCGTGCTGACTGCATGAGCAGAAGGGGGCAGCCTGCATGTCACCTGTAAACCTGCAGTGTCTCTGAAGTGTCCACGGAGGCCCAGGACCCGGGCCAGGGCACGGTGCAAGCGCGTCACACACTGTAAACGCTATTTAAGTCGGGGAGACATGGGAGGTGCTGACTCAGTGCTGTGGGACAGTGGTGTCATGTCTCCGAGCCTTGTTCTCTCGGGTCTCAGAGGGTGGGTGTGGGTATGAGATGTGTCTGCAAGCCTTCAGTATGGATGCTGTCTGGGGTGGCCAGGGTTTGCTCTCTCACGGTGCCTTAGCCCCGAGAGCCCTGTGGTTTTGGCTGTTTTCTCCCTACAGGTGCCCGAGTGGAAGAGTTCCTGTATGAGAAGCTGGACAGAAAGGTGCCCTCAAGGGTCACCAATGGGGAGCTGCTGGCTCAGTACATGGCAGAAGCAGCCAGCGAGTTGGGACCCGACACCCCCTATGGTGAGGAGACCACAGAGCTAGGGTGAGGGGCATTGTCTCTAGCTCCCTAAGCTCCTTCTTCCTGCCTCCCTTCTCCCTCTTTTTTTTTTAAATTTTATTTCTGACTAAGTTCTCTATTTAAGGTAGGCCTTAAAATCAAATCAGGCTTTGTCCCCTGAATGCTGAGATTGGAGGTGTAGCCGTCAGGTCAGCTCCCTCCGCACGCCTTTAATCCCAGCACTTGGGAGGCAGAGGCAGGCGGATCTCTGTGAGTTCGAGGCCAGCCTGGTCTACAAGAGCTAGTTCCAGGACAGGAACCAAAAGCTACGGAGAAACCCTGTCTCGAAAAATCAAAAAAAAAAAAAAAAAAAAAAAAAAAAAAAAAAAAAAAATTACAGAGATAACCTGAGTTATAAGATGAGAATAAAGGAACAGACCCTCCCTTAGCCGTTTAGGGGTGTGTGTTTTTGTGCGTGCGCACATGTGTAGTATGTGTATAGTATGTGGAGTGTGTGTGTGGTGTGGTGTGTCTGTAGAGTTTGTATATGAGTGTGTGTGTGTGGTATAAGTATATATGTGTGATGAATGTGTAAATGCAGTGTGGTATGTGTATTGTGTGTGTGTGGTGTATCTTTGAAGTGTGTATGTATGGGTATATGTGTGTGTGGTATGAGTATGTATGTGTGTACGTGATTTGTGTGGGTTGGGTGTGTGTGTGTGGTGTATCTGTGAAGTGTGTATGTATGGGTATATGTGTGTGTGGTATGAGTATGTATGTGTGTACGTGGTATGTGTATAGTATGTGGAGTGTATATATGAGTGTGTGGTGTAAGTATGTATGTGTGAGGAATGTGTGTATGTGGTGTGTGTGTGGTGTATCTGTGAAGTGTGTGTGTATGGGTATATGTGTGTATGTGGTGTGTATGTGTTGTTTCTGTGGTGCTGGAGTTGGGACCTGGGGTCCTGTGAATGGATGGCAAGCACTCTTCCACTGACCCACACCCCAGCCCTAGGTTATGTGTGTGCAGTGCACATATGTGTGGGGAGGCCAAAGGTCCAACCTTAGGCATTTTTCACCGTCTTTTATGAGACAAGGTGCACTAGGAGCTGGTGCTTGCTCACTGGTTAGGCTAGGCCGATGGCCAGCAAGCCTCTGAGTCCACCTTGTCTCTACTTCCTGAACACTGAGATTCCAGTCATGTGTCACCACATGTGTGTTCTGGGGACCGAGCTCAGGTCATGTTTGTGCACAGTGCACTTGGCTGACTGAGTAAACCTAACTTTTACAAAAGATTTATTTGCCAGGCCATGGTGGCTCACACCTTTAATCCCAGCACTCGGGAGGCAGAGGCAGGTGGATTTCTGTGAGTTTGAGGCCAGCCTGATCTACTGCCGCTGACTGACTCTCTTGGAGATCGAAGACCGAGGGAGAACAGGGATGAAGGCTTAGGAGAACCCAGGATTCGGCGAATGACAGACAGACACAACTCTAATGAGATTTGAATTTGCTGCAACTTTACTGAAATTCAAGCATCACTTTTAAGAGATTACAGAAGGAAGTTGGCAGACATAAAAGTTTCCATAGAAAAATGATTACATGCCGGGCAGTGGTGGCGCACGCCTTTAATCCCAGCACTCAGGAGGCAGAGGCAGGCGGATCTCTGTGAGTTGGAGACCAGCCTGGTCTACAGAGCTAGTTCCAGGACAGGCTCCAAAAACCACAGAGAAACCCTGTCTCGAAAAACCACAAGAAAAAAAAAAAAGAAAAGAAAAATGATTACAGATAATTAATTATTCTTAACAAGTCTTGTGGTCAGGGCCAGGTGGGCAGAGCTTTTCTTAGAAATTCGTCTCACACCACTAACCAACTGCGCTTTCTCATGGCCCTAAATCATATCTGCCCTCAAGGTAACCAAGGTAACCCAAACACCATTCTTCAGGATTCCACCCCCAGGGTTTGTATCAATATTGAATGGCTGGCTTCATGTTATCAAGAATAGCCTGCCTTTCTTTCCTATCTAAAATGCACCAGGGGTTTCTCGTTCTGGCTAGCCTCTCCATAAATGGTAACTCATGTCATTCCATACATTTTCCTTCATAATTTACCCATCTTCTACCAAATCTCCTATCACGAGCTCTTTCTGTTCTCCTGTATCTGTAAATTCCCCCAGAGAGCAAGCCAGAGTCTTAATCATAACATTAATGGCCTGAATCAAGGGAGGGAACTGACGCATCAGTTCCTCCATATTCAAGGAGCCATTAGGAATGTTTCCTGGTTCCATGAACAGATTAAGTTTTTGTCAAGAGAAAAATAGAAGAAAGGATAGCAGAGTCAATGCAAGAAACCATCGCCAGGAACAAAGTGAATGAGGTTGCTGAGGCTAATCAGGTACCTCAACTCGAGCAGACTGCCAGGGAACCGCCGGGGGCCAAGCTCCAAGAAGCACAAGCCCCTCATTTTGAAACGGCCACTACCTGAGAGGCATTTTGTCACACAGGTGAGACAGCCGTGGATGTGGCAGTCTACAAGAGCTAGTTCCAGGACAGGCTCCAAAGCTACAGAGAAACCCCGTCTTGAGAAACTAAAATAAATAAATAAATACATACATACAAGAAAAGATTTATTTATTGTAATGTGTGTGTGTTTTCCATACGTGCATTGCGCTGCCTGTGTGCCAGAAGAAGGCACCAGATCCCTGGAGCTGGAATTACAGGTGGTGTGAACTTCCTGACATTGTGCTGGGAATTGCACACTGGGGGACCAGTGGTCCTCCAGAAGAGCATCCAATGATCTTAACTGCTGAACCATTTCTCCAGCTCGTACTTAGCCATTGTCTTGCACACATCCTTATTCTCTCTTCTTCACTTCTGAATTTTATTCAAATATACCTTATGTGCCATAAAATATACCTGGTTTCTATTATGTACTCCATTGAATTTAGAGTTGAAAAAATATCTCCACAGATCAATTTAAACAAAAAATCCCTCCACCTCGGACCCAAAAGTCTCCTCTTTATATAGCCAGTCCTGGATCCAGCTCAGGCTACCAATAACGTGTTTTGTGGTCTGTCTTCCATTGCTCCTGCCCCATATTTAACCTGCTGGGAAACTGCCGGGCTGGGGATCTAGCTAGCTCAGTTAGTTGATGAGGTCTGCTGCTTGATCTCCAGCACCACATAAGCCTGGTATGGTGGCAAAGAGAAAGAAATTGCCAAAGTGTTTTCCCCAAGTGGCTTTTTGTACTCCGCTAGCAGGGAACTTGAGCTTGAGCTGTCTGGATTTTAAAGGTCCTGGCTTTCTCATGGCCTAGAGCAGTGGTTCCCAGCCCTCCTAGCTCCTCATGCTGTGGTGACCCCAACCATAACATTATATTTGTCGCTACTTCATAACTAATTTTGCTAGTGTTGTGAATCAGAACGCAATCTGTGTTTCCCTGTGGTCTTAGGCGGCCTCTGTGAAAAGGGTCATTGGGGCAGGTTGTGTGTTGCTCGGCCCAGCACTGTTCAGGAAGGCTGGCTCTTGATGGTGTCATTGTGTGTTCTTGCTGCCCGTCTCTCCCTGCTTATTGAGAAAGAGCATGGAATTTTCCAGCTGTTTTTTCACTGTCTCTCTCTATGGTTTGCCAGTGTTTGGTGTGTGTATTTTAGAGCCACGTTAGGTGCATATGTTTATCTTTCTGATGGATTGGGGTGTGTGTGAGTCCGTGCGTGTGTGTAGGCCAGAAGTCAGCTTTGGACGTCGTCCTCCCCTGCCCTGTCGCTGGACCTGTAGCTCATTTATTCTGCTATTGTAGCCGGTGCCGATGCACCTGCGCCGCTGCCATCTGTGGCAAAGGTTATAGACGCAGTGCCACTGCATGACTTTTATGTGAGTGCCGGGATCTAATCAATGACATTCAGTATAGACAATAGTCATTGCCTTTTCATTAGAGTGCTTAATCTATATACATTGAATGTAATTATTGATGTGTTAGATTATTTTTCATTTAGGTCTTGGGTAATTTTTCTTGTCTTATATGGCTCCTTTTATATTATAGGTATTTTCTATTTTACATAAATATATATTTGGTCAGTACTGAGGATAACCCTGAGCCTGTGTGTCTCAGCAAGTAATTTACCATCGAGCTACATCCCAGATCCCTATCTCCCATTTATTTATTTATTTGTTTGTTTGTTTGTTTATTTATTATGTATACAACATTCTGCCTCCATGTATGCCTGGAGGCCAGAAGAGGGCGCCAGATCTCATTACAGATGGCTGTGAGCCACCATGTGGTTGCTGGGAATTGAACTCAGAACCTCTGGAAGAGCAGCCAGTGCTCTTAACCACTGAGCCATCTCTCCAGCCCTCCCTTTTTTTTTTTTTTTGAAACCATGTCTTACTAATTTGCTCAGATTGGCCTCTGCTTCTGGACCGTCCAGTCCCAGCGTCCCAGCAGACAAGAGTACCCCGTTCCCAGCTTACTCTTTCAAGCTAGCTCCCAAGGAGCTATCGTGGGGTCAGTACATGTCAGCCAATATTAGTCAGTGGTTGTTTTTCAAATCTCCAGCCACTGAGACTTTATTGGTAAGTGAGTATGTGAGTTGGGATACTCATCTCAAGATCGAGCAGTTTACAAGTCTAGCCAGCTTTTGCCTTGTAGGTACACGGCTTCTGTTCAGCCCAGGGTGGGACATGCTGGTGCACTCTTCAGCCTGTCTCAGACATGCCACAGGTGTGCTTGCTGGGACTTCTCTAGATCACGCTAGATTCTGGCAGGGGTACCCGCTCTTCCCAGCAGGCCTCCGGCTGCAGGCTGGCTGCTCCTGGCTTTGGCCAGTGGCTGCTGCTGTCGGGAATGTCCCCTAGGATTCTCTTTCTTCTCCACTCACCCAGCAGCTGCAGTGGGGGTGGCCCTGTCTCCCGGGTAGAGAGCCGCCAGCCAGGAGGAGACGGCACGTCTCCAGGATAGTACCCACCATTGTTCGTACTAGGGTCCAGTGGCTGTCTTCCAGTGTTTCTCCACTGGTTTTTGTGTCTTTGATCAATTTCCAGACTTTGGAAGTTGACGTCCTTGACTTCTGGGGGGGATTTGTCAAACTCCTTTTTCTCGTTCTGGAACACCCCAATCTTGTTTGCTCTTGAGACACTAGCCCTCATCCGCTGCCTGCTAGGCCCCAGGAGCCCTGTCTATCTTTTTAGGGCCACAGTGCCTTCCTTCACTTGCCTGGCAGACCTCCCTGGGGGAGGATGACTTGAGGCTTGCCGTCCCTCACCCTCCAACTCTGTCTTCCTAGGGAAGACCCTAATCAAGGTGTCAGAAGCTGAAAAGCGCCTGGGAGCAGCAGAACGGGATTTCATTCACACTGCCTCCCTCAGCTTCCTCACACCCTTGCGCAACTTTCTGGAAGGGGACTGGAAAACAATTTCGGTGAGGAGACTGGGACCCCTCCTCTGAGCTCTGTGCCCAGGTTGTCATTCTAGGCAGGGAACCCGAACCTCTCCCGAGGTGGCTCCTGTTGCCCCGGGGTCTTTGGCCAGGTCTGGGCTGCTCACTCTCCTGTCACTCACCCTGCAGAAGGAGAGGCGACTCCTGCAGAACCGGCGCCTTGACCTGGACGCCTGCAAAGCGCGGCTGAAGAAGGCCAAGGCGGCGGAAGCCAAGGCCACGGTAAGTGCCCCTGCCTCTCCCCGTGCCCCCGCCTCTCCCCGTGCTCCCGCCTCTCCCCGTGCCCCCAAGCTCTACTGGGGGTCCAGAGATGGGGCACGCAAGGGACCTGGTGTTTGGCATGCTCTTCCTCCCTGGCTGGGGCTAGACTGCTCACTGGTCAGGTCATGGTTTCTGTCCCCACCCCAGGGAATCCTGGTGGCTCCGGGGCAGACAGTTATGAGATAGGCAGGATCACGGTGCCGTTCACTGGGCAGGGCATCCTGCAAGTCTCTTAGGTGTTGGGTGGAATTCTTGCATGCCTCTCCTGCCTCTGTGGATGCTCAGCCTGGCCCTGTCTGGGCATGGCTCCCCTGTTAACTCTGCACCTGCTGCCTGAACGTGAGCACGTGTCCTATGCATAGGCTGCCCTAGGCTGGAGGCTGTGGACAGCACTAGAGCAGGGCATCCCGATCCCACGCGGGGACTGTCCGAGGAGGTCCCTCACCCCACAGCCCACTGGGGCCTGCTCAGCCAGGATAGGATAGGCTGAGCTGATTCAACAGGGCTAGGCCAAGAGGGCTGAGCACTGGCTCGGCATGTGGGCTACTCAGAGGTATAAGGGTGTTAACAGCCACTTCAGGTTCTGAGAAACTCCTAGGCCCAGGGCTTGTTAGGAATCTCCTCTTTGTTTCTCCAATGCTCAGCTGGTGGCTCTCCACTTCCCATAATTCTCCTGCATCATGTTCTCCCTACAGCACGATGTACAGTGTGACCGCTGGGGCCTACACTGCCTCCAGCAAGAGTCACAGCAATCCCAAGTCAACCAAGTGTGCAGGGAATGGCCTGTGGCCATTGGGATTACTTTGTCAATCACCTGGGCAGAACAGCCCCACTTCCTGTTACTTCTGTCTTTTCCTAGTCCACCACCACAGAGTGATTGTGGGCCCTTGGGGCCCAGAGAGCCTTGGGCCTGTGAGTCAAGTGAGGCAGGAGCAGTGTCCCTAGGGGCCCAAGCTCAGCAGCTCTCTCTTGGGCACACGTGCTGCCCAGGACTCCTGAGGGTGGCTTGTGAGTGGCCTTCCAGTCCTTCTCTGCTCACCTCGCGCCGGGCTGGCTATGCCTGCTTTCGCTTGCTGTGGACTTAACTAACTCTCTGTTTTGTTCCTTTCCGTTCTGCTTTGGGTAACTTGGCTCAGTGTGAGGGAGATGTGAGTATACCTGTCCCATGTGCTGTGCTGCTTCCGGTCCACCCATCCTGTCCGAAGGCCCAGGTGTTGTGGCCAGCCCAAGCCATGCCCTTAGGCTTTTGCAATCGGCTGGCCTCCATGCAGTCTCTGCTTTGTGGGGATGCAGGCACCAAGGCCTATGAGGCAGCTTCTTGCAAATGTCAAATCCTGTCACTCTGTCCATCCATGCATCCATCCATCTACTCTTGTGGGGAAGGATCTGACCTCAAGGGAAGAGGCAGAGACAGTGTGGTGAAATTCTGAGTTGGAGAAAGCTGTGCTGGGGAGGGCTGTGGATCCGGGGGGCTTCCTTGTGAGCCTGAGACCCAAAAGAAGGGCAGGCCCAGCCTGTGGTTCACTTGGGCCCTCAGCACATCTGTCCACTGGGTCTTCATGTTGGACCCATTGAGCCCCTAAGCCCGTCTCCTTTCCAGATGGTTGGAGTGGTCACAGAGGGTCTATGTTGTTATCTGTGTCCTCCTGTCTGTCCCTGGGGCCAGGGTTTCTTGTGTCTCCTTATATAGGAGACTCCGGGGCCACCTCCTGGCCTCAACACTGGTCCTGGCCCAGGGTGACCCCCCCTCCCCCGTGAACTCTGTTCCCCGCCAGACGGTGCCTGACTTTCAGGAGACTAGACCTCGTAATTACATTCTCTCGGCCAGCGCCTCCGCGGTAAGCACCCTACCCACCATGCCCTGCCCCACCCTGGCCTCCTCTGTCCACAGTTCCACAAGAAACCAGCAGGTGAGGCAAAGGGCCCTGCTCATGTAGCAGGTTGCCCTGAAAGGCTAAGGACAACTCGCAACAGGGAAGTTACAACTCCATCTGCCCCGTCTCTGGCCCAGCAGACAGGCTGAGCTGGTTTCTCCCTATGCAAGGGTGGATCCTATGCAGTCTTGTCCAGCTGCAAGGAACCACTCCATGTCCTTAGGACTGCAAACTATACCACCTCTAGGGAACCCAAGGGACTTTGCATTCTATGCTCTCTCCTACAAGGGAACACTGCCTCAACCTCCTCATTGTTCCAGGTGGACACTGGGGTTAGGGAGGAGGCTGCCTGGGCTGACTTCCTGTCTCAGACTACTAGACAACTGTTTGCTTTAGTTCCACTATAGCTCACAAGCTAGATGGCTAGAAAACAGGGGGAAGGCCAGCTGGAGGAGCAGGATGGAGGCAAGATGGAGGGAGGGAGGGAGGCAGGCGAGGCTGCTACAGTAGCCTGGTTAGTTAGCTGGTATATAGTGACTTGTGTGGGCTAGGCCAGCCACATTCCTCCATTCCTGTAGCAAGCTCTCTTCCTGTCCCCTGGGTGAAAGCGTCTTGTCCCAGCCGTCTGGCCCAATGCTCGTGTTCTGAGCATGCTACTGTGTAATCTGTGCTCTTCATCATTCCATGGCTGGCAACTGTCTTTGACATGTCGACTCTTGTTCATGCTCAGGTCTGTTAGATGGCCTCCAACACGGCACATGACGACACTGTGGGCTGTGCACTCTGCGGGCCCAGTTCAACAGTCCATCCATGTGCCAGGGTGTTATCCTAGGCCAGATTTCCATAAGTGGCCATAAATTGGGTCGCCTAAGTCACGATGGGGGGAGGGGGTGTCTTTCTTCCCTAGACTCTGGATGACACATCCTGCTCTCCTCCCTGGGCCGAGTTGAAGGAGAAACATCCTGGAGGGTGGAGGCTGCCCTGTTTTTTTCTTTTGCCACTGGCCCCCAGTGTGACTCTGGCCCGAGGCTGCCTTTCTCTGCCGGAGGACAGAAAGGTTTAGTGACTGGCCCAGGGTCACTTGTCCTGTCCTGCCTCCGCGCAGGAGTCAGGGTGGGGTGGGGACACTTGGTCTCTAAGACCCACCTAGAGTTGGGGGCGGCTGTAGGAAAAGTACAAGCAAGACTTCCCAGCTGGCTGGCCCTGCATGCAGCATGCTAGATGGGATGTGGTGTCGTTTCCCTGCCCTTAGAGCAAACCTTGTTCCAGCCTCAGCTCCTGGTTGAGTTGGGATGGGTTGTGCAGGGTCCTTGGGAGCTGGGGCAGGCACAGGCTCTGGTATCTGGCTGCCCCTCCCTCTCCATTCATGATGCCCACCTTCCCTTCCCTGCCTACTGGTGCTGTTGTGGTCTCCACAGCTTTGGAACGATGAAGTAGACAAGGTGAGTTGGGTCTGGGGGGCTTTGGTTTTAAAGCTTGTTTTTGGAGACAAGGTTTCTCTGTAGCTTTGGAGCCTGTCCTAGAACTAGCTCTTATAGACCAGGCTGGACTTGAACTCAGAGATCCGCCTGCCTCTGCCTCATGAATGCTGGGATTAAAGGCGTGCGCAGCACTGTCTGGCAGGGCCTGGGGGACTTTGGGAGGCAAAGTCTGGAAGGTTAAGGGTAGAGGTCCAGACACAGCTACTGCTGTAGAGAGGGTGTCTGAAGCTCAGGACTCTGTCTTACACTCACTGGGGTACTGGTTGGCGATACTAAATCCCACTCTACAGTACATGAGGTCCTATCTCCTAGATAGATCCTCCTGTTTGGTGGCGGAGGCCTGTCACTAAAGTTACCCACAGATCCTAAGTTGGCTCTGGCTTCTCTGGAAGTCAGCTCTAGGTGTAATGCCAGGCCATCAATGTTCCCAGGAGGCCTCAGGGCACAGGGAAAGCTGGTGGAAGGGATGTTGCTCTCATTACTGCTTGCTCCACCTAGGCTGAGCAAGAGCTTCGAGTGGCCCAGACAGAGTTTGACCGGCAGGCAGAAGTGACTCGTCTCTTACTGGAGGGGATCAGCAGCACCCACGTGAGTCCTGCATTCATGTCCTCCTGAATCTTACCACAAGCACGGGCCACAGAACCAGCCTGTAGACTGGGTGTTCCATCCTCACTCTGATGCCTAGAGTATGGTCAGGCAGCAGACAGGATGGGGATGGCCCAGAGGCTAGAGGAAGCCCGACCTCTTTCTTCCAGGTGAACCACCTTCGCTGCCTCCATGAATTCGTCAAGTCTCAGACAACCTACTATGCACAATGCTACCGCCACATGCTGGATCTGCAGAAACAACTAGGCAGGTGTGGCTGGACCCAGGTCTCTGAGGCCCCCTATCTCCTAGACCCAGTGAGTGGCCCAACGCTTCTGGCCAAGGGCCTTCTCTTCAGAGCTCAGAAAACCCGACACATGAGATTGGACTGTTGGCTCTGCCTAGAACCTTACCTGGGTACTTCTTATGGTGAGCCTCAGGGGGCTACCATCAGTAACCAGAGTCCCTGGGACAGGGGCTCTCAGCAGTTTCTAGTGTTTGGGCTGTGGAGGTGAGTAGGGGACAAGCAGGTGGGATGGTCTCAGCTTCGTTTTTTTTTTCTTTCTTTGTGCTGCCAGCTCCCAGGGCACCATGTAAGTTACTGGGAGGGGGGGGGGTAGGGCTTCCTTGTGTATAAAATGGGCTGATGTCTCTTGTGGAGTATGTGGAACCATAAGGCTGGCACTGCCTGCTGAGACACCCTCATCTTCTAGATTTCCAGGCACCTTTGTGGGCACTACAGAACCCGCCTCCCCACCCCTGAGCAGCACCTCACCTACCACTACTGCAGCCACCATGCCTGTGGTACCCACGGGGACTGGCTTGGCCCCTCCAGAAGAGGCAGCACTCTGTCTAGAGGAGGTGGCTCCCCCGGCCAGTGGGACCCGCAAGGCCCGGGTGCTCTACGACTACGAGGCAGCTGACAGCAGCGAGCTGGCCCTGCTGGCTGATGAGGTGGGTCTGGGGTCCTGAGGGGGCAGGCAAGAGCTGGACAGGAACTACTAGACTGTAGACATTCTCCTGGACTCTCTGGACCTTGGGGAAGAGCTATGGGAGTCAGTGACTACAGTCTTAAGCAGCCCCTAACTGCTATGGCTCAGTAGAGCACTATAGGGACACCCCTCAAGGGATGTAGCAGCTTTACGCCTGCTTAGTCTTGGGACGTCCCACCCATTTCCAGGGCACAAGTTCCCTCTCTGCTCCCCACAGCTCATCACTGTCTACAGCCTGCCTGGCATGGACCCTGACTGGCTCATTGGTGAGAGAGGCAACAAGAAGGGCAAGGTCCCTGTCACCTACTTGGAACTTCTCAGCTAAGCAGCCCCCTTCCAGGTCCTGTCTGCTGGTGACATAGCTGTTTAGGATAGGGGACCTAACCCTATTCTGGCCCTGTCATCGAGCTAGGAAGGACCCCATGTGACAGAATGGCTCCAGGTCCCTCTGCTAGCCCTGCTTCTGACCTGCATCCCTGCATATTCAAGGCTTTCCAGCTCCATGATATGCTGGGATACTCTTGGCATGAAAAGAACATCTGCCTTCTAGCTGTGGAAGGTTGATGGGGACAGCGGCAAACAGGCAGGGCTAACAGTCAGGGACTGGACAGTCTGGCAGGAGACCAGCAGGCTCAGCTAGAGCAGCAGCACAGAGTACTGCCCTCCCCGCCTTCACTCATAGCTCTGGCTGAGTACAGTGGCTGTAGCCCTCACTCACTCAGTTTCTAACTGGCATTCTTACTTCTGCCTGTCTGCTTGTTCTCTGGCAAATAAATCCTTTGTGTGCAAACTGCCTGGACTTTTGTCAGGGTCTCAGTGTGCATGAGCCATCCTGAAAGCGTAATGCTTAGACTTTGTTGGTCTCTCCTTCTCTGGGTAGGGATTGTGTGGAGCCATGGCACAAGCTTCTCCCCAGAGTGCAGATCAGAGGAAAGGTCATATTGTGCAACAATTCCCAGGGCCGCATATCTGAAGCTGCACAATACTTTGTGCTTAAGGAAAACTTGCCTAAATTTGGACCCACTGAACTGCAATGGCTTTGCTGTCAGGAGGAAAGCTTTAGTAGCCAATAGCCGTGGGCTCAGTCTGAAGCTATGAGGGATAAGACATCAGTAGTCACCTACCTCTTCAAGGTACTATAGCTTGCAAGTGGGCAAGTGACAGGCAGGCTCTTAAGCCTACATCAGTCTGATTCTGGGAACTTCCAATGTGGCCGTATTTTATTTTACATGGTCCCAGTGGGCATGCTGGGGCTCCGCATGGGGAAGAGCTATAAACTGAGGTCCCTAAGTGCTAAGGAAGCCCAGAACCTAGCAATCTACCCAGGACTAAATCAATAGGTACAAGTAAGTCAGCCATCGGCAGGAGTCTTCCATCTCCAGGCTACCCACTCGTGTCTGGGGCCTTTGACAGCTGCCGCATGACTCAGGCTCTGAAGGCCCAGTCTATAAACAGTACTTTAATATTTGTATAAATAGACCACAGTATTACCAAAAACAAAACAACAAAAAAATAAACCCTGCAAGAATAGATCATGGAAAATTCTCACTACACACAGGCCTCTCCTGTGCTGCCAGCACCCAGGGCCTCCCTGGCTGGTGACATGCCATGGGAATGCTCGAAGGAAAAGGGCCATCTTGTGGGTATTGTAAAGAGTCTGAGCACCCAGACCCTTGGCTCCCTGCCCATGCTGTTGACCTCTTGATCTATTACAAAAATAATGTCAGCGGGTGGGCGGGAAGAGGAGGAAGGGGGCTGCTTGCTCAGTGGCCCGCTCTGTGGTGACAGCACCCTCTGCCCAGGCTGCAGTGCAGGTTGGCAAGGAGCAGCAAGCAGATGGCGCCCCACTCCTTATCTCTGCACATGCCGGACAAAGGCTTGCACAAGCTGGATCAGAGGCTCCTGAGACTCTGGGCTGGCTTTGGAGAGAGAGGTGGCCTTGCCCTGCGGCGAGGGCAGGACTCCAGCAGCAGGGGAGCTGGGGGTTCCCCTTCTGAAGTATCTTGAGAGGCTGGAAAGCAGCGTGCTCTACAAGAAAAGCAGCACTTTAATGAGGTCCAGGACCACTGTTCTGACCCCAAAGGACAGGCAGCCCCCAAATAGCTTTCCCTGCTGACCAGCCCAACAACCATACCAGCTCTGAGCTCAGCTCCTGTTTCATCCGCTGTTTATCCCGCGGGTGCACAGCCGGATCCCTGAGGTAGCGTACTGCTTGGGAGATGAGCAGATAGAAGCAGTTCTCCATGGTGAACATCAGGAGGGACCTGGGAAGGCAGGTGTGAGCATACCTCACAAACACAGCTGAACCACAGCCCAGAGAATAGCAGCCCATAATTGTCCCAGGCCCTTAAGACTCAGGTCTCACTTTAATGTTCGGGTTCCTTCTGCTTGTGTGCTGAGTCCCACAGCCTGAGTAAGGGATTCTTTTTTCTTGTCCAGCTAAAAGAATAGAAGCAAACAATAAAAAAAATCAAACCAACCATAACAATGGCCAGTTAAGGTCTTGCATACCAGTTGCCCTGGTACCTCCCTGGGTATTCATGGGAACTCCTAGCATGCCACCGTAGGAGAGGCCTAGGCTCCAGGGGCTGGATATGACCCATATTACTCAGAAGTGACAGACCAACTGGAAAGTTATGCGGGGAGGGGGAAGGGCCCTACCTCTCCAAGCATGTTGAGGGCCACGTTCACTGTGGCCAAGAGGGTTCCAAAGGAGGGGGCCACTTCAGAGTCAAAAGTGGGAGTGGTGAAACTCAGGGCAAATAGGAAGTTGTATTCCGCGAGATCCAGGGACTGAAAGACAGAAAACGGCACTCTGGAATTTGCAGGGAGCTCTCAGAGTACAGCACAGTGTACTCCAAAACCCAGGTTCAAGGCTAGTTGTTGAGAACCTAGTGTCATGTATGAGGTGGTAGTTAGTACCTGGTCAAGCAGAATCTGGCAGACATCTGGAGTGAAGTGGCGCAGGGCTGCCAGGGTCCTGCTGAGAATCTTGAGAAGGCCATACTGGACTGTGTGTAAGGCTCGCTGCTCTGAGGCCTCAGTGTCAGCAACAGGCTGCTTGGAGGAGCAGCCAGATGGGGTAGCAACTGTGGTGGTGGCTGTGGTAGTGGCTGGCCTCTGCACTCGAGGAGTGACAGCTGAGGGGAGGCCATCCCCATTTTTGTTCTGAGGAAGAGTGAAGAAATGGAGCCTAAGTTACGGGAGGTGAAAGGTGGTCCTGCCATCAGTGATGGGGCAGATAAGAGTGGCACTGCCTGTGGTGACGAGCTAGGGGCTTTGGTTACCTGTAGGTAGTGCTGCAGCATCTTGCGGCTGTGTAGGAGGGAGGTACAGGCCTGGCACAAATAACCCAGGTTCACCTGAGACATAGGAGGGAGGGACAGGAAAAACTCATGGAGCAACCCCAAACAAATTACTCTCCAGGACACCAGCAGGCCTCCCCTCGCACTGACTGATGCTCTAACTTAGGAGCCACCAGGAAGGCTCAGGCCTGGCATGTTTCAGTTGCATTTCTGGCACATTACATGGTTCTCAATACATCAAAGAGATGGGGATTAGCGTTTCCACACTGCAGAAGAACAGAGGTGATGTGACCTAGTTAAGGTCATATAGACAGAAGCCCATGGACTCCTCCAGCTTCCAGGCCTTCTGAGGGTTTTGAACCTCAGTCTCCCTCACAGAGCCCAAGTTCTCAACCTATCCAGTCTCACTTCACTGTAAAGGGAAGAACTGGCCTATGGAAGCAGACTGCGCCGATCCTGTGTCCCCAAGCAAGAAAACCACACTCAGAAACAGCCCATATTTCCCCAGACCTTTCCAAGAAGTAGTGTTCTAGGCCCACCTGGACATCACGCATAAGCTGAGGCAGGTGGAAGTGCCACTCCTTCCTGAAATGGGACAGTTGTAGGATGAAGCCCACAGTGTGATCTGCTTCCTCCAGGCAGGCTAGACTCTGTACCGTCCTCACTGCATTGAGACACTATGAGGGGAGGACAGCAGAGAATGCTCAGGGACCCGGCACACCACGTCTACCCACCTATGGAGATCAGGTCTTGGGCCCACATATGCTGAGGTGGCTGGCATTACAATGAAGGCTTCCTATTAGGTGACTCAGTCAGATTTCTTCTAGTATCTCAAAGATGAGGGCATTGATACCCTAATCCTACAGTCATATGTGCCAAGTGGCTCTGGGTATCCCCTTTTGTGACGTAGACAGCCCTTACCTGCAATGTCCGCTCCTGATGGACACCCACAAAGTCTAGAGCCTCAGTCAGGAAATTGTAGCG
This sequence comes from Microtus oregoni, assembly GCF_018167655.1. NCBI lineage: Eukaryota > Metazoa > Chordata > Mammalia > Rodentia > Cricetidae > Microtus > Microtus oregoni. The sequence continues at coordinate 14,233,452 of NW_024543084.1, read as the reverse complement.
TAGAGTCTTAAGCAACCGCTCCATCAAGGATATGGACAGGCGGTAGACCCCTGGCCAGGATGGGGCATCCAGGGACTTTCGAGAGGTGCTGGGTGTCTGTAACAAATGGCACACATGCTCAGGATTGAAGCCACAGGAACCCACTGAGAGCAGCAGAGTCTCTGTGGTCCAGCTACTGGAAAGAAAAAAATCTCTTGGAGTGGACAGTTATCACTAGCATAAGGGGTAATGCTACCAGATTCAGCAAGAGTAGAGCATTCCAAGCCTGTACCTGCCACTAATCAGCTCTATCTATCAGCTTGCCCATGTCCCCTGCCCCACTCTGGCTCTCGACATGCTCCCTCTAAATTTAGGGAGGCTGGGCCAGAGGAAGAAGATTTAGCAGACTGAACAATTCAGACAAGAGGGGCTGTGAAGATGACTCTAGACCAGGACACGACTGTAGTCAGCCAGAGTTAACTGAAGTCCCTAAAGGGGGCAGGGAGCACAGGATGGGATGGATGGATGGCACGGGCAATCAAAAACATGACTGCAGTCACATGCTGACTTCTGAAGGGATGATAACTGTCCTACTCTCCTGGCACTGGTGACACTTTTTTGTTTGGTGTTTGGGACTAGACTGGAGCCAGGTTCACGCTAAGCACACACTTCGGTGCTTCTGGTAGCTGCATTCCTGAAATCAGGCATGGTACCAGGGGCAGGAGGCTTTGTTCTACCAGAGAGCTGGGATGATATACGGAACGAGCAGCAAGACAGAGGCATCTGTAACCTGAGAGCTACAAGAGGCAAGATCCTAGCACTCACCTGTCCCGTGCCATTGCTGCTAAGCTGGTATACACTCAAGAGGGGCAAACAGATGCTCTGGGTGATGCCTGCTCCAGCCACTGCTGTCGCGCCCTGAAGGAGAAACCCATAATTAAGATGGAACCTTAAAAGACCTGCCAACGGGGCAAAAGACATGACTAGCTTCGGGGAGCATGGGAATCACTCAGCACAAGCAGGATGTCTTTTCCACCCTAAACAGCCTCCTACCTGCTGGGTACGAGCCAGGGTGAGGAGCAGGTGCAAGGCAGCCTCCGTAAAATGCAGGTTCTGCTTCATGCGGAGGCTCACCTCCAGGGTGGTGAGGAGTGTGGGCAGAATGGGGAGCCTTCGGGTCACCTGTAGCCACGAGTCCCCATCCTCATCCACTTCACAAAGCTCCTTAGCCAGATGCAGTCCCAGGACACATACCTGCTGGTAGCCAAGGACAGAGAAGGAAAGGTAGAAAAGAGCAGTTGAGAGATAGAAGAGGAAGAACGCCAGTCCTGGGCCTCGCTACCCATGCTGCTCTCAGGAGTGTGGCTGATGTCACTCTTGCTTTTTGCCCTGCTAGTCTCCCGTGCTTGCTTCTCCAGGAGGGGCAAGTCCAGCAGCTCTGCCACTGGCAGTCTGAGTGGCCTAACCTCTTGCTGACCACAGAATTCACCTTCATCTCCAGTCTTAGGGTTTATCCAAACACAGGTGTTTTACAAACTTAGTTTTAATATCGTTATTACTTGAGAATCTCCTATAGTGTATGCTGATCATATTTACCCTTCAACTTCTCTTAGATCCACCTACACCTCTCTACCACCCACCCATCTTTCTTTTTCTTCTTTTTTTTTTTGTTGTTGTTGTTGTTTTCGAGACAAGGTTTTGCTGTAGCTTTGGAGCCTGTCCTGGAACTAGCTCTTGTAGACCAGGCTGGCCTCGAACTCACAGAGATCTGCTTGCCTCTGCCTCCTGAGTGCTGGGATTAAAGGTGTGCACCACCACCGCCTGGCCCATCTTTCTTTCTTAGTCACCAGGCATGGTGGTACATGTCTTAGGGAGGCAGAGGCAGTCAAATCTCTGTTTGAGGCCAATCTGGACTACATAAGTGAGTCTCTGGCCAGCCAGGGCTACATAGTGAGACCCTGTCTAAAACAAACGAAAACCACCAATAAGAAACACATTGAGTCCAATTATGCTGTTCAGATATACATCTCAGCAGCCATCAGCTGCCAATAGTACCACAGCTATGGGTGGAACTTTGAACACTAAATAGACAGGACCAGAGAAGAACCTTTCTGTGACACATGTCAAAACACTAAGTTACAGAACACAAAAGGAATGTCTTTTTGTAGTATACAATTTGACCCACATAACCATGAAATACCTTTCCTTACTTTAAAAAGGGATCAACATTCTGAGATCCAGAAGTGCTATGATCTACATTCAGAACATCTTATTTTAAAAAGAAGTAGGGTAGGGCTGGAGAGACAGTTGAGAGGTAAGAGCACTTGTTGCTCTTGCAGACGACATAGCTTTGGTTTCCAGCAACCATGTTGTATTCAAAACCATCTCTACCTCCAGTTCCAGGGGATCCACTAACCCCTTCTGACTACTGGGGACATCAGGGATGCATGCAGGTACTACACAAACATACACGCAGACAAAACACTCGTGTTTATAAAACAAATATTTTTAAAATTTTTAATGAAAAAAGAAAAACAACAGGGTTGGAGAGATGGCTCAGTATTGCGGAGCATTTGCTGCCCAGTCCTGAGGACTGGAATGTGGATGCTGTAGACAGGTGGATCAGTAGGGCTTACTGGCTTCTAGCTGAGGTGAGAAAATATGAGCCCCAGGTTCCTGCTTAAAAGGAGTAAACAGTAAGTTTGAGGCTAGTTTGGGCATAGCAGGACCTTAAAAAAAAAAAATGCTGGTAGTAACTAAATAACCTAATAGGTTGTGAGCTTACAGTTTAAAAATCACTGTTCAGGACAGGAACCAAAAAGCTAGAGAAACCCTGTCTCAGAAAAAAAAAAAAAAAAAAAAAATCACTGTTCTAGCTGGGCGGTGGTGGCGGAAGCCTTTAGTCCCAGCACTTGGGAGGCAGAGGCAGGTGGATCTCTGTGAGTTTAAAGCCAGCCTGGTCTACAAATCCAATTCCAGGACAGTCAAAGCTGTTACACAGAGAAACCCTGTCTTGAAACACACTACCTCAAGAAAGGAAACATTGTATATGTTGTATTGTGTACACACAATCAATCAATCCATAGACAGGCAGGCAGACAGACAGACAGACAGAAGATGCTGCCCTGAGGCTGGTCACACACACTTCTCGTGGTCTAATCTTCCTGGCTGCTGCCCATGACTAGTTGTGGCTGAAACGGTAGGGAGGATGGAGCTTCTCCACGGGCTTCTCAAAGCCCTGACTTCACAGGGCTCTAGGACTCCGCAGGCTTCACCTTCCCATTCCCTCAAGGGAGTGACAGCTGCCAGTATGGTTTGTCTGTGACAGAACACCTGCTGTAATCCTCCCTCACCCCATCACGCTGGTCCTTATGCCGAGGCCGAGGGCAGTCATCCGTTTCCATGCTGTCCTTGTCCTCTGCAGCGCTGCCTGATGCCAGGCTGTGGCGGGTCTGATCAAAGAGTGCAATCACCTCTTCTTGGAGAGTCTCGCAGACATTCAGCACCAGCTGGGAGTACTGCGGGATATCACTTACTGCAGAACAGATGGGAAGGGGTGCTGTCACAAGGCAGGCCACTCTCACTGCACACCAAGGCTGTCTTCCTAGGCCGGGGCTGGAAAGGCAGTTAAGTACTAAGAGGGAGTGTGTCAAACTAGGGTAAAAATTCTAAGACTGACACCTTGAGACTCATAGGAAGTGTGTGTGGCCCTATGTTAGGAACTATTAGCTAGGCTGCCCGCTCACCTCGCATCTCCTTCATCTGTAATACCGTAATGAAGGCAGAGAACACTTTGGCCTTGGTCTTCTCCATGAGCTGCTGGTCTGCCTGCAGCACCCCTTCCAGGACCTCTGTCAAGGGCCCAAGGATTTTATCCACAGCACCCAGCTCTCTGAAAGGACACAGTGGAAGCACTGCACCAGAAGCCACAGGCAGTCTGCCCGACTCCGCTCCAAGAAAGGAAGGCAGGCAGGAAGGGTGGGCAGGCCCTGCTGAGGCAGTCGGAGGCCCAGGCCACCTCTCTCATCGTAACACTCACCGCTTCCACTGCCGCAGGAGGACGAGCAGCAGTGTACACATCATGGAGCCGAGCCGGAGGCAGTTCACCGACATTGCAACGAGGAGCTGACAGGAGGAAGAGCAGCAGTCAGGAGTCTGGCTTCTTATAAGCAGGCAGGCACATCTCTTGGCTTCCACGCAGTGTTTCCCTGGCCTTGTGCCCTCCTCACCTAGCACCTCACAGGTGCAATCAGGTGCAAGGAACTGGGGTACCTCTTTACCACTGCAACCTCACCTCCTAGGCCCCGAGCACCAACCTAGCCTCTATGAAACAACCAGATCGTGAGGTCCCTGTGTGACCTTAGGGAAAGGAGACCTCCCAGACATACTTACTAATGCCTTGGTCCCATCAAGCACGTCAAGAAAAAGCTGGCGCCGCACTGCCACATCAGTCAAGTGCATGATGTCGGCCTGTAAGTGCACAGGAAAAGGATTATGTCCGAGACATTTCTCAGACTTTAGGAGCCAAGGGCCCGATGAGGCAATGACTAATTGGAAAGTCATTGTGTCCCTGATTAAAATGAAGCTTCAATCCCTAGTTTTTTATCCTTGGATCTGGTCAGAATCAAGCCCAGATTTGCCTTTTCCTCAAAACCACATCCTTTCTCTGCTCATCTGTTATCAAAGGCTTCCCAGGGGTCAGGAAATTCAAGCCACACCAGCCACACAACCTTCAACCCCACCTATGCTCACTCTAGCCCAGCCCTCCCCATAACCTCCCTTTCCAGTATTTTGAGACTGGTTTCACCATGTTGTTATGCAGGCTGCTCCTAACTCATGATGCTGACTTAGCCTGCCCACCAGCATGTGCCAACCACACCTGGCTCTTCCATCCTTCCTGACCATAGCAAGTTCTTTCTACTTCTGGACTTGGCACCTGCGATTCCATCTGCCTAGACAGCTTGCTCCACAGGCTCGCCACCTGAGGCTTCTTCACATACTTACGGTACCTGGGGCATCACCTCAGAGAGACCACTCTGACCACGCTTACCTCATGTGTTAAACACCACAGCACCTCAACCATTACAGCAAAGTAACAATCTCAAGTTACCTTTTTTCAGCTGTAAATTTTATAAATTTTATAACTTACCTCCCTTAAGGTCACTCTCCATGAGAGCAGACTTATACATTGCAGTAGCCCTGGTGCCTACAGGTGTAGAACAAATATTCTAACAGCTGTGGATGGGTAGATGGGTGGATGTGTGGATGGGAGGGAGGAAGGAATGAGAGAAAGGGGAGGAAGAAAGGGAAGGAGGGAAGGAGGGAGGGAGGGAAGGAGAGAGGGAGGGAGGGGAGGGGAGGGAGGGAGGGACCAAGGCCCCCCAGGTCCATTTCCCAGAAAGCAGAGGACAGCAGAGGCACAACTTCAAGACTGCTGTCTGGCTAGATTTTAAAAGGCAGCGACACAGAAGCAGAGATGCAGGCAGCCAAGCCCTGCAGCAGGCCTGAAGACTTGGAGTCTATGGTTATCACATCATAGCAAGAGTATGCACAGACCTATTCTGTGCTTAAAACTCCAGCCACACAGGTAGTCTATACTGGAAAATAAGGCAGAGAGATGTGCAAGGTTTGGAAACAAGGAGCAGCAGCCTAGGTCAGGCTGTAAATCAGTAAAGAGATTGCCCAGATGCCCTGGAAAGACAAGTTCAACACCATATGCTATGGCATAGTGTGACAGTATCAAACTATGAAAATGCCAAGAATGGTGCAAACCCTTCCCAAACACCAGCACTCTCTCTCTCTCTCAATGGTGAGACGAACAGTGAGTAAAGACACCTGCTGCACAAGCCTGAGGCCCTGAGTTCAGTCCCCAGAACTCACATAAAGGTGGACCTGACTGCACAGATTTGTGCACACACTAATGATAAATAAAGTTTTAAACTCACTATACAGTGAAGAGACAGCGGCCTCCATCCTTCCCTAGAACCACTGGAAACACACAGCCAGAAGGCACAGCACCAGAGGCAACTATATGTCCCATGAGAGGCACACCCCGGGCTAAGAAGCCTTCAGGATGTCTGATGGATTTGAAACTTCTCTGTCCTGTCCCCAAAATGTCCTATTAAATTAAAACTCAGCCCCAAGCACCTGCCCACCCTCATCTCTTGGCATAAAATCTGTTGCATTAAATGTTCTCAGGGACAAACCCGGTTTCCTTTTATCCCAAGAAAAGCTGCATGTGCTTGGATATCACTGCCTCCTTAAAACAAAAGCCAGATGCCCAAGAGGTGCTTACATGACTGGTGGCAATGATGAGAAGCATCCTCCAGGCAGAGACCAGCATCTGATACTCCAGCAAGGACGTGCAGCTGCTGCCCTCTGTTTCAGCCATGTAAACTGCCAAAGACTTGACATACCCTGACCAGTAGGCAAAGCGTTTCTCGCTGGAAAACTTCTTGAGTGTATCTTTTAATGACTGGTCTAATGAACCCCTATGGTGTCAAGAAAACAAAAACCCTAGTCAGAATTCAAAAGTAGATGGGAATGAGATGAAAATAGGCCCTTGTTGAGGCAGAGGAAACCAGCTCATACAGCAACCAGCTCTAGAATCAGCTCCAAGATAATAAGTAGGGCTGAGGTTCTTTCAGGAATGCCTCCTCCTCCATCAAATTCCAGGTACACAGAATTGTCTTAACACTAACTCTGACAACCATAAATGCCATCAGTGGACTGGCCAGGGAAAATTCACTGGTCCTCCATAAAAATGGGTCAAACCATCTTTTTGTCTGTCCTGCTTAGCAACCTAACTCAATGATAGGCCTCCGCCATCTCCCACTGCATCTCTGACTACAAGTCCATGGGAGAGTGAGTGCTGGAGACACTACTCATTGGTAGGACATTTGCTTAGCATGCAAGAGGCCCGAGTTTGACGTCTAGCACTACACAAACACGAACAACAACACCACCACCTCACAGGAGAAGGGACTCACTTAACTACGTAGTATATCTCCAAACATATTATCTTCATGATTAGGGCACAGGTCTCCAGAATGCTGGGCTGTGGAGGGGAAAGAGCAAAACACACTAATTACATGGAAAAAAAACACATATCCATCCCACCCCTGCTGAGAGCAAAGACCTCACACTTAGAAAACAAGTAAACACACCTTTATGGAATACAAACTGGCACCCACCACTGGGCAGGGCACTGTGTGCACAATGTGGAGACATCAGAGCCTTCCACCTGAGCAGGCATGCCACTCCGCTTCCCAGAGGACAGGAAGCAGGCACTGCTCTGCAGAAGGAGCGTCATGTGAAACATTCTGTATGTTCAAGGCACGATCCTGTTCTCCACATTACAGACCAACCCTTCCCCTGAGAAACTCCCAGGCACTGTCCTACCCTCCACCATGGCTCACCTCAGATGTCTCTGAGGGAGGAGAAAGAGTTCCAAACAGCGGGCTGGTTAAATTTTCCCAAAACTTGGGTCTAGAACAAAAACACTTGTTAAAATGACACTTTTTCTTCCCCATAGTCCCCTTCTCTCTAGTCCCCTTGCTAATATTTTTTCAAGTTTTAATGTCCAAACCCTAAAATGTTTTTCATAAATTAACTGTTCTTGTATAAATGTAAAAAGTCCATTAATAAGCCAAGCAGCACTCGGGAGGCAGAGGCAGGGGAATCTCTGTGAGTTCGAGGCCAGCCTGGTCTACAGAGTGAGTTCCAAGACAGCCAAAGATACACAGAGAATCCCTGTCTCGAACAGTCCGGACCCAGGTTCAATTCCCATCACCCACATGGCAGCTCACAACTCTGTAACTCCAGTTCTGGGGGATCCAACACCCTTACTCACATATAGTATATATAGGCAAAACCAGTGCACATTAAATAATAATAATAATAATAATAATATAAAAAAAAATCTCAAACAAACAAAACAAAAACCCCAGCGAGATGAGGTGCTAGAAGCCTTTAATCTCTGCACTTGGGAAGGGTGCAGAGGGTTACAGGACTGCTCTGAGTTTGAGGTCAGCCAGGTATATAAAGCAAGCTTCTGGTAAGTCAGAGCTAAACAATAAGAGCCCGTCCCAAAAAAAGCAAACAAGAAAAAAGAAAGAAAAAAAAAGTTAGAGTCCCGGGTGCTTAACTGTATGCTAACTGGTGAACTCCTAACAAACCTACTTCCATTTTACAGATATGAAGAAGCACACTCATGAATCAGCTACCACTCAGATGAGACTTACTTGGTTCTGAGGACAAGCATAGCACTGTCCCTACGATCTTGCCACAGGGCATGAAGGAAGGCAATGGCTGCACGATGCAAGAGGGGTGGGCACCAGTATCGATCTTGTTGCTGGGAATCAATCAGCTCCAGCACCACATGGAGACAGCTCCACACACCAAGGCTGAATTCCTGCAAGAGGAACAGGCAGGCATTCAAGTTCCCTAACTGCACTTCCAAGAAGTATGCTCAGCTCCACCCAAGGAACAGGCTCACCTTGGAGCCATTGCTGCCATCCTTCACTTCCAGATTCAGAAAGAGCTCGATGAGACCTGGCTGCGTCTCCACAGCGACTGTAAGGAACTCCAGAATCATGACTTTGATGCGCATGTCCTCAATCTTGCTCTGAAGGCGGGTCAGGAAGGCATCACGAATGGCAGCTGCATCACTGCCCAGGCAGGCATACACTGACATTGGGGCCACCTGGAGAACAGAACACACAGGTTTAGGGCTCTGTGCCCCGAAAAACTTCAGGAGTTCTGCAGAAGGGCAATGACAAATTCCAGGAAATTGAAAATAAGAAAACAACCCAAACTTAAATTTCTGGAGTGAAACAAATGTACAGAAGAAACAAAGAAGTAACGGCTGGGGAGATGGGTCAGTTAAGTGCTTGCTGCACAAGCATGAAAACATGAGTTCAGATCCTTAGCCTCCATGTAAAGACTGAGGCCGAGGAGCCTTCTATCTCTAGTACTGGGAAGCAGAAAGCAGAGGACCTCTGGGTTTGCTGATGAGCAAGTGTAACCGACAAACAAGCTCCAGATTCAGTGAGACACTCTCAAAACGTAAGATGGGCAGTAATGGAGGAAGACACCCAATGTTGACCTCTGGCCCATACAAACATGCACACACGCATGTGCACACATGGCTGTTAAACATTTCTCACAGCAGAATTAAGTAAAACACGAAGTATCTGTCTACCTATTAGACTGATATAAAAGAATTGATGATGCTATCACGGTAAAGATATAAAATTTGGTGTTAAGACTACAAAGTGGGCAGGGCAGCATGGCTCATGCCTTTAATCCCAGCACTCAGGAGGCAGAGGCAGGAGAATTTCTGTGAGTTCCAGAACAGCCAAGGCACACAGAAAAACCCTGTCTCAAAAAACTAAAAGAGTACAAAGTGCAGGGGCTGGAGAGACAGTTCAGTGGGTATAAACACTTGCTCTTAGCTGGGCATTGTGCCGCACACCTCTCATCTCAGACTCCAGAGGCAGAGGCAGGCGGAGCTCTGTGAGTTTCAGATCAGCCTGGACTACATAGTTAGGACTCAGTTTCCAAAACCAACCCACCAAACAAGAACACCTTTTCTTGCAGAGAACCCAGGTTCAGTTCTCAGAACCCACAGAGTAGCTTACATTCATCTGTAACTCTAGCTCCAGGGATCCCATGCCCTCTCCTAAACTCTTTGGGCACCAGGCACAAAGGTGGTGTGCATATATACATATACACATGCAGACAAAACACTCATACACATAAAAATAAAAATAAAAATCGGGGTTGGAGAGGTGACTCAGTGGTGAGAGCAAGCACCACTCTAACAAAGGAACTGAGTTTGATTCCTAGCACCAACATCAGGCAGCTCACAACCACCGGTAACTCCAGTTCTGGGGATCCATTATTTCTAGCCTCAGTGGGCACCTGCACTCAAGTGCACATACCCAAACACATACATACATACACATAATTGAAATAATAAAATTAAATTACATTTAAAAAGGAAAAAAGGAGACTATTACAAGCTTTTCAGTCAAGAGTATGTAAACAACAAAGAGCACATCAGAGTACAGCAAATATCTAAATCTTTTACTTTTTTAATATTTCTATTTTTTTCCCCTCCAGACAGGGTTTCTCTGTGTAGCTTTGCAGCCTGTCTTGGAACTTGCTCTGCAGACCAGGCTGGCCTCAAACTCACAGAGACCTGTCTATCTCTGTTCTCGAGTGCTGGGATTAAAGGCGTGCACCACCACTGCCTGGTAGTGTTTCTATTTTTTATGTGTATGGGTATATTTGGCTGCATTTCTGTCTGTGCACCACCATATGTGTGCCTGGTGCTCATGTAAGCTAGAAGAGGGTGCCAGGTGCTGCACGGTCCTCAGTGCACTTAACTGTTCCCAAAGAGGACAGAGACATGGAACTAAGTGGTAGCGTGCTTGCCTAGCATGTACAAAGTCTTGGGTTCCACATTAAGCACTATACGGAGAAGAGCCAGGGAGCACCAAGGAGTATCCACGTCCCAGTACTCAGCTGGCTCCATGGGTCCTACCGTGGCCAGACGTTTCAGCAGCTGGATGGCCAGGCGAGGCAAAGCTGGGTCATGTCTGTGGTAGATGTACTTGGCTAGGACAGCAATGAGGTTGTTCCCGTGGGCACCTGAAGCAAAGAAAACAGACAGCAGGGTGCCTATTAGAAGTTCAGGTGGCAGCCGGGTGGTGGCGGCGCACGCCTTTAATCCCAGCACTCGGGAGGCAGAGGCAGGCGGATCTCTGTGAGTTCGAGACCAGCCTGGTCTACAAAAAGTCCAGGTGGCGAATGCATTAATGACAAAGATAAATTTCTAAAGAAATACTCTTTAATAATTTACAAAAGTCACTATACTGAAATTTAAAAAAAGAAAGAAAAAGAAAAAAATCTTTAAGCCTCAAACTCTAAGCAGGAAGGTCAGTAAGATGGCTCAGTGGGTAAAGGGTGCCAAGCCTGTCAACCTGATTCAATTCCCAAAACACGTAAGGTGGAGGGAGAAAACCAAGTAGCACACAAATATGTGTTCATATGCACACACATGCACATACACACACAGAGGTAGCACAAGCTTGTGATCTCAGCACTTGGGAGGTGAACTAATTAGGGCCAAGAACTGAAGGATGCTGTCAGGGTCAGCAAGATGGCACAGAGCCCAGTGACCAGAGTTCAACCCCAGGGCCCACGTAGTGGAAAGAAAGAGTGACATCAGACATAATGCACACAAATATTAAAAAAAAAAAAAACAAAGCAAAAAGAGTTCAAGAACCCCTTTAGCTACATAGACAGTTTAAGGCCAGCCTATGGATCAAAAAAAAATAAAATAAAATTGGGCCAGAGCAGTGACTCAAGTGGAGTACCTGCTAATGTTCATAAGGACCTGAGGTAAGTGAAAAAAAGGTTAAAGTTATAAATAGTCTCAGCCATGATATAAAACATTACTAAAAATGACACTGATCCACAGATTAAACAATTTAAAGTCACACTGCGATATGAGCCAATGTGTTCTAAAGGTTTTTTTTTGTGTGTGTGCTTGTTTTTTCATGGCTTTTGTTTCTTTTGAGAGGTCTTGCTATACAAACCAGGTGGTCAGGAACTGGTGACAGAGAATACCAGCCTCACTGCCTTGGCCAGCAGTTGCCTCTGGAGTGCTGGGAGCACAGGCACGAGTGCGGTCAGTGATGCTGTTCAGTTATCTACTCACCTCCATCCTCTCCTGTCAGGGCTGTGCCAGCTAAGAAATCGTTTCTTTAGATACAGTCTCACACTCTACTTATCAGGGCAGCCCAGAACTCAACTCGTTAGGTAGCCCTAGCTGGCCTTATATTCCTGCCTTCATCTCCCAAGGACACTGAAATTGCAGGAATTTACCACTATGCCATGTTGGATGAGAAGTCTGAGGCAGAACATACATACGCCTGAGGTTTTCACAGCTGGCTGAACCTAAATTTGAACCAAGGAAACCTGACTTCAATGTCCATTCTTCATCCTTAAGCATCAATATGTCATCAACAGGAAGGCAGAATAAAGTATGGTACAGTTCCCTTGTTTCCAAGTCTATAGAAATGAGCTGAGAACAACTTCTGATGTCCAAAACTAAGGTATACAATGTAGCTGAGGAAGAGAAATACATACCATGTTGTGTCAGAGCCTGTTCCAGGGGGGATACCACATTAGAAGGAGGTTTCAGTCGAATAACATTGTTGGTGACAGAGAACGCCAGCTTCACTGTCTTGATCAGCAGTTGACCCTGGCCCTGACCTTCTGGCCCATCACTAGGGTGCAAATGGAAATCACAGATAACTGAGACATGATTTCACTCACAGCATGTGTATTTCCAAGAATCAGACATGCCATCAGCTTCTAGGGGCCCCAGTCCAGAACAGGAAAGAGAAGAGGCTATGCAGCAGCCACTAGCTACAGCCTAAGAAATACAAAGTGCTTAAAAAAAAAAAAAAAAATTATTTATTTATTATGTATGCAGTATGCTGCCTGCACATCTGCCTGCAAGCCAGGAGAGGGCACCAGATCTCATTACAGATGGTTGTGAGCCACCATGTGGTTGCTGGGAATTGAACTCAGGGTCTCTGGAAGAGCAGCCAGTGTTCTTAATGATAAGCCATCTCTCCAGCCCACAAAGTTATTGTGAAAAAGAAACTGCTGTTATGAAATAGCAGTTTTTATGAAAAGTTGTTATGAGAGTGTGTCTTCAAGAAATGAAATGACAGGGGGCTGGAGAGATGGCTCAGAGGTTAAGAGCAATGGCTGCTCTTCAGGAGGTCCTGAGTTCAATTCCCAGCAACCACATGGTGGCTCACAACCATCTGTGATGAGATCTGGTGCCCTCTTCTGGCCTACAGACATACATGGAGGCTGAACACTGTGTACATAATAAATCTTAAAAAAAAAAAAAAAAAAAAAGAAATGAAATGACACCTCACTCCTGATATCCCAACAATATGGCTGCCTAAACAAGACCTGAAGGGATACAACACCAATAGACAGGGTAAGGAAGGGAAGGAGGAAATCTCATAGGGCTCCAGGCTTAAACAAAGAACTACAGGTAAGTAAGGAATGTTAAGAGCAGTAGACATGGTCTTTCCCAGAGATTAGCCCCTTAACTGATTATCCAACACCAACTGCTCAGCTTTGAAATCATGTAAGCAACATCAAACATACTGAGCAATTTGTATTTATGCACATGCTTTGCGTGTGTGCATGTAACAATTAACAAAAACCAGACCATCAGTTTGAAGGAGTGCAAGGAGAGGGCAGGGGAGGAATTGGAGGGAGCAAAGAGAAAGAGGAAAACGATGTAATTATACTTTAGTCTGAAAAGAAAAAATGAGGAAAACAAACAGTAACTATAGGTTAAGCTAAGATGGAGCTCTTAGAAAATGCAGGGTACCTTGAAGACCAACAGGAGAGGCACAGAGGAGGCCCTACCTGCGGGGCTGAGCAGCCATCACCATATCTATGGTGTCCACACCAATCCCCATGATACTGATGACTGTCTGTCCAGCTTCTGTATACGCCAGGCTGCAGATGCAGAGGGATGGCAGGCTGGGCGTGTGGCTGCAAGACAGAGGGTTCTCAGTTACTAGGAGCTTCGGTGCTCTTAACCAGAAGGGTCCTAGCCAACTGGACACAGCTGAGGCAGATTATGGATCGGCGAAAGGAAATATTGTGAACACTTTCCTCAGACTTGATCCTAAAGACCACCTGAAAAGTGAACTAAACACCCATCAACGAATGGATGTATTTACCGAAATAATTAGGAATAATTAAGTATGAGAGACAAGGGAGGACACAGAAACAAATTATAGAGCAGAAAAGCCTGGGATCTGTACAGACTTAGTAATAGGCATCTTGGAGGCGGCACATCGTACCACATAAGACTTTCCATTTTCTTTTCTTTTTTTTTTTTAATATTTATTTATTTATTCTGTCTGTGTCTATGTCTGCAGGCCAGAAGACCTCATTACAGATGGTTGTGAGCTACCATGTGGTTGCTGGGAATTGAACTCAGGACCTTTGGAAGAGCGGGCAATGCTCTTAACCACTGAGCCATCTCTCCAGCCCCCAAGACTTTCCATTTTCTTTCTTTTCTTTTTTTTCTTTCATTTCGAGACAGGGTCTCTCTGTGTAACACCTCTGACTGTCCTGGAACTCGCTTCATAGACCAGGCTGCTCCCAAGGGCTGGATTATGTATCACCAAGGTGTGTATCACCAAGGTGTGTATCACCACTGTCCAGATTATGAATCATTTTTATAATGATCATAATTATCAATGATTATGTGTTTACATACATGCACCTTCATCTGTCCTTTTCTGTCCATAGGGAGGAATTGACAACTGAGTCAACGGACAGTAAATCATAAGAGAAGACGAATGAGCATTGGATTTGTGTTAGTTAATTTTTATGTCAACTTGATGAAGGCTAGTCATTTGAGAAGAGGGAACTTCAACTGAGAAAATGTCCCCACCAGATTGGCCTGTGGGGCATTTTCTTAATTAATGGTTACTGTGGGAGGGCCTAGCCCATTATGGATGGGAGTATCTCTGGGCAGGTGGTACTGGGTGTATAAGAAAGAAGGATGAACAAGCTAGTAAGCAGTGTTCCTTCATAGGCTTTCCATCAGCTCCTGCCTCCACGTTCTAGCCCTGACTTTCCTCAGTAATGAACTAGAATGTGGAGTCTTTCCTCTCCAGGGTGCTTCTGGTCATGGTGTTTTATCACAGTGGTAGAAATCATAGCTAAGACAGGTTTCAACTAAGGTGAAATGTTGGGAAGAAATGAGAGGGCTTGAAACAACAACACAGTGTTTTCCCTGAGTCCACAATCACCATTACCTGCTATGCAGGTCTGTCTCTTGGCACAGGTTCAGAATTGCATGAATCAGCTCCAGAATTAGGCAACCTAGACTCCAAAAAAGACATGCAATTATGCAGCCTTGTGTTGAATGATCCTCATCGAAGGGAGGGAAAGATCTTTAGAACACCCACACTGTCCTTACCAATCAGTTCCCGTACACCATGGGAGTTGTAGCGCCATTTGTGGTAGCTAGGAAGCATCTCCTTCAGCACGAACATCACACATGGCACCAGGCCTTGGCTCTGGGTACTACCAAGCTGTCCCTATGGGAAAGCATTCTGTGAGGGCCTTGGCCATGTAAGAAAGGATCCTTTATTACTCAAGATTTAATGTCAAAAACACAAACAGGTCCAATAGAGAACTAGGAACACACTGATCAACAAGAGAAGGAGACATCAGAAATACCTCCTTCAACTGAACCTATACCGTGAACAGAAAAAACTATTTTAGGCAAGGTGACAATATCACCAAAGGCGCTGACCTGAAGGAGCAGGAAGAGAGTTTAGTCTGAAAAGACAGAGGTACTCTAATCCCCAAAGATGCAGAACAGTCAACAACAGAGAAAGCCACTGATTGCCAATGATCTGTCACCACACCCAAAGCTCAACTATTATCAAACACTAGAGTGGAGCACTGATGCCCCAATTCTCTCTTCTAATAGTGCTGATTAATTCCAGAAACTGGAATTAATCATTTTTTTTAAAGATTTATTTATTTATTATGTATACAGTATTCTGCCATAAATCTAGACTTGTGAAGCGTGCATACAGGCATACAATAGGACAAGATATAAGTGCACATAGATGACAGTTAAAATAGCTTAACACGCACCGCCGTGGTCACGGAGTTCTCAACTTTCACTACAAGCTTCTGATTACTAAACAAACCCACACCATTAAGCAAGTACCAAGGAACAGAGGGCACAGATTCTCAATCCACAGAAGCTGAGGCGCCATAACTTCAAAACAGCTATCCTATATACAGGTAAGAAGGCTATAGCAGCAGGTAACAGGGGAGCTGTTCCAGAATTATCCGGTCAGATGGTACCTTGACAAGAGTGGTGACCAAGCGCAGAAAGGCAACTGTGACTCCATACTCGCCCTGGGGCTGTTCACTATTCATCAGAAGGTTGCCATACCCTCCAGCATTCATTCCCTCCGCACTAGGAACAGACAGAGGCAGAGGCAGATAAAATAATGAGCAATGGTCAAGGTTAAGAAATTGATTATAAAAATAAAATAAATCATAAAAAAAGAAACTGATTATACAGCATTCTTGTTATTGTCTAGACAGCTCCAGCATAAAACATAAAAGCTCTCAAAGGGAAATAATCAAATGTAGGCAATTTTATAGTCAAGGAGTAATTTAAGATCACGTTTTATTGACGTCCAACTCCAAGAGGTTTAGAATGAAAAATCAAATGAGTCATTAGGGAAACACCGGTCATCTAGGCAGAGAGTGAGGTGAGCATGCTCAGTAGTAAATGGTGCCTGTGTCTCAGTGACGGGCTTTGCTCACATACCCTTAGGCTGGAGGAAAAGCACACTGACTGCACTTGAGAATAGGACACCAAGTCTCCAGATCCAAAGACCCCTGGAGTGTCTCAGCTGAAAAGTAGATGCCCACATAGCTAAAGCAGCTGCAGCTGAATGAGGAAAGCCTCATTCTATTTCTCAAAGGTTAAAACTGAACCACCCAGTACTCGGGAGGCAGAGGCAGGCAGACCTCTGTGAATTCGAGGATAGCCTGGTCTACACAGCAAGTTCCAGGTCAGTCAAGGGTACACAGTGAAACTCTACCTCAGAAACAAAACAAAACAAAAACTGTGAGTCACCAGTGTGCCCTGTGAGAAGAGCAGTTCTGTAACCCAGGCTGTTTTCCCTTCTGCTCACTCACCCTCAAGGTCAAGAGGATAGAAACTTCTTTAAAATGAATAAAGCCAGGCTAGGCCTGACTAGGAATGATTCACAGTAGATAATTAAGTCTACCCACTCAGGACCTGGCTCACCTAATCATCTGAGTCATGTTGGAGACAGGGTGGGCCACAAATGGCAAAAAGCCTGTGTGACGAAGATCAGTCCAGACCTGAGAAGGCAAAAGAAGAAATTAGGTGTTCACATGCCTCAAGACGTATACTCCAAATGTGATACTCCTTAGCTGTTAGAAAGACTTGGCATCGTACCTTTGCTGGATTCCGAGCAGCCAAGACAGTTAAGCAATTGACGCAAGAAGCAATGACATTCACAGGAGGGGAGATTACTGTAGTCAACCTAGTTGGAGAACAAAGCACTGCATTCAGTAAAACAAATAACAAGCAGTTTCCAGTTCTCTCCACAGGCCTCTTGAAGGGCCAGGAAAGCCCGCAGCTGGAGAGCTACCCCTAAAGGCCTCTCACAGAAGAGCGCACAGCCAGGTTCCTAGAAAGCAAGAGAATCACTGCTGAAGTTCTGCCAACCACAGGGACTCACCGCTGCAGTAGCATGTAGATACGAGATGTGATGGGCAGCAGACAGTCTGCTATGGACAAGTCTGTGCTAATGACCTTGTGAACCAAGTCAATGATAGGTTTCACCCGCTGGCAATGCTGGATCACATCTGTGGGGAAAGATGGCCTGTGACTTCTTGGCACAGAACTCTATAAAAAGATCACTGAGTGCAGTTTAAGACCCAGATAAACAAATCCCACAGACCCCAAGCCAGATATCTTTAAATTTTAATTTTTTTAAAAATATTTATTTATTATGTATACAATATTCTGTCTGTGTGTATGCCTGCAGGCCAGACGAGGGCACCAGACCTCATTACAGATGGTTGTAAGCCACCATGTGGTTGCTGGGAATTGAACTCAGGACCTTTGGAAGAGCAGGCAATGCTCTTAACCTCTGAGTCATCTCTCCAGCCCCAAATTTTAAAATTTTTAAATTTAAATTTTATTGTGAAGTTGGGATTAGTCTTCAAATCTTGCAAGCAAACACACTCTTCCCATCACTCGCTCACAAAAAGCAGAACTTACCTGCCGTGGAGACAACGTGGAGTAGCATTTCAATCTCACAGGTGAAGAGAGTCCAGCTACTGTAGGAATATTCCCAGCGTACAAGGTAAGCCCTATCATCCAGCATGACTTGGCCCACGGTGCCCTGAGGAATTCGAAGGTTGGTCTGACCCCCTATGGAAGAGAAATTACTGTACTCCAGATACAAATGTGAGAGGTGACTCTTCTACTAGACAACACTACTCAGCACACGCAGACAGGAACTCTAGCAGACAACACTCCTACGATTTTTACATTCAAATGATAAAAGATGGCAGTGCTAGCCACACGCCTGAATCTCAGACTTTTGAGGCTGAAGCAGAAGGAATGCAATGCTTTTAAGACCATCCTGAGAACTGACATCTCACCCCCAAATTTTTACCCATTTTTTCTTTCTTTTTTTGAGACAGGGCGTCACTATATAGACCAGGCTGGTCTCAAACTCACAAAGATCCACCCACCTCTGCCTCTTGAGTGCTGGGATTAAAGGAAACTCTTGTGTCCCCACCCCTGGCTTGTCCCAAATCTTTAAAAACCAGGGCAACAGATAAACATACTGTCTGCCAAGTATAATGACCCAAATTTGACATCCGGGAACACACATGGTGGAAAGAGAGAACCAATTCCCAAAGCTATCCTCTGACATCCACAAACATGCTTATGTGTATGCACACAAACTAAATAATTTTTTTAGATTTATTTATTTATTATGTATATAACATCGCTTCCATGTGAGCCTGCAGGCCAGAAGAAGGTTCCAGATCTCATTATAGATGGCTGTGAGCCACCATGTAGTTGCTGGGAATTGAACTCAGGACCTTTGGAAGAGCAGCCAGTGCTCTTATCTTAACCACTGAGCCATCTCTCCAGCCTTAATTTTTTTTTTGAGACAAGCTCTCACAGTCCTGCTCAGGCTGGTATTGAACTCAATTTACTTTAGTCTCAAATCTTTCAAGTAGCTGGGTCTACAACTATGCCAAAAAATTTTAAGTTGTGGTAAAATACACTTACCATCAAATTTCTCATCGTACGCATCAAGTGTCCACCAAAGCAGCAGTGAGCACACTCACACTGGGTTATGGCTTCCCCTTCTGCTCTCACTCACCAGTAATTCGCTATTCTCTCTAGCTCTCAGTTCTGCAATCAGAGCTGTATTTTCTGTCTTGGTTTGTCTATCCTGAAGGACCTCAAAACAGAAGAATGACACAACAGGGATGTGGCAGGTGCTACTTTAATCCCAGTACTCGCTCAGGAGGCCGAGGCAGGTAGAGCACCTCAAGGTGGAATCTAGTTTGGGCTACAAAATAAGACCTAGTCTCAAAACAAAAAACCATATATGTAAATATTTATAAAACCACCCACAATTTGCGCTTTTGTGACTGGTGTATTTCTCTTAAAAAGCCACCCTCAGGGTTTACATATTTTGCAGCCTATATCAGACTACGTGTCAGTATATGTGCTACCGCTGAGTCACACTCTATGACAAAATTCCACCTTAAGCATATAGCACATTTACCTTTCAAGCATCTATTTAAAAACTTTTATATACACCCTTTCACCTAACCATCTCATGTTGAGGATTCTGTTACTATTTACCGAAAATGAAACACCAACATCTGTGTGTCCATATATCCAATGCAGTATTATTTGTAATGGCAAAACAATAGAACCATAGATGAGGACAAAGATGATGCCTGAGACAGTGGCTGGTCCTTAAAGAAGATCATAGCAGAGGGCATTCAACCAAGACAAGTCACACAGAAACCATTTTATCATCCCCTCTACATGTACCGAGGCATTCTCTGGAAGAGCACAATTCGTGTTTAATCAATGAATCACCTCTCCAGTACCAGGAAGGTTTACAGAACAAGTGATCTCTAAATATTTTAAGGCCGAACCTAAAGACCACCATTTTGACTAACTTCCATGGAATACTCTAAAAGCAAGAACTAAACTGCCAGAGCTGGAGAGATGGCTCAGTGATTAAGCGCACTGGCTGTTCTTCCAGAGGACCTGAGTTCAATTCCCAGCAAGCACATGGTGGCACACAACCATCCATAAAGAGATCTGGTGACCTCTGCAGGCAGAACACTACATAAAAAATAAAATAAATCGCCAAAATAATATTTTGAGTCTTTCCAAGTACTAGCCTTGTACATTGTTGTACAAGCTGTTCTCACCCTACCTGCATACTGAGCCTCACAGCAGGGAATTGGGAGGCTCACTGGCTTAGTAAAAGGCAGTGGAGACTGTAATCACTATAGCTGTAGGGTATGTCCAAGTACAGGACAGACATAATACTATTTCAGTGGCTGCAGAGAAGAGGCAGGAATCCCTTCAGAACAATAACTACCTCGGTGTCCAGTAGTAAAGAAAAGCAAGTGTTAACGCCTGAGACTTAATATATATGATGTTGCTGGGTCAGTGAAGAACTTATACTATCTCCCAAAATTCCCCACTCAACTGGAGGCAGAAATTCTAGGATGTCAATCTCTTCCATGCAGTTTGCTAATCCAGTCTTTCTTTTTCCTGTTGAGGCAGGGTCTTTCTATGTCCCAGCTATCCTATAACTAGTTCTGTAGAACGTCACAAACTGGTCTCAAACTCACTTTACCTCTACCACAGTCAGCCCAATTTAAAATCTTAACATCAGTCATCAAAAGTCTCCCAACCAAAAAAAGTTCAGGACCAGATGGTTTCAGCTCAGAATTCTACAAGACTTTCAAAGAAGAACTAACACCAATACTCCTCAAATTATTCCACACAACAGAAACAGAGGGAACATTGCCAAACTCTTCTATGAGGCTACAATTACCCTGATACCCAAACCACAGAAAGACAATACTAAGAAAGAGAATTACAGACCAGTCTCACTCATGAACACTGACATAAAAATACTAAAAAAATACTAGCAAATCGAATCCAAGAACACATCAGAACCATCATCCACCATGACCAAGTCGACTTCATCCCACAGATGCAGGGATGGTTCAACATACAAAAATCTGTCAATGTAATCCACCATATAAACAAGCTCAGCACTGCAAGACGAACTCTTTTGTCAACAAATGACAGGAGTGGGAAGAGAAGGAATGGCACGTCACATGAAAGGATCCAGCCAACATTAGGTATGACTGGATGCCCTGAAGCAGGGCTACTGCAGAGCATCTCTGTCTTACCTAGAGGGTACAGGAGTTTAGGTGTTTGCCTCCGCCAGAGAGTTCCATCTTCATGAGAGAGCACATCGTGAGGCTTGTGCTTATGAAGTTCATTGTAGAAGGACATTTTATCCAGGAAACTGTATACCTGCCAACACCCAGGAAGAAACACAGTCATACACTCATTCATGAGAAAAAAGGGTTCCATGTCAGTTTTTTAAAGCCAGACCACATGTGTTTGTCCCCTAAACTACTTCTCCCAGACTCTACTCAGGCTCTTCTTGGAACTGCCTCCTGCTCTTCTCAGTTAAGCCTTGCCATTCTTTAACTAACTCAAGCTCCCCTTACTACACACACACACACACACACACACACACACACACGGTTGTCTCTCTCTGCTTGCATCTCCTTTCTCTTTCATCTATCACCCACTCCAATGCTGGGAATCAAAATCAGGGCTTACAGAAAATGGGGAGGCACTAAGCACAAAGCACTTCCTCACATTTATACCCATCTCCTAAATCTACTGTCCTCTCCCAAGCAGGTATCAGGCAACTGCACACTTATTGTCATGGCACAAACAATAGGACTTAATGAAAACATTTTTATGTAAACACGGAGCTGAGGTGACACCATGAATTGGCATCTTTCATTCAGTTTCAGACAACATTTCTCCTGGCAGTGGACTCCAATGTAGAGTGCACCCAGGAGTCACAGTGGACCTCCGGCTTCCCTTCAGAGATCTGACTAAAGCACTCACCTTTTTGGCGGTGGACTTTCCTGACACAAGGGCTCGCAGCAATTGTAGAAGTGGGGAAAGGAGATGGGGGAACATCCCACACACGCTGTCCAGAATGATGCCAAGTCCAGAGGTTGGTTCCTGAGGTGGAAAGGAAGAGGTCATCCCTCTTCACAAGTGCCCAGCAATCCTAACAAAATCTAGAAAGAGAGGCTGCAGGGATGGCTCGGCAGTTAGAAACTGACTGCTCTTCCAGCAGACCCAGCTCCGACATGGCAGCTCAGTGGTCTCTAACCCCATCCCAGTACCTAACATCTTCTTCTGGTCTCCACAGGCTGCATGATGTGTACAGACATAACATCCACACAAATAAAACAAAAATTTTAAAAATTCTTTTTTCTTTTTCTTTTGGTTTTTGAGACAGGGTTTCTCTGTGTAGCCTTGACTGTTCTAGAACTTGCTCTATAGAACTGGTTGGCCTCAAACAAAGATCTGCTTGCCTCTGCCTCCCCAGTACTGGGAATAAAGGTGTGCACCACCACCACCTGGCAAAAAAAAAAATTTTTTTAAGTTCACATCTTTACAAAAAAGAAACTAGCAATAACCTTTCCTTTACATAGATATACAACAATTTCTTAATAACATAAGACCTTCATATTCCACTGAAAAAAGGTATGAAAGTATTCATGACCTGAAGAGATTGCTTGTCTATCCAGTTCTCTCCTCCTGGCCACCCCTTCTCTAGGCAGACAACGTAACTCCTTCGGCTATGCTTCTATTAAAATTAGAACTACCTCAAGCCATGGCAACACTTAGCCAGCACACACAAGCAACACAGATGCCCAACTTAACACGGTTTGTAACAGCATCTCAAGGAGTTAGCAGAGTCTCTGGAAGGAGGGCAAAAGCCATATAAACAGATCAACCTAGCTGGGATACAAATGAAAAGAAACTTAGCAGCTGGACCCTAAACTTCCAAATATTAACTCTAAAATTTATCACAAATGTTTTGACTATTCTGTTGGCTCTGGAGCAGCAGTTCTCAACCTGTGGGTCACAATACCTTTGGGGGGGAGTCAAATGACCCTTTCACAGGGGTCACTTAAAACCATCAGAAACAGACATTTCACAATATAGTTTATAACAGTAACAAAATTAATTATAAAGTAACAATGAAAATAATTTTATGATTGGATATTGCAGGATATTTGATCTTACTGTGTGAAGACGTGTTACTGTTTTATCTTGGCTAAAGCATCTGACTGGTTTTTTTTTTTTGTTTTTTTTTTTTGATTTTCGAGACAGGGTTTCTCTGTAGCTTTGGTGCCTGTCATGGAACTAGCTCTTGTAGACCAGGCTGGCCTCGAACTCCCAGAGATCCACCTGCCTCTGCCTCCTGAGTGCTGGGATTAAAGGCGTGCGCCACCACTGCCCGGCCTGACTGGTTTATTTAATTTTATTTTTATGTGCACTGGTATTTTGTCTGTGTGTATGCTTGTGTATGGGTGTCGGTTCTCTTGAAACTGTAGTTACAGACAGTTGTGAGCCAGCAGGTGGGTGCTGGGAATTGAACCCAGGTCCTCTGGAAGAGCAGTCAGTGCTCCTAATGGCTGAGTCATCGCTCCCTGGTTGATTTAATAAAAAGCTGAACAGTCAATAGCTAGGCAGGAGAGAAAAGGTGGGACCCCCAGACAGAGAGGGACTTGGGAAGGAAGAGGGGTGATTTCACCAGGGAGACTGGGATAGAGTCAGGTACAGAACTGTGGAGCAGTAAAGAGCCATGTGGCAAATGTAGAATAATAGAAACGGGTTAATTTAAGTTATAAGAGCTAGTTAAAAATAAGCCTGAGCTAAGGTCAAGCTTTCATAATTAAAAAGTCTCTCTTTCATTATTTGGGGACTGGTAATCCAAAGAAAGTCTGACGAGAACAACCTAATCCAGTTGTAGGCCAGCACAACAGGAGGAGCTGTATTAGAGGGCTGAGAACCACCGCTCTACACACTGTCGCAGCACAAGTCCCTACAACATACTTACTGTTCCCCAGAACAGCTCCGGAAGAGAAGGGTCTGCCAGGACTTCACACGCTGTGTCAATCACATCCTGTGAAGAGGAGGAAATGGTTGCATGAACCAGTTTCTTTTTTACTGACTTACAGTTCTGGCACGGTGCTGCATGCCTATGAGCTACGCACTACTTGAGAGGCTGAGGCATGCACATCTTATCTGCAAACAGATTCACAAATTCACCTTCCTTTTTTTTTTTCTGAGACAGGATTTCTCTGTGTAGCCTTGACAGTCCTGGAATCCAGAGGACTCTGGTGTAATTCCCAGCATAGCACCCACATGGGAGTTCACAACTGTCTACAACTCC
Source organism: Microtus oregoni (assembly GCF_018167655.1). Taxonomy (NCBI): domain Eukaryota; kingdom Metazoa; phylum Chordata; class Mammalia; order Rodentia; family Cricetidae; genus Microtus; species Microtus oregoni. Next base: position 14,209,273 of record NW_024543084.1, on the reverse strand, counting down.
AGTTCCAGGGAATCTGACAGCCTCACACAGACAAAACACCAATGCACATTTAAAAAAAAAAAAAAAAGCTTTAGGGAGCCACAGATATAGTTGAGAGGGAAACACTGCTCCACAAGCCTGACAACCCAGAATTCATGTAATGGTGGGAGAACTGACTAAAAAGTTGCCCTCTGACCACTACACTGAAATAATTGCTTATGCACATGCATGCACACATATACCATGTATCTACATACGATAAAATTATTTTAAAATCATTTTTTATAATTTTAAATTTAAAAATTTTCAAAGAGTAAAGCTAGAAATGGTGCGCACACCTATACTCTCAGTAGTTACTACTGACCTCTGAACCCCTCGAGCAATGTCACACACAGTGGACAGGAGAGGTAGTGCCTACTTTGAATCCCAGCACTCAGGAGGCAGAGACAAGCAAATCTCTGAGTGCAGAGCCAGCCTGGTCTACAAACCAAGTTCCAGACCATCCAGCGATACAGTGAGAACCAGTTCCATAACAAAACAAAGAAAACAAAAACACCAAAATACATACGCAAGCAGGCAGTATCAGCTCGCCTGTCAGTGGTTTCTTAAATTGTCAGGCTGTACATCCACAGTCTCAGCCAACCATGAACCAAAACCATTGAGGAAAGTGTCTGCACCATGTGGGAGGTTGAGAGCAGTCTGGGCTGCCCAGCCTTGGTCCCACCTGACTATAAAATGAGACTACATCTCAAAATACAATGAGACAGGACAAAGAATCATGTCTGTGTATCAAACACGCACCTTTCCTCTATAATTATTCTCTGTACATGATAGCATAACTATTTACATACTAGGTATAATCAGTAACCCAGAGCTAATTTCATATATACACACCATGATTCTAATACAGAATTATATTAGAATTTAGAGTATCTGTGTGTAAAATGGAAAGGATAAATCCAACTGCTAACAGAATATATGTGTGTGTATTATACACATACTATATAAATATATGTAATAATATAATTTCATCCTGTGATAGGATTATATCTTTTCTATCACTTTCTGAACTTGCTACAATTTACATCTCATTCATACAATAATAAAAGAAAACAAATAGTAAGGAACGAAACAAGATGTATGAGATCTGAGGGGCAGTGTCATGACTGGAGTGTAAACAAGATGTATGAGATCTGAGGGGCAGTGTCATGACTGGAGTGTAAATGTGGGGCAGTCAGAAAGCCTAAGGAAAGCCAATTACTGACCTGTTGATTGCCCAGCGTGTGGAGCTCCAATGAGGTCAGAGCGAAGGAGAGGAGGCCGTAGACACACATGCAAGCGGTGCTCGTGGTGCACTAGAATGACAAAGGAGTGAGTGACTAAATCTGAGGAACACAACTCTTTCCAAGACTCAGCCTGCATAGCAATAGAGTCCTTGAAAACAAATGTAAAAGGAATCATAAACTTTAATAATTTTTCTAATTTAGTTATGAGATTAGGACACAGGAATAAAACCAAACTCAAAATGATCAAAGTTTTTGTGGATAAAAAGAAAACCACATCTAGCCAAGAGACTAGCTACCTACTAAAGACTCTATGAACTAATTCAAATGAGACACCACTATCTACCAACCTGCAGTACTGAGAGCTGCCTAATGGCTGATTTCTGTTTTATAACTAATTTCTTTTCTTTTCTTTTTCCGTCTTGTTTGTGTTTTGAGACAGGGTTTCTCTGTGTAGCCAAGACTGTCCTGGAAATCACTCTATAGACCAGCTGGCCTCAAACTCAAGAGATCCTGCCCCTGCCTTCCATGTGCTTGGATCAAGGGTGTGTACCACCACCGCCTGGCACACAAATTTCTTTTTTTTTTTAATTTATTTATTATGTATATAGTGTTCTGGGCACCAGATCTCATTATAGATGGTCGTGAGCCATCATGTGGTTGCTAAGAATTGAACTCAGGACCTCTGGAACAACAGTCAGTTCTCTTAATCTCTGAGCCATCACTCCAGTCCAACAAATTTCTTTTTTAAAATTCTGTGATCCAGGGTTTGAACCTAAGGTCTCATGGAACAATGGCTGGGCTCGCACTCTACTAAGCTTAGTCCCCAGCCCCAAAGAGTAGCTTTCAGAGCAACTATCGGCTGACACCAGACAGAGCTGTCATACTGTCCTAAAAATCCCATGTGGCTTATTCGTCTCCTTCCTCCCAACTCATCCTTGGCAGCAGTTGCTCATGTGACAGTTCCCAGCATGTCACACTGCTAGAGACATACACTATGTGGCTTCCTCAAATATACTTTTTTTTTTTTACTTAGGAATATGTATGCATCAGAATTCTCTGTCTATTTCTCAATGGGGCATGGGCCAGGATGACTGGGACTCAAACCCAGGGTTTCACGTATGCTAGATGAGTGTTGTATAACGGAGCGGTATCTACAGCCCTATTCCATGTTTTCTCATGGCTTCTTAACAGTGAAGAGCTGTCCACTGTCCTACTGTCAGAGTTTACTTGTAACTACTAAAGGCCATTTCCCCAGTTCTATATTCTGGCCACTATGCAGGTAATTGTGACAATGATGCTACAAACATCTGTGAAGACGTTCTTCCATGAACAGTCTCCTACTCAGTAGGGAAAAAATGCCAATAATTACAACCTCCAAAACTCCATTTTCATTTTGCTTTCTTAAATTATATTTATTTATTTATTTGTTTGTTTGTTTGTTTGGCGGTGCAGATTAATTCCAGGCCAGATGCATGCTAGGTAAGCACCTGACCACTGAGCCTGTTCCTCATGTCTCACTTTAGCACATCCGTATGAGTTGACTCAATAAACCAGGAGAACTCTATCTGAACCCCAATCAAGCCTCAGAAGTTTCTCACTCATTCTCTGAGTTCCCAGTCACACTCTAGAACAGTGGTTCTCTCAGCTTCCTAATGTGCAGCCCTTTAATACAGTTCCTGAGGTTGTGATGACTCCCAACCATAAAATTATTTTATTGCTATTTTCATAACTGTAATTTTGCTACTGTAATGAGTCATAGTGTAAATATCTGTGCTTTCTGGTGGTCAATGATGACCCCTGTGAAAGGGTCATTGAACCCCTAAAGGGTTCTGGACCCACAGGTCAAGAGCCAAATTCATCATCAATTCAAACTGTTTACTATTTGCTCAGTATTACTGCTTGGGAGAAATTACACCTTCCTGGGTTTTCTTTTTTTTTTCTTTTTTTTTTTTTAAAGATTTATTCATTCATTATGTACACAACATTCTGCCTCGATGTACGCCCGCACACCAGAGGAGGGCACCAGATCTCAGTACAGATGGCCGTGAGCCACCATGTGGTTGCTGGGAATTGAACTCAGGACCTCTGGAAGAGCAGTCAGTGCTCTTATCCTCTGAGCCATCTCTCCAGCCCCTTCCTGGGTTTTCTAATGTGTAAGTCAGATGGTACTCCAAGCAGACCTGTGCTATAAAGACTAAGATGCCACTGGGGATTGCCGAGTACACTGTCGACCACCTACAAATGCCAGGGAAAACTTTGTTACAAAGCTGGCACAGTGGTGTATGCCTGCAATTCCAGTCTGTGAGAGGCTACAGCAGGAGGCCGTGAGTTCAAGGCCAGCCAGGGCAATATACTGAGATTCTATCTCAATAAAGAATAAAAATCACAACAACCCAAGTCACAGTTGCCACTGTTCTCCAGGCCTTCTGTCCTCATATACAACTCACGTCATTTCCCCCACTGGCCAGTGACCGAAGCAGTCGAGTCAAGTACTGAAACACGTTCAGCTGGATGGCTGTGCCGCCTATCTTCCTGATCACACCGCTGGTCTCTTCAGGGTTCAGTGTGTGCCGGAGGAGAGCCCAGGCCAAAAGTACAGGGGCATGATGTGGAATGTCTCCCAAGGTCAACATCACACGATCCATATCCTAATGAGGGTAGAAAACATGTGTGTCTATGAAAAGGAGAGGTCCAGATCCAGTCAGGCATGCTGTCAATCTCAGCAAGCTTCTCCTGCACCAACACTGCACACATCTTCACCCCAAGCACCTTGCTGATACACCCGATCACTCCTACTTCACCACAATTCTCTCTATTGATTTTGTTATAATCTAAGTTTAAAACTTCAAAATCCATGTTCAAATAGAGAATTAGAAGTTATCAACCCGATACTTTTTGAACTTTGCATGATTCTCACTTTCTGTCTTTCTACTCATTCTAAGTCAGTATTCATCTTTTTCTTTTGCACAAACCCCACAAATGCCCATAATGCCAACGGTTTTGTCCTGGGGCTACCTGTTAGTGACTCTACTCCCTATTGCAGAATCAATTATCATCTCTGCACAATAACTCTGACTTCTCCCAGACCTGATTACAAATACAGAACTAAAAATGCTGTGCATCAGGATAGTTCAGTAGCTAAAGGCTAACTATAAACTGCTGGGCGATGGTGGCGCACGCCTTTAATCCCAACACTCGGGAGGCAGAGGCAGGCAGATCGCTGTGAGTTTGATGCCAGCCTGGGCTACAGAGCTAATTCCAGGACAGCTAGGGCTGTTACACATAGAAACCCTGTCTCTAACCGCCCCCAAAACAAAACAAAACAAAACAACAACAACAAAAAAACTATAAACCACCCGGAAAAAAAAAATGTTATTCCAAGTTCACCTGACAAATAAGACCATCTTGAGCAAACTGGTGCAGCTCTCTTCTGTCATCCAAGGCATACTTGTGCAAGGACTCGATATCCATGCCCTCCACTAGGATAAGGGCACTGAAGTACCTGAAGGGACAAACCACACCACAGTCTCATTCATGGTTTTCTGAATCTGCTGAACTGAAGATGTAAGACACTCAATATCAATAGTTATTAATGAGTCTTTTCACATTCTTTGCTATCACTAGCTTTTAAAGACAGGGGACCAAACCCAGGGCCTGTGTGTCCCAAGCATGTATTCCACGACTCAAGCTGCATCTCAGATCCTTGGAATGTACTTTATGCTCCTGTTTCCAGCATATCTCAATTTCAAGGACTTGACACTGACCTGTGGCTATGTCTATTATTCAGGGCAGCTCAGAACTAGCACTGAAGGTTTCCATAGCTACAACCTACACCTGACCCAGCTCTCACTCACTGAGAAAATAGGTCTCAACGTATAGATATATCCAAGGCAGTACAGAAAAAATAAATTCAAAGGTTACAGACAGTGACTTCACAGAAGACAAAGAATATGCATCTTGCTTATCAGTGTCATCAAGGCACTTGCACTGTGCCTCCAGGAGCTGCTCAGAAAGTACTCCTGTTGAATGGATGAATGACCCTCTTAGATTAAAACAGAAGGGGGGCTGGAGAGATGGCTCAGAGATTAAGAGCACTGACTGCTCTTCCAGAGGTCTAGAGTTCAAGTCCCAGCAACCACATGGTGGCTTACAACCATCTGTAGTAAGATCTGGTACCCTCTTCTGGCCTGCAGGTGTACATGCAGGCAGAAGACTGTATATATAATAAATAAAAATCTTTAAAAAAAATCTTGATTAAAACAGAATGTCTTTGCTGGGCATGGAGGTGCACACTCAATCCCAGCACTTGGGAGGCAGAGACAAGTGGATTCCTGTGTTCAAGGCCAGCCTGTTCTACAGAGCGTGTTCTAGAACAGCATGGGCTACACTGAGAAATCCTGTCTTGAAAAACAAACCAACAAAAAGGATGTTTTTGGGGTAATGATATGGCTCAGTAGCTAAGAGCACTTGCTGCTCTTCCAGAGGACCCTGTTCAGTTCCCAGCACTCAAATGGTGGCTCACAACCAATTGAACACCAATTTCAGGGGATTCAATGCCTTCTTGTTGCTTCCATAGGCACCAGCCACACAAATAGTACACATACATACATGACAGTAAAATACTCATACACAAAACACACATTATTTTTACAAAAGCAAAATTAAATGTTAAAATAAAAAAAAGAATAGGAGAGTTTTAAGAGAACAAGTCCCTTAATGACAGACTATGAACAGGAACACGTCAGCACATGCACCCCCCCTCCCTACCCACTCAATGAAAGGGCCAACCTTAACTCTCCATCTTGACAGAGCCACTCCAATACCAATGGTCTAAACACTGCAAGTTTCATAAACCACAACTCAAGCAGACTCACCCAATCCGATCTACAAAAGGATCCATGGTTTCATCCACCAGGTGTCTATTGGTCTGCCTACTACCAAATCCTTGCTCCTTGAACATCTTGGTTAGTACCAGTAGGTCACTAGGTGCCATCTCGAAGTATGCGTAATAGAGAAAAATAATTTCTAGCAGCATGGACTGCTCCCGGAGGCACTGAACAAACCATCGAGACACCTGGCGCTCAGTCTGCACCAATATAGAGAACATGGAAGACAAAGTTAAGACTAGAAAACAAATTACCTTTTTCTTTCTTTCCAGTTTTTTCTCTTTTTAAATATAGAAAAGGTCTGACTTAAGTATCCCTGGCTAGCCTGGAACTGGTTTTGTAGACTAGGCTGACCTCCAACTCACACTCCAAGTGCTGGAATTAAAAAGGAATGTACCACAACATCAATCTCTAAAAATGCTATTCTTTTTTTTTTTTTTTTTTTTTCGAGACAGGGTTTCTCTGTAGCTTCGGTGCATGGTCCTGGAAATAGGTCTTGTAGATCAGGCAAGGCTTGAACTCACAGAGATTCACCTGCCTCCTGAGTGCTGGGATTAATGGCTTGCACCACCACCTGGCCTATAAAATGTTATTCTTTTATTAGATAATATATGCATAATAGAAGATTTTAAATTACAAGAATAAAGTATAAAAATGATGTCCCTGTGCTGGGCAGTGGTGGCACACACCTTTAATCCCGGCACTCAGGAGGCAGAGGCAGGTAAATCTCTGTGAGTTCAAGGCCAGTCTGGTCTACAGAGAGTCCCAGGACAGTCAGGACTGTTAAAAATCCTGTCTCAGGAAAAAAAAAAGGGGGGGGTGTGTGGATGTCCCTGTGATTTCCATTGCCCAGTCATCTACACTTCTGTACAAAGCAACCAGTCTTAGATTCCAGTCTCCTTTAAGCAGTGTGTCAAATGTAATGGCTGATTCAGCCTACATTCTCTCTCTAAACCAAGTAACACATTACATAATTAACTTGGCAACTTACCTTTTTTATTTAACAATGCCTCAAGGAAAACTTCCTATGACAGTATACTTTCCACTCCTTTTCACAGATGCATTTAGCAGATTTGCCACACAGTATTTAACTAGTCACTTCTTTTAATGTTATATAGAATTCCCTGCATGGCCGGGCGATGCTGGCACACGCCTTTAATCCCAGCACTCGGGAGGCAGAGGCAGGCGGATCTCTGTGAGTTCGAGACCAGCCTGATCTACAGAGCTAGTTCCAGGACAGGCTCCAAAGCCACAGAGAAACCCTGTCTTGAAAAACCAAAAAATTAAAAAAAAAAAAAAGAAAAACCAAAAAAAAAAAAAAAAAGAATTCCCTGCATATAAATGTAATTTCAGAGTCCACTTGGAAGAATACCTTGGGGTATGTTTAACAGTTCCATGTTGTCCAGGGTGTGAGAATATGTGTGTGTGTGAGAGGGACATATCATGTTGTCCAGGCTAGCCTTGAACTTACTATATAGCTGAGGCTGATCCTGAACCCCCAATTCTTGTACTCTGCTTCCCAAGTGCTACGATTACGAGTGTGCGCCACATCTAGTTTCTTACCAATCTTTGCTAACATAATCATGCTATAAAACCTACAGGACAATTTGGCAAGAACAGTCGGCAAACAAATGATCTGGACAACATCCAGCACCCGGTATTTATAGATCACTACACACTACAACTGTCAAGAAGACATGAACATAGTATGTTCACCAATAAAGATCCCATGGTGGGCAATAAACCATGGAACAATCATTAGAGATATTTGGCATCAAATCAAGTCCTCATGTACCTGCTTTGCCAAGTGCTATACCACTGAAACAGGGTCTTGTTAAGTTATTTAAGTAACTCAGTCTGCAGCCCAGACCAGTCCTTGAAAGAACAATACTTCTGCCTTCTAATCACCTTGTATTTCAGACCTATACTACCAAGTCAGGCCTGAGCACTTTTCTTATATAAGGTATTTTAAATAATTAGTGTTATTCTTTTTGCAGATATTGGGGTGGAGGGGAAGGTCAGTGCCATGAGCGACCGCAGCGGGTCACCTGAGGCCTCAGTGGGGCCATAGCGGGTGAGAGACAGACAGATACACCATGCAGAAGGAGTTTGGGTATAGAGTTTATTTAGTGGATTATGGAGGGGAGAGGGAAAGAGGGAAGGAGAGAAAAGTGGGGGGAGGAGACAGAGAGGGGAGGAGACAGGTAGCAGCCACCTCTTCAGAAGGACGATAAGAGAGTACTGGAAGGAGGAGGCGGGAGATCAGCTTGTCTTGGTAGTAAAGGGGGTTGGGAGTGGGCAGGGCTTGTCTCTCAAAGGGACAGGGTACCCAGGTGACAGGTCAGCACATCATAACCATTAGCATCTGTTTTTGTTGATGTTTTTCTTTGTTTTGCTGTGCTAGATATTGAAACTAGGACCTCAACCATGTTGGAAAGTTTTCTACCACTGAATAGCACCCTCAGCGAGACATGTTTTAAATGTTAATGTATTGTTTTCCAAACAACTAAAAAAACAGTATCTTGGTGTGGTAGGTGCTGCCTATAATCCCAGCACTTGGGTGGTGGAAACTGAAAGATTAGGAGTTCAAGACAAGCCCTGGCTGGAAATTTAGGATAAAATGATCAGACTAATATTATACATAGTAGAAAATGATCATAAAAAAATTAAAGCTAGGGGGTGATGAGGTTGAAGATTCCGTGTTGGTCACTACTGCCCCAGTCATGAGATGGCTCACCTGATGCCAGCTCTGGAGCCTTCCCACAAAGGAAGAGGCTGCTGCAGTGAGTCAGCCAGGCTTCCCAGTTTTTCCCGGCCCACCCTGGGATCAATAAAGTGAATGTTGTATCCCCCCCCCCCCCAAAAAAAAAAAAAAGAAATTAAAGCTAGCCAGGTAATGGTGGCACACCCCTTTAATCCCAGCACTGGAGGCAAAGACAGGCTGTGAGGTTTGAGGTCAGCATGGTCTATAGAGCCAGTTTCAGGACAGGCAGGGCAATACTGAAAAACCCTGTCTTGAAAAAACAAAACAAAACAATTTTATCTACCTGGGAGGCCAAGGCAGGGAGATACTATGAGGTCCAGATCAGCCTGGATTGGGCTACAGAGTAAGACCTCGTCTCAATCCTGTCCTCTCTCTGACCCCCAAAAAAGAGAAGATCAGATCAAATCTTGGATTTAGAATTCTATTAACTACTAAGAGAATATTTTAGGTAATAGAATAAAAAACAAAGGGGGTGGGGTGGGTTTTAACACTATAATTCTAACATGAATGAGGAAAGAAAAAGAAATGGAAAAAAAAGGGGGGGGGGCCAATGGACCAAGGAAAAGGTTCAGAACCAGGGAGCATTAATCAACGTTCTGTTCTGACACATTCCCTCTGGTCTGACGAATCGCACTTGTACTCAGCTCTGTAGCCCTGCTATGGACCCCTGAACACGGCGTGGTACTCTCCGAGCTAGAGATGAGCATAAGTACTACGTACCATTAGATTGCCATGCGTCTCCCAGGTCGGTGCTTCCATTCGGTACAGCTCTTCAAATTGCTGTCTGTATTTTACAACTAGTTCCTTCTCCAGTTTGTCAACACAGTCTGCATATTCAGCCTTAAACCCCAGAATACGTAACACACATGTAGAATAAAAAATAAACATTCAGGTGAATACAAGTGATATGAAATTATTTAAACCTGAAGAACAAGGGTAGAGAGAACAAAGCAAACTGAGCAAGCTTACCCTATAGGGATGCCGTTCATCCTGGAAATAAGTCAGAAGATGTAAGACACAACGAAGAATGCAGGTTCTTTCTTCATAATAATAATCTGCAATCTAGGGGGCAAAACCCACAAAGTTTCAAAATCAGTATCTCACTCTTGCAAAGAGACTCAAGTTTACAACTCCTGACAACCAGATCCTCCAAAAATGTGCAAGGAGGAAAGAAACATGGCTCCGTGGGTGAAGGTCCCGATCATAAACTGACTGTATCCACATGGTGGAAGAGGAGAGCCAAGTCTCACAAGTGGTCCTCTGACCTCTGAATGCTTGCTATGAAGGCATACACAATAAATACTTTAAAATTTCTTTCATTCTATTTGTATTGTGTGCACATATGTATATATCGTATATGTACAGGTGCCTACCAAGGTCAGAGGAAAGAGGAGGGCAATGAATGTTCTAGAGCTGGAACTATAGGCATTTGTGAGTTGCCCTATGAGTTCAAGGAACCCATCTTGGGTCCTCTGGAAAAGCAGCAAATGTTCTTAACCACTGAGCCACCTTCAGGTCCTAAAAAAACATTTAAAAACCTGAACAGAAAAATCTAATGAATATCAGCAATCACAAAAATGTAAACAATTGAACTAAGCAATACCCCTCCATGGCACGATTTCTCATACTGCCAGACCCTCATATCATGACACGGAGATATATTAGTTATGAACGCTCAGCCTTTCTTATGCTTGTCCCATTAGCTCTTATAACTTAATTTAACCTTTTTCTCTTCATCTACATTTTGCCTTGAAGCTTTTTATCTTTTTCTTTCTCTATGTCCTACTTTCTTACTTCTTCCAGGCTTACTAACACTGGGCAACTCCCTCTCCTCCCTCATTCTCTTTTCTCTCTACAGCCTAGATTCTTCCTCCTACTTATTCTCTCTGCCCACCAGCCCTGCCTATCCTTCTACTGCTTAGCCAATGGCTTTTCAGTTTTATATTAGACCAATCAAGTGCCTTAGGCAAGCAAGGCAAAGAGCAGCACATCTTCTTTAGATAACTAAACAAATGCAGCATTAAAAAATGTGACACAGCTTTCCATAGTTAAAGTAATATTCTGCAACATAAACAAATATAACACATCATTACATAGTTAAAGTAATATTCTACAACACCCCTCCACTGGGGAAAAAATAAGTCATAAGTCAAGAAATAAGTCATGGGGGCTGGAGAGATGGCTCAGAGGTTAAGAGCATTGCCTGCTCTTCCAAAGGTCCTGAGTTCAATTCCCAGCAACCACATGGTGGCTCACAACCATCTGGAATGAGGTCTGGTGCCCTCTTCTGGCCTGCAGGCATACACACAGACAGAATGTTGTATACATAATAAATAAATAAATAAATAAATATGAAAAAAAAAAGAAGAAATAAGTCATGGAAGGTGGATGTGTTGGCACATGCCTTTACTATCCAGTACTGAGGAGACAGAAGTAGGTGAATCTAATTAAGTTCTATGCCAGCCTGGCCTACATAGTAAATTCCAGGCAAACCAGGAATACACAGTAAGACTAAGACCATGCCTGAAAAAAAGAAGAAAAAAAAAAAAGGAAAAGAAAAGAACGGATCTAGGATCTGTCACACAACTGTCTACCAAAGAATGAAACAGCAATTACTGCTTACCTTCAGGGTTAAGGCCTGGCTCTGCCTCTCATCTTGCAGAACAGTCTGAAGGAAAACAGAACAGTCAAGAGGCTGTCTTACAGGCAGAATTCAACTGGCAAAGAAAAAGATGCAGCACACCCTTCATGACGACCCACCTATTTCATTTCTGTAAACATTTCTACCTTATGTTTAAGTCAAGTCTAACCTAACAGATGCTCAAATCCTTTCCCTCTTCTCTGGTCTGTCTATTTCTACATAAAATTAAAGCTTAGCACCCTGGGTGCTCTCTTAGATCTCTCATTTATATTCAATTCTTTGCCATTTCAAGCACTGCAAGAATGAAGATAGGTGTCGGTTTAAACACAGATTGGGCTTTTTCCAGCCTTTAATAAAAGCCTTGCCTTGGAAATCCTGTCTCGAAAAATAAAACAAAACAAAACAAAAAAAAAAAAAAGCCTTGCCTTGGACTGGAGAGACAGTTCAGTGGTTAAGAGCACTAGTTGCTCTTCAGAGGACCTGGTTCAATTCCCAGCATGCACATGGCGGCTCACAATTGTCTGTAGTTCAGTTCCAGAGGCTCAAACACTCTCACACAGACATGAAGGCAGGCAAAACACCATACAAATAAAATAAAAATAAATCATTACAAGTCTTGCCTCAGCTGGGTAGTGGTGGCACACACCTTTAATCCCAGCACGCAGGAGGCAGAGGCAGGCAGATCTCTGTGAGTTCCAGGCCAGTCTAGTATAAAGAGGGAGTTCCAGGACTGTTTCACATAGAAACCCTTTCTTGAAAAAACGATAGATAGATAGATAGATAGATAGATAGATAGATAGATAAAGTCTGGCCTATCACCTGTGTATCTCATAATCTCTTCTGGAAAGGGCCAGGGCCCAAACTCTCCAAGAAGACAGGTGGATGGGAGCCAGGCAGAACCACAAACCTTTAGTGAGTCCCGAGTCCCCCTGTAGTCCTCCTGAAGGTAACACTGCAGTAACTGTACACTCTGCTCTTCATCAAGACCCTAAAGCACAGAAGTCTTAAGTCAGCAATGGCTACTGAAGCTTAGAATTTTTACTAACATCATTAATAATGAAGCTACAGGCACCCACACGTATCATACACTGACCCTGTACTAAAGTACACTCACCAAGAACTTGCTAACTCGTAGGCCCAGTTCCTTCAGTGGTGACGCTACGTCTTTATTAGCTTTCACTCTTTCAGCTGAACTTGAACTATAAGAAAAGCAGTAAGTTAGGTCCTCATTCACAATGACCCCCAAGGGTATAAAATAAAAACTTAGTGGCCTTCTTTTTCCTTTAGTGTCTATAAAACACACACATTCACATCTAGATTGTATAACACAGAGCTAGCTTTGCCTATGTAACAAAATCATGTAAGCCCATTATAAACTGGTCACAATGTTATTTGTTATTTGTAGCTCTATTAAGTTACATTAATTTTTTTAATTAAACATGTTGGAGGCAGGATATGTGGAAGACAGAAGTTGATATCAGATATCCTCTTCAGTAAAGTGACCAAGGTAACATCACGTGCTCTATGGGTTTAGCAGGTACACTCTGAAATGATGTAATAAGAATGGTATTTCGGGCTGGAGAGATGGCTCAGAGGTTAAAAGCACTAGCTGCACTTCCAGAGGTCCTGAGTTCAATTCCCAGAAACCACATGATGGCTCACAACCATCTGTAATGAGAGCTGGTGCTGTCTTCTGCAGGCATACATGCAGAAAACTGTATACATAATAAATAAATCTAAAAAGAACAAAGAATGGCATTTCTTTGTTTTAATATTTATTTATTAATTATGTATACACTATTCTGTCTGCGTATATTGAACTCAGAACCTTTAGGAAGGACAGGCAATGCTCTTAACCACTGAGCCATCTCTCCAGTCACCCAAAGAATGGTATTTCACCTCTGAAAAACCCTCAAGTCCGTAACGAGAAGAACATCACACAAGTGCAAGTGGAGGACATTGTATAAAATACTCCTAGTCTTCTCAAAACTGCTCAAAGTCCTGAAACCCAGGAAAAACTGAGACACAGTCACAGTTGAGCCCAAAGAAGACAAGTAAATGCTACACTTCGCCCTGGATTGGACTACAGAACAAGGAGTGGACATTCGAGAGGAAGATGTAGGCCACTGGTAGAGTACATGGGAAAAGCTCTTCAGTTCAATCCCAGAATGCAAATAAAAAAATTCAGTAAATTCTAGAGTTTACTTTTTTTAAAAAATAAAAGGTTTAGCTGGGTGTGGTGGTGTATGCCAGCACTTGTGAGGCAGAATCAAGCAGATACATTTAAGTTCAAGGGCAGTCTTATCTATATAGTGAGTTCAGGACAGCCATAATAGTGAGACCCTGTATCCAAAAAAAAAAAAAAAATTTTTTTTTACTAGATTTCAAACCCCATGTTATTGTATAAAGTCATTTCTGTCTCTTCTTTCAAAATTTTTCCTTTATTTTGCTTTATTTATATGTCTGGGTGTTTTGTCTGCATGTGTATCTGTTGCCACCTAAGGCCAGAAGAGGCATTAGATCCCCTGAAACTGGGAGCTTGCTGATACTGGGGCATAATGCTCTATGGGTGAATATATCATTTTCCCCAGGGGACAGTGGATAAGACAAGCAGTAAAAAGGGTCACGTTGAAGAGAGCAGTGGTGGTGCACATCTTTAGTCCCAGCACTCAGGAGGCAGAGACAGGCAAAGCTCCTGAGTTTGAGGCCAGCCTGGTCTACATACAGAGTGAGTCCCAGGACAGCCAGGACTACACAGAGAAATGCTGTCTTGAATGAAAAAGAAGAAAGAAAAGGACAACATGATTACTGTGAAGGAAATTACCCTTTCCTTCAACAGACAAGAAAAATGTGCTGACTCATCTACTCATATCCAAACAGCATTCACGCGCATTCACTAGCCTAGCAATTTAAAAGCACACAGGGCAGTTTCATTTATGTGCAGTCCTTGGGAAATGGCATCACCAGAAACACAGAACAGCCATACCTGGGAGGTTTGTAGTAAGAAAGCCCTTCTAATAATCGCTGCCAATATTTATTCAGTTCTGCCTCAATCTGATTCTGCAAAAGAACAAGGTAATTACACAAATGCAACCTAAATCAGATTTAAGGTCACAATACACATTGTGTTTTCCTTTGTGTCTCTTGGAAATGTTTCCACCACAGCTTAAAGCAGCAGTTCCCAAACTATAGTTCACGATCCCTTTGGGATTCAAACGACCCTTTCATAGGGGTTGCCTAAGACCACTGGAAAACATAGCTATTTACAATACGATTCATAACAGTAGCAAAATTGGTTATAATGTAGCAACAAAAATAATTTTATGATTGGGGGTCACCATAACATGAAGAACTGTGCTAAAGGGTAGCAGCATTAGAAAGGTTGAGAATCACTGATTTAAAGTATTGTAAATACAGAAATCTGTTATTTTTCTTTTTTACTAATACTGTAGCATCATTTATGGAAATCTTTATAAAGGGGCCTTCTAATGATTGCATATTTTACTAAATAACAGATCATATTTGTCATTCTTTTAAAAAGACACTCAACAAGTCTTTTTTCCTCCTTTTTAATAAAATCACTTCTTGGAACTGGAGAGTTGGCTCAGCAGTTAGAAGCATTGGCTGCTCTTCCAGAGGACCTGGGTTCAATTCCCAGCACCCACATGGCAGCTCACAATTGTTTGTAACTCCAGTTTCAGGGAATCTGATACCCTCATACAGACATACATGAAGGCAAAACACCAACGCACATAAAAATAAAGCATTCTACAAATCAAGTTTCAGGACAGCTAGGGTTGTTACACAAAGAAATCATGCATCAAAATAAATGAACAAACAACAAATAAGTAAAATCACTTTTTTGTAATGAACTTACAAATAAAAATACCATTCAACTATATTAAAGTAGCCACTCAAGGGGCAGGAGAGATAGCTATAAGAACTTACTACTGTTGCAGAAGACTAAGGTTAGATGCCAATACCCACGTGGCAACCAACAATTGTCTGTAACGCCAGTTCCAAGGTATCAAACACCATCTCCTGACCTCCTTGGACACTAGACATGCATGTTATATAAATACATATATGCAAGCAAAACACGCACATAAAATAAAGTACATCCTTTTTTAAAGGTAGCCACTCAAACATCTGCCCAATTCTAATTATTTGGTTTTTGTTTTTTTGAGACAGTCTTACTATGTAGTCTAAGCTGGTCTTAATTTGAGACCATCCCCTCAGCCTCTGGTGGGCTGGAGTAAGCAGAGTATGCACAATGCCCAGATATATAGTAGAATGCTGTCTATACCAGAGTACTCGGAGCACAAAACATTTTCTAAGATGGCCTTCTAGAGGATTCATTCTAGAAGCAGAATTATCAGATGAAGGCATAATGTAAGATCCTAAGATCAAAATATTCCTCAAAGGGTGAGAAGCTGAAGGACCACCATGAATGGCTACCTGTCGCTGATTGTATACTTGAAAACCTTTTAGAATTCAGCCTCTATGATTTGGAAGCTAACGGCAAACAGAGAAGAGAGAGCAAGAGACTGGAGGCCTGAGCAGTAGACTCTGCAGCTCTCTGGAGGCACCCCACCGACAGCATGGGCATTTTACAGAAGAGCAACGGATGTGGTACAAGCAGAGGCAGACTTAGAAAATGTCAGTAGCTACAGAAAAAGACAACTCTCCATTTTGGGTTTTTCTGTTTTTGTTTCTTATAATAAACGCTATTAAAAAAAAAAAACAAACAAACTAAAAACCCCTCAAGTCACTCACCAGTTCTCTAAGAGCTGACCTTCCAAGTAGAATTGTCCAGAGTTCTCTACTGCTCCTGAAAAATGAGAAAGCAGAGACAATTTTGTTCTTTTAAGGAAAAAAAAAAGTTAAAGGAATCTGATATTCAGTCAAACAGTGGTGGCACATGTCTTTAATCCCAGCACTCAGGAGGCAGAGTTCCGAGACAGCCAAGGCTATATAAAGAAACCCTGTCTCGGGAAAAGAAAAAAAAAAAAAAGAAAAGAAAAAAGAAATTTGATATGCAAAGTAAACTTAAAATGTAAGAACAAAGGATTTTAAAATTAATATTATCTGAAATTATTAATAGGCTTTTTGAGACAAGGTCTCATATTTCAAATTTCAAATCACAGGCAGTATATAAAAATGAGTTCCAGGATAGTCTCCAAAGCTAGGGAAACTCTGTCTCAAAAAAAAAAAAAAAAAATCCCAAACTAAAACAAAACACAAAGTATTAGAGCCATGTATGCTCTATCATTCAGGATTGTCCCATCAAAGAGGCTTAAACGCGTCCAAAAAACTATAAATCTTTCTTAACAGTTAATGCGTCTAAGGAATCCACAGCTGCCAACTCCCACACCAGCACACTGCAATCACTATAATCTTTCTGATAACAGGATAACATTCACAATTCAAAAGTGATCAGGAGATTAGATCCAGTTATTGGAACAAATGTTTCTCTTTATGCTGATAACAAACCAGCCTCAAATAATAACACAAAGACAAGGTCACTGCAGAAATTTAGTGATGTTTTCAAAGTTATCGTGTCTTTCGTCACAGCATAGTTATCTTTGGCTCACTTACTTGACAAGCCTGAATTAGCAATGTGAAAAGTCAGGGCTTTCTTTAAAACTGGCAATTGCTGTATGTCTAGCATGCATGAGTGTTATAGGGTATTTGTACTCTATGTGAAGATGTATTTTCTGTGATTAGTGCAATAAAAAGCTGAATAGCCAATAGCTAGGTAGGAGTTATAGGCTGGGTTTATGGGCAGAGAGAACTCTGGGAAGAAGAAAAGAAGAGAAGCCAGGAGCCACAGAGAGGAAACAATAGGTACGAGATAGAAGAGCGGTCCATATGATAGAATGTAGATTAATATAAATGGGTTGAGTTATAAGAGCTAGTTGAGATAAGTCTAAGCTAAAGGCCGAGCTTTCCTAATATGTTTCTGTGTCATTATTTGGAAGCTGGCTAGCAGGAAAAAGACATGCTACACATGAGGCTGTGGGTTCAGTGTTTCTCTGAAAATTCTAAATCTCGGTGGCAGGAATTGTAGCTCAATGAACGGAGTACTTGTCCAGCAATCACAAACCCTTGACTCTATCCATCCCCAGGACCACACAACCAGACCATGGGCACCATGCCTGTGATCCTAGCACTGGAGGCAGAGAGATCAAAGAGATCTAGGACATTCTCAGCCTCACAAGTTCAAGGACAGCCTGGTACAATAACCCTGTAATAGATAAAAAGAGGAGCTGGAGAGATGGTTAAGAGTATTTACAGCTTCTTCCAGAGGGCCTGAGATGGTTTACTCCCATGTCAAGCAACTCACAACTGCCTATAACTCTAAATTTGGGAGATTCGACCCTGTCTTCTGGCTTCCATGGATACCCATCACATGATGACATACATAGGCATACACATATACATGTTAATTTTTTTTTTTTTTTGGTGGGGGCAGTTCAAGTAAAGAATTCTCTGTGTATCCCTGGTTATCCTGGAACTTGCTCTGCAAACCAGGCTGACTTCGAACTCAGAGATCCACTTGCCTCTGCCTCCCAAGTGCTGGAATTAAAGACATGCACCACCACTGCCCGACTTAAGAATTTTTTTAAAATAAATAATAAATAAAATTCTCAGGCTAAGCACAATAGCAAATGTGTATAATTCCAACACTCAGCAAGCTGAGACAAGTTCAAGTCTGGCCTAGGCTACAAACTGAAACTCTACTGACGAGACAGAAGAAGGAAGGGAACAGAAGTAAAATTCTCAGTGAGATATATTGTTCTGCTTGACACTATAGAGATATAAAAATATATTGTATGTTCTAAGTATTTATAATTTCTGTTAATTATTCCTTAAGTAAAGTTAAATTAAAAATAAGTTAAAAAACAGGAAAAGAAAACAGAACAAAAGATTCTCAATTATAAAAACCATATTATAGCCGGGCGTGGTGGTACACACCTTAATCCTAGCACTTAGGAGGCAGAGGCCAGCCTGGTCTACAGAGCAAGTTTCAGGACAGGCTCCAAAGTTTACACAGAGAAACCCTATTCCAAAACACCTAGATAGATAGATAGATAGATAGATAGATAGGATAGATAGGATAGATAAAAACATATTGTATTATGATCATTTTGTTAGGTGTCAAAAATGATGTTTGGCTGGACATGCACACCTGTGATTCCAGCACTTGGAAGGAAGAGTTAGGAGAGTGAGAGCTGGACTCAAAAATAAGAATGTTTAATAAACCTTCTTCTTTATGTATTCAAACAAATGAAACAATGTTGCATTCTATCATTTTTTTTGCATGTGTGTGATTTTTATTTTTATTGACATGTATGGGTGTTTAGTCTGCATATTTATCTACCCACCATGTATATCTATGCACCATTGCATGTAATACCCATGGAGGCCAGAAACAGGTGTTGGATCCCATGGAACCGGAGTTATCAGTGTAGATACTGGTAATCAATCCCTGGTCCTCTGCAAGAGTAGCCAGTACTCTTAACCACTGAGCAATCTCTGTTGTGGGATATTTATACTCTGTGTGAAGATATATTGCTGTGATTGATAAAAAGTTGACTGGCCAATAGCTAGGCAGGAGAGTATAGATGAGACTTCCAGGCAGCAAGAGAACTCTGAGAGGAAAAATGTGAGGTCACCAGATGCAGAAGAAGGATGGATGGGCAGTATGGAGGTAAGGTAACAAGCCTTGTGGAAGAATACAGATTAAAAATACGGGTTAATTTAAGTTATAAGAACTACTTAAGGACAAGCCTAAGCTAAAACTGAGCTTTTATAATTAATTACTTGAGAGTTGGCAGCCCCGATGAGAAAGTACTACAATATTTGGCATCTAATGTGTGGTGTATCCACACAGACTGGAAGTCATGCCAGTTGGAGCTGCCACATTTTCTGCCTGGGCTTGCAGCCTCTCCAATGGCTCCTATGGCTGCTGCTTGCAAAGATTCCAAAATGTGGGCTCAGCAACTTCCCAGAGCTGGATGGTAAACACGGTTCCCACCAGTACCCACCAACCTGAGGCTTAGGCACCCACGGATCCAAAACTGCACAAGGGAGAGCCTAACTACCGCCAACAATTTAAGATTTGTCTCACACAGGCACTTAGTAAAGCCAGGTCCAGATCAGAAAACCTCTAAAAAGGTACACAGTATGCTTTAAAAGGTGCTTAGGTGCCGAAGAAAGCAAAGAAAATGAGTATTAACAGCCATAGAAAAAAAACAGTTTAAAAACAATAAAGTCTCAGGCTGAGGAGATGGCTCAGTAGTTGGAAACACTGGTTGCTCTTCCGGAGGACCCAGGTTCAAACTCCAGCACCCACATCGTGGCTCATAGCTGTCTTTTGCTCAGGTTTCATCCGGCATCCTCACACAGACATACTATATACAGGCAAAATACCAACGTGCATAAAATAAAAAAAAATAATTAAAAAATAAAGTCTTTAATACAAAAAAATTTAAAAGGCACATAAAGATGAGAAATACTTAGGGTGCCTGGATCCAGTATGGTGCTTCACTGATTTTCAATCTTTTAAATGATAATGAAAAAAACAATATCTGCTAAGAGACAATTGAATTATGGAAGGGATTGCTGAATTAAACCAGCCTATATACTTTAGGGATGTCTTAACTTTAAAATGGAAGTCAAAAAATGTGTTGTTTTAGGAGAGGTTATGCCTTTGTTTCCATAGGAAATGAAAACCTATGGATTCTTCAAAATTAATACAGATCACATCTGACAGGGGGAGACCTCCTGAGTATCTTAGCCACAGACATGAGGGAGGGAGACAGTAAAGACAGGTGATGTGCATGCTGATCCCTCACCGTGGGAACAGCTCTGAGACTGGATGAGACATGGTAAATTTTGTTGGTCAAAGTCCTCATGACTGACTATATTACAGTTTGGAGATGCAGTCCAAACAGACTTAAAGCGTTGACAGATGCCTTTTACCTACTCAAATAGAACAGAACATCATCTTTAGCTGACTTGTGCACACCACACACCCCATATTTGTGTTAATGCAGATATATGTCACCTTTAAAAGTTTGTGTGTTTTCAGAAAATAAGAACCAGAGACACTAAAAGTCAAGTAGCCCAGGTGATCCAGCCTCTAAAAATGCCTCTGCTACAATTTTTTCAAAATTCTGCATCCAGGACAACTTCAAAGCCTCACAGACTTCTCCAGCCAGGACTGCAGGTGAGCTCTCCACTGCCCCATCACACAGAGACTAAACAAAAAATAACACAGCTAGCTCTCCCAGGACATGACCATTATTTCAATTTTCTCAGGGTCCCCTAAAGATGCTGTCATTGCCAGACAACAGGAAGCAGTCTAGAGAACACGACACCTGCATTCTCAAGAGGGGGATTGGGTGGCTTTTGGTCATTTGTTGGATTATGGATGCTTGTCATTGTTTAAGGGACTTAGTTACAAGTTGTTATTGGTAATGGTCAGGAAAAAAACTAAACAAAGGAAATTAGATACAGGATCTCCTATAAGAAAAAGGGAACTGCCTGGCGGTGGTGGCGCACGCCTTTAATCCCAGCACTTGCAAGGCGGAGGCAGGTGGATCTCTGGGAGTTCAAGGCCAGCCTGGTCTACAAGAGCTATTGAAGAATCTTTGTTGAATGGTCTACACACTGCTCTTGTCTGTGAATGATGAAGATGTAGATTAGTCTGAAACTTGATGCTTCTGACAAGCCTGGAAAGCACTGTAGGAGGCAAGTTCCCCCAGGTACAACATGCCCTCCAGGTTGAAAATTTCCAGGATGGAAGGGGAGGCTCAGAAGGCACAAGAGGAAAACAAACACCACCAGGGGTCACTTGTGACCCTACCCATCAGTATAAAGGTGAGTAAACAGCTGCTGGGGTGGAGACCCTGACCAGCCACACGGCCCAAAGAACTGTCATCTGCCTGCAAGACCTAGTAAAGCTGCAGAGAGCTCCTGGGCTTCAGCTTTTCAGTTGTCACCCATGATGGGTGGACTTTCTGGTGATACAGCTGCTTTAATTTTTTGTGTTTTTGGTTTGACACAAGGTTTCTCTGTGTAGCCCTGGCTGTCCTGGAATTTCCTCTGTAGACCAGGCTGGCCTTGAACTCTAATATCTGCCTCCTCGGCCTCCCAAGTGCTTGGATTTAAGATGTGCACCACTACCGTCTGGCTTTTCAGATGATTTTGCATTATCCCTATTCCTTGTAAGTAATCCCTCACCCACACTCCTGCTAAGTAATGTCAATAAAAACTCATTTATGCCAGGCGGTGGTGGCGCACGCCTTTAATCCCAGGACTCGGGAGGCAGAGGCAGGCGGATCTCTGTGAGTTCGAGACCAGCCTGGTCTACAAGAGCTAGTTCCAGGACAGGCTCCAAAACCACAAAGAAACCCTGTCTCGAAAAACCACAAAAAAAAGAAAAAAAAACTCATTTATTCACCAAATTGGACTTTGGTGCAATCATCACTTTGGTCTGCTGTGGTTCCCTTCCCAGGATGAGTAGAGATGTATGTGGAGCCTCTTCCCAGGAAGTCTGTCACAGAACATCACATTACACAATCTGCAAAAAGGAAGTACTATAGGGAAGACAGCTAACAATAATGGACTCTGAAGGAGAATGCACACACAGAATCAGAGAAGGCACAGACACTGGCCCAGGAAGGAAGACTATCTCCCACTGGCAAGTGAAGGAATGTGCAGACACACCGGAGGAGGCTGGTACTGGCACATCCAAACTAAGGGATCAGGAAAAGAACAGCTTCTACCTATATCCTACAGAGGGGAAACTAGTCACTGAAATCAAGTATCTAGCTTCAAAGATAAGATTTTTAAAAACAGCCAGGCTGAGGTGCTCACCTTTAATCCCAGCAGTTGGGATGCAAAAGCAGGAGGATCTCTGAGTTCAAGGCCAGCCTGGTCTACAGATCCAGTTTCAGGACAGCCTCCAAATCCAAAGCTAGAGAAAAACCCTGTCTGGGGGCAGGGGGGATTTAAAAATGTACTGACTGAGCCAGGAGTTCGAGGCCAGCCTGGTCTACAAGAGCTAGTTCCAGGACAGGAACCAAAAAGCTACAGAGAAACCCTGTCTCGAAAAATCAAAAAAAAAAAAAAAAAAGTACTGACTGGGCTGGCAAAGTACAGCTCGTGCTGCAAAAGCCTTGTGACCTGTGCTCAACCCCTAGACCCCACAGTGGAAGAGAACTGACTCACAAAAATGTCTCCTACACCTACACACACACACACACAAAGAAGTTTGCTTTTTTTTTTTTTAAATACATTGATGAGCCAACAAGACGGCTCAGTAGGTAAATGTGCCTATCACTAAACCTGATGAATTGAATCCCCAAAACCCTCCCGCATGGTGAAAGGAAGAAACTGATTCTGACAAGTTGTCCCCTGACCTCCACATGCACTCCTTAGCAAACAGACACCCACACGTATACAATAAACAAATAAATGTAAAAATAAGCAAACATATAGGCCATTAATCTAAAGTTCAAGGAGACAACACAGAATTTCATTTCTAAGAGGCAGAGGACCAGCAGGTGGCTCAGTGGGCAAAAACACTTGCCACACAAGCCTGGAGACCTGACTTTGTCAACCCTGGAATTCACATTAAGATGGAAGGAGAGAACCAACTTTCCAGAGTTGTCCTTTGACCTGCACACACACACCATAGCACACACACTATAATAAAATAGTAAATAACAACAGAAGAAATGGCTCAGTTAAGAGCAATTACTGCTCTTGCAGAGGACCTGGATTTAGTTTCCAACAACCACATAAAGCAAATCACAACTTGTTGAGATAATCTGATAATCTTTTTGTACATTGTATAAAGATGTGTATTTGTCCTTCCTCACCTGCCTAAGGCACGTTATGATCAGTTTAATAAAAAGCTAAATAGCTAGGCAGGAGAGGATAGGTGGAACTTCTGGAGAGAAATAGGAAGAACTGGCAGTGCAGGTGAATTGCCAGTCAGATGTGGAGGAAGTCAGACATACTGTACTGAGGAGAGGTAACAAGCCACATGGCAGAATGTAGATTAATATAAATCGGTTAAGTTTTAAGAGCTAGTTGGGAACAAGCCTAAGATAAAGCCAAGCTTTCATAATTAATAAAAAGCCTCAGGCGCACACCTTTAATCCCAGCACTTGGGAGGCAGAGGCAGGCAGATCTCTGTGAGTTGGAGACCAGCCTGGTCTACAAGAGCTAGTTCCAGTACAGGCTCCAAAGCTACAAAGAAACCCTGTCTCAAAAACCCAAAATAAATAAATAAATAAATAAATAAATAAATAAATAAATAAATAAATATTAAAAAAAGCCAAGCTGGAGAGCTGGCCCAGAGGTTAAGAGCACTGACTAACTATTCTTCCAGAGGTCCTGAGTTCAATTCCCAGCAACCACATGGTGGCTCACTAACATCTATAATGAGATCTGGTGCCCTCTTCTGGTCTGTAGACACACATGCAGACAGAACATTATATACATAATAAATAAATAAATAAATAAATAAATCTTTTAAAAAAATTTAAAAAGCCTCCATATCACTATTCAGGAGCTGGCAGTCCAAAAACAGTCCAGAGTTATATTTGGCACAACAACTGCCTGGAACTCCAGTTCTAGATGAATCAATGCCTTCTTCAGCCTCTGTGGACTATCACACCTGGTGCACAAAAACTTAGGCTGCACTTGGCTGCTCTTAGAGAACCCAGGTTAAATTCCCAGCACCATAAAGTGACTCACAACTCTTTGTAATTCCAATTCCAGGGCACTACACAGAGTGATGCACAGACAAACATGTAGGCAAATGCTCGTAGAAACAATAAATAAAATGCCCAAGAAAAAAAGGTTTAAAGAAAACTTTTGGATGAAACACAAAGAATAATGAGAGTCCAACTGGAGAACGCTGAGCCAGTCAAGTTACTCTAATGAAAACAGTCCCTTTGAGAAAGTTACACTGTACATAGAAAGAAATGCAGCTGCGTCTACCTGACTCCAAAGGAGCTGCACAGTTCTCTTGTAAGCTAGGAATGAGCTTAGCAGCAATAGCTTTTAACTTTAAAAAAAAAAAAAGTATTTATAGTGTTCTGCCTGCATGCATGCCTGTACGTCAGAGGGGGGCACCAGATCTCATTATAGATGGCTGTGAGTCACCATGTGGTTACTGGGAATTGAACCCAGGACCTCTGGAAGAGCAGTCAGCACTCTTAATCTCTGCGCCATCTCTTGAGCCCCAGCTTTTAACTTTTTTGAGAGAGTTTTACTGTTTAGCTCTAGCCCGCCTTTGCTGGGATTAAATGTGCATCACCACACTGGGCCCAGCAATAGTAGTAGTGACGGCTTTTCAAACAGTGGCTTGCTTTACTTTCGTCACACACTTGCACCGCTCAGACTTCCACAAACACAAGAGACTCAAAACGCCAATATTCAAACCAACTTTCTGCCGAATTCTGAGCGACTGTCATAAGCTCCTGAGTGGTTGCCCAGGGCCACGTTCTCCGCACACACCTGCAGCTGCAGCAGCAGAAAGGCTGAGGCAGGCGGGTTACAGTGCCAGACCAGGTCTAGGTCACACACAGAACACAGGCTGCACTCACTTCAGTAAGCCTCTAAAAGAACAGCATAGCACTGAGATGGCTCCATAAGGCACCTCCAGTGCAAACGACTCAGATCCCCAGCACCATATGAAAACCAGACAGGGGTGAGAGCCCAGTAATCCTAATGCTCACAAGGAAACCGGGGAAGCCGAGTCTAAGATGGCTTGCTAGACAAGCTGAAGCAGCAGGCTCCAGATCCAGGAGACTCTGCCTCGGTAAAACAGATCTAAGAAAGACACCCAACAGCATCCACAGGCACACACCTGCACACACAAAAGATTCAAAGATTCCCACTTGGAAAAGCCGGAGCTTAAAATGGAAAGGTGACTTCTAAGGTCAACTCCAAAACAATATGCAGAAGGAACAGAAGGGACGTTTCCCTGAGCCAGATTCAGGCTTTCAAAGAGAGACCACTATTCCCAACGGCTAGGGAGAGTGCTTTCCAAAGCTAAAAGTTACTCTCCTAACACCACTAGGCGTCCCCAGGCTGTGGCTCGGTAGCAGAGTGCTTGCCTAGCATTCCTGAGGCCCTGGGTGTGATCTCCTAGAACCCCAAAATAAAAATAAATACCCTAGGATCAGTCAAAGTCCGTCCTCAAGGAAGGGTTTGGTATGTTCCTCAACATGCTGAAAGTCTGTCCGCAAGCCAAAATTTTCCTTTCCTTTAGAAAAAAATCATTTTTTCCAAGTTTCATACAAATATATACCCATAGCTGTGGCTACAAGGGCTAGGACGAAACAGCAGAGGGAAGAAAAGGAAAATGGCCCTCCCAAGGATCGCATCTTCTCCACAGGACTCTGCAAAGGAAATCTTACCACTGGAAGGCCAAGAGGCTGATGGAGAAAAGACAATGTGGGAGACGTTTACATGGGTGTCTATGTGTTTAAGAGTTCCTCGGAAACAAGACCAAATAAAGCTAGCAGAGTCAGTTGCAGGTGAGAACTTTGTTTAAGTTTTAGGAGTGGGTTGTCTCGTCTACAATGTGGAAGATGTACCGAGCACAGAGGCCTGGTTATGGTTTTAGTCTGATAGCCTTGCATCCGAATCCTCCTGAGGATTATCACAAGGGGCAGACGGGGAACTACCTTTTGAATCGGACTTCTGTGTCGTGTGTAACAGGAGGCGCCTGTCGCCTACTTGTGAGGGATGAATGAGATAAGGCATGCAAGGCACTTTCCCAGGATCTGGCGCTAGTAAGCGCTCTTTAAAGAAAGACAAGCAAGGCTCGTAATTCACGTCCGTAATTTCCGCACTAAGAAGGCAAAGGCAAGAGGATAGGAGTTCAAGCCTACCCGTGGTACAAGAGACCTAGCCTCAAAACAAAACAAGCACTCCTAAGTGAGAACCGTGAGCTTGTTTGCTAACAATTCATCTTGTGTCCGAAGGCTGGCACAGCACCCGGAATCGCTTGGAAGATAAAGGCATGTCTGCTGATTTAATCAATACCAGCATCAGCCAAAAATAAAAGAAGGCGGGAACTAAGGATGCCCGCGGGAAGAACCCGCGGCGTGGGCAAGGCACACCCGAGGCGGGGCTGGGCGCGGGGACACTACGGCGGGGCCCGGGAGTGGGGGTGTCTTCCAGGCGACCCCGAGATGTCCAGCAGTGCTACGGGGAGCGTGGTGGAGGAAGCGCGGGAGCGTGGGGAGACATGAGGCATAGAAATCGCGGAAAGGGAAGGGAGAGCGATCGGCCCGCTCCAGAAGAGTCTTCAGCCCCGCGAGAGGGAACGGTTTGGACCTAACTGCCGCCCCGGCGGGTGTCCGTCCACCCAGCCTGGGCTCGTTTCCTCCACTGCCGCCGAATCCCGTTCCCAACTCCCGCCCTGCGCCCAACCGGCACCGCACGGCCACCCCCGCCGCCGCCGCGCCCCACTCCTCACCTCACACACGGCCCACCGGCGGCAGCCGCCATCTTCGCGCGCTCGTCCCAGCCCCGCCCCCATACGCCAGGCCCACGTGACCGCGCACCGTCCGACGAGGGGCGGTGCTTTCCGTCACGTGACGGCGGGACGGGCCCAGGATGGGGCTGTCAAGATGGCGCTGCCCATGGCTGAGTGGTGTCCGCGGTGGAGGCGGTGGAACCCGTGAGAGGTGAAGAGTGCAAACGTCTGCTACACCGTAGGTTGGAAGCGGTGGAGGGTGACTGGGCGCCGGCTCCCAGGCCTCACAGTGGCCCGTAGTGGAGCACCCTTTTGGAAGCTGGAGAAGGTTGCTGGCTGGGTGAAGTTGCTGCCCTCTGCTTGCCTGCTTGAGGGCCTCAGAGGCCAAGGCGTCCCTAGTCACCAAGCTTCCCCCAAGAGCCCCAGACCTAGAGACATGACCCGACAGTGCCCTCCCCCAGTCCCGGAGACTAGGTTTCCGCTGAGCTGGTCGGTCCTGGCGGAGGCTGCAGTGGTGTTCGCAGTGGTGCTGAGCATCCACGCTGTGGTGTGGGACCGATACTCATGGTGCGCCGTGGCCCTCGCAGTGCAGGCCTTCTACGTCCAGTACAAGTGGGACCGGCTGCTCCAGCAGGGGAATGCCGTTTTCCAGTTCCGAATGTCCGCGAACAGTGGCTTACTGCCGGCCTCCATGGTCATGCCCTTGTTTGGGCTGGTCATGAAGGAGCGCTGCCAAACTGCGGGGAACCCGTACTTCGAGCGTTTCGGCATTGTGGTTGCAGCCACTGGCATGGCAGTGGCCCTCTTCTCCTCTGTGTTGGCCCTGGGCATCACTCGCCCTGTGCCCACCAATACTTGTGCCATCTCGGGTTTGGCCGGAGGCATTATCATTTATATTATGAAGCACTCCCTCAGTGTGGGCGAGGTGATCGAGGTCCTGGAAGTCCTGCTGATATTTGTTTATCTCAACATGATCCTGCTGTACCTGCTGCCCCGGTGCTTCACTCCTGGAGAGGCACTGCTGGTACTGGGTGCCATTAGCTTCGTCCTCAACCAACTCATCAAGCGCTCTCTGACTGAAAGCCAAGGGGACCCAGTGGACTTCTTCCTGTTGGTGGTGGTGGTAGGGATGGTGCTCATGGGTGTCTTCTTCAGCACCCTCTTTGTCTTCATGGACTCAGGCACTTGGGCCTCTTCCATCTTCTTCCACCTCATGACCTGTGTGCTGGGCCTTGGTGTGGTTCTGCCCTGGCTGCACTGGCTCATTCGTAGGAACCCTCTGCTCTGGCTTCTTCAGTTCCTCTTCTACACAGAAACTCGCATCTACCTCCTAGCGTATTGGTCTTTGCTGGCCACCATGGCCTGCCTGGTGGTGCTGTACCAGAATGCCAAGCGATCATCTTCTGAGTCCAAGAAGCACAGGGCTCCTACCATTACCAGAAAGTATTTTCACTTCATTGTGGTAGCCACTTACATCCCAGGGATCGTCTTTGACCGGCCACTGCTGTATGTGGCTGCCACTATATGTCTGGCAGTCTTCATCTTCCTGGAGTATGTGCGCTATTTCCGAATCAAGCCCTTGGGTCAAACTCTGCGGAGCCTTCTGTCCCTCTTCCTGGATGAACGAGACAGTGGACCCCTTATCCTAACACACATCTATCTGCTTCTGGGCATGTCTCTTCCCATTTGGCTGATTCCCAGGCCCTGTGCACAAAAGGACAGCCTGGGAGGAGCAAGAGCCCTGGTCCCCTATGCTGGAGTCCTGGCTGTGGGTGTGGGTGATACTGTGGCCTCCATATTTGGCAGCACCATGGGAGAAATCCGCTGGCCTGGGACTAAGAAAACATTCGAGGGGACTATGACGTCTATATTTGCACAGATCATCTCTGTAGCTCTGATCTTAATCTTTGACAGTGGAGTAGACCTGAACTACAGTTATGCTTGGATTTTGGGGTCCATCAGTGCCGTGTCCCTCCTGGAAGCGTACACTACTCAGATAGACAATCTCCTTTTGCCTCTCTACCTACTGATCTTGCTGATGGCCTAGTGGTGGTAGCAGCTGGGATGGTGGAAACAGGGAGAAACAATGAATGGTCCTCACGGCAGCTAGCCACTTGAATGCCAAGAACCTAAGGGTGAAAAGCAGATTTGGTTTTTGTTTTTGTTTTTCAATTAATTCAGACTTAAAATAAACAAGCAAAGCTCTCTTGGTTTTATTTTGCTGATAATTAGAATGCAAAAAGGCTTAAAGGCATACACCCATTCAGGGAAGTTGAATATGCTGCAAAGCCCCCATCTTGTAGTCTGGGGAGGGCATTGTTGGAGTGGACCCTGAAGGCAGCAGAACAGAAAGCCTAATGCTTAGGTGTCAGGTGTCCAACACATCTGGTCAGAATTCTTGGCCATTCAGCCCTAGGTAAGTCTGAGCCTCAATTCTTCTACCTGTAAGATGGGAATAATGGATACTGTTCTCTACTAAGAAGAGGTATATGAGGTATCCAAAGTATTCTGTCTGGGGGCCAGCAAGATGGCTCAGAGGGTAAAGGTACTTGCAACACAAGGCTGAGGACGTGAGATCAGTCCCTAGAACCCACATAAAGGTGAAAGGGGAGCACTGCTTCCCCAGAGTTGCCCTCTGACCTCCACATGTGTGCTGGCCCATGCATGCCTCCACGGATGTCACATACTTTTAAAATATTCAGCCTGTGACCCACCTATGACCAGAAATCAGTTAGGGAAGTGTCACTATTGCCCAAGAGTAAACTTGCCTCAGAAAAAAAACCAGGCAAGATAGGAGGAAGATAGGTTGTACTTGGAAGCAGGAGTGACCTTTAATCTCCTGGCTTCACTCAGAGGAAAACCCAAGAGCAAAGAGCTGAATACGCAGTGTCTCCTGCTTGGACTAGGAAGAACCGAAGAGAGCCATAGCCAACTTGTGTGCATAGAAAGGCTGACGAAAGGTCCCACCCTGCCTCTGCTGCCTAGAGGAGAGGAACTGATATCTAGAAGGATGAACCCAACAATCCTTACACTCCAGACCTGTCCAAACCTGGATCCATCTCTTCTGGTGCAGAGTCCAGATCCACAGAGGCTGGGAAGTCTCTGCAGAATTCCTAACAGTTCCTCTGTAGGTATGGGTGCAGGCTGTCTCATTCCATACCTGACTCTCCATGTTTCCCAGGGTTTGCACAGAGCCTGACCCTGTGGCAAGAACTTGGTAGACACTGACTAAAATGGGCAGTTGCCATCAGAAGATAACAGCAGGATTCTCAAGGCCTTCCCCCAGCGTGGCAAGAGGAGGGAGACAAGGCCAGAACCTAGAAATGGGACTCCAGCAAGCTGAAGTCTCTTCCTGGGAATCACAGCCAAGCCCTTTCCCTTAGAGCACTGGGCCATTCCTCTGAAGCCAATGGGAAGTACTAGCCCTATCTTCATTCTCTCTCTTCTGTGTCAAAGGAGGTGGCCCAAAGTTGGAGAAAGGGCACCAGCCTGCTCACCAACTCCCTGGCTGGCCTTGCAAGCATTCTGCTGGGCTTTCCAGTTGGTAGAGGACTAGACCCAGCTACCAATGTGGCTGCCAAGGCCACGATGAATCGATGAATGAATGAGAATATAGGACTGTGCTGAGCCTCTCAAATAGCGAGAGAGAGAGAGGAGAGAGGGAGGGAGGGAGGCAAGTTTACAATCCTGGTGTTCAGGAGTAGAAGCTGGAGGATCACAAGTTTAAGGTTATTTTGAGCTACAAAATAAGGTCAGGGTTGGCTTGGGCTACGTGAAAAGCTGTCTCAATATTATATAGAGGATAGAGTCTTACATAGCTTTTGCTGGCCTGGAATTTGCTAATAAGCTAGCCTCCAACTCCTGCCTGCTGTGCCTCCCCTCTAGGATCAAAGGCATGCACCATGATACCCTGCTCAAAATACTCCTCATAAAAGGTGTTAAGCTAGCTCAGTGGATAAAAGTACTGGTCCCATGTTAGAGCTGGAGAGATGGCTTAGCTGCTAAGACAGTTGCCAGAACCCAGCTGGCAGCAAACAATACCCTGAAATACCCAGTTCCAGGGGGATTGACACCCTCTTCTAGACACTGAGCACATATGTGATGCACAGGCATGCATGCAGGCAAAAACACTTATCCAAAAGAAAAAAAGAAAAGAAGTCTTCAAGCCAGATGGTGGTGTTGCATGCCTTTAAATTTAGAACTCAGGAGGTAGAGGCCGGTAGATCTCTGAGCTTGAGGTCTACAGAGTGAGCTCCAGGACAACCAAGGGTACACAAACCATCACAAAAAAAACAACAAAAAAAAAAAAACAACAAACCTGTGACACTGGGGATGGAGCCCAGGGCCTTGTGTAAGTATTCTACAGCTGAGCTCAAAAGGAAATTTTTTCGCTTTAAAAAAGGGAGGCAGGGGTTAGTAGTTGCAGCAGCTAACTCCTCTCAGTCCTCTCCATCTCCAGTATTTGGCCAGTCTTCAGCTAAGCAAGATCAGGATCTAGTAGTTGTTCTAGAAGGTGCTGCTAAGCATACGCACAAGAGCGGCCCTGGGAGGCCCTCACTGACCTCTTTTTTACACAGGAATGAAAAGGCCCCGAGAGAGAAAGGACCTGGCCCTAGACTGGAGAACAAGCTGACCTCAGACACACAACCATCAAGACTGGGTTCTTAGCCCCAGGGTTCTTTCTCCTTCCCAGCAGAGTACAAAGGGTTGGAGGTTAAATGCTCAGGTCTGGAGGGGACGGGAGAGCTAAGCATTTGTGTGACTTGTGCAGGTCATTTGCCCTTTTCTGGTCATGTCCTAGGTCCCTAAACACAGATAACACTTTTCTCTCCTTGTAAGGACTTGAGAAGAAGCCTGTGCACAGTGAGTTGCTGCTGTGTGACCACTCCAGGCAGGGCGGAGTGCCTTGATGGCTTTCTGTAGGGCTGCTGGTCAGAGAAAGACAGATGGAAAAGCTGTGTTCAAAGGCATTTGTCGGGGCTGGAAAGATGGCTGCTCTTGCAGACCGTGACAGCATCAGCCATCTGCAACTCCAGTTCTAGGGGATCCAACACCTCTTCTGGCTCTCACAGGCGCTCCAGACATATATACACACAGAACACTCATACACATGAAACATTTGTGAAGTCATTTTACTCAGTGCTTTACCAAAGAGAACACTGAACTCAACCAGAATCATTCCACTTCAGAAGGCTGGGTTAGGACAGAAAGGTGACAGAGACAAAATTTTGGAGGAAGTCCTGCATCCAGCCTGGGTTGCTGCCCTTTTGCTTCTGCTTCTTGGCTCCCTATCTGCTGGACCAAGGGTCATAGACGTCATCAGAAAGAAAGCCCACACAGGAAGATGTACCCTTGGGTTGCAGCCCCAGAGGTCCTGGTGTTGACAGCTTCACTCTGGGGAGAACCAGGTCCTGCCAGGGCCTTTAGACGTAGAGTGGTGGGAAGGGCAACTCAGTCGTGGGCTGGAGCCTGCAGAGAATGCAAGAGGTAGCCTTAAGGGACCACTGTGTCTAGCCTTAAGGGTCCTCTCGGGAGGGTTTCTGAGTCACTTACCAACTCTGCCACCTACCAGTTCTCTGGGCTCCAGACAGTGCCAGCTGCAGCCTCCATGAGGTGGAAAGTATATGCTTGGCGCGAGTGGTTGGAGAGGTTCTGCTCACTCTTGTGCACCACTTCTCCGTGGATCAGGACCAGACCCCCTTGGGGTACCATCCAGTTACCAGCAATCAGCAGCAGCCCCACAGCACAGCCCTCCTCCATCAAAGGGTGAAGTGCCCCCACCCTTTCTGTTCGCATCTACAGAAGCTCAGGCTCTCACGCCTGCTACAAGATGAGGTTCCCCTGGGATTGAGTCTTCTCCTCCACTGTGACCTGCCTCCCCAGGCCGGGCATGGTAGCTGACGCCTTTAAACCCAGTACTTAGGGGCAGAGTCAGGAGGGTCTCAATGAATTTGAGGCCAGCCTGGGCTACAAAGCCTTGCTTTTTCAGGATAGCCAAAAACAGAGAAAGCCTGTCTCGAAGAGACAATAATAATAAGGGCCCTCCCTTCCCTGAGTGGGGAATCAGTCAGCGGGGACCTGGTGACAGTGACTTGGAACCCAGTGCTCCCTTTCCATCAGGAAAAGCAGACAGTCCCTGGCAACACACACTGAGTGTTTGTGTGCCTCAGATTCCCTGTAAACATCCTGCACACACTGCCTTCCACCTGGGAGAACAGAGGCTCAGAGATTTAATCGTCTACCCCAAGAAATGGCCCCTGGACAGTCTGAGTTTTAGCCTGACCTCGAAGGCCTGCTGGAAGCACACTGCTTGCTGACATCCAAGCCGGGTACCAGCACCCCACCTCCCATTCTGCAATTTCATAGCCCTTGGGTGGCAGGCACCAATGAGTCTTTTGGATGCCAAGGGAGGGACAAACACAGACCTCTCGGCATGGCCATCTGGCTCTCTGCTCAGCAACCCACCTACCTCTCCGTACTGGCAAAGGCACAAAGAGATTGTTATCCCAGGCTGGCTCTGATCCAAGGAAGCTGGTGCCCGCAGGGGCTCTAATCATTCTTCTTGACACCCCTCCTGTGAACCAACATGGAGCCTTGAGTCTATGCTCATATGTCCCTCTCCCTGGGGGTAGGCTGGGCAGGGATAGATCCTCACTGGTATGGGAGCCAGGGATGAACCAGAGGCAGCCGTTCTCCAGCAAGGCGTCTTCCATGGCAATCCACACACCCAGCACGCGGCCCAGGGGCTCCGTGTACAGAAAGGTAGCATCTTGGTGAGGGGACACTGTAATAGACCCACCTGGGGGTGAGGTACAAGGCCCTTGGCCAGGGCCCACCTCACCTTGGCCAGGTTCTCATTCCATAATCTTCCCAGGGCCAACCTATCTATCACCGGTGAAGAGTCTCACTACTGCCTGGCCTACAAGCTCTGGGAAAAAGATTACAGCCCTGAAAGTTTCTATCTCTTCAACTCTAGAGTGGTTCCAACCACAGCCTGCCTCAAAGGTCTGCTAAAGGCTTCTTTAAGACAACCTATTAAAATTGCCTGGTATGGGAGAGACAGCTAGAGAGATGGCTCTGTGGTTAAGAGCACTGACTTCTTCCAGGGCTCCTGTAGCTCAATTCCCAGCAACCACATGGTGGCTCACAACCATCTGTAATGAGATCCAATACCTTCTTCTGGCCTGCAGACATACATGCAGACAGGGCACCATATACATAAAACATATAAACCTTTTAAAACATTGCTTCACAAGGCCCAACCTCGTAATGCTAAGAAGTAGGTGTTGTTTAATCCCAGCCACATCACTGAAGCCATCTTTCTTGACCAGGGGCAAACAGATTCGAATCACCAAGTGGCCTGCCAGTAGCATAAGCTAGACATATAAGCCGAGCAAGGCACTGACCATGCATGACCAAGCCACTACATTTCTTTGTTGTGTTCATTTTTTGACTGGGCCTAGCTATGTAGCCTGGTACTCTCAGTCCTCCTGTCTCCAGTACAGGATAGCATCCATATTTGCATACAAGGCAAGTGTTCTCCCACTGACCTGTAGTCCTAGCCTTGTTTTTTTGTTTTAGTTTTTGCTTTTTGAGACAGGGTTTCTCTGTGTAACAGCCCTAGCTGTTCTAGAATTAACTCTAGATTATTCTGGCCTCAAACTCACACTGCCTTCCCTCCCAAATACTAGGATTAAAGGTATACACCACCACCGCCCGGCTCCCAGCCCTCTTTTTCTTTCTGCTTCTGAGACAGGATCTCAGTAAATTCCTGAGACTCAGTCCTCCAGAGCAGCAGGGATTACAGGGCTGTGTCCCAGCGCTAGTTTCTTGTTTTACTAGTCAGGAGACACAACTCCAGCCCATTTGCATCCCCATGTTGGTGTCAGGCACACCCAGGATGGAGAAGCCACTGGACAGAGGAGCTTAGTATCCAGCTTCAAGTAACGGGGTGCCAGACTCACCTTCATTCCTGGGTCACTGTGCATTCTAAGCACCCAACTTTGAGAGGCCCTTTAAAAACCCCAATGTTATCCAGAGGAGTGTATCCAATCATGGGGGCTTCAAAGTCTTTGAGGGGAAAAAAATGTCGATGTAACTGGATGTTCAGGACTTGGGCAGGGCAGGTACAGGGAGAGGAGGGGCTATGTGAAGGAGGAGGCTGTCCACAAGGAGTCAGCCCAGGTCTCAGGCAAGAAGGAAAGCTGCCCGTGAGCAGGTCTGCAGCAGTCTGCCTGGGTAGCCAGTAGAGGTGAAAAGAACAGCACTGACTCACCATGGAGTCCCTGAACTGCATGAGTTGGGAGCAGGGTTATAAAAAACACAGATTTGTAGCCGGGCAGTGGTGGCGCACGCCTTTAATCCCAGCACTCGGGAGGCAGAGGCAGGTGGATCTCTGTGAGTTCGAGGCCAGCCTGGTCTACAAGAGCTAGTTCCAGGACAGGAACCAAAAGCTACGGAGAAACCCTGTCTCGAAAAATAAAAATTAAAAAAAAAAAACACAGATTTGTGAGCTGGAGAGCTAGTTCAGTGGTTAAGAGACTGGCTGCCCTTCCAGAGGACCCAGGTTCAATCCCCAGCACCCACATGACAGCTCACAACTGTCTGAAAGTCCAGTGAGGACACCCTCACACAGACAAACATACAAAAATAAATAATAAAAAAGAAAGCCAGCTTCTTAAGCCAGGCATCGTGGTACCTGCCTTTAATCCCAGCACTGCAGAGGCAGACGAGGGGGATCTCTTTGAGTCTACAGAGTTAGCTCTAGGACAGCCAGGGCTACTCGAACAAAAATAAACAAAAACTGGCGTGGACTGCACGGTGAGCACTGCTGCTTGACCAAGTTCCGACATTTTGACACTGCAGACCACGCTGCTCCGGCACCTTTTAACTGTCATTTGTAATGATTCTCACTGTTATGCCTTTCCCTCTGGGAAATTCTGTGCAGGCTTTGGTAAAGGATGAAAATGTATAAAACAGCAGCTTCTTTAAATAAAATAATAAAATAATTCGGCACTGGAGAGATGGCTCAGCAGTTAAGAGCACTGGCTGCTCTTCCAGAGGTCCTGAGTTCAATTACCAGCAACCATATGGTGGCTCACAACCATCTGTAATGAGATCTGGTGCCCTCTTCCGGACTGCAGGCAGAACACTGTATATATAATAAATAAACCTTTAAAAATCCTTTAAGGGGGGGCTGGAGAGATGGCTCAGAGGTTGAGAGCATTGCCTGCTCATCCAAAGGTCCTGAGTTCAATTCCCAGCAACCACGTGGTGGCTCACAACCATCTGTAATGGGGTCTGGTGCCCTCTTCTGGCCTGCAGGCATACACACAGACAGAATATTGTATACATAATAAATAAATAAATATAAAAAAAATCCTTTAAGGGGCTGGAGAGGTGGCTCAGAGGTTAAGAGCACTGACTGCTCTTCCAGAGGTCCTGAGTTCAATTCCCAGCAACCACATGGTGGCTCACAGTCATCTATAATGAGATCTGGTGCCCTCTTCTGGCATGTAAACATACATGGAAAGAATGTTGTATATATAATAAATAAATAAATAAATCTTTTTTAAAAAAATCATTTAAGAAATAAATAAATAAAATAATTCTTTGGAAAGAAATCCCTGCCACCTCGGAACCAGGAATCCCATTGTGCCCTCCTAATCACGACGAGAACAGGAAAGTTAGAGATTTGCTAGACAGGCCTGATCCCAAGATGAAATGCCTACAATTCAGATCCAGAGCCTGAGGTCATTAAGGGAAAGAGTTCAGTTAATAAGCATATAATAGGATAGGAGCCCAACGTCAGGACCTTCCCTTTGGGGAATGGTATGTGGGAACAGGCCTGGAGTAAGACTAAGACATTTAGAAAACAGCCCAGTGCTTATCTCCTTGAGGAATGGAATTGCTCTTAAAGTATAGTCTCTGGTCCCTGGAAGTCCTTTTCCGAGGTCACACACTTGGATAAGGTCCTCCATTCCCTTGGGGCCTTGAGGAGAGTTCCCACTCCCTAAAGCAGTCTTTCTCTGGCAAGAGGAACTGGTAGTCTTCGGTTAACTAGTGACTGGTGCCTATTATCAAAGTCAATGCTGCTGGATTCCTCAAACCCTGATCTCAAACCACAGCCCGGCTCACAGGCCCCTTTCTCCCATTTAATCCTATGTGCAACTAGAGTATAAAAGGTGTACTCTTAAAACAAACACTGCAGAATCTACTTCTCCTCCTTCTCTCCCACCTCCTCTTTGGGACCTGAACCCCTGACAAAGCTAGTCTTTGGCAAATAAAATAAAATCTCAGAGAGAATGACCAAGGGTTCTCTTCTCAAGGGCTCTAGAGATCCCTTCCAGTCTACTGTTCCAGGCAGGGATGGGAGGTGGCTGCCCTGGCCCAAATTCTTGCCCATTCCACAGACACTGCAGAAAGAGCTTTTCCTCCCTTCATATACCCAGTGGCCACTGATGTCCCCTCTCCACCCTGAGGCCTTTGCTGGCCCCCACAGAAGCCCAGTCTCAGCTCACCTTCGCCGCCAAAGTGAGGTTGCTGTAAGAGAGGGCAAGGGGTTGGTAAGGCAGAGGACAGTAGAGAGGGGCTTGACCTGAGTCTTGTAGGTCCTGCAGCCCCCATTAGCCCCATCTACTGAGCAACTGCTATGCTTAGTCTAGGAGGGCTGCAAAGGAAAACCACCCCACCCAGCAGGGGTTGAGGTCTACTCAGAGGCAGCATGCACCCAGCATGCAAGACCACAAAACAGAACACGCTTGCTTCCACAGACTTGAGGTTGAAGTCTTTGTGTATGGGCAGCTCTCTCCCCAGGGGATTTGGACAGCTTCTTCGGGAGGGAAGGTAGCACTGAGCTGGACCGTGAGAGCTGAGAGCAGAGCAGTCAACAGAACAAGGAAAACTGGTTTTAACTGAGCATCTATGTGGTGCCAAGCACCTTAGCCAAAGGCTGCCTCTGCATGCTCTTCCAGCAACCTAACCCCAGTTCCAGCAGTTCCTGGCCTAGTGTAACAGTCCGTTACAGTCTGTAACAGGCTGAGTGTGCGGCCTGTCATCTTACAGAGGGTACACCGAGATGTGGAGAGGCTGCGGCGCTCACCTTAAAGATATACATGCTCTGCACCACCACTGGCATCTGGAGGCCCACGCTTCTGACCAGAGCCTGGAAGATGAAAGCCACGCTGCCAGCCCATTTACACACACGACTGGGGCCTGTTCACACACACCACCGGGGCCTGTTCACACACACAGCCTGTTCACACTCACCATCAGGGCCTGTTCACACATACACACTCACACACACCCTATTCATACACACTGCCAGGGCCTGTTCATCCATAAACACTGCTGATCTGTTCATACACATACACTGCTGGCCTGCTCACACACGGGCACACATGCACACACACACACACACTGCTAGCCTGTTCACACACACGGCCTATTTACACATGCACACACACACACACACAGCCTGTTCATGCATGCACACTGCCAGCCTGTTTACACATGCACACACATGGCCTGTTCATGCATGTGTGTGCGCATACTCACACACCCTGTTTACACAGGCACACTGCTGGCCTGTTTACACACATACACACACACATGCACACACGCACACTGATGACCTGTTCACACACACACACGCACACTGCCGGCCTGTTCACACACACGCACACTGCCGGCCTGTTCACACACACACGCACACTGCCGGCCTGTTCACACACACACGCACACTGCCGGCCTGTTCACACACACAGGCACACTGCCGGCCTGTTTACACACATACACACACACATGCACACACGCACACTGACGACCTGTTCACACACACATGCACACTGCCGGCCTGTTCACACACATTTGTCCTTCACATTCTCCCATCCTCACCTCCAGCCCCCACTCACCTGCACCTTGGGAGAGTGTGTCACACCTCTGAAGACAGGGTCATGGGCATGCAGAGCTATGGGTCAGAGAGGGACAGGTGGGCTAGACTCAGGCAGGCCCTGTGTATCCCTCCCATACCCTGGACACCAGACACAGGCCTTGCTCTGAAATTCTCAGCTATTTTAAACTTTATGCTTGTTTATAAATGCTTGTTAGTAAATGGCCACAGATACCTTGACCCTACTCTGCCCAGGGCCTCACTCCTTTCCGTTTTATTTTGCTTCTCTTGGTAGCAGTCTCAGTACTGCCACTCCTGTAGGAGCTCGGATGACAGCCCTCTCCTGGAAGGCTCCTCCTCTACAACACGGGGGTGAGAAGAGCTGTGTCCCTCAGGGATGCACGGCAGCCCAGATCCTAGCCTGAGACAATCGCTCTTTATAGGCAGCAGCAAGGGCTGACCGTTCTTAACGACCCTGAACGTACACTTTAACATGGTAACAACGAACAAGGAATGGCGGTGTGGAACCTGTGACCCAGCGCTGGAGGCTGAGGCAGGAGGTTCAGGAGTTCCAGGGCAGCCTGGAGTATACAAGGAAACCTTGTCAAAAAGAAAGAGGGGAGAAAGGGAGGGAAGGAGGGAGGGAGGGAGAAAGGAAGAAAAGAAGGAAGAAAAACCAAAACAAATCAAAAAAGAGGGCTCTGTGGGTAAATGTACCTCCTACCAAGACTGACAACCAACGTTCATGTTTTTTTCTCTGTAGCCTTGGCTGTCCTGGATAGACCAGGTCCCGTGTAGACCAGGTTGGCCTCAAACTCTGCCTCTGCCCCCCTTCCGAGTTCTGATTAACAGTGAGCACCACCACTGTCCTGCAGTCAACTACCATCTATAGTGGGCTTTGGTCTTGTCTTAAACTCTTTTTTTTTTTTTAAATAAAGATTTATTATCTATACAGTGTTCTGTCAGCATGTATGCCTACAAGCCAGAAGAGGGCACCAGATCTCATTACAGATGGTTGTGAGCCACCATGTGGTTGCTGGGAATTGAACTCAGGACCTCTGGAGTGCATGGCTCTGTGCCATCTCTCCAGCCCTTGGCTCAAATTCTTTATACCTCAGATGGCCTATTTTCTGTTCTGTACTCCCAGATTCCTGCTCACCATGGCCAATTTTGTTGATAGATTTCTCTGGAGGGACCAAGAAATTTCCTGTCATACAAAAAAACAGACAAAGGTGAAGACCTGGAGTCCAGCTTCCCTGGCAGCTGGTCATGACTTTCTCCCAGACCCAAGAGGTAGCTCCCCTCATCCAGCCCCACCAGCCCTCATGCATCCAGAGCCCACTCCAAACCTTTCTTGTCAAAAACTCCTTTCTCAAAGAAGAATCGAATCTTGTCACCGCTGCTCAAGAAGTACTCTGTGCTGCCCTGTGGAGGGGACAGGAGAGGACTCTGTGTTTCTGTGGAGGGGACATGAGGAGGACTCTGTGTTCCCCTGTGGGGGGGGACATGAGGAGAACTCTGTGTTCCTCTGTGGAGGGGACAGGGAGAGGACTCTGTGTTTCCCTGGGGGGGGGGGGACACAAGGAGGACTCTGTGCTGCCCTGTGGAGGGGACAGGAGGAAGACTCTGTGTTCCTCTGTGGAGGAGACAGGTGGAGGACTCTGTGCTCCCCTGTGGGGGGGGACATGAGAAGGACTCAGTGCTCCCCTGTGGAAGGGGACATGAGGAGGACTCTGTGCTGCCCTGT
Source organism: Microtus oregoni (assembly GCF_018167655.1). NCBI lineage: Eukaryota > Metazoa > Chordata > Mammalia > Rodentia > Cricetidae > Microtus > Microtus oregoni. Next base: position 14,168,566 of record NW_024543084.1, on the reverse strand, counting down.
GGGGGGGACATGAGGAGGACTCTGTGCTGCCCTGTGGAAGGGACATGAGGAGGACTCTGTGCTCCCCTGTGGAAGGGACAAGAGGAAGACTCTGTGCTCCCCTGTGGAGGGGACATGAGGAGAACACTGTGTTCCCCTGTGGAGGGGACATGAGGAGGACTCTGTGCTGCCCTGTGGGGGGGACATGAGGAGGACTCTGTGCTCCCCTGTGGGGGGGACATGAGGAGGACTCTGTGCTCCCCTTTGGGGGGGACATGAGGAGAACTCTGTGTTCCCCTGTGGAGGGGACATGAGGAGGACTCTGTGCTGCCCTGTGGAGGGGACAGGAGGAAGACTCTGTGCTCCCCTGTGGAGAGGACGGGGGGGGGGGAGGACTCTGTGCTCCTTTGTGGAGGGGACATGAGGACTAGATAATGTCTGGGGACAGAGATGGGCGTGACAAAGAGAGGCGTGGATACAGGTGCTGCCCACCCCCACGGGACTACAGATGCCACCCGGGATGGGGGGCTTCTCAAACACGATCACTGAGGTACAGACAATGGATTCCAGACTCTTAATGACTTCCAGAGATTGCTAGGAGACATTTCCTACCTACAGCCCACTACTGGGGGAAAAACTGATGAAATGAGTAGTTTATTCAAAGCCTTAGATGGTGACAAGGACTTAAATAGTTCAAAAGAATAATGAGCTGAAGCTCAGTGAGAATTGGCTTTGGTGGAAAAAAATTTACAAAATGCCTATGTGGTTGCACTTTGATTGGATTGCATTTTACCCTCTAAGAATCCCCTACACCCAGTCACTGAGCCGCCGCCGAGGACTCAGCTGCCTCCCCCTCGAGCCCCCTCGCTTCCCGACGCTCCGTCCCCCCGTCCCCCCCCCCCCCCCCCCCCCCCCCCCCCCCCCCCCCCCCCCCCCCCCCCCCCGCCCGCCTTCTCCCGCAGCCGCCTTCCGCAGGCCGTTTCCACCGAGGAAGAGGAAAAGGAATCGTATCGTATGTCCGCTATTCAGAACCTCCACTCTTTCGACCCCTTTGCTGATGCAAGTAAGGGTGATGACCTGCTTCCTGCTGGCACTGAGGATTATATCCATATAAGAATTCAACAGAGAAACGGTAGGAAGACCCTTACCACTGTCCAAGGGATCGCTGATGATTACGATAAAAAGAAACTAGTGAAGGCGTTTAAGAAGAAATTTGCCTGCAATGGTACTGTAATTGAGCATCCAGAATATGGAGAAGTAATTCAGCTACAGGGTGACCAGCGCAAGAACATATGCCAGTTCCTAATAGAGATTGGACTGGCTAAGGACAATCAGCTGAAGGTTCATGGGTTTTAAGTGCTTGTGACTCTGAAGCTTAAGTGAGGATTTCCTTGCAATGAGTAGAATTTCCCTCCTGTCCCTTGTCACAAGTTTAAAAACCTCACAGCTTGTATAATGTAACCATTTGGGGTCCGCTTTTAACTTGGACTAGTGTAACTCCTTCATGCAATAAACTGAAAAGAGCCATAAAAAAAAAAAGAATCCCCTACAGGAGTACTAATGTACAGCAAAGATATTCTCTTAGAATGGATCATTTTATCCTCTAAGAATCTCCTACAGGAGTACTAATGTACAGCAAAGATATTCTCTTAGAATGGATCATTTTACCACATAAACAGAGTAAAAGAATTAAAACTTATGTGGAAAAGGTCTCTGAGTTGATTCTAAAAGAAAAATTGAGACTTTATCAGATAGCAGAAATAGACCCAGCAGAAATTGTAGTACCCTTTACTAATGATGAAATTGAAAATAAACCTTGGCAAAGAGCGTGCAGTAATTTTTTGGGTGAGATTCACAACAAATATCTCAAAAGCAAAAGAAGTCAATTTATAAGAGAACTAGCTGGATCCTTCCTCACATTGTATGGGGAACCCCAATATTCTCAGGAGTCCCTACATTCTAAACTGATGCAAATATATCAGGAAAAGCAGGTTACAAATCAGAAAATTTAAGTAGAGTGGCTCAAAGCCCTTATGACTCTATCCAAAAATCAGAATTAATGCCATTCTCATGATATTAATGGATTTTTAAAAAATATTTACTTACTTATTATGTATACAATATTCTGTCTGTGTGTATGCCTGAAAGCCAGAAGAGGGCACCAGACCTCATTACAGATGGTTGTGGGCCACCATGTGGTTGCTGGGAATTGAACTCAGGACCTTTAGAAGAACAGGCAATGCTCTTAACTACTGAGCCACCTCTCCAGCCCGATATTAATGGATTTTATGAAACCTCTCAACATTGTTCCTGATTTGTAATACGCAGAAAGAGCTGTTTTGCATATTGAAACTGCTGAATTTACACCAGATGATACAGAATTCGCCTTATTATTTATTCAGTTACAAGAAATAATCAGGAATAGGAATCATCCCATATACATAACACAATCCAATCCCATACAGATTTGCCAGGTCCTCTAGCACAAGGTAATGAAGAAATTGATCAACTGTTGATAGAAAATGTGCTGGAGGCCTCAGAATTTCATTTAAAAAAATCATGTCAATAGCAAAGGTTTAAAAAAAGATTTTTCTGCCGGGCGGTGGTGGCGCACGCCTTTAATCCCAGCACTCGGGAGGCAGAGGCAGGCGGATCTCTGTGAGTTCGAGACCAGCCTGGTCTACAAGAGCTAGTTCCAGGACAGGCTCCAAAACCACAGAGAAACCCTGTCTCGAAAAACCAAAAAAAAAAAAAAAAAAAAAAAAAAAAAAAAAAGATTTTTCTATCACTTGGCAACAAGCCAAGGAAATTATAAGGAAATGTCCTACATGTTCCTTATAGAACTAAACACCACTTCCTGCAGGAAGTAACCCAAAGGGTATTTAAAGGAATGAAATCTGGCAGATAGGTGTTCCTTTTTGTAGAATTTGGGAAGCTAGAATATGTCCATCACACCATTGATACCTACTCAGGATTTTAATGGGTGACTGCTGTGGTTCTCTAAAGGCTGATTCAGTCATCACACATTTGCTAGAAGTTATAGACATCGTGGATATATCTGTACAGATAAAGACAGACAATGCTCCAGCATATGCCTTTAGTAAAATGAGACAGTTTTTTGCTTATTATAATATAAAGCATATTACAGGTATACCACATATTCCTATAGGACAGGAAGTTATAGAAAGATCAATATCAAAGGATATGTTAAGTAAACAGAAATAAATACCCCAGGAACAGATTACATAATGCTTTACTAACTTTGAATTTTCTAAATGCTAATGAGAAAGGAACAACAGCTATGGAGAGATATTGGATAGTAGAAAAAAAGCTAAGAATTAAATCAGTCAATATAAAAATGTGCTGACCTCAGAAACCAAGGCATGTGTTACAACACTGGGGAAGGGGTTTGCTTTTGTTTCCACAGGAGAAGAAAAGCTATGGATACCATCAAAATTGATAAAGATTAGATTTGGACAAGAAAGACCTCTTAATTAGAAGAGATGATAGTTGATCAAACAACATGACTGTTTAATCAAAATGAATTGAAAAATGAATGAAGTTTATGCCCTGGCAATGCTGAAGCATGCATGGACAGCCCGTTATATGGCTGTTGAACTTGTCCATATTGGGTTTCATGGTCTAAATTGATGAGGACGACTGACCAGGTCTCTTCCTCAAGAGGGCACCAGATCTTATTATAGATGGTTGTGAACCACCATGTGATTGCTGGGACTTGAACTCGGGACCCTTGAAAGAGCAGGCAGTGATCTTAACTGCTGAGCCATCTCTCCAGCTAAACTAGCCTATGAAACTAACAAATGCTCTATATTTGATCAGATACATCCTGTGAGAAGGGAACCTCCCCAAAATTAAGGTTGGAGAATGGCTTTGTTCTTGTCTTTTCAGGAGAGTGAACACATCCAGCTAAAGAATCCGAAGACCACGGGACAAATGAGACACCTGAAGAAAAAGGGCAAATCATCCAGAAAAAATTCACAAGAAAAAGAGTAAGTTGGCCTATTAGTGTATCATATTTCCAACAGGATAAAATTTTATAAATCTTCCCAAATATTTGTTTCTGCTGTTCTCTATAGACAGATAATGCAAATGTTCTTTTTGTAGTCCCAGTCTAATTGAAATTAAAGCTGGCTTTGGAGTAGGCGTGTGGCTCTCTCCTTCTCTAAACCCAAGGATGCTTATTAAAGTAAAATCCAAAATCTCTGCTTCATGTCAGAAGAGTCACCTTCACAGAAGAAAAAACAAGATTTTTTAAAAATATTTATTTATTTATTATGTATACAATTTCTACATGTATGCCTGCAGGCCAGAAGCAGGCACCAGACCTCATTACAGATGGTTGTGAGCCACCATGTGGTTGCTGGGAATTGAACTCAGGACCTTTGGAAGAGCAGGCAATGCTCTTAACCACTGAGCCATCTCTCCAGCCCGAAAAAACAAGATTTAAGGGCTATTATACTGCCACTAATCTCATAATCCCTTGGTTTTATTTTGACTCTTTTGTTTTTATGTGTATGAGTGTTTTGTCTGCATGTATATGTGTGCACCAGTTGCATCCCTGGTGCCTTCAGACGCCAGAAGAAGGCACAGGATTCCCTGGAACTAGAGTTACTGATGGTTGTAAGCTACCATGTGAGTGCTGGGAACCCCGGTCCCCCACAAGAACAACTGCACTTAACTGTTGAGCCATCTCTCTAGCTCCCAGCCAGCAACTTTTTTTTTTAAAGATTTATTTATTTATGTATGAGTGCTCTATCTGCATGTACACCTTTATGACAGAAGAGGGCATCAGAACCCTATGTAGGTGGTTGTGAGCCACCATGTGGTAGCTGGGAATTGAACTTAGGACCTCTGGAAGATCAGCCAATGCTCTTAGCCACTGAGCCATCTTTCCAGTCCCTTATTTTGACTCTTTAAAGCTTTTCTAAAGGTATTATCTCAAAACTTATAAGATAATACATTTTTTAAAACTTTTTGTCATGATATTAATGGTCATAATAGGATACTAACTAATCCTAGAATAAGCCTTACTAGGTTCCTGTACATGATTTCAGGAATTATATTTTTGTACTCTGGATATACATAACAAATATTGATCCTATAAACTCTTTGAGATCTTTTGCATATGACATTTAAAATGTTTAAGTTTTCTGCAGTGAATCAAGACCATGCCGAACAGAGAACTTTGAAGTCTCGAATAGGATTATGGGACCATACAACGATGATTCCACCAGGACTATGATAACACCACTAAGCTGGAAAACACCACCTAAAGATTGACTACAAACTGCTCAAGACAATTTCAAGGTGGCTAGCTGAGATGATCCAGCATCACAGACTACTCTAGATTGAGGCAGAGACCGGACAACAAATGATACGGCAACCTCTCCCAGGACTTGACAATTAACCCAAATTTTTCTTTTCAGAATCCTCTAAAGATGCCATCATCCCTAGACAGGGGAGAGTAATTTTAAGATCACGACGCCCACATTCCCAAGAGGTGGGGTGGGAGGGTTTTGGTTGTTTAATGGGCTATGGATATTTGTCATTGCTTAGAGGGGTTGGTAACAAATTATTATTGGTTATGGTCAAGGAAAAAGCTAAACAAAAGAGATTAGATTCAGGGTTCTTGTTCTGAAAAGAAAAAAGGGCGATATAGATATGATAGGATATAAAGGTAGATTATTGAGTCTACTGTGAAAAGAAAAAGGGGATACAGAAATAGGATAAAAAGGTTGAATCTACTTTTAAATCAAAAAAGCAACTACTTGGGATGGAGAGATGGCTCAGTGGTTAAGAGCATTGCCTGCTCTTCCAAAGGTCCTGAGTTCAATTCCCAGCAACCACATGGTGGCTCACAACCATATGTAATGAGATCTGGTGCCCTCTTCTGGCCTGCAGACATACACACAGACAGAATATTGTATACATAATAAATAAATAAATAAATATTTTTAAAAACAGCAACTACTTGTTTTAAACATTTTACATTGATATGGATTTTTGTAAATTGATACAAATTTAAGATGATTTTTTTTTTTTTGGTTTTTCGAGACAGGGTTTCTCTGTGGTTTTGGAGCCTGTCCTGGAACTAGCTCTTGTAGACCAGGCTGGCCTCTAACTCACAGAGATCCGCCTGCCTCTGCCTCCCTAGTGCTGGGATTAAAGATGTGCACTACCACCGCCCAGCTTACATTTCTAATCTTGTTCAAGGTATTGTACCTATACAACTCATTTAGCAATGTAATGCAAATTTCTAGTCTTTTAAAGTATCATTACCAAGTAATTCAGATATAAAGAAATGCAAGTTAGTAGTTAATTATTGCAGTCAAACTTGTAGTCATATTAGGTATGTTTTCAAGATCAAACAGAGATATATTTTAGATAGACAGGTCATCTTCAAACACTTCAGAGATCTGCAGGATATGGCATTTAGGATGTTTTAATAACATACGGGTTTTTTGTATGACAATGAGACATGTCTGTTCTTGGTATCAAAAAAACTCCACATGGAGTTTACTTTCTCTGTGGCAAAGGTAAGCCACTGGGCAAGAAACTACCTTGCTTCGACTGCTGACAGTATGCTGCCCAAATACAAGTAGGACACAAAAGAAAGTGACTGCCAAACTGTCAAGACAAGGTAGAACAGCCTTTAGAATGTCCCGCTTCACAGAAAATCTGTCAGATATGCTAGGCCTGCAGGCTGAAGATGGATGCCCCAACGCTGCAGAGGTGACTGTCCAGGCAGCCAGCTGCAGAGGTGACTGTCCAGGCAGCCAGCTGCAGAGGTGACTGACCAGGCAGCCAGCTGTTTTTGTCAATTCTCACATTTTTTGAAAGTCGTTTGCTTGCACTCCCTGATTACTCAGGTAATATTATTTCCTTCTCTGGTCTCTGATGAAGTTGAAGACTTTATAGTTATAGTTTCCCTTCTTACCAGATTCAGAAAAGAAGTTCACTAAAGAGGTATAAAGTATATAAGGTTGAAAGACATTAGAAGATAGTTTTGATAATGCAAGTTAGAATAGAAAGTGAATTAGGTACAACCTTTTAGACTCACTAAGATAAGAGATATATAAAGTATTTTTTCTCAATTTGTCAATTGCTAATGGAGCAGACATTGTTGATATATTTACTGCCTGTATATATTGTATATAGTTACTATATTTATCATATATAGTTTTTCTTATATTAATTATAACCTTTTTAAATTTTAGACAAAAAGGGGAAAGTGTGGTGATGTCTTGTTTGTACTCTAACAAAGCTTGCCTGAAGATCAGAAGATGGAGCCAGCCACTAGCTAACCATAGAGGTCTGGAGGTCTGTACAGGCAGACAGGACGTGCTATGGCTGGGTGGAGAGAGGGATATAAGGAGGGAGGAGACAGGAGCTCAAGCTCTTTTAGTCTGAGGATTTTGTAGAGGTAAGAAGTGGCTTTGGCTTGCTCCTTTGTCTCTCTGTTCTTTCAGAATTTACCCCAATGTCTGCCTCCAAGTTTTATTTATTTTTTTTCTTTTCTTTTTTTTTTTTTTTTTGATTTTTCGAGACAGGGTTTCTCCGTAGCTTTTTGGTTCCTATCCTGGAACTAGCTATGTAGACCAGGCTGGCCTCGAACCCACAGAGATCCACCTGCCTCTGCCTCCCGAGTGCTGGGATTAAAGGCGTGCGCCACCACCGCCCGGCTCCAAGTTTTATTTTTAAGACCAATTAGGATTCACGTTACAGCTACAAACTGAGATTTCCTGGTCACCTCTTTTTTTTTTTTTTAAGATTTTATTTATTTATTATGTATACAACATTCTTCCTCCCTGTATGCCTGCAGGCCAGAAGAGGGCGCCAGATCTCATTATAGATGGTTGTGAGCCACCATGTGGTTGCTGGGAATTGAACTTGGGTCCTCTGGAAGAACAGTCAATGCTCTTAACCACTGAGCCATCTCTCCAGCCCTCCTGGTCACCTCTTATTACAAACGCTCCTTGATTGACCATGGAGCTTTTGCAGGTAAATCTACATAAGCTGACAATCTTATACATCAAAAAAGCCAGCCAAGCCGGGCAGTGGTGGCGCACGCCTGTAATCCCAGTACTCGGGAGGCAGAGGCAGGCAGATCTCTGTGAGTTCGAGGCCAGCCTGGTCTACAAGAGCTAGTTCCAGGACAGGCTCCAAAGCTACAGAGAAACCCTGTCTCAAAAAAACAAACAAACAACAACAACAAAAAAAAAAAAAACCTTGGGGAAAATAAGGTAAAAAGCCATGAGCCTCGTGGTAGAACTTAGATAAGAAATATGGATTAATTTAAAATGTAAGAGTTACCTAGTAACCAGCAACCGGCCTGAGCTATCAGCTGAACATTTATAATTAATAATAACGATCTGTGTGGTTATTTGCTGAGATACAGGCCAGCAAGCCCTAAGAATCCACCTGTCTCCAGCTCCCCAGCACTGGGACTAGTGTGCACCCCAACTTTTCTATGTAAGTCTTAGGGACTGAACACAAGTCCTCACTCTTGTTTGGCAAGCAATTTAGCAACTGAGCCATCTCACCTAGCTCTCAAAAAAAAAAAAGCTTCTAATACATCCAAGCAGCGTTTCTCTATGTGTAGTCCTGGCTATCCTGGAACTCCCGCCGTAGACCAGGCTGGCCTCGAACTCAGAGATCCGCCTGCCTCTGCTGCCCGAGTGCTGGGATTAAAGGTGTGTGCCACCACACCACTGGCATCAGTTCTTACCGTGTATATAGCAAAATTGTCCTCCCAAATGGGCTCGTGTGTTGGAGGCTTGGTTCCCAGCTGGGGCGTCAGTGGACGGGAAGGGTACTAACTGTACTAGTCCACTGGGGAGCTCATGGCTGGGTGGGCTCTAAGGAGTCTGGACCTTGATGGAGGAAGTAGGTCACGGGGTGAGGCTTTGAAGGAAGGGTACATCTTGACACAGACCCTTCTTAGGTGTTCTCTGCTTCCCAGCTGCCCTGAGGTGAGCAGCTCTGCTCCATCATGACCTCCCTGCCACAAAGCCAAGTGACCATGGATTGAACCATCTGAAACAGCAAGCTCAACAAATCCATCCTCCTTCTGCTTGCCAGGTTTGGTCACAGCAAGAAGTCACTGTCACACCGCACAGTTGAACAGCTTTACCTAGCTTGAATGTCACACTAGCAGGGGGTTCAGCCTATTTTATCTGTTTAGTATCTAATATGACCTGTGGAGCCCTGAGCTCAAAGTGACAGATGGTTGTGGCAGGCAGATCTCTGGGAGTTCAAGGCCAGCCTGGTCTACAGAGTGAGTCCCAGGGCAGGCTCCAAAGCTACAGAGAAACCCTGTCTGGGAAAAAATGCACAGTTTTGCTGAAACTGTAAGGCTTCTTGGGAAAAAAAAGGTGGCTTGGTGATGAAGAGCACTGGCTGTTCTTCCCAAGAACCCTGGATCAGTTCTGGGTCAGTTGTAACAGCTCACTTTCTGCAGTTCACTCTCAGGGGATTCCTCTCACACTTATGCATGGTGTACAAGCATGCATGCAAGCAAAACCCATACACATGGAAAGAAAAGGATCTCGAGATCTTTTTTTGTTTTGTTTTGTTTTTTCTAGACCAGGTTTCTCTGTGTTCTTTGTGTAACAGCTCTAGTTCTCTTGGAACTCAATCTGTAGATCAGGCTGGCCTCGAACTCATAGAGATCCTTCTGCCTCTGCCTCCCCAGTGCTGGGATTAAAGGCATGTGCCACGACTGCCCAGCCACCGTACCCTTCTTTTTCTTCTTCTTCTTCTTTTTTTTTTTTTTTGGTTTTTTTGAGACAGGGTTTCTCTGTGGCTTTGGAGCCTGTCCTGGAACTAGCTCTGTAGACCAGGCTGGTCTCGAACTCACAGAGATCCGCCTGCCTCTGCCTCCTGATTGCTGGAACTAAAGGCCACCCTGGCCAGTGCTCTCTCTCCCCCTTCCCCTGTGCTGGGATTAAAGGCATGCGCCACCATCGCCCGGCTTCTTCCTTTTTTTGTTTGTTTTGTTTTGTTGTTTTTCAAGACTGGGTTTCTCTATGTAGCCCTGACTATCCTGGAACTCACTTTGTAGAGTAGGCTAGCCTCGAACTCAGAGATCCACCTACTTCTGCCTCCTGATTGCTGGAACTAAAGGCCACCCTGGCCAGTGCTCTCTCTCCTCTTCCCCCAATCCCGCTTCTAACATTAAAAAAAAAATTCCTAAGATTAAAAAAAATTATTTTATGTCTATTGATGTTTTGCCCACATGTATGTCTACAGAGGATATTGGGTCCCCGAGAAGTGGAAGTACAGCTGTTGTGAGCTGCCATGTAGGAACTGGAACTGAACCCAGGCAGAACCCAGGAAGAGCAGTCAGTGCTCTCAACCACCAAGCTATCTCTCCAACCCACCCTTTCTTCTTCCATTTTTCCTACCTCTGCTCTCTACTGATTGTTGGAGTCTTCTCAGAAGATAGTTGGGAGAGGGAACAAGATTCAGCCCCCTCACTCCTTAGAGTGTGTGTGCCCTTCCATTTGGGAAAAACCAAAAACACTTGTGATGTGTTTTCTGAAGACTCCACCCTCTTCTGGGGAAGGCAGCTTCTGGCTGCTGTAATTCTATTTATAAGCACCAGATGGCAGAAGCTCACTGGCATCAGTATCAGTGAACCCGGTTGCCTGGACCACTCAGAAATCCATACTAAGAAGGGTTAAAGGAACTGGCTGGAAGAACCACCTATCCGGTCAAAGGGTGTTGGGTCTGAGGAAGCAACTGACCTTCCTAGAGCAGGATGACTCACCCCAGAGTGGCCCATCAGAATCTCAAGGCTCACTCTGCTCACAGAAGGTTCTTTGTGACCAGGGAACTGGAGAAACCACAGCAGGTCAATGCCCAACGCCACTTGCTATCAGGATTCAAGTCCTGGCTCTATCAGTTACAAACCGTGTGGCTGGAGCAACACAGTATTGTCCCAGTATTGCCCATGGAAAAGCTCTGCTTTTCCCATTTGCCAAGTGAACAGGGATACAGCATAGCTCCTTAGCCTGGTGCCTGGCATGCAGACGGCTGACGCCTGATCCCTTTTCAGAAGAAGCCTGGGGTCCTCTCATGCAGACCCCTGCCTCAGAAGGGTACTGAGCTCCCATCAAACACCAGATGCTCATCTGGGTGGCGGTGGTGGCACACGCCTTTAACCCAGTACTCGGGAGGCAGAGGCAGGAGGATTTCTGTGAGTTTGAAGTCAGCCTGGTCTACAAGAGCTAGTTCCAGGACAGGATCCAAAGCTACAGAGAAACTCTGTCTTGAAAAAAAAAAAACCAAAACCAAACAAACAAACAAAAACAAAAGCCAGATTCCCATCCTCACGGACTCAGGTACCTACCTGATTCCGAAGCTGCTCATCTTCCTGGGTGGAAAACTCTGTCCGGCAGTGCAGAGGGACGTCCATCTCAGCCACAATCTCACCAATCCTCTGCTGCATGGCCACACACTCATCTTCTGTCAGGAATTCTTCCAAGAGCAGAAACCCATCCTCCTGGAACTGCAGGCAGAAACAAGACGCAGGATTCCCTCTGCCCTCTCCCATGCCTTATGACCCCTGTCTGACCTCAAACCTGAACCAAGCTCATTGTCTTGCTGCTGCTAGGTCCCCTGTCCTGGACATGGGTGTCTGGTTTTCAGTGAAGGGACAGTCAATATTGTTTGATTGAAAGTGAGACCCCAGCCCTCTGACACCCCTATATCCCAAGAAGTCTGGGATAATTGGAAGCATCACCCCAGCCCCTGCCATCCATCCTAAGTCCCCTCCTCCTGGGAGTTGCCTTGGTTCAGACTCCACCTCTGAAAAAACCCACCAAGCCTGACTCCTCCCCAGGGAGGGTCAGGACCACTCCCAAAAGCTATTTAGGCTGTGCCTAGAAAGGGAACACATGGTGGTCTCCTGGGTTTGTGTGGGCTCCTCTCCCCTTCTCCCCTCCATGCTGTCCTGGCCACCCAGGAGAACGCTGCATGCATTGAAAGTGGGCATCTTTTGATTGGGTCTAATCTGGTCTGATTGGAATTATTTGTGCGGCTCCTCTTAGGATCATTCCTAATAAATGTTGGCTGCTTGGATCTTAGCGATGAAAGGAAAGGGGACGTTGTCTCTGCTCTTGGCCTCCAATGGGTTAGGGACATATGGAAATAGAACTTTTTTTTGCTTATTTATGTGTAAACATGTCAGTGTGAGTACAATGTGTGTGTGTGTACTTGAAGGTGTGCACACTTGTGCATGCGCAGGGACACCAGAAGAGGACATTGGGTGTCCTTCCCTACTACTTTCTCTATTCCTGAGGCAGGCGCTCTCCTTGAGCCTGGGCTCCTGTTTTCTTCAGGAGACTGCTAGCCTGTAAGCCCTAGCAACCCTGTCTCCACCCAGAGGCGGGCTAAGTGGGTGCTGAGAGTCAAACACTGGTCCCCATGACTGCATGCATGCTCTTAGCCACCCAGTCACCTCTCTAGCCCCCTTCTTTTGTTTGCTCATTTAATGCTTGTTTGTTTGAAGACAGGGTCTTTCTGTGCAGTCCAGCGAGGCCTCAAACTCAAGATCCTCCTGCCTCAGCCTCCTGAAAGCTGGCGTTAGAGGCGTGCACCATGTCTGACTATTCGAGTCTTAAGTAAACCTGCGTGCGTATGAGACAGGTTTAGGAGAGGCATGTGGTTACAAACAAGCCACTCTCACACGGTTTACAGTCCAGTGACAGAGACAACACATCACTAATGTCAGGCAAGCACCCCATCTCACATTATGTTAAGTACAGGGGGAGAGGGGCAGGCTGTGAGAATTAAAGGTGGAGCCTAATAAGGTGAAGGGTCAAAGAGCAGCTCTGCCAGACTGCATTTAAAGGAAAGCACAGGATACTGGGAAGTAAGGAGATAGGAAAGATCACTGCGGACATATTCTGCAAAGCCTCTGGGCACTGGAAGAACCCAGGGTGAGAGGTGGGCTGGAAAGCAGGCAGGAAGGGGGCAGGGCTGGAGCAGGCGAGGAGTTGGCCTTTCTCCTGAGTGCAGCGGAGTCGGTGGGGTGAGCACTGAACATGAGGACTTATTCCCACACAGCCCAGGTCTTTTTGTTTGGGGACTGTTGAGAGAGGTAAGGTGAGAATGAGCATCTGCAGGGCTGGGGTGCCGCTCAAAGTCGACTGCTTGCCCATCATGTACAAGGAAGACCCTGGCCTCCGTCCCCAGCCCTGAAAAAGAAAACAAAACTCGGGGTCGGAAAGCAAAGGTGAGCTGGCTGTGGTGACCCAGGCCTTTAATCCTAGGAGAGGAGGCAGATCTCGAGTTCAAGGCCAGCCTGGTCCACAGAATGAGTTATAGGACAGCCAAAGCTACACAGAAAACCTATCTCCAAAAAAAAAACAAACAAAAAACAGAAAGCAGAGACGTAAATAGGGCCTGGCATGATGACTTGTCCCACCTTCAATTCCAGCACTCAGGAAGTAGGGCAGATAAATATCTATGAGATTGAGGCTAGCCTCAACTAGCTAGATACGGAGCTAGTTCCAGGGCAGCCAGGGAGACACAGAGAAACTCTGGGGAGGGCTATGTCTCTGGATATTCTGTGAGACAGGAGAAAAGGACTGATTTCCAGTGCATATTTAGGCACAGAAGTTTGAGAACTGGGGCAACAGTGGCAGCTGTCATGAGAAGTGTGTGTGTGTGTGTGTGTGTGTGTGTGTGTGTGTGTGTGTAATCTATCAGGGCTATCAGCACGGACTCCACCACTAAAGCTCCAACCACAGCTCCAGGAGTGACTTGATGGAAAACAGTAACAGTCTTGGCATATGAAGCCATGGGTGAATATTCGGAAGTGTGTGTACTCCGGCTCCTAACCGTATATGGTAGGCTTTCACAATGGGTCTGACCCATCTACTGGCCTGCCCACATCTAGTTTCTCTGCCTTCATCAACAGGCCCCTCGGGGCTGGCTGGATTGGCTAATCTCAATTCTGGTTTCTCCAACCCCAACTCCTACCGTATCCCCTCTGGGGGGGGGGGGGTGTCAATGGTCTGTCAGCTTCAGGCTATGCACACAGAGTTAGGGTTTATGCATGGGGAACCTTCTCTCCTTGGTGAGGTGTGAGGGTCACTAGGGGTCTGCCACCCTCTCCCTTGTCTGACTCTCCCAGCCCCAGGCCCCTACCTTTTTGAGCTGTGAGGGACTCAGGCAGGCCATGGGTACTACTGCAGGACACCGCTGGCCCAGGGTGCTGACTCCAGGACTGAATAGGGAAAAAGTTCAGGGAGAGAGCCTGGTGAGGAAGCTCAGAAGGGCTGAATTCTCACCTACCGGAAAAACAGTCCATCCCACAGTTCCGCCCTCCTGAACACACAGCCCAGTCTGTGCCTTCCACTCGAGGTCCAGTCCCGCCCCTTGCCCCTCCCCCACCACTTCTGACCAGGGAAGTAGGCCTGGTCTTTGCCCCAGACCAGCCTCCAGTTAGTCCGCGACTGGCCTTCACCTATTTCCCCTCACAGGGCACGCTCCCTTGGTCCCTCAGGTTTCTGTCTAGAATGCACTCCTGGGTTGCACGAGGAATTGCTCTTTCGTGTGGGGCAGGCAGAAGACTGCACTGCTAGTCTGCTAAGCAAAGGCTGGAAAGTCCCTAGTCACAGGATCCAAATTTACCCTGAGGCAGGGTTTGTGGGACTAAGTGGCTTCGCATTGTGAAGGCCTAAGAGATCCTAGGAAAATAACTTGGGGGGCTCCAGCTTTGATTTGAAGCCCTCTAGATGCTGGAAGACCGGAGCGGTACTGAGGGAAGGCAGATGAGGGGGTACTGGGCCTCAGAATATGGGACGACTAGTCTACAGAGGGGTTGGCAGGAAAGTCAGAACCACCTGCTGGCTCTGCAGCTGGCAGGGACATTGGGCTCTGAAAAGCGGTCCACTGGCTTTCCCAGAAATGGTGCTTTGAACAGCCAAGGGACAGAAAGTCTCAGGAGCAAGGAGGGGGAACACTGCTCAGCCGAGAGAGTTTTGGCTCCAGATCAAGTGTTTTCTGGACCATAACACTAGGAGCTACAGTTGTCTAGGCTGTACAGGCCTCAAGAAAGCCAGAGAGGGCTGTGCCCAGTGGACCCTAGGGCTGATGGGAATTCTCTCGGGTCAGGCTGGGGAAGGCCCTGGAGACAGAACTGGGAGTCACAGGGCAAGGCACACAGAACAGTCCTTTTCTGATGCAATCGTTGAGCAAAAACAGACACCCAGTTCCAGGAACAAGGATCAGAGAGGGCCCCTACGGCTGAGCCAGCAGTGGCCTGGGGGCCTCACGAAAGACTGGGAGCAGGGGCTGGCCAGGCAGGCAGTGGGGGTCCAGCCCTTACTTTCTGAGGCTGGTGATAACAGAACCCAGTGAATAACAAGTACTAATCATGGCTGATAAGGAGCCAGGCTGGCCTGGGGCTAACACCTAGGAAGTACCTCCCAACTGCTTCTCCCTCTGCTGGCTGAGTGGGGGTGAGGTGCTGATCTTGCTTTTTAAAACTATTTCTCAGTTCTCCAAGTTTTCTAAGTTGATTTTGTAAGTAGGGGTTAGGCCACTGCTGTGGTTTTAGGTAGAGTGTGGGGGCGGAGGGTAGGGGGTGGTAGAGGGGGGTAAGAAAGCTGCACTCTTTTTCATTCCGCCGGCCTTGAGGGGAGGGTGGGCGGCATTTCCACATCATTTTTCCCCAGAAACTAAACAGTTCCAGACTGAATTCTCTGGGTCTGGGGCATTGGCCTGAACGTCTCTCAACCCCCATCCCTACCCCAGGGTGGAAACAGGGTGGGGCCGGGACCAGATTAGATCAGACCAGACAGGAAGGGAAGTTCCCGAACTGAAGGTTTGAAGAGGGTCTGTGAGTGGAACCCACTGTCCGCCAACAGTCCACAAGGGCACGGGTAGAGGGGGTTCTGACTCAGGTCTGAGGGGTCAGTCCCCTGTGGAGCAAGGGAGACAGGCTCTAGTCAGTTCCAGAAGAACTGCCCAAGCAACTCAGGCCTCCTGAGATCACACTTTGGTCTCTCTTCCTCACCTAAAGACTCCTGGCGTCATCTCCTGACGTGCGCACGGTTCAGAAGGTAGGAGACTGCTCACCGGGCAATGCTATGGCTTGAGCTTGTAACCCCTACATTCATCTATTAGAAACTTAACTCCACTTACTTTGAGTTTTGGTAAAGCGTCAAATGGCCCTCTCTGCTTGTTCCATAGGTCCGGCTGGCCACTCTATAGCCTGCACTGGCTTCATTCTCTGCAATCTGATTCAGCTTCCAAACTTCTGAGATTGCAGCTGTGGCTGCGGTCATGGCTGCATACAACAACCACAGGGAGGAAGTGTCTGGGTCCAGCCTCATGAATGGGTTAATGCCTCTCCTGGGAACAGGCTAGCCCTGCAGCTCCCAACTCCTGCGATGTTAGGAAGCAGCATGCACCCCTCACTGGGTACAGCCATCAGATCCTGGTCTAGTCTCTGCAACTGTGAACCCAGGTAAGCATTCCTCTACAGATCACCCAGGAGAGAGGAATATAGCTCAGTGGATGAAAAGAACACTTGCTCCGCACGTTCAAGGCCTTGGGTTCCATTCCCAGCAATGCCTCCCCTGTCCTCCCCCAATCCATATACCATTGTTAGGTACTACAGACACGGAGAATAGAAGTGGACTTTATATAACCATGGCTCCTTTAAACAAACAAGCCTGTCCATGCCAATATTACTCCAATTTTACAAATGAGGAAAAAAAAAAAAAGAAATGGGGGGGGGGAAGAGAAACAAACAAAAAATTAAGGGAACTAGGGTCTCAGTAGAGTTGAGATGTGAAGGCAGTTCTACTTCTCAGAGCGTCTGTCCTTGACCCCAAAGGGGCTGGAATCCAGGCAGCCTCCCCTTGGTCACTGCCAACCTTACTTTGCAGAACCATGCAGACTTGGGTATCACAACCCAAGGAATCTTCTGAAAGATGGACAGGCCCTCGGCATAGATGGGGATATGTAAGCCACACAGTGAGGAGATGGGCTTAGCTTCATGCACAGAACAACTGGGCTGGATGGAACAAGAACTTCTGGCTACTGACTCCCATTCCAGATGACTCCCAGTCCCAAACAATCAAAGCTCATGAGGGCCCAAACAGGTGCCTGGGACAAGAGAAAATGAACTGGTCACGAGACTTCTGGTCAGGAACCATGCCTGGAGCATCCAGCAACTGCCTCAAAGGTACTCCAAGTTTCTCAGGGCAGAGGGGTGAGCAGAGAGCACCACTGTATGTAGATGCCCAATAAACAGTCCCTCAGCAGACTGGTCAACCAGGACCAAGATACCTCAGAAGTGAAGGGACAAATCGCGTCCTATGCACAGAGACCTGCAAAGGCAACTTTGTTATAGATTTATTTGATATTTGAACCGAGTCCACAAGTCAGACCCACGTGTAACGGATTGCTTCATGGTTGTCAGAGGCTAGTGTGCAGTATTTCCAAGGGTTACATCCAATGACACGACGCAGAAAACACAAAGGGACAGAGACAGACATAATTGTTAAGACAAGAGACGCTAAAACGTGCCTTAGTGTCCATGTGATTGATCTAAGGCAAGGACCCTTCTAAAGTGGGGACCCTAGTGACTGATCTAAAGCTGAGTGGCTTACCGCCACTAGGTGCTAACTGTACTGTGTGCAAACCAGGTGCCCAGTATGGAAGCTGCCCTCCCAGAGGTGACCTCTCCGCACCCAATCAGGACCAGATGGTGACAGCCAATGTAAGCAGCAGCAGAGGCGAGTGGTGGCACTGAGCAAACCCACGACACACGATGTGGGGACAGAGTCTCGGGGAAGCAGCTGCTTGAGGCTCCTTAACACTGTGCATGAGTGGCATCATGGGGGTGGGGAGGAAGGGATGGAGCACCGGTCCCCTGGGGATCAGCCAGCCCAAGTCTCCTCCCTTCTTGGCAGTTCCAGAGCCTTCCTTTTGGCTGACAGTCATGTAAAGGGTGTCTGCCAAGACCCACGGAGAAGAAAAATAACAAGACACACACACACACACAAAAAAAAAACAAAAACCCTAAAAGCAAACAAAAATAAAAGCCCTGCCTGCCCGGGAGAAGAGAAGAACAAACAGCTCCGCTGGACCAAGGTCAGGACAGACAGGAAAACATCCTGGCCCACACCACAGGGACAGGAAGTTTCCTTCAATGTCTTGCTGCTTTGCTCAAGGGGAAATACCACCCATCCTGAGACTTCAACTCACTGGCCTTTAGTGTCTTTTTTTATTTTTAGGTTTTTTTTTTTTAATACCCAAACCATCATTTTCAAAGCTTAAAAAAAAAAATCAAAACAACAACAACAAAAAACCCTAAAATTGCTTCAAAAAACTGATGGGGCAAGCCCCAGGCCTGATCCTTCCACCTGGAGGCCTGGTCTCCCACAAGCTTCGCTGCCAGATCCTAGCCCTGTGCCAATAAGGTGACCGTCCTGCGGTTGGCTCTGCCTAAGTCTGGATGGGCATTGTTTCTGTCAGCATCACCTGAAAGTAAAGGCAAACCCTGCAGGTCTCTTAAAAACTTCCCAGACCAGACCTTCTTGGGAATGTATAAGTTATCTGGAGGGAGGAGATGGGAAGTGGCAAAAATAAATACCCAAATCTAAGTTACTGTCCCTGGGCCTCTGGTGCCAGCTCAGCCCCTGAGGCAGAGACGGCCTCCAGGGTGAAGACCCTGATTGTCCAAATACTGTACTCGGAGACTAGTCTCAGAGTTTCCGGTCTCCAGCAAGTGCCTGCCCTGGGTGTATGAGTCCCAGAGGGAGAAAAGGGGCCAGCCCCTCAGTTCCTGTCTTCTGTCCTGGCCCAGCTTATGCCTGGTCCAGGTTCTGCATGGCTGAACCTGGCTGGACCCGGCTGGCTGTCCAGCAGTTCTGGGAGAACTGAACTGCCCACTTGGCCTGAGGGCACGCTGAGGGTCCTTGCTGCTCCTCCAGGCTCTGCTCAGGCCTGCTCCTTATCAGCTCTCCATAGGCGGTCCTTCACCTCTGGCGGCAGCGTGCTAAACAAGTCCTCCTCCACCACCAGGCCACTGCGTTTGAGCAGTGGGCACTCGCCCAGCTCCACGGGTAGGCACTCCAGCCGGTTGCCCCGAAGCTCAATCTGCGTCAGGTTGGTCAGCTCACCTACTCTTGAGGGCAGCGACTGCAGTACATTGTTGCCCAGGTGCAGAGCCCGCAGCTTCCGGCACTGGAAGAGTTCTGGGGGGAGTGCCTCGATCTGCAGGAGGGAGCAAAGGGCCAGGGTGAGGTGTATGGCTGGACAGTGTCTTTGGGCTTTCCACATACAAACCTGGTCAAGAGCTACCCATACACAGGTATTACCTTTGCAGTGACTTCCTCCAGGAAGCTATCCTGACTTCCTGAGTCCTACACAACATTCATAATGCTAATCCTTTTGTCTGTCATCTCCTGAACTGCGGGCTCTAAGTGTGCAGAGTGGTCTAGCCAGGCCTATCAAGCAGGCAGTTACTGCCTACCCTACTCACCTTCACATTCCAGGGCAAGGAGAGTCCCAGCTAGACCACTGCTTCTCCCAGGACACGCCTTCCTTACCTGTCAGGTCCCAGGGTAACAGGAGTGCAGGGGCCCAGTAGTAAGCATTTGGCACTCCTGTTTGCAGCTTACCACAATATGAGCTCACTCAGCACAGATACTGTTTTGTTTTTTTTAAAGATTACCTTCTTTTTGTTTGCTGTGTGTGTGAATTTCCCACTGTGTGGATCCCTGGGATCAAGTTCAGGTATCAGGTTTGATAGAAGATGCCGTTCTCACTGAGCTATCTTTTTAATTTGTTTTCATGTGTATGGCTGTTTTGCCAGCATGTATGTCTGTATACCACATGAGTGCAGTGACCCCAGGAGCCAGAAGAGGGCATCAGGTCCCCTGGATTTGGAGTTACAAACCGTGATTAGCCATCATGTGGATGCTGAGAATTGAACCTGTGTTCTCTGAAGAGCATCAAGTGCTCTTAACATCAGAGTCATCTTTCTATTGCAAGATATCCTTATTTTTATGTGTTTGAGTCCTTGCCTGCATGTATGCATGTATGCATGGATGTACACCCATGTGATTGATGCCTAGTGCCTGTGCATCTCTAGCTCTCAGCACAGGCACTGCTTTCCCACTCAGTGTTCGAAACCACCAGCTAATGCTCTGAGAATGTTTCTGTTTTACAGACAGACAACAGAAGACTGACGATGAGAACTTGTCCTGAAGTTCAGCAGGTAAGAGGTGGTGCCACGATTTGAATCTGGTACAATAGCGATGCTGGGACTGGAGAGATGGCTCTGAGGTAAAGAACACAGGCTGTTCTTCCAGAGGTCCTGAGTTCAATTCCCAGCACCCATATGGTGGCTCACAACCATCTGTAATGAGATCTGTGCCCTCCTCTGGCTTATAGGCTATGCAGGTAGAACACTGTATACATACAGAATTATTTATTTATTTAATTATTTAGTATACAACATTCTGCCTCCATGTATACCTGAATGCCAGAGGAGGGCACCAGATCTCATTGCAAATAGCTGTGAGCCACCATGTGGTTGTTGGGAATTGAACTCAGGACCTCTGGAAGAGCAGCCAGTGCTCTTAAACACTGAGCCATCTCTCCAGCCCCCTAAATAAATAAGTCTTAAAAAAAATAGCAAAGCTGAGCCGGGTGGTGGTGGTGCACGCCTTTAATCCCAGCACTTGGGAGGCAGAGGCAGGCGGATCTCTGTGAGTTAGAGACCAGCCTGGTCTACAAGAGCTAGTTCCAGGACAGGCTCCAAAACCACAGAGAAACCCTGTCTTGAAAAAAACCAAACAAAAAAAAATAGCAAAGCTGTTGACTATACACAGCAATGGCTGAGCAAGGGGCAAACCACAGAGCTACATTAGAGCCATCCCAGGTGTCCTGGGCATGCAGGAAGAGCCTAAGGACTGCCAGCCTCTCCCCTGCCCTTCTGTGGCAATCAGCTAGAGACAAGGGTCCTTACCACACCTGACTGGAAACTGCCACCTTCAGAAGAATGGGCAGGTGGGGAGTTAGGCTATACTCCCAAGCAGGGACTCCCTACTCTCAGGGACTTCGCCACTGTTCCTATTTTCCTGCAAAGGAGAGGTGACACACACCCTATCCTGTCAGAGGGTGCATGGCCACTTTTTTGAGAGGATACAAGCTTTGCTTTTTGCCACCACTCACACAGGAACCACATTCTCATTTTGTCAAACACAATGCTCTGTTATGCCATAGCAGCAGGGAAGCCTCTTGCTCTCTTGAGCCTCAGTTTCCCCATTCTTTTTGTTGTTGTTTGGTTGGCTGATTTTTGGTTTTTCGAGGCAGGGTTTCTCTGTGTAGCCCAGCTGTCCTGGAACTCACTCTGTAGACCAAGCTGACTTCAAAATCACAAAGATCTATCTGCCTACCTCTACTGGTAGGTAGCGTTGGTATTGAAGGTGTGTGCCACCGCTACTTGGCACAGTTTCCCCATTTTTTAACATAAAGCTTGAACTAGGAATACTTCTCACCTTCAGCATTCCTAACTCAGGACCGTTTCTCAGTTTTGGAGCTAAACCTCTGAGGTTTTGGTTCCTAATAAACAACTCAGTTTTCTCGGCAGGAAAATGAGTGTGGCCACAGCCTCAGAGTCATTGTAACAGGGGGGTTACAGTGACTTATTCAAGGAGACGTCTGACCTGGGTATCCAAAGCTTCCTCTGCTATGGCCAGGGTCAGGGATGGGGTAAGGATCTGAAGTGCAGGGATACGAAAGTCAAGGGTAGATGGGAAGTGGGTCCTGCAGGACCCAGGGACCAGAGCCTTCCCAGAATAGCCACAGTGCCTTCCTGTCCCCATCACCACCACCACCACACACATCCTGTGACCTCCTCTAATGATACAGTCAAGGGCAGTAGAGATGGTTCTGGCAGTGAGTGGTACAGACGGGGACACTCAAGAGTTAGTCGGTGCTTCCTGAGATCCCTTCTTCAACGTCCCCTCCCCAGAACCTCACCACTACCACTCTGCCATCAAACATTCTGTAGGCCTCAGAGAAAAGTGCAGGTACTTCTGGTAGCTTGGCCACAGCCACACCTAACCTTCAGAGCTGTCCCCAGTTCACTGAAGGCTTAAAGTTCTTTCCAGTCACCCTGAATCCCCTCTACCCTGCCTTTTCAGAGACCTCAGTGGCTCCCTGATTAGCGTAGAAATGGCCTCAGGTCGACTTGGTCTTCAGCCAAGATGGCCCTCAGAAGCTTCCGGTCTGCTCCCTCCTGCACGGCTCCTCAACCCTCCCTCAGCACCCCTGGAAAGGCACTACTCTGAGCTCACGTAAGCCAGCCTCTGCCCTGCTGCCCTGTCACAAGCCAGATTCACATCTGTCCTTTCATTGACTCCCCATGGACATGGAGTCATGTGCTCCGACCTGACCTTACCTTTCACCTCGCAGGAGCACCGCAAGGATGACTCTGAAAGTCTCAGGACAATTCATTCAGGGTCCAACACGGGATGCATACTCAATCGTTCCTCTCAGGTCCTGAGACCTCCCTCACACCCCCGCCCCAACAGAGGACTCATTCTTACTCCTGTCCCTAGCAGCCTTGTCCAATCCAAGCCTTTCACCTCACTGCCTACCCTACTGTAGTCTCAAGTCCAGGAGGACCCTGCCTGCCTGCAATTGGTCCAAGCACATTTTTTTCCTATAAAAGGCCTCTCTCTGGGTACTCCCAGGGGTGAGGACAGGATGTGATTAAGCAATGTGCTAAGCAGGGTGTCTGAGGGTCTCCTTCCTCTAGTACAGGACAACATGCCTCCACCAGCTCCGTTCCTAAGGGGTGACCTCAGCTAATAGGCACGACACTAACAGGCAAGCCTACGTGAGAAGCTGGGGGTGGGGGTCGAGATAAGGCAAGGCTGAAAGCTGGCTCACACCTTCCTGTAGGAGTCTGGCCCAGCAGATACTTCAGAGTGAGGGATGGAGAGTCCACCCCAACGTCCTGGAGTGACCAGACTCCAACATTATGCCACAGGGAGCCACTTGGTACCCCCCACCCCCGCCATACACACACATATTAAAGAAGGGATTGTCCTGTTTGGTTTTTGTTTTATTTCTGTTTTTGCTTTTTTCCCCCTTCATGAATCTCTAATTCCTCTTTTCAATGGGTCTCACTATAGTGAAAACAACCAGAGGTGGACTCATCATCCTTGACTCTCCAATATACATAAACCATGGCTGGGGTAGGGAAATAAAGATCGTCCCAATCCCAATCCCTCTGACATGGAGGATCAGGACGACCTGCACTAGAGGTGCCTAAGGACCTAAGCTACCAGCAGTATGTGCCGTGCAGAGGCGAGTCCTGACTAGATCTACTGTCCTCCAAGTCTGCGGCTGGTAGACAGAGCTCCTGGGAACAGAAGGCTGAGGTGTCACACCTGCTCAAGGTCACAACCCCACGCTAGAGCCAGCAGAACTCACTTAAAGGACCTTTGTAATGGAGGCACTGAGGTGGTGGCTGAATCGGTGCTCAGTCTCCTGATCCCTAGCCTCAGGCTCCCCGTCTTTTACAGGAAGATATCCTGAAGGCCCTGAGTACAAGGAACCTCTCACCCAACATCCAGTGGCTACAGCTTGGTTTCCCCCTAGGAGGTCAGACCACAAGCTACAGAAGTGCCCTGCCCTTAACCCCAATCTAACTGGCCCATTACCTTTTGGTGGGGCTTTCCAGTCATAAAAGGGTTGGTACACAGGGGCCACCTACAGTTTCAATGCTAGGCCCCAGTGGTTTGCACACTTTCTTCTCTAGAAAAGCAGGTAGGGGACAAGCTGTTCCACCTAACCCCAACTTTTCCCTCCACCACCCAAATGCAGAGAGGAGAAGGACATGAGTAACGTTGGAGCTAGAGACATTGGCTTCGCCTCAGCCAGCAAAGCCACCCACGGAGGGAACCCAGGCTGGCCCCTAGCCACAAAATCTTGGAGTCAAGCTGAGGGAAACAGATACCACAAACTCCAGGTTAAGACCTACCTCCCACCATCCCACTCCAAGAAAACCTTGGTCTTGGGATTCCTATGTTGTACACACCCCTGAAACTCAGGCCCTACCTGACCACACCACCATCGGGGCAGAACTCTAAGCTTATATGACAAGGATAGAGTCCTAGCCTGAGATTCTGATTTAGCAGATCTTCAATGAGGCCTGGGAGTCTGGCTCCTGAACAAGCACCTGTGTTTCTAGAAACAAGTGAGGACCTCAACCCCAGAAGCATCGACTGCCCTGAGATACTAGTTCTCTGAGCACCTAGCTGGTCACCCTGTGGCAGGCCACTCACCCTATTGGCCGTGACAGCCAGGTTCTGGAGGTTCTGCAGGAGGCCGATGTCAGCAGGAAGGAAGGTCAGGTTGTTGTGGCTGAGGTCCAGGTAGCGCAGCTTGCGGCAGTAGAAGAGCTGGGTAGGAATCTTCTCGATCTTGTTGCGATTCAGGTAGAGGCGCTCGAGGTTGGTGAGGTTGCCGATCTGGATGGGGATGTAGGCGATGTGGTTGTACCACAGCTTAAGGCAGGTGAGGCGGTGCAGATGCTGGAAGCTAATGATCTCCTCAATGGTCTTGAGGTTGTTGTCCTTTAGGTCAATCTCCTGCAGGTTGTGGAGGCTGAAGATGGAGTGAGGGATGCGTTCCAGGTCACAGCGGATCAGTTCCAGCTCCGTCAGGTTCACCATCTTTTTGAGGCTGTTGAGGACAATGAGCTTGGTGCCCTCGTTGTTGATGGAAAGCTTCTGCAGGTGCACGCCCACATCCGTGACCACCTGTGGTAGCTTGCTCAGGTTGCTTTTGAGCCGCAGCACCTTGAGGCGCTTGAGCTCCCGAAGCCCATCAATGACAATGTAGCGGTTGTTCTCTGCACTCAGGTTGCCCGTCAAGTGCAGCTCCTCCAGTGTCTTCAGGCTGTAGATCCACAGTGGGATCTCCTTGATGTCGGTGAACTTGATGTGCAGTGCCCGGAGGTTCTCACGCAGGAAGGCCAGAGCAGGAGCCTCGATCTTGGCTGCTGTGTGGTACAGCCACAGTTCCTTAAGGCCCGTTAGCTGGGCAATGCTGGGTGGGATGGTCACATCAGGGATCAGTTCCAGCTTCAGGACCTCTAGCTCAACCAGGTCAAACACGGTGTCAGGAATGCCACTGAGCATGAACAGGTGTAGCTCCAGCTTGTCCTGGGCGTTTTTGGTGAGCCGCTGGCGCAGCTTCTCCAGCGTCCACTCGTTGTTGAGGTTAAGCTGCCGCAGCTTGTTCTCACTCACTTCAGACAGGAAGACAGCAAAGCGCTTTGAGTAGAGAGGGTCGTATTGGTCAATGAGGTGCAGCATGAAAGCAAAGTCGTTCTTGACATCTGGGATGTCGCTGTAGCTGCTCTCCTCTCGAATGGACTCAAACGAGTACTTCTTGAGGGAGCGCCGCAACATCCACCACAGTGTGTACATGCAGATGAGACCATAGAAAATGACCAGGCTGATGTAGAAGGATGCCAAGATCTTGAAGAGTGTGGCCAGAGGGTGGGCACACCGGTAGGTGCGGTAACCGGTCAGGCTCTCAATGTCCACAGTGCAGTCCACATCGAACTTGATATTGTGCACATAGTAGACAGTGTAGCAGATGATGAGGATGAACTTGATCACCTTGATGATGGTCTGCCGCATATAGAGGCGGTATACGATGTCCCCCTCCTCCACGTGGGTCCGAAACTTCTTCACCTTCTCAAACAGTGCCTTTGCCTGCTCCCCTTCCTTCTTGTCCAGCACTCCTGTCTCTGATCGGTCCACGATGCCCTGCTCAATCCGTGACTTGGTCCTCTGCAGCATGGGCACAGTGGCCTCCACGTCCTCACTGACTGTGGATGACTTCTTGTCCATGGAGCCATTCATCTTGCTGAATGCAGGCTTGGGGTCACTCTCCTCCACCACCGTCTCTGACAGGGCCCTTGTGGTCCACGGCGAATCAAAGCACTTTAGCAGGATAGACACAAAGTGCTCCAACTTTGAACTGGTGCGTGGAAACTTGAACCAGAAGTTGCTACAGGCCAGGAAGATGAGGGTGTGCAGGAGCACGAGGTAGGGGAAGTACTTGGCAAACCAGTGTAGACGGTTCTCATAGCACACAGCATCCACGTAGTTGTACTGGTGGCGGTCTAAGTCGTACTTGATCCCTGTAGGGCCTGTGTCGGGAGTTGGTGCGACTGTGGAGTTGGGGTAAGTGGGCTCCGCCCAGCCTCGAAAGGAGTCGTTGCAGGAGTCTTTGGTGACCCACTTACAAGGTAGGCAGATCATTTTATCCTGGGTGACTTGCAGCGTCCCCCCAAAGACAGCAATCATCAGCATGACGATGGAGATGTAGTCAGTAAACACATCCCACCATGGCTTCAGGATCCGGTAAGCTGGCTGCGTGTCCGCAAAGTAGCGGAGCTCTGTCACCGGGATCATGGTTTAACCTGAAAGGGACCCGTAAGGAGTTAGCACAAGGCAGAGTCACGATTCTGAACCCCAGGGAGGAAGGAGGAATATAAATAGTCCACCACTGGAGCTCAGTGGTGGCTGCACACATCTTTAATCCCAGCATTTGAGAAGCAGAAGCAGGAGGATCTCTGAGTTCAAGGCCAGCCAGGGCTACACAGAGAAATCCTGTCAAAACAGAACAAACTCAAGGCTGGAGAGATGGTTCAGTGGTTGAGAGCACTGGCTGTTCTTCCAGAGGACCTGAGTTCAATTTCCTGCACCCACATGGTGGCTCACAGCCATCTGTAATGAGATCTGGCATCCTCTTCTGGTCTGAAGCTATACATGCAGACAGAACCCTGTATACATAATAAATAAATAAATCTTTAAAAAATGATCTAGAGGAATTTCTGCAGTGAGGACAGCAGAGGAAGCTTACCAAGAATTCATTCATTTGTGCATGTGGGGCGGGTGATGGAGGAGGCTGTTTTCTTGTTTTTCAAGACAGGGTTTCTCTGTGTAACATCTTGGCTGTCCTGTAGACCACTTGGATCAGTGCTGTGATTTAAGGCATGTGCCACGGCCACCACCTACCCAACTGCAGCCAGCATTCTTACCTACTCCAACCCACAAGAACTCAGTCTTGTAAAACAAACCTTGAAGCTTAAAAATCTGTAAATGTAGCCAGGTGTGGTGGTATATATCCTTAATTCCAAAGCAGGCAAATCTCTGTGAGTGAGACCAGCCTGGTCTACATAGTGAGTCCTAGGCCAGCCAGGGCTACACAGTGGGACTGTCTTGAAACAAAAGAACCAAGACATATCAACAAGTTTGTACACAGCAGGTGTAGACAGGACTGTGTGGACAGATAGTGGGTCTAGTGAGGGACTCTGGAGGGGGCATAAACGTGGGAGGTTGTAACTTCCTGTGGATAATCTGTGGTGTGGGGATGGGAGCTGTAAACAGCAGGTGAAAGGAGGTCTCCCTGAGAGCTCCATCTGGTCAGATTCAGGCAGCCTGAGACTCTAACAATGGTTTCTCTGACTCAAGCGGTTAGTCTGTTGGGAAATGCTGGACCAGAAACTGCTTTAGGGAGACCCAGCCTGTGCCACAAACATGGCTGGAAGGGAAGTCCTTGGCAAGGAGGCTGATCTTACTCTGGTCTACAAAACTGTAATGAGCGGGACAAAGGAAGTATCTACCCCTGGAAGTTCACTAGGGAGCATCAGAAAAAATATAAAAAGCACGAGATGGGAAGAAAAAGCCCTGCTCTCTCGGCTACCGGGACTGTACTCAGTGCACATACTGAGACTGATAACTCCCCCGACTTCTGGTTTGGATTTGTGTAAGACGTGGTCTTACGCTGGCCTCAGGCTCACCCAGTATATAGCCAATGGTGACCTTGAATTTCTGATCCTGTCTACTCCCTAAGCCACCACACCCAGGGTATGAGTTGTAAAGGACCAAACCCACAACTTCCTGCATGATATTCAAGAGCTATACCACCACCCACATTTTAAAAAAGTAAAATTGTGCTTTTACAATCAGCAGTCCTCCTGTACACAAATGATAAAGAAGCTGAGAGGGAAATCAGAGAAACATCACCTTTCACCATAGCCACAAACAACATAAAATAGCTCAGAGTAACACTAACCAAAGAAGTGAAAGGCCTATTTGACAAGAACTTTAAGTCTTTGAAGAAAGAAACCGAAGAAGATACCAGAAAATGGAAAGATCTCTTATGCTCTTGGATAGGTAGGATCAACATAAGAAAAATGGCAATCCTACCAAAAGCAATCTATAGATTCAATGAATCCCCATCAAAATGCCAACACAATTCTTCATAGACCTCAAAAGAACAATAATCAACTTCATATGGAAAAACAAAAAACCCAGGATAGCCAAAACAATCCTGTACAATAAAGGAGCTTCCGGAGGCATCACCATCCCTGACATCAAGCTCTATTACAGAGCTACAGTAATGAAAACAGCTTGGGCCGGGCAGTGGTGGCGCACGCCTTTAATCCCAGCTCTTAAACACTGAGCCATCTCTCCAGCCCCCTAAAATAAATAAGTCTTAAAAAAAATAGCAAAGCTGAGCCGGGTGGTGGTGGTGCACGCCTTTAATCCCAGCACTTGGGAGGCAGAGGCAGGCGGATCTCTGTGAGTTCGAGACCAGCCTGGTCTACAAGAGTTAGTTCCAGGACAGGCTCCAAAACCACAGAGAAACCCTGTCTCGAAAAACCAAAAAACAAAAAACAAACAAACAAAAAAAAAAAGAAAACAGCTTGGTATTGGCATAAAAACAGAGACGTTGACCAATGGAATTGAATTGAAGATGCAGATATTAATACACACACCTATGAACCCCTGATTTTTGACAAAGAAGCTAAAATTATACAATGGAAAAAAGAAAGTATCTTCAACAAATGGTGCTAGCATAACTAGATGTTAAATATTTATTTATTGGGGCTGGAGAGATGGCTCAGCGGTTAAGAGCATTGCCTGCTCTTCCAAAGGTCCTGAGTTCAATTCCCGGCAACCACATGGTGGCTCACAACCATCTGTAATGAAGTCTGGTGCCCTCTTCTGGTCTGCAGACATACACACAGACAGAATATTGTACACATAATAAATAAATATTTATGGTTGTGTTTATGTTAACATGTAGAAGAATGAAAATAGATTCATATCTATCCCCATGCACAAAACTCATGTCCAAATGGATTAAAGACCTCAATATAAATCCGATTACACTGAACCTGATAGAAGAGAAAGTGGGAAGTAGCCTGCAATGCATGGGCACGGGAGACCACTTCCTAAATATAACCCCAGTAGCACAGACACTGAGAGCAATAATAAATAAATGGAACCTCCTGAAACTGAGAAGCTTCTGCAAAGCAAAGGACACAGTCAATAAGACAAAAAGGCAGCCTACTGAATGGGAAAAGATCTTCACAAACCCCACATCAGACAAAGGACTGATCTCCAAAATATATAAAGAACTCAAGAAATTAGACATTAAAATTCTAAACAACCCAATTAAAAAATGGGGTCTAGAACTAAACAGAGAATTCTCAACAGAAGAATCTCAAATGACCAAAAGATACTTAAGGAAATGTTCAACATTCATAGCCATCAGGGCAATGCAAATAAAAAGCAACTCTAAGATACCATATTACACCTGTCAGAATGGCTAAAATCAAAAGCACCAATGAAAGCTTATGCTGGAGAGGATGTGGAGTAAGGGGAACACTCATCGCTGGTTCGATGCAAACTTGTACAACCACTTTGGAAATCAGTATGGTGGTTTCTCAAAAAATTGGGAATCAACCTACCTCAGGATCCAGCAATACAATTCTTGGGCATATACCCAAAATTGCTCAATCATACTACAAAAGCATTTGTTCAACTATGTTCATAGCATATGTAATAGCCAAAACCTAGAAACAACCTAAATGCCCCTCAACTGAAGAATGGATAAAGAAAATGTGGCACATTTACACATTAGAGTACTACTCAGGGGTAAAAAAACAATGACATCTTGAATTTTGCACGCAAATGGATAGAATTAGAAAACATTATCCTGAGTTAAGTAACCCATACCCAAAAAGATGAACATGGTATGCACTCACTCATATAAACAAAGGACATTGAGCCTATATATAGTTCATGATCCTAGAGAAGCTAATTAGGTGAAGCCAAAGAAAAACATACATAGATCCACCTGGGAATTGGAAACAGTCAAGATCGCCTGATAAAATTGGGAGCATACGGGTGGGGGGAGGGAGAAGGGAGGATGGAAAAGAAAGAGGAGGGGAGAAGGGGAGGGTTGAGGAAAAGGGATAGTCGAGATGGAGGAAAAACAGAGATGAGAGCAAGGAAAGAGGTATCTTGAGGGAGCCATTATAGGGTTAGCAGAAACCTGGCTCTAGAGAAAGTCCCAGGAATCCACAAGGATGACCCCAGCTAAGATCCTAAGCAATAGAGGAGAGGGTACTCTAACTGGCCTTGCCCTGTAGTCAGACTGATGAATATCTTAAATGTCACCTTTGAACCTTCCAGCAACTGATGGAAACAGAGGCAGAAACTCACATCGGAGACTGGACTGAGCTTCCAAAGTCCAGTTGAAGAGTGAGAGGAGTGAGAATATGAGCAAAGAGGTCAAGACCATGATGGGGACACCCAATGAAACAGTCTACCTGAGCTAATGGGAGCTCACCAATTCTAGCTAGACTGGGAAGATACAAGCATAGGACCAAACTAGTCCCTCTGAGTGTGGGTTGCATGTCTGGGGCAGACTGAGAGGCCACTGGCAGTGGCACCAGGATTTATCCCTACTGCTTGTACTGGCTTTTTGGGATCCTGTTCTCTTTGGATGTATACCTTACTCAGCCTAGATGTAGTAGGGAGGGCCTTGGACCTTCCACAAAGCAATGTGCTTGACCCTCTCTGAGGATTGGATGGGGGTGGTGTGGGAGGGTGTGTGGACGGAATGGGAAGAGGGAAGGAGTGGGAACTTGGATTGGTATTTTTTTTTAAAAAATATAATAATTTTTTTGTTTTTGTTTTTGTTTTTC
This sequence comes from Microtus oregoni, assembly GCF_018167655.1. Classification (NCBI taxonomy): domain Eukaryota; kingdom Metazoa; phylum Chordata; class Mammalia; order Rodentia; family Cricetidae; genus Microtus; species Microtus oregoni. The sequence goes on along the minus strand of NW_024543084.1, from coordinate 14,137,497 downwards.
GAGACAGGGTTTCTTTGTAGCTTTGGTGCCTGTCCCGGAACTAGCTCTTGTAGACCAGGCTGGCCTCGAACTCCCAGAGATCCGCCTGCCTCTGCCTCCCGAGTGCTGGGATTAAAGGCGTGCACCACCACCGCCCGGCTAAAAATTATTTTTAAAAAATTGTGCTTTTACTTAACACCATATTTTCTTGATCTTTGAATCTAGACCTCACACCAATTTTAAATACCGTTAGGTTGGTCTCATTCTCTCGGAATAGTGAGACACCCTGGGGAGGAATCCAAACTACTGTATTTTCATACTGATGCTGATCATGACAGCCGTAACAAATCCTTCAATCTGCTGAATCCTCTCCACAAATGCCAAGTGCTCCCCACCAATCTTTTGAGGGCATCTGAGGATGAAGGCATTGGGGCCCTTAGTAGAGGTAGCAATAGCTACAGTACAAAGAAGGTTCCTCCCACATGGGCTCTGGTGGAATCTCTCCACCCTGTCCTCTTTAGCCCATTCCACTGATGGGGAAAGTAGATTTTCTAGGAGGTAAACATCAGCCCAGTGGAGTTTTTTTTTTTTTTTTTTTTTTTTTTTACCAAGCACAACATAGGCCATTTCTCCTGGCTGAGCTTAGGCTTCATGGCTCTATGGAACTTGCTCTCCTCTTGCCTAGGGCCCCACATACAGAAAGTGCCTGACACACATGGTGTTGAATAAACCTTCAAAGGTGTCCAGTCATGCCCCCCCCCACCGGGTTCCCATTGTTTAGGTCACCTCAGGGCCAGCAGACAATACCGGCAGCCACCCCAAGACGTTCTCCTGGTGAGGCCTAGACTCTTGGGCCAGGACGAGTGCCTATCCCACAGGAAGGCCCTAGCCCTCTAATGACCAGCTGGCTTTGTACACCACCCACACTCCTGGGAGAGAAGGGCAGGGAGTAGGCTGGGGAGGGCTGGCTGAATCACACTGCTGACCTCCAGCTGGGAACCACACAGGGTACCTTTCCTGGCTCCACAGCCTCATCCAGGACAGCAGAAGATTAGAGAAGGGGAGGGGTAAAGACTGAAGGCTTGAGGGAGTGATGCACCCTGTGCCACTCATCCAGGAGACAGAGAGTCAGCCATTTGGGGTAGGAGCAGCTTCTGGCTGTGGTTTCCATTCCATAATACTTCCTTTGATTTCTGATAAAGAAGTTGGGCCTGTCAGTTCATAGGGAATATCCAGGCTTCTTATGAAAGACAAGCTCACCTGTGTTGCCCAGCAAGGTAGCAGTAAGGTTCCAGATGTAGGTGAGGCAGCCTAGGCCCTGAGAGGTCAGACCAGCAAGCTGCCTGAGGAAGGAGACACCCCAATCCAATTCATGCTCATCCACCTGCCCCTGCCCCCATCTCAAAGCACATCCTGGATTCAATTCATCCCTTGGCTAGGTCCTGTAGGGTTAAGAACACATCCAAAGTGCCCCCCACCTTAGGCTAGAGTGTAGGCTAATCACAGAACTAGAGCCTGGAGGAGGCCTCGGCCTGGTGACGGTGACCTGAGTAGAGGGTTACTTCCTACAGGCAGTCCTATTACTTCTGCAGTTTGAGCTGGCATGATCAGCTACCACCCTATCCCTCTGGGCCAGGCCAGATGTATGCAAAGCAGTCCATACCCACAGCACTCTTAAAAAGAGACAGGGTGGGAGTGGGCCAGGCTGGGTGTGGACCTGGGTGTGGTAGGCAAGCAGTTTCAGGTGGATGTGGCTTGGGTAGGGCCAGCAAGGGGTAGCCCCTCCTACTTCCTGCCTCAGGGAGGGACTGGAGCTAAAGGGAGTGTGGTGAGGTGCAGTACCCTCCAGCCGCCCAGGGAGCCAGATGAGTAAGCACCCACACTGGAAGCAGCTCTCCATGCAGAGGCTGGCAATAGAGCCCAGCCCAGAATCCACTGTGGTGTCCATGGCTTCTCTCAGCTGGCTTTGGGAGGTGAAAGGATACAACTACCACAAAATTAGCCACTGTCCCATGCCTGTGTCTGGTCAGTGGCGCGATGTAGTAGAGCAGTGGCTCAGCTGTCCCCACCATCTGCTGGCACAGCCTCTTCATCTTGCAAAACAGAAACTCTGATCATGAGTCACTAACCCCTCCAGTCCCCCAGACACTGGCAGCTACTGTGTCTATCCATCTTCATGAGCCCGATGTTCATGGTGTTGAGTCTCTCTGGAGGTCACGCAGCTAGCATTACACTATTGCTTCCTTAACTGGAACTCCTCAGGGTTGTAACCTGTTTGTTTTTTTGTTTTTCAAGACAGGATTTCTCTGTGTAGCCCTGACTATCTTGGAACTCAATCTGTAGAACAGACTGGCACTGAACTCAGAACTCAGAGATCCACCTGCTTCTTCCTCCCAGGTGCTGGGATTAAGGCATGCACCATCACCACCAGGCCTATGGGGGCTACTCTTATTCCACTGCAGAGAGAGAGGAGGAGGAAGAAGGCAGAAGAGGAGACTGTGTCTCCGGTACTGGGAGTCGGACCCAGCACTCACATGGGCTTGGGAGCAGCCTGCTGCTGAGCTGCCTCCCTCAGCATTTCCAAAGTTTGCTTCAGTCTTTCTTCCTTTCTTTTTAAGATTTACTTATGCACATATCTTATGTAGATGAGTGGTCTGTCTTCATGCACACCGGAAGAGAGAATCAGATCCTGTTACAGCTGACTGTGAGCCACCATGTGATTATTGGGGACTGAACCCAGGTCCTCTGGAAGAGTAGCCTGTGGAGCCGGGCGATAGTGGCGCACGCCTTTAATCCCAGCACTCAGGAGGCAGAGGCAAGCGGATCTCTGTGAGTTCGAGGCCAGCCTGGTCTACAGAGCTAGTTCCAGGACAGGCTCCAAAGCCACAAAGAAACCCTGTCTCGAAAAACCAAAAAAAAAAAAAAAAAAGAGTAGCCTGTACTCTTAACCTCTGAGCCATCTCTCCAGCCCCTTGCTTCAGGTCTTTAACTCACTGAAATTTATTGGTGGTTGGAAGGGATAGTCTCTAATCATGGGAAACTTGAAGCTGACATAATTTCTGGCCTCATTCTTTCCCTTGAGCTGCAGAGGTAACCCTGTCATGGCTGACGCTCCCAGATCTGTCTGCACTTTCTTCTGCTCTGTCCATCTGTCCTTCTGTCAGTCTCTAGGACCCACATGGCAAAGAAGACTGACTTTTGCCACTTTCCTACATGCCTAAGCTATTTCATTCTATGAAAGGTGCCTCCCCGGAGGCTGGTCCTCTCCCCATCCACACACTGTGAAGGTCCAGCAGGCTGCAGCTGCTGCTGCGCAGGTTACCACAGAGATGAACACAGTCCCTCCTTCCAGCCTGGACTCTCTCTGCCCAAGGACACTGTCCTGAGCTTAACTCAGGGCAGCCCCATCCATACCAGATCCTGCCCCATCCTCAGAGTCACAGAATGTATTCTAAACAAGCTACACATGGGAGCAGAAGGATCAAAATAAGTCACCCAGACAGCCACTGCTCTCTCCTAGGTGGCAGGCAGATGGAGACAAATGAGTTCAAATTTATCTCGGGGGAGGGGGGAGATAAAAAAATTATCTCTAGCACGAAACAATCTTGTGGCCCCACGCACATCATTTAGCTCAAACATACGTGTTGTAACTCTGAAACAGGAATGCTCCCTCTTCACAAGCCCGTGTGCAATGACCCACATGATGCCCTAGAGATACCAACCTAAAAGAGAACCTGCTGACAAGGACATGAGAGGTGTGAGCCCAAAAAGCATCCAGTCAGGACAGCATTATTGCTGTTTGGTGATGCCAACAACAGTACCAAGAGGTCAAATTCAAAGAGAAACGAGTCTCCCAGGGAGTAGGGGTGTCTACTGGGGACAGTTTCCAGTTTGTAAGATGAACTTTTCTGAGATAGAGGTGATGAGTACGGTACAGAAAGGAATGCAGCCACCACCACCCACCCTGCCTGTCCAACATCCAACATGAGCCACCAGCCTACACCACTGCCTGTCCAACACCCGGCCTGAGTCACTACCATCTCAACCCCGCCTGTCCAACACCCTGACGTGAGCCACCACCACCCCACCCTGCCTGTCTAACACCCTGACCTAAGCCACCACCACCACCACACCACACCTGTCCAACACCCTGACCTGAGCCACCAGCCTATACCCAAATGAGTGAAAACAAGGATTTTATGTTACATGCATCATACAATAAAAACAAAAAAAGTTCCGTGGTGCTGGCACACGTCTCTAATCCTAGCACTCAGGAGGCAAGAGGTAGGTAAATCTCTAAGTTTGAGGCTAGCTTAGCCTACAGATTGAGTTTCAGGACAGCCAAGGACTACACAAATAAACACACATGCACACACGCGCACACACACAAACACACAAACCTGTTTTGAAAAAAGAAAAACAGAAAAAACAAAGAAAAAGTATGAGCCTACTCTTCTCTATTTTTGTACTTTCTCACCTTCATTCTACTTTTCTTAAGCCTTTAAAAAATTTTTGTTTATGCCAAGCAGTGGTGGCACACACCTTTAATTTTTTAATTTCAGCACTCAGGAGGACAGAGACAGGCAGATCTCTGAGTTTGAGGGCAGCCTGGTCTACAGAGAGAGTTCCAAGACAGCCAGGACTTTTACACAGAGAAACTCTGTCTCAAAAAAACTAACTAAATAAATAAGCAAGCAAATTTATTTATTTATTTATTTAAAGGCAAGTGTGGTGGCACACACCTTTAGAAAGCAGAAGCAGGCAGATTTCTGCGTCAAGGACACCCTGGTCTACAGAGTGAGTTTCAGGACAGCCCAGGCTACATAAAAAATCCTATCTTGGAAAAAGAGAGAAAGACTGAATTTAGCAGGATGGTGGTGGAACACATCTTTAATCCCAGCATTAGGGAGGCAGAGGCAAGTGGATCTCTGTGAGTTCAAAGCCAGCCTGGTCTACAGAGTGAGTTCCAGGGTAGTCAGGGCTACACAGAGAAATCCTGTCTTAGAGTCTTAAAAGGGGGGAGGGGGGGAGGGAGGGGGTTTAAGAGAGTGAGAGAGCACACAGTTTATTTTTAAAAAAAAGCTCTGCAGCTAGAAGATGACTCAAAAATGAGTTGCCCAATCTTTCTTGTTGTAATTAAGTAATTACATTTATTGAATGTGTGTGTGCAGCTGCGCATATGCAAGAGCACATACCCAGTGCAGTGAAGCTCAGAGAACAGCTCGAGGGAGTCAGCTTTCTCCTTCCACCATGCAGCAACTGAGGAATGAGTTCAGGTGCTTAGAGGCACCCTTACTCAAAAGATCCACTAAAGCAGGGGTTCTCAGGCTGTCACAACCCCTTTGGAGGTCAAACAACCCTTTTCCAGGGGTCCACATATCGTATTTATATTACAGTTTATAACGGTAGCAAAACTACAATTATGAAGTAGCAATGGAATAATTTTATGGTTGGGTCACCACATGAAAAACTGTATTAAAGGGTCATAGCATTAGGAAGACTGAGAACCACTCAAGAGCATAGGGCTGCCTGCATGAGTGTGGCAACCTACCACATACCTGTTCTTATTTGAAAAGTGTTCATCAGTTTAAAACAAAACAAAAAACCTTCATGATGGCATGTATAAGTTTAAGTCAGAGGGTGGGGAAGGTTTTCTCTTTCATATCTTACTATTTAAATATGTTGTATTTCTAAGTAGGACACACACTTGGGAACAAGTTGCCTTTAGCCTTGGGTGCCTGCTGGAGACTATAACTGAATTAACAAGGATAGGATACTACCAAGTGAGGAAAGGTCAGTCCTGCACCCCAGCACCCTGTGACACACCACAGCCACAGCAGCCCTCACTCTAAGGGGCAACACACAGGCCAGGAAGAACTTGGAGAGGGGAGAGCCATTTAGCCATGTCTCCTCTGCTGTCTCAGCTCTAAGGTGGGAACACATTCAGAGCACCACTGTGGGAACTGAGGACTACAGCTGTCCAGAGCATCACTGTGGGAACTGAGGAGGACCACGGCTGTCCAGAGCACCACTGTGGGAACTGAGGACTACAGCTGTCCAGAGCACCACTGTGGGAACTGAGGAGGACCACGGCTGTCCAGAGCACCACTGTGGGAACTGAGGAGGACCACGGCTGTCCAGGCACCACTGTGGGAACTGAGGACTACAGCTGTCCAGAGCACCACTGTGGGAACTGAGGAGGACCACGGCTGTCCAGAGCACCACTGTGGGAACTGAGGAGGACCACGGCTGTCCAGGCACCACTGTGGGAACTGAGGACTACAGCTGTCCAGAGCACCACTGTAGGAACTGAGGAGGACCACGGCTGTCCAGAGCACCACTGCAGGAACTGAGGAGGACCATGGCTGTCCAGAGCACCACGGTGGTAACTAAAAACAAGATAGCGTGCTGTATCTATTTAAAACTTGGCACAGGTGAGAGAGCATGGGCCCACAAGCCAACCTGCCATCCCTACAGAACTTCCCATAGTTCTGCTATTTCAGTCTAGGTGAGAGTGGAGTGGCTTGTTGGTTTTAGGACCCAGGAAAGGCCCAGAAAGCCAGCCCTCAGGCATTGGGCCCCATTTTCACTCAGAGCCCCCTTTCCCATCCTTCTTCCTCTGTTCCTCACTTCTCACCCTCATACCTCTTCCTTTTCCTCAAGGAGTCTATGTTGCCTAGACTGGCTCCAAAGCCCTCGTATGGACGATCCTCCTGCCTCAGCTACCTGAGCGGCTGAACTACAACAGTGCACTATGATGCACCTAATTTCCTGTTGATGCTTCTTACACACACACACACACACACACACACACACACACACGAGATACTATATGCTGCCCCTTCCTTCCATTTGTAAAGAGACCACTCAAATATGCCCAGACCCTGCAGAGATTCAGACAGCTCCTACACCTGGGCAGCAGGCCCTCAGGAGCTGGCAAGAGAGCACAAAGAGCCTTTTGTTGAACACAAACAGAGCCTAAGAGAAAACTTCCCTGTAGGCTGAGGGAGGCTGGCACCCCTCCCTGCAGCACAGATGGGCCACTGTCCCTCTAAAATGCTCCCAGGGAGAGGGAAGGGCTGGTCCTCAGAGGGTCTGTCAGACACTGAGTGGCTGGTTGTGCCCATGGACTCAGGCCTGTGAATCTGCCCCAGGGTTTATGCTTCCTCATGTAGCATGCCAAGAGGTGAGAAGAGGTCTCCACTCCTGTGCCACACAGCCCCCCATCCTGGCCAGACCCCACATCCAACTGGAATGAGTCAAAGACTGTGGGACTTACCCTGCACAGGAGGGCACTCCCCCACTTCTTGAGAAAGAGCCTAGGAAAGACAGCAGGCTGGAACAATAGGGTTAGAAGTATCTGAACTGCTCTCACTTTAAGGCAGGGCTTCCCAAACAGGTCTGTCCTCTGCAAACCTCTAGGGGTGTGGCTTGCATTCTGATAAAGGGTGCCAGGCAAGGGCCACCTCCTGGACTACCCCCACTGGCCACCACCTGCCCTCCTCTGTGCCCAGCACTTCTTGCACCTTAGCTTTCAACAACAGCCAGGCAAATGACTCGGTGGCTCCCAACCTCACCAGTGAGTGACTTGGGAAAAGAATTCCACCTCATCCGTAAAATGGGCTATAATGTCTATTTCCTTGGAAGGTTGCAGTGAGAACTGAATAAAGCGGTCCCTAAAAAGCTTCTGAGTCGTGCCTATGCAGTAAAAATGTTTATTAGAGTTACTATGGGGGTTGCTTGGGATGTTGCCCAGGCTGCCTTTGAACTGGTGAACTCATGAACTCCTCCTGGACTACAGGTGCACGTCACTACTGCTGTTGCTCCCAGAACAGAAGGCCTGAAAAATCCCTTTATAACATTGAGGGAAGTCCAGGGAGCTGATGTGACTTGATGTTATAGGACCTGGTGGGAAGATGGACCCCGATATGACTTGCCTCTATGCCAAACACTCCCTAAGACAACAGGTCTCCTGGGCCTCACTGCATCCACAGGCCTTTCAAGACACCCCTTAGGAAAAGACTCCTTTTGCAAGCACCCCTGGCAGGTCATACTCAGAAGCCTCTACTATTTCAGGTGCTAAGAAAATACTGGAGCCCAGTTTTAGGTATGCGTACCTGGGGGCAAAACAGCCTTGAAGACTGGTCATGACCTGCCATGAACACCCGCTGTCTTAAGAAATGGAGGTGTAAGCCCCAGTTGCAGACAATCTGCTGTGGATCCAGGGGAAAGAGGGGCTGGCCTTGCCCAGGCGGCGAAGGGGATCCAGCGAAGCAAGCTGTCTTGTCCCAAATCAGAAGCCAGGGAGGCAGCTAGTTGATGCAAGGTGTCAAGAGACAGAAGAGAACTTTCTGCAAAGCAGAGGTGCAGCTGAAATGTACCAGGAAAGCCCAAGACATCTGTGGCGGGGTCACAACCCTTCCAGAAATATCTATCCCATGACTCTTTCACAAGAGAAGGTGAAGTCCATCACACACACACACACACACACACACACACACACACGACAGATTCGACAGACGGAAACACTAAAACACAAATATCCACCTTGGTTTTGGAGGGAGCTCTACTCCACTCCCCTGGCTTTCTTTACCAAAGATGGAGACTGAGCTGGAGCTATGGGTGCCCTTCTGGTCAGTGTCCCCAGCATAGTCTTCAGGCTTCACCAAGCCTGAGCACACAGGGAGCTTCTGTCGCGTGTACGCTCAGGACTGACTCTAGTTTGGGGTCAGGGTCACACACTGAAAGAGCCCTCGGAGTAAAGACGCAGAGAAGCAGCGGCAAGGTGTAGTAGACGGAGCATGGGTCAGCATGCCGCTGACTTTAGTTTCAGTCCTGGTGCTGTGCTGCCACTTACAATACAGACACGTGACCACATCCCTGTGAGCCTGGTCTGGTTAGCACACAGGCTGGGCTGGGAGCGAATGCAGCCACCTGGTAGACTTCCTAGCACTAAGGATGTTCATGGAGGATCAGGGGTTGGGAAGGTGGGGGAAGCTGAGCCACCAGCTCCACAGGGCCCAGTTCATATCTCTTTTTTTTTTTTTTTTTTTTGGTTTTTCGAGACAGGGTTTCTCTGTGGTTTTGGAGCCTGTCCTGGAACTAGCTCTTGTAGACCAGGCTGGTCTCGAACTCACAGAGATCCGCCTGCCTCTGCCTCCCGAGTGCTGGGATTAAAGACGTGCGCCACCACCGCCCGGCCAGTTCATATCTCTTGAAGAAGCAGGGCAACTGCAAGGGGAGAGCAGAGGAGGAAACTGAGTGCAAGGCTGGGGAGGACCTAGGAAAACGATCAGGTCAAGTGGGCACCAGGAGCTCTGCAAGGGACTCAGAACCTGCCAAACATAATCCAGCTGCTGCCAGGGTTGCCATGCCCCACTATAAAATCCCTCCTGATGCTGGGTATGGAGGTGCACACCTATAATCGTAGCACTTGGGAGGTAGAGGCAGGAAGAGCAGGAGTTCAAGGCCAGCCTGGGCTATGCTACATGAGATCCCATTTCAAAAAAAGAAAAAAAAATTCTGATGTCAGTTGTGCCCAACAGAGGATCTCCAGACCCAGACACTGGGAAACCCTTACCCCTTCCCTTCCGACCCTTGGGATTTATGTCTGGAAGGAAGGCTCTGCAACAGGAGAAAAGTGGCTTGAGGGCTGTAAGGATAGAGTCATGGCTAACTCATGACTCAAGCGTCTATATCGGCGAGACAGGCACATCCAGCAACCCAATTCCACTCAAATGTTACACTTCTCCCCAACCTGCATGGGCCCCAGTTCAGGCAGACAGCAGAAGCCAGCATGTGTCGGCTCGTCTGCACACTATTTCCAAGCAGAGAAGGGATTCCCATCTCACACAGGCACTGCCTACTGCCCAGCACGGCCTCCTCTCTCCAAGGACAGAGTTCCTCAACAACCAACAGGAAGCTCCCACAGGGCAGGGCAGTCACTGCTGACCTTGTTCCCATAAACAAAAGAGTACAACAGCACCACACAGCAGGCCTTTTCCACCTTCCTCTCTGAAGTCAAGAAACCACACAGCCAGCAGGGCCAGAGCAGGGCCCCAGGGGTGCTGCAGCAGGAATGTGCTTTCTGTCTGCCAGGCTCAGCAGCCTGTCTGAATCTGTCCTGTGAAAGGGCTCTAGACGCTGGCTTCTCTTCCAAGAAACAAGAAAGCTAAAGCAGGCTGCTCCACAGTGACCTGACTTTGGTGAAGTAGGCACCAGAGAGGAGATGTGGAGGGGGTCTCTCCCCATTATCCCGGTCTCTAAAGATGGGGTGAGGATTTCGCCTTCTATGACACTAAAATCTAAACAACATGATGGAGCACGTCTACAATTCCAGCCCTCTAGAGGCTGAGGAATCGAGCTGGACCAGAGAGATGGCTCAGGAGTCAGGATCACTTGTTTTTCTTTTTTTTTTTTTTTTAATATTTATTTATTTATTATGTATAAAATATTCTGTCTGTGTATATGCCTGAAGGCCAGAAGAGGGTGCCACACTTCTTTACAGATGGTTGTGAGCCACCATGTGGTTGCTGGGAATTGAACTCAGGACCTTTGGAAGAACTGGCAATGCTCTTAACCACTGAGCCATCTCTCCAGCCCCCACTTGTTTTTCTTTCTCTCTCTCTCTCTTTTTTTTGTAATAAAAACAATCTCACAGCATGTATTGTCACCTGATAATAACATAAGGGCCACTAAAACAACATGAATGTTTTGGACTATGCTCCCAACAGAAGACACCTTTAAAAACACTACATTTCCTCTTCAACTTCTCAAGTGCCTGACGGTCTCTAGTTGGAAACACTTTGGAGCAGAGTAATAGTATCTCCATTCAGCATGATCCGACCCAATTGTATCCTTGATTTTGTTTTTTAATGAATCTCTTCTGCATCATCTAATACGAGGTTCATGTACTAATCAAAGCCAATAATACAACCTTCTATCCGCATATTCACTTGCTCATACAGCCAGACCTGAATCCAAGACCTGTTTTGCAAGTATCTGAAGATGAGGTTGATGGGCTGCACCATCACTTTCTGCACCTTCTGGCCCTGGCTGCGGTACACTACACCATGGTGCACTTGTTTCTCTTGCAGAAGACCCATGTTCGATCCCCAATACACACACTGGCAACTTACAACTGTCTCTAACTCCAGTTCAGGGGAATCTGAAGCCCTCTTCTGACCTTCAAGGGTTTCATGGTGCAGACATATGTGTGGGCAAAATATTCATCATTCATACACATAGTAAAAAGAAAGTTTGAGGCCAGCCTGGGCTACTAGATGTTGAAAGCAGCATCAACTCCCCGCCCAGATGACTATTTCCTTAAAGTCCAGGCTAGGGCTGGGGTAAGGGGCTCTTGTATTCCTCCAGGAAAAGCAGAGGCATAGATAGAAGTTGGAAGACCAGACCCAGAGTTACAGATCTGAGTTCAAATTCACATCACCATTCTTCATGGGTAGTTTCAGCAGGTTGCTTCCTGGCTCTGAGCCTCAGTTTCTATGTGGGTTAACACTGACAGAGACCACTGCTTGAGCTGTGGCAAACAATCCCGAGATCCTTTCACACAGAGTGTTCTGCAGGCTGCACAGTAGTCTCAGCACAGGCCAGCTCTAAGCACAGAATACTTTCTGAGACACACTCTGCTAAGTTCTCGAAAAGGTTCAAAAGGGAGGGACATGTTACTGTCATCACCACCTGTTTGGGAGGACTGCTAGGAATCTAATCTTTATACTAACAACGTCAATGAGCTCCCTGTACCCCTTTTTCAATTGCTTTCTGCTTTTGTTGCTGTTTTTGAGACCACGTCTCTCTATGTAGCCCTTGCTGTCCTGGAACTTGCAACCTTCAGGTTGAACAATTTATGTCTCTGGGTTTTTACTAATTGTGCAAAACAGGTCTGTAATCCTGGCACTCAGAAGGCAGGAAACCATCCCTAGCTACCTACCCAGTCTGAGCTATGCAAACATCTTGCCTCAAAAAGCGAAAGAAAAAAAAAAGAAAGAAAAAGAAAGAAAAGAAAAAAGAAAAACTGTCTACCTAGAAGGGACCTCCACCTCCAACAGATACGTATGTGACCACTTCAGTACGAGGACTACTCAGCCCATCATGCTCAAGGCTCTCAAAGTCCTGCAGCAGCTGCAGAATTATCTAACTTCTGGGACCAAAAGGGTCATGTCCAAAGGAACACATCTTGGGAAATGTGTCACTAGCTATCCACACTAATAAGATCTGTGGGGAGGAAGACAATGAGAGGCTCAGTGCAATAGCACTGGGTTCAAAGAATACACCAGCTGGGCCTCTCACAGGAGCTGAAGCAGAACTACGAGTTCAAAGTCTGACCTGGCAAGTTAGCAAGACCCTGCCTGAACATAAAAGTAAAACAACGACTGGGGATAAAGTTTGGGGGTGAGGGCTAGTAGTGCTTGCCTTGCACACAAAGAGCCGGGTCCTATCCCAGCACTGCATTACCCCAGACTGGTGGTGTGTGCCTCTAATCCCAGTACTGGGAGATACAGGCAGAAGATCAGGAGTTCAAGGTCAACCTCCTCGGACAGCTGAGTCTAGGAAGTCACTTAAAGATAGAGCACTGGACTCAATTCCCACTACTGAAACAAAAACAAAACACCAAGGCAGAGCAAGCAGGGATCACTCAGATGCCCTGGATCCTATAGGACTAAGGACTATGAAAATGGAGGCATGGGCCATGCTATCTGTCTGGGAGAGGCAGTACAGAAAGTCTGAAGAGGGCCTTACCCTGAGGTGGCTCTGCTATCTTCGTGTTGGCTGCTGGTGCTGAGGCTGGTCCCTGTCTGGATGCACAGGGTCCTGGCATTCCTTTTGCTCCATGGACGCTGCTGCTGCCCTAGGAAGTTAAGAGCAACAGTCAACAAATGGGTCTATCTGTAGGTCTCAGAAATACTTTCACTGGGCCACCATTTTTTAAAGAGCCTGGAGATACTGCCAGGGCCTATAAGGGGCTCCAGGGCAACAGGAGCACCTGCTGCACAGACCCTGGTCTCCAAAGAGCCCCCAAGGCAGCAATTTCAATCTGGAGGCAAGGCCCTGGCTGGAGATCAGGCCCAGCCCAGCCCAGCCCTGAGGGGTTGGTTGGTATAGACTCCTAGAAGAGCAGGTTTCTGTTGACCCCTGGGCATGAGGAGTAGAAGAATGATCCAGGCTGGAGGGAGAGCATGTACTCACTGGCAGGAGAGAAGAGGTGGGCAAGATGCTACAAGCTAGTCTTTGGTCACAACTAGCTCTGAAGTGGGAAGTGGAGAGAGAGGAGTGGCAAGGGGTGAGCCAGGCCAGACAAGGATTGCCACTTAACCATAAGGACTTAGCTCTCCACAGTGAGCAAGCGCTCAATTACCCACGGGACACTGTGCTCTGCACGGCTTACCAGAGACAAGGTGGCAGTGTGAGAGAGGAGTGTGGGCGCCACTCCAGACTTAGAAGACAGCAAAAGCAGCCTAGGATGGGAGTGTGGTCCAGCTGTGAGGGAGTTAAATCATTAGTAGAAGTTATCCAGGAAGGAAACAGCAAACAGCAGGACCTAGATACATCTAAGGGGTTGGGGAGCACCTGTCAACTTGTGAGCATGAGGTCAAACACAGTCTTCCAAGCCACAAGAAGACAAGACAGGAAAGCACCAGCAACCTACATGTGACCATGCAGTAAAGCACCCAGAGCCAGGAAGGAGCAGAGGCCACCCAGGCCACCTGTGCCCCACCCTCTGTCTCAGACAGGGCTGGGACACTGCTGGACAGTAGCTTGCCCACTTCACGGTCATGACTAAAGTAGGACTCTGGACTCACTGACATTTCTAATTCCTTCTTGAAGGACATGTACCCTGGGCAGCCTGCTCACAAAGTGCAGGTTCCCTCCTCCTTCCTCTGAGCTTTATCAGGACCACTACAGTCTATGTTCAATGTCTGCATTTATTCCTCCTGAGTTATCAGTTGTGCTGGTCAACCTGTACCTCGGTGTCTCTATGTAAAAACCTGGAATCCCTTACAGTCTCAGGTGAGTGAGCTGGGAACTGGCTGGTTCCAGCTCTTCCAGGCAGCAAGCTGGGGTTCTGCCCCATTAGGATGATTCTCAGGAGCCCACACCATCCACAAAGACCACTCAAATTTGCAAAGAAACTTCATCCTAGCAAGTATGCCTTTAGCACAGAGAACAAATGTGTGAGGCTGACTTGGGGGGTGGGGTAGATGGGAGGATGTCAAATGCTTCTCTGGTCTCTGCTCTTGTATAACATCCTCAAAACAAAGTGGAGCACTGGACCCCATCACACACGCTCCAGGAAGTCATCCTCCAGCGCTACTCCTCTGTCCTTGCCTGCTCCAGACAGGCACAGAGAGCATGACCTTCATCAAGGAAACAGCGTGAATAGCCTAGCCCACTGGCACCATCCCTGGGCTTCTGAATACACTCCCACTCTTCTACCCCCAACAGTCAACCTATTCTTTCTGCAGTGTCTGTCTGTCTGTCTGTCTGCTGGTATGCCTGCTCTAGAGGGCAGAACACAAATGGCACGGTTAAAGGTACCACTGACACACTTGCAAGGTAGAAAAGGACCTTGGAGCCTCTGGCTACTCATTTCTGTCTCCAAGATTCAGCACACAAGGTCCCCTGTCCTCACACACCCTCTCCCCCTTCCACACCTCATTCTTAAAGGTACCCTAGTGGACAGGGGAAGAGGAGGCACTGTAAGTGAGGCTGCCCCACAACTACCACTATGTCAGCCCGGTTCCCATCAGGAAAAGGCTAACACTCATCCCTCATTCAATCCGCGTGTCCTTCCCAGAAAAGGCAGTGATTGCATCAGAAGAGAACCAGCCCAGCTTGGTTCACTCCTGTCCTGAGGAAGGGGAGGAATCCTCACCAAAGCAGGTTCAAGAACCCAGGGCTCAAGCAGAGCTGGATGGCCCACGTCTTTACCCAGCACTCAGGAGGCTGAAGCAGACTAATTTGTGAGTTCGATGCTAGCCTGGTCTACATAGTGTTAAAGGACAGTCAAGGCTACATAGTGAGACCCTGTTTCAAAATACAAGCAATAACAACAACAACAACAAACCCAAAAAACAGCTCTCTGAGCTGTTCCTTCAGCCTGGGAGCATCTTTGCTGACCTCCGGCTCACCACACCTTCCCGGATCTGATACTCCTTCCCGCCGCTGGATGCACAAGACAGCGACAGAACCAACTGGAGTTTCACATCAAGAACCGGTCGTCCGGGAAACCCCAGGCCAAAGACCGAGGTCCCTAAAGCCGGTGATCCTGCCCTCATGGCAGAAAACTGTCCCTCAGATCAGGAAGAGGGAGGGGTCCAAGAAAAGAGACTGGCGCCGGGAAGCCCAAGGCTGAAAACCGGGAGAGCTGCTGATGAGGGTGCTGTCCAGAGAACGCCCAGCGGGACCCACAGGGGAGCGGACACGGGCGCGGAGGGGCGCGGGTCTGCGGGAACCAGCGCAGCAAGAGTGATGTGGGAAGCGCGGCGGAAACTCGGGTGAGAGGCGCGCGGGGTACAGGGTGCCCGGGAGGGGGCTCGCGTGCCGCGGCACGGCCAGGAGGGTGGGGTCGGGAGCGGCGCCCGCGGGAGGCCGGGCGAAGCGGAGGGCAGCGGCGGCGCAGGGCCTGGCTGACCGGCGCCCGCGGGCAGCGAGAGCCGCCCAGGACTTGCGGAGGCGGGGCGCACGTCGGGTGGGTTCCGTGAGGTGACAGCGCGTGTCTCATCTCCCACCCGACCCACTCACCTGAGCTCGCCGCTCGCAGCCGCCCGGCAGGCAGCCCCAGCCCTCCGCCACACAGTCCCGCCGCCGGACGCCGCGCTCCTCCGGCGCCCTCCTTTTGTTTGTCCCTCACTGCACCACTCGCTGTCCTCCGCCCCGGAAGTGACGTCACGGCCGGGCGAGCCCGCGGCCGCCAGGGCGTTACCATGTCTGTAAAGGGGAAAGCGTCCCACGGCTTTGCCCTACTCTCCAACGCGCCTGCGCCAAGCCACTTCGGGGCGGAAGTAACGGAGCGAAGTTCAGCCCTCTTAAAGGGACAGGGATCCCTGCAACCTGAGGAGTGTGCTGCTACTCCAAGAGCGGCTAAATAACCTGAGAGTACGTAAGTAGCGGTTCACTATCGTTGTTCGGGTTCCGATAGACATTGGGCCAGAGTTTTCAACCCTTTATTGCTGTCCGTTTGCTGAGTAGCTGCCCCAAAAGGTGCAGGTGCCCGCGAACGTACTTGCGGGCTGCTGCTAACCGACCCGCGCTCACTCCTTTTCCACACTCGTCCCGACTGCGATGGTCGTCCGGTAAAAGCAGTGGAAACCAAGCTGACAGTGAATTCTGAGTTGAGCTGCGGGTGGATCTACGTCTCCAGGTCATCGGCTCCAGCTCTTCATCTGTGTGGGTCCTCCTGGTCCTTATAGTTCCCAGACTAACTGTAGTGATCCATACGTTGGTAAATTGTTTAGCCATTAAAGCGAGGTGTTCCGTGTTCCCGAGTACATCCTTACTCGAAAGAAGAAAGTCAGGGAGGACAGCAATGAACACCGGGCGTTTTTGTGGCTGTGGATGTGGATGTGGACGTGGGTATCAGTGGTTTGTGCACCAGCTGACTGATAAGATACACAAGCTGTACAGATTATTCTTCCCTCCCTGAATAATCTCCGTCCCCTTTTGCTGTGACAATTGACTATCAGTATGAGAGTTTCTGGGCTGTCAACTGTTCGCTGAATCTACGCACCTACCCTTCAGCTAGTCACATCGATATTTTAACCAACTTTAAAACTACGTAGTGAAGCTTTCAGCCTTTTCTTCCTTTCCAGACATTGACTCTTTTTGCTTTGAGAAGGAAACAACAACCAAACAAACAAACAAACAAACAAAAAGAACCAAATAAGACCTGCGACGTGGTAAACTAGGGAAGCTGCATGGAGAAGATGACACCTCAAGCCCTGAAAGATGGGCTGCAGGCTGCACTAGACGCTGAACCAAGTTGTTTGGTAAGGAACACACAGTAGAGAGTTGCCAGCGTGGATTAGAAGCTTGTTGAGCAGAAGCATGGCCTAGAGGGAGTTTGCCAACACTCATTGCAACATATATATCATTATCCCTCCTGAACAGATTCATGCGGTCCATAATATGGGACGGGACTTCTTTTGCTAAGCAGTGTATCCTGGATACTGTTTTCAGTGCTAAGGATTCAGCCCAGCGCCTTGGGCATGCCAAGAATAACCTGCTGTGGAATAATCCTTGTGTACACTGTGAAGATGTTTTAATATCATTGGTTTAATAAAGAGGCAACTGGCCAACAGCTGGGCAGAAAGAAGTTAAGCAAGAGAGCCGGATCGAGAGAGCATTGGGAAGGAGAAAGGAGGAGATGAACACACCCTGCTCTGCCACATGGTAGAGCGTAGTAAGACATAGGCATTAGTAAGTTGAAAGAGCTAGTTAATAATAAGCCTAAGCTATTGGCCAAGTAGTAATATGATTAATAAGTCTCTTTGTGGTTATTTGGGATCTGGCAGGTGAGACAGAAAAGTCTGCCTACACATCCACAGAGCCACACTGCAGCCCCTCACAGCTTTTAATGTGTTTTTTTTTCTAGACAGGGTTTCTCTGTAGCTTTGGAGCCTGTCCTGGAACACAGTCTGTAGCCCAGGCTGGCCTCGAACTCAAAAGATCCGCCTGCCTCTGCCTCCCGAGTGCTGAGATTAAAGGCGCGTGCCACCACCGCCTGACATAATGATTGTTTATATTCCATATGTGCCATGGTTTACTGATGCAGACCTAACTACTGGACCACTTCCCATGTCTTCCTATCACAAGTGATGCCATCTTTGTACACATGTGTGTTTCTATACCATTGAGTTCCTACAACTGAAGCTAGTGCATGGCTGTACACATTTAAGTATATGGTAGGTTACCCCTAGCACTTGAAAGGCAGAAGCAGGTGGGTTCTGTGGGTTCAAGGCCTGGTCTGCACAGAGTTCCAGGCCAGCCAGGACTACATAGAGAAACCTTGTCTCAAATAAATAAACAAACAAATAAATTTATAGTAGATATACTGGTAAATTATCTTCCAGTTAGCTTTACTATTTTTTGTTTGTTTGTTTTTTGTGGTTTTTTCAAGAAATGGTTTCTCCGTGTAACAGCTCTGGCTGTCCTCTGTCCTGTAGATCAGGCTGACCTCCAACTCGCAGAGATCCTCCTGCCGCTCCCAAGTGCTGGGATTAAAGTCACGTGCCACCACAGCCCAGCTTAGCTTTATTGTTTTATTTTTTGTGCATGGACATTTTTCCTGAATTTATGTCTATGTACCCGATTGCCTATGGAGACGAGCAGAGGGTGTTGGATCCCCTGGAACTGGAGCTACAGATGACTATGTGGGTGCTGGGAATTGAACCATGGCCCTTGAGAAAAGCAGCCAGGGCTCTTAACTGGTCAGCTGCTGTCTCTCCAACTTTTAGCATTATTGTTGCATTTTGTTTCCTTTTTGAGACAGCCAGGCCTCAGGTGGGAGGAGCCCATTTCTAATTTGCTAACAGATGCCAGGATGGCTGATGCTTGCTGGCAGGAATTCTAGCCTCTCTAGGTCTGGCCTTTTTATGCTGTGGGATACTTGTACACTGTGTGAAGATACATTGCTGTGATTGGTTTCATAAAGAGCTGAATGACCCATCTAGGCAGGAGGTAAGGCGGGACTTCCAGGCAGAGAGGGAGGAAGTAGGAGAGGAATCTACGCGTACCAGAGACAGAAGAAGCAGGAATGTACAATAATAGAAATGGGTTAAGTTATAAATTAGCTAGTTTTAAAAGCCTATGCTAAGGCCAATCTTTCATAATTAGTAATAAGTCTGCTCGTGTCCTTATTTGGGAGCTGTCTGGTGGGTCAGAAAGACTTTTTACATTTCTGCCCATGCAATGAAGAGCTGGCCCATTATCTCTAAGTCACCGCATGTAGATCCTGGATTCTGTGGTTTATTTCCCAATGGCTCTGCCCTGGCTTGCTGTCCAGACTGCCCTCTCATTTCCTCCCATCTGTCTCTGCACACTGGCAGGGCCAGGCATGATAGCCAGCATTCCCGCTGCCTGTCACTCTGAGTCTGAAGTGCCCTTCACAGACTCATGCTTGTCGCGCTGCTTTCCCAGTTGCTGGAGTCATTTGGGAGGTTCTAGAAGGTATTTGTTAGTTTTGTGAGATAGGGTCTCACTATGTAGGCTTCCTGGAACTCACAGAGATCCTCCTGCCTCTGCCTCCAGAGTGCTAGGATTAAAGTGGTGTGCCACCTCGGCTATAGAGGAAAGGGTTTTTTGGTCTTTCAAGACAGGGTTTCTCTGTCGCTTTGCCATGTGTCCCATGCACCCGCATCGACATCCCACCCTCCCACCACCCCCCCCACACACGCCCGCTTCCTCATCTGTAACAGTGCTGCTCCACTGTGCTTTTCTGCTGTGAAACCTTGAACCACAATAACCGCCTCCCCCCCCCCCCGTTGTTTCTGTGTGTTATTTTAGTCCCAACAACACAACCAACCAAGACAGAGAACGGGTACTGTCTGCAAAACTGTGCCATGATAAACTGACCTTTGGAACTGGTCTGAGGGAGTGAGCGGTGGTGTGGAAGAGTTGAAGCTGTGGGCTACACTCTGGGATGGCTGGAGTGCCACCTAGCGTATAGTCTGGTAGGAACGCCTCTAGAAACACTAACAGTCACTTCACTGGGAAGTGCACAAGAGGCTACCTTGGTTATGCTCTGGCAAAGAATTTGTCTCCATTCTGCCCATGTTCTGAAAATTGGGTTGAGATGAGACTAAAAGGATAGACTAATTTGTTTGGCAGAGGAAGGTTCAAGACAGCAGAGCTTCAGGCTGGGGATGGTTTCTGCTTTAGCCAGGTTTATAAGAATTGGAAGGTGAAGTGAAATGGGATTTGAAGACAGTACAGTCTGAGCAGAAAGGGAGTGCAGGCATAAAGGTATGTACACCATGCCCAGCCCAAAGACTGATTGATTGATTTACTTATTATTCGTTTGTTTGTTTTTAATTTTTTTCGAGACAGGGTTCTCTGTGTAGCTCTTGCTGACCTGGAACTCTGTAGACCAGGCTGGCCTTGAACTCAAAGATCCACCTGCCTCTGCCTCCTGAGTGCTGGGATTAGAGGTGTGTGCCACCTCCACCCAACTCCAAAGATCTATTTTTTCTTTGTGTGTATGCATGTTTTGCTTGCATGCATGTATGTGTAGCGACACCAGAGATGGACATCAGATCTAGAACTAAGGTGCAGACGTTATGAGCAGCCACTTGGGTGCTGGGAACCAAATCTGTGTCCTCTGCAACAGTAGCGAAGACACTTAACTGCTGAGCCATCTCTCTCCAGCCTAGCTTGATGCTTCTTATGTTTTGTTTTGTTTTGCTTTTCTTTATGAAACAGACAGGGTCTCTCTACATAGACCTGGCTGTCCTAGAACTCACTATGTAGACCAGGCTGACCTAAATGAAAAAATGACCTAAAGTCAGCTCACTGCTTCTTTATTGGCCATAGTGTGGAGAGCCTCCTCCCCATGCTGCCCCCACCACAGCTCCACAGTTGACAGAGCCTTCCCCACTTGCCGGATCACCACTCCTGATCTGGAGAGTCGGACTGGTCTCCTAGTCGCTGTTCCTGGGGCGATTTGGTCACATGATGCACTGATACACTGCACCTGCACCCTATGGGAAGCTGAGGCCATGGGCCTCATGAACTTCCGAAATGAACTTCTGCCTCCCCAAGGCCTAGTGGCCATTCCAGACTCCACCTTCTTCAGCTGTACCATCTGAAAAACGGCATCTGTTTTATGAAGGGGAGGCTGGGCAGAGAAGTGCAGATGGGAGAACTGGTATGTTTGGTGCAGGATGAATCCACACCTGAGCCAGAGATGAGACACTCCAGGTGAAGGCAGAGCTCAGGCCCCGAGGTTGACTTTGCCCATGCCGCACCCTCTCTATCCTGGTTACAGCCAGTCCCTTGTCCCACTTCCAGATGGCTTTATGCTACTGTGAAATATATATAAAATGTTTCCTATCTGTAATGTATTTCAGAAGTTAGGCTTTTTAAAAAAGATTTATTTATTTATTATATATACAGTGTTCTGCCTGCAGGCTAGAAGAGGCACCAGATCTCATTAGGGATGGTTGGGAGTCACCATATGTATGCTTGCTGGATTTGAATTCATGACCTCTAGAAGATCAGCCAGTACTCTTAACCACTGAGCCATCTCTCCAGCCCTTCTTCTTTTTTAATGCTAATCAATATTCAGTGTACCCAGTTAAAAAAAAACAAAAAAACAAAAAAACCCGCACACACATACCCACCTTGAGGCTCCGAGAGAAGCTTCTGCCCATCTCCACTAGTCAGAGGCAGCTTCTGGACTGAGTGCATGGTGCATGTCTGGCCATTGCTCTAAGCAGCCCTCCTACCTGCAGAGACAGGCAGGTACAGGGGAGAGCGCCTTTCTCTGGACTGCTGACAGCCATGCCATTGTAGAGCCTGTAGTCACCTACGCTGCAAGATCAAGTGTACACCCAGGCCACAGGTGAGGAGGATGGGGGCGGGGACAGACACAAGGATAGTCCCCCTTCTTGCCTGTTCAGCTTCAAAATTAAAAGCACAAATATTCCAAAACAATAAGGACCAAGTTAAGAGCAGCTCTTCCAGAGGACCAGGGTTCAATTCCCAGCATGTACATGGCAGCTCACAACTGTCTATAGCTCCAGTTTCAGGGGATCTGACAGCCTCACACAGATATACACGCAGGCAAAACACCAATGCACAAAAAGAGAGAGAGAGAGCTGAACAGTGGTGGCACACACCTTTAATCCCAGCACTCAGAGGCAGGTCGAGCTTTGTGAGTTTGAGGCCAATCTAGTCTACAGAGCAAGTTCCAGGACAGCTAACACTACACAAAGAAACCCAGTCTGGAAAAATCAAAATGAAAGAAAACAAAAATAGGGCCCAAACCTTCCTTCAGGCACTGCCAAGAGTACAGAGTCAGGCAACATGTTACTGAAGGTCCAGGGATGATCACACTTGGGTACATGCAGTGACCCACAGGCCACCCAACTGGTTTCTGTCCCAGTAGCCACCACCAGGCCGCACCGCAGGACAGCACTTGGTGGCACTGTAAACTGTGTCCTGTCACACACAGGCTTCAGCTGCTTGCTCTTCACAGGCACCAGCAGGGCAGACACAGGCTTCCTCTTCCCAAGAACAGCTCCTAGAGATCAACAGGAAATTCCCACAGGCGGGGCTGCCACTGCTGACCCCTTTCTCATAAACAAGAGCAGGACAGCGCCACAACCAGTCCTTTCCCTCTTCCTCCACACAGCTGGGTGGGTGAGGCCCACTCTGGGGGTAAGGTGGGGGGCAGCCGGCATGTGCCTTCTGTCTGCCCCTCGCCTGGGAAAGGGCTCCAGATGCTACTGTTCTGCTGTTGGCAGCTCCCAGGTCACCTAACTTGTGAGGCAGGCACACAGGGAATAGATGTGGATAGTATGTGGGACTCTTCTGGGGAGACTTTTTTGTTTTGTTTTCTGAAACAAGGTTTCTCTGTGTACCCCTGGCTGTGCTGGAACTAGCTCTGTAGACCAGGCTGGCCTAAAACTCAAGAGTACACCTATCTCTGACTTCCGAGTTCATGCTCAGGTTGAGAGACTTTAAGATTTATACTTGTCAATGTATGTGTGTGTTAGCATGCATGAGTGATATGTATAGTTGCCTGTAGAGACCAAAAGAGGATGTCAGATGCCCTGGAGCTAAAGTTACAGGCCACATGACACGGGAGCTGGGAAATGAACTCATGTATCAGGAGAGCACTCTTTCCTGTTGTGGAATCCTACTTTAACTATGTAAAGATGTGTTGCATTTGTTTAACTTTGTAAAGATGTGTTTCAGCTTGCCTGCCTAAGGCACCTGACTGGTTTAATAAAAAGCTGAATGGC
Organism: Microtus oregoni; assembly: GCF_018167655.1. Taxonomy (NCBI): domain Eukaryota; kingdom Metazoa; phylum Chordata; class Mammalia; order Rodentia; family Cricetidae; genus Microtus; species Microtus oregoni. The sequence continues at coordinate 14,114,539 of NW_024543084.1, read as the reverse complement.
CAATAGCTGGGCAATAGAGGGTTAGGTGGAACTGGCAGACAGAGAGTAAGTAGGCGGAGGAATCTAGGCTTGAGGGAGAAGAGAGAGGAGGGAGAAAGAGAGATATGCTGGGGTCCAGCCAGCTGCCTGCCAGGCAGTCATGAAGGAAGCAGGAAAGGAGGACATACCGAATGAAAGAAAAGGTAAAAAGCCCCAAGGCAAAACATAGATAAAGGGGCTGGAGAGATGGCTCAGAGGTTAAGAGCACTGCCTGCTCTTCCAAAGGTCCTGAGTTCAATTCCCAGCAACCACATGGTGGCTCACAACCATCTGTAATGGGGTCTGGTGCCCTCTTCTGGCCTGCAGGCATACACACAGACAGAATATTGTATACATAATAAATAAATACATAAAACGTAGATAAAGAGAAACAGGTTAATATAAGTTATAAGAGCAAGTGGAGGCTAAGCGGTGGTGCATGCCTTTTTTAATCCCAGCACTCAGGAGGCAGAGGCAGGCAGATCTCTGTGAGTTCGAGGCCAGCTACAAGAACTAGTTCCAGGACAGGCTCCAAGCCTGCCTCAAAAAACCAAAAAAAAAAAAAAGGGGGGGGGGAGCTAGTGGGACAAGCAGACAAGCATAAGATATAAGATAAAGCTGAGCATAACTAATAAGTCTCCATGTTATGATTTGGCGCTGGTGGTCCAAGAAAGCCTGATACTTTTTCCAGCCCCACTTAGGGAAAGTTTCTACTCAGGCCAGATAGAAAAGGGCAACAACAGACCAAAGAAAGTTCCACTGAGTCCAGCATGGCGAACTGGTGAGTTTACTGAGACTGCTTACAGGCTCATGAGCGAGCTCTTGCATCGCAGCATGGCTGCTGGCCTGAAAGCTGTGGAGTGTCCCCTTACACATCCTGTCAAATGTAGCACCTCTTGAGATCACAGGTTGACACATGTGGAATTTTCCTTTACACTGTGTGAATATATGTTGCTTTGATTGGTTTACTAAAGAAGCTGACTGGCCAATAGCTGGACAGGATAAGGTTAGGTGGGAGAACCAGACTAAGGACACTGGTAAGAAGGGTGGAGTCAGAGGAGTCACCAGCAAGACACACAGAAACAGGAGGTACGAGATGAAAGGGAGGTAATGCCATGTGGCAGAATGCAGATTAATATAAATGGGTTGATTTATGTTGTAAAAGCTAGTTAGTGATAAGCCTGAGCAATCAGGTGAGTGATGTGGGAGTGTCATATATCAAATCTGTTGATTTCATTGGTTAAGTAATAAAGAAACTGCTTGGCCTCATAGGTTAAAACATAGGTGGGAGTTGTAAACAGAACAGAATGCTGGGAGGAAGAGGAAGTGAACTCAGAGGCCATGCTCCCCTCTCCTGGGCAGATGCAATGAAGCAAGCTGCCAGGTCAGACATGCTGAATCTTTCCCAGTAAGCGCACCTTGGGGTGCTACACACATTATTAGAAATGGGCTAGTCCAGGTGCAAGAGTTAGCCGAAAAGAGGCTAGATATAATGGGCCAAGCAGTGTTTAAAAGAATACAATTTGTGGGCTGGAGAGATGGCTCAGTGGTTAAGAGCATTGCCTGCTCTTCCAAAGGTCCTGAGTTCAATTCCCAGCAACCACATGGTGGCTCACAACCATCTGTAATGAGGTCTGGTGCCCTCTTCTGGCCATACACACAGACAGAATATTGTATACATAATAAATAAATAAATATAAATATTAAAAAAAAAGAATACAATTTGTGTGTTGTTATTTTGGGGCATAAGCTAGCCGGTGACGGGAGCTGGGTGGCAGAATGCAACCCGCAGCTCCATACTACAGGTGAGCCTTCATAATTAATATTAAATCTGCATGTCAGTTATTTGGGAACTGGTGGGTGGGAGAGAAAAGTAGCCTACAGCCACATCAGGGCTGTATGGTGTGGATGGAGGGGAGTGAGTGACTGGACTATCAGATGAAGGTCTGGTCGCCCCTCACTCCTACCAGGGAATGTAGAGTCAGTCTTGTGGAGGACACCTCTGGATACCCACAGCTGCTTTGATTTCAAGATGGTCACCCCAGGTCGTGCCTGGAGGATAGCATACCACAACAGAGGATTGATTCCCTATTCTATGTGTGACGAGTAGGCCAGGGAAGTCTTTACTTTTGATATCCGGAATCCAAATAGTATGTAACCAGTAGCAAACATGCATCACCTTGTGTATTAAAGAAAAAAAGTCACCAGGTGGCAGTGAGTTAGAGGACAGCCTACAGAGTGAGTTCTATGACAGCTGGGGCTATACAGAGAAACCCTGTCTCAAAAAAAGAAAAAAAAAAGAAGGAAGAAAGAAAGAACCCCATGATAACAGTTTGTTCAAAGCTTGAAGCTGGAGTCTCCTGCCTGCTGTTGAGGAGAACTGAGGAGGAGGTAGAGGCAGAGAAGGCTCAGGGAATGCAAAGGATCTAGCCCTAGGACTGCAGTGTGCATGTTCAAGTTCACAACCTCACCTTCTTTCCTGAGGTGCTGGTTGCAACATGCTGCTCACGCTGAGTCTTTGTCAACAGGGGACAAAGGCCATTGACAAGATTCAGGTCATGAGATCAACGTCATGGGTTTGTTTTTCAGATTACATGACGGTCTCTAAATAGGCCAGTTTTGGGTTTGGAGTCTGGGGCAAGAACTCTAAGGGCCTTCCCCACACCAATGTATTTTCAAAACATCCTACAGGGAGCTGGGTACTAAACTGAACCTCTAAAGGTGAGGCGCATGCCTTTGATCTCAGCACTTGGGAGCCTAAAGCAAGTGCATCTCTGTGAGCCCAAGGTCAGCCAGATGGGTAACCTGAAGTTCAGAGAAGTTCACTGTTGGTAAGTGAGCGTGTGGCAGCTATGATTTTAGCCCAGATCTGAATAGAGACACAAGTCTTTATTTATTCATTTGTTTATTTTTATTATTATTTTTGCTTGCTTGGTTTTGTTTTTTTGTAACATGAAGGGTCTGCAGTTTTTGTTTTCCCAACCAGAGTTTCACTATTTAGCCCTGGCTCTTCTGGAACTCGCTCTGTAGACCAGGCTGACTTCGAACTCACAGAGATGCTACTGCCTCTGCCTCCTGAGTGTCACCACTGCCCGGCTGAGACTCAGATCTTCAATTGTGCACTTACTGACTGCTGTCTCCTTTTCCAATTGCAGGCAGAGAACCTTGGCCTACACATGTGCACATAGTCAGTGCTTGGGAAGCATCCTGCCTTGCCAGCTTCTCACACTCACCACACCCAGGTCAGTGCACCCAAAGCTCTGAGAAGGCCTGCAGCACAAGAAGACACTGTGGTAGCACATGCATACAATCCCAGCACATAAAGGTCTGAGTGGGAAACTAGGTCCAGGCCTGCCTGGGCTTTACAGAGAGACCCTGTCTCACAAAACTGAAAAGAACAAAGAAAAACAACACCAAAACAAAGATCCCATTCAACCAGAATTTTCTGACCAACACGACCAGAGACTGCCTAGCAGTGTGTCAGCAGCAGGCACCAAAAAGACCTGAGAGAAAAAAAAAGTTTCCAAATAAAAGCCTTGGACTGGGGCGGGGCCCGATGCGCATTTCCGGTTGTGGGCTAAGGGGCGGGCCGGAGTGGTGGTGAGTTTGGTAGTGGTGGTAGGGTGTACGCCTTGTCTGAAACTCCGTCTAAGGAGTCCGTTGGACTCCCCCCTCCCCCGAAAGGAATCATCAACAAAGGAGACAAACGCCCATCTCTCTGTTGGAAACCTTTAAGTCACAGGATGAGTCTACAGTGGACTGCAGTTGCCACCTTCCTCTACGCAGAGGTCTTTGCTGTGTTGCTTCTCTGTATTCCCTTTATTTCCCCCAAAAGATGGCAGAAGATTTTCAAATCCTGGCTGGTCGAGCTGGTAGTGACCTATGGCAACACCTTCTTTGTGGTTCTCATCGTCATCCTTGTGCTGCTGGTCATTGATGCTGCACGTGAGATCCGGAAATATGATGATGTGACAGAAAAGGTGACCCTCCAGAACAATCCAGGTGCCATGGAGCACTTCCACATGAAGCTTTTCCGTGCTCAGAGGAATCTCTATATTGCTGGCTTTTCCTTGCTGCTGTTCTTCTTACTTAGACGCCTGGTAACTCTCATCTCCCAGCAGGCCACACTGCTGGCCTCCAATGAAGCCTTTAAAAAGCAAGCAGAAAGTGCCAGTGAGGTGGCCAAGAAATACATGGAGGAGAATGACCAGCTAAAGAAGGGAGCTGCCGAAGACGGAGGCAAGTTGGATGTTGAGAGTGCTGAGGTGAAGTTAGAGGAGAACAAGAGCCTGAAGAATGACTTGAAGAAGCTAAAAGATGAGCTGGCCAACAGCAAGAAAAAGCTAGAGAAAGCTGAAAACGAGGCTCTGGCCATGCAGAAGCAGTCTGAGGGTCTTACCAAGGAGTACGACCGTCTGCTGGAAGAGCACGCCAAGCTGCAGGCCTTAGTACGTGGTCCCTCTGGTCCCTCGGACAAGAAGGAGGAGTAAAGGCTTGTTTCTCTCCCTCCCTGCAACTGGCTTCCTCCTGATCCGTGCTCACTGTTTACTACTGAGAGCTTACCCTCTCCCTCTGGTACTTGGGTTTATCCCCTTCTACTTCCCCAGTTTTTTTCCACAGCTTACAGATCATTATTTTGACTCCTTTACACATACCTGCCATCAAACCAAAAGGGACCTGGTTGTTGCTCATTTGGAGTATTTGCCATAGTCCTGCCAGTCCTAGAAGTGTAGAAGAGCACTTGTGACCTGGCCTGCAGTTGAGCCCCATTTATTTTGCTGTATGTCCTTAAGGTGAGGCAGGTCAACTGTTTTATCCCGAGGACAATAAATGTTGTTAGATTACAAACAAACAAACAAACAAACAAAAAGCCTTGGACTGAAAGAGCACAGCCAGCAGATGCCACTCAACTGCCCGACACACTGCAGAATATCTTCTATCCCTGCGTAAAGGATCCAAAGGATATGGTTCTGACCTTTGCTCTGCTTGGGGAGGCTGCTGAGTAAGGCTGAGACTCTGCTCTGCTACCTGCATGTTGGCTGTCCTGCTAAGGCTGACTCTGACCATCTGTGCAGAGTTGACATCTCCCTTGACTTCATGGATGCTGCAATACTAGAAGGCAACTTTTGCAGTCTTGAAGCCAGACCCTGCTGGGGATCTAGGAACCAACCTTAGACTCAGACCAGTTACTGGACTGAGTGGAGTTAGTGGAGGCTTCTGGAGAGTAGTGTCCCTGGGGCACAAACAGTGGTGAGAGTGATCTCAGCATGAGGCAGAGGAGCCATCCAGAGAATGCTGCCCCTGGAGGTGGGAAGGACAAGGGAGGAGTAACAGTGGTGGAACAGGCCATACAAGAACTTCCACTTAAAACCAAGGACACATTCTCCACAACATTAAGTGCTCCAGGATCACTGCACAGGGAGCACTCTGTTCTGCACTTTGCCCAGAGACAAGTGGCAGTGTGTGTAGGGTAAAAGGGCCAGCCAAAGAAACACACCCTGGCTCTGAGACCCGCGCCAGTGAAAGAAATGCTTTAGCCTCAAACCCAGACCCAAAGAGATGCACCCTGTCTCTGAAACCAGTGCCAAAGAAACACTGTGTCCCTAGACTCAGAGTCTGTGAAAGAAATATGCCCTGGCCCCAAAACTAGAGCCAAAAACTTTAAAAGGCCAGTGAAAGAAACACAATTTGGCCCTGAAATCAGCCATTTCTGCCCCTGATAAACTAAACTAACCAATCCCTCCTCTCCCTGGAAAAACTCCACCCCTAAGAAGCCCTATATAAGTCCCTCTGCCTGTTCAGGTTCTGGCTGCTCTTCTTCCACCTTGGTAGAGACAGCCACTCTCATGGATTCTTCCCTCCCAATAAATCTCTTGAACAAGGTTTGGGTGAAGACCTTCTTTTGCTGGAGCATAGCACAGCGGGACTGTAACATTTTCTCTGGAGAAGCCTTCACCTAGCAGGCCGAGTTGTTTGTTACACCTTTGCCAGGGAAGTCAGAGGCACGGTCTATTAATGGAGCAGGACTGTAACAGTTTTCGCTGGGGAAAACTTCCCCTAGCAGAGCAGAGTTGCTACATTCCAGAGGACCAGAGCCAAGTTGTAGCAACTTCGCTGGGAAGCCCTCTCCTATAGGAGCAGAGCTGTCACCGTGGGGAAACCTTCCCTAGAGTAGGGCTGTAAACTGCTACACTTACTATGACCTCTGCTATTCCCTGGCCCCTGACTGCCAGACTACTCTTCCTCCTGAGCTGTAACACTCAGTATTCCCTGGCCCCTGACTGCCAGGACCCCTTTCCCTCTGAGCTGTCCACTTCTGATGTAAAGTGTAGTATAGGTGCTTCTGTAGACCTGGGAAGGACAGCAGAAACAGCCTGAGTTGGGAGTGTGGTCCAGCCACAGGAAAGGCCAAAGTATTGACAGGAGATAGCCATAAAGGGGGTGACACATTCTGGGGCCTGGATGGGTCCAAGAGGGATTATAGAACATGTGATAACTGGGGAATCCAGTTTGTGACTGGGGGGGCAGTGCAAGCACCCAGAAGTTGACATGAGTAGCCAGCGGCAAAGCATCTAGAGCCAGAAAGATACAGAAGCTGTCCAGGCCACCTCTGCGCTGCCTCCTCCTCAGTCAGGATGGGGACACCTGCTGAGGCAGTGCAATCACTTGCTCATGGTAGAGGGACCAGAACTGAGGCTCCAGACTCACATGCTCCTCCAGTGCCCTTCTTCCTGGAAGTGTCCCTTCGGCAACCCTGTTTATGTATTCATGGGTACCTCTCTTCTGGACTACCATGGGGCTCCTTCTGTCCTAACAGTGCTCAGTCCTCTGCTTCTATGGCCTGATGTCTATCTCCCCTCAGACTGCAGTGCTGAGGAGGCCAGGGACACATTTCCTAGCATAAATCCCCGTCCAAGGCAGATCATTATGGCAGGGCAGGTGAGTGAGGCCAGGGATGGAAAGGTGGCGAGCGAGACTCCAGGTACCCATGTGGAGCCCATCTGGGTCCTTCTGGGGTCTTTGCCTATTAGGCTGTGCCTCAGTGTCCCCACATGAAAACCTGGAATCACTTTTGGTTCCTCCCTTGAAGCTCCTTCAAGCAGCAAGTAAACCCACTACCTGCCCAGACTCCTGACTCACAGGGCAATCCCTCGAAGCTCCCACTCTCTACAACCCGCCTTCTAACCTGTGTCCTCAGCAGACAAAAGGAACACTGGGAGGAGGGCCATCACGTTTCTTGATCTCCTATCCTACAGACCCTAGGAGGCAAGAAGGTCCTGAATAACAACACCCCTCAACTCCAACAAGCTATAGGACTGGGAAGACAGGGAGTCAAGCCACCATCACCCCAGTATCTCCTCCACAGTCCTTGCTTCCTTCCCCTGGGCTGCCACAGAAGAACTTAACCTTCACTGACAGTGTGTCCCGATCATTTTCTCTGTCCTAAACCTATGAACACACTTAAATTCTGCTTCCCTTCCTCCCCTTTCTCTAGTGCTGTCTGCTACTCTGTGTGCTCCGGAGAGCAGAACACAGTCAAATGGGGTTAAAGGAATCATCGCCCCCTTTCCAAGGTGGAAGGTCTTTTAAAACTTTCAGGTCTTACATCCCGTTTTTCACAATTTAGCTTCCAATTCCATTGTGTTTCTTCAGACTGGGAGCATCTTTGCCGACTTCCGGCTCACCACACCTTCACGGATCTGAGACTCCTTCCCGCCGCTGGATGCACAAGACAGCGACAGAACCAACTGGAGTTTCACATCAAGAACCGGTCGTCCGGGGAACCCCACCAAAATCCGAGGTCCCTAAAGCCGGTGATCTTGCCCCCATGGCAGAAAACTGTCCCTCAGATCAGGAAGAGGGAGGGGTCCAAGGAAAGAGACTGGCGCCGGGAAGCCCAAGGCTGAGAACCGGGAAAGCTGCTGATGGGCGTGCTGTCCAGAGAACGCCCAGCGGGACCCACAGGAAAGCGGAGGCGGGCGCCTGTCTGCGGGGGACCAGCGCAGCAAGTGGGATGTGGGAAGCGCGGCGGAAACTAGGGTGAGAGGCGCGTGCGGAGGCCGAGCGCAAGTGAGTGGATTCCGTGAGGTGACAGCGCGCGTCGCTTTCCCCACCCGACCCACTCGCCTGGGCCCGCCGCTCCCGGCCTCACGTCCTGATTCCCGCTTCTCATAGCCACTCACGCCGTGGGTCTTTGGCGCCTTGTTTTGTTTGCCCGTCACTGTACCGCCTCCTAGGTATCCGCCCCGGAAGTGATGTCACCGGGCGCAAATGGGGACCGCCGGAGGTGTGGTGTGTGGGGGTCACCATGTTTTTAAAGGGAAGGGAGAGTTTCCCGCAGCTTCTGACGGTGTTCTTGGCGCCATGTTGCTTCTGGGCAGAAGTGGCGCATTTCGGGCTCCACCTCTTTAAAGGAACAGAGACGTTTGCAACCTTGGGACTACATTTGGGGTCGCTGGAGATTTGACGAAGCATCGCAGTTCTTCGCTGAAGCAGGTCAGTACCTGGTCGCCGTGCGAGATTTTACTGAAATCGCGTGTTGAAGCCGGCAGGTTCTCCAGAGGGTTCTGAGTGCTGTGAGCCTAGATGCATGTGCTGCTGTTTGTGTGTGATGTGTAGCTTCGCTGAAAGAAGGCTTGGTCCCCCGAGAAACACTTACGCGCGCGGTTGGCAGCTCTGCACTGCCGTGGGACCAGTCTGGCTAGCTCTCTCTGCACCCTCATCCACTCGCCCAAGGTAGTCCTGGCCAAGAAGATGAAGACTGCGGTTACGGAGAATTGCCGGCAGAGCTGGCGCCAATAACAGCCTCCGTGGGTTCTTCTGAGGATTCCCAGGCTGACAGTAGTCATGGCAATTGGGTTAAAGTACTAATTTGGGACAACTTCCAAGTTAGGTAAAGAAACTTAGGGACAGAAAGTGTAGCCTTCAGTCCTGCTGCCGTTCGAGTGTTCGCGTGCACGCCAGCTTTCTACTAATATGCACAAGTTGTTAATTTAACAAGGCGAGGAATTTAACGACTGTGTGCGCGGTTTGATTCTTCTAAAGAAAGAGGTGAAATTATCTGCTGAGCCAATGCCTAGGTCCGGGGCTCCTCTTAACGGTCTTGTTTCCCTCTAATAAAGAAGGCGACAGGTTAGGGGAAGTTAAAGGATTTAGCTAGGGTATTAGGGAAGAAGAAACTGGAATTTGAATATAGGGGCTTTTAACCTGCTTTGGTCAAATGTGCACAACCCGCATACCACCAGGCATAGCACAAGCACAGACATGCAGCGTGAATTGTTGGACAAAGGGGTCTGACAGGAAGACCCATTTGACTAGCCAAGGGAGAGGGTGAACAGAAGAACAGTGACAGAGCCCGGGATAAAGTCCAAGTCATTTTCCACCCTGGAGTCGGTAGACCTGGGCCATGGTCCATCAACAGATATGACCACCGCAGTAGACACCAAGTCGCCCCACTCTTTGACGTTTTCGTACACATCAGCCCTATTTTCCGATGGGCGAGGCACCGAGTTTGGAAAGCAGATCTATACAGGCTCACACTCCCTTCCCACCCACCCACAGGAGGCATTGAGAACACCACATCCCTCTGTCCGCTTCCTGGGAGCATCAAAGTCTACACACTAGCCTAGGGCTGAATAGACATGTACTGTTCCCATCCCACGATTCTATGAGAGCAGTCAGCTCCTGTGGCGAAAACCTATGCACAGGACAAAGAACCAGACTGGGTGGAGTCATAGGGGACTTCTAGTGACCTTTCATCTGTGATAGAGAAGTATATAGAATGACTGCCCAGCATTCCCTGAGGGTCCCACGTGACTGGTAAAGTGCCCATCATCAGAGCAAGTGCAGGTTGGAGACCTGCAGGCTGGCCTCAATTCACCTTCCTTTATGGCCAAGCCTCAGGTCCACCCACCACTCCACTTCACCTCCCTAACCTCAGGACCTGGCTCCTGATTGCCAGTCCGGATGGGGGTGACAGAAGACCACAGGAGGCTTCACAGCAATGACATATTCTTTACCTTGCTCACCTGCAGGGTCTTTGCAGTCTGTCCCCAGAGCAGCAAATAAAAAAATAAAAGTGTCACATCTCAGGAGGAGGGGCTCTTGGCTTCCTGGTTGTTGTTACTGGCTGAGTTTTCAAGTTTCCAAGGAACAGGGACACCTAAGCTTTGAAAAAAAAAAAAAAAGAAAAAAAGGCCTGCTCCTGCCTCTGTGACCAACAGGCCAAGTCACCTCAGCTTAGCAGGAGAGGGGTTCATTAGGCCTATCCCAGCAAACACTGGACCTGAAGGACTCCTAGAGGACCCAGGGAGCCCCTGAAAGTTTCCCACCTCCTTACCCAGGGTTGGAAGGGTGAGCTGGGAACTTCCTGTCCTTTGCTGGGACTCTGACTTTGGGTAAGTTCTTTACCTGATCCAATCCTCAGCTTCTCTACCTACAAAATTGGCAGGCCCCTACCTCCCTGTTATGTAGAACTGCCCAGGGAGTACGATTTCAGTTTTGGATCTGCATCCTTACAAAGGGAACAAGAAACAACACGAAACAAACTGCCTGCTGTTTGTCACACCTGAGTTTGCTACAGATCGCTGTGGGCTGGGAACCTTTAGTCAGAGCTGCAGAAGTCACTGCTTTCTCCTCAGCCCAGTCCAGAGTCAAAGATCCTGAGTCTCCATTCTTGTGTTGTTTAGTTCTTAGGCCAGCATTTCCCTTGGGAATGTCTATATTATGGGAGCTCTTTTTTACTGTTTAAAGGGGGGGGGCTGAGCCAGGCAGTGGTGGCGCACGCCTTTAATCCCAGCACTCAGGAGGCAGAGGCAGGCAAATCTCTGTGAGTTTGAGGCCAGCCTGGTCTACAGAGCGAGTTTCAGGACAGCCAAGGCTACACAGAGATACGCTGTGTTCAGGAGGATATATATATACACACACATACATATATATGGTGGGGGAGATCTTGTGTTATGAAATAGATTTTTTAAAGATTTATTTTTAGTTTTAATAGTTTGTGATTGTCTCACTGTGTGTGTGTGTGTGTGTGTGTGTGTGTACATGAGTATAGATGCTTGTGGAGGCATCAGATCTCCCTGGAAGCTGTAGTTACAGGCAGTTGTGAGCCACTTGGTGTGGGTGCTGGGATCAAATTTAGATCCACTGCAAAAGCAGTGTGGCTCTTAACCACTGAGCTGTCTCCCTAGTCCTGTGGAATGGGTTTCTGAGGAAAGTTTGTAGGTTTCAGAGGTAATTGGTTTCTTTCTTTCTTTTTTTTTTAAATATTTATTTATTTGGTATGTATACAATGTTCTATCTGTGTGTATGCCTGCAGGCCAGAAGAGGGCACCAGACCTCATTACAAATGGTTGTGAGCCACCACGTGGTTGCTGGGAATTGAACTCAGGACCTTTGAAAGAACAGGCAATGCTCTTAACCGCTGAGCCATCTCTCCAGCCCCCTAGGTAATTGGTTTCTTGCTAGCTAACTGCAGGTTACTGCATGCATACAAGGAGCATGACATGTCATGGGTTAGACTATCTGTGGTGCTGGGGATCAAGTCTGGGTCTTTGTCCTTGCTGTGCTGATTCTTTACCATGCTCCAGATGGGTAAACTGAGCCCATAGGCTGTGCCCTGGGGACCCATGTTCCATAGTTAACTAAATGGTGGAGCTGGGTCATTTACTCTTTGGAGCCTGTCCTGGAACTTGCTCTGCAGGCCAGGTTGGCCTCAAACTCACAGAGATCTGCCTGCTTCTCCCTCCTGAGTGCTGGAATTAAGGCGTGCACCATCACCACCACTCAGGGCTGGAGGGATGGCTCAGAGGTTAAGAGCATTGCCTGCCCTTCCAAAGGTCCTGAGTTCAATTCCCAGCAACCACATGGTGGCTCACAACCATCTGTAATGAGGTCTGTTGCCCTCTTGTGGCCTGCAGAGATAAACACAGACATCACCACCACTCAGCAAAAGGCAGGGTTTTATTTTGTTTGTTTTAGTTTTTGAAGAGGCTTTATTTTTTCAAAGCCAGCCTTATAAGCTGGGCATGGAAACTCATGCCCATAGTCATGTTTGGGAAGCTGAGGGATCCAGTGAGTTCCAGACGGGCCTGGGCTACAGGCTGAATGAGACTGTCTCAGAATAGCCAATTAAATAAATAGATTAATAAAACCCCACAGAGGATGGGAGGGGGCTCTTGTCCGAAGTCTGTGTTGCCAGGGAGCAGACTTAGGGTTGGCTCATATAGGTGAGTGCAATGTTTTCAGACTGGTGACCATGTCCCACAGCAAGGGGTAGTGCCAGAGGGACTCTTTAGTGCTGTAAATCTCGTTAGTCCACTGGGCCGCTGTTGTACTGGTTGCCCACGTGCAGTTTCTGGCATGTTACACAATGGACATGTTAGGTGGGCAGCTGCTCCAGGCCATCTTGCTGATTGCCAGACCCCTTCACAGTCAGCTTCCATGCACACCAGGGCACAAGCGCACACCCGTGCCAATGCATAGCTAGTCCCATGTGAGTTCAGAGGGAGGCCCGGGCAGCGGCTTTAAGAAGAAGCAGAGCTGGACAGAATCCAGCAGAGTGAATGGCATGGGATGCATGAAAGGCATCGGGCAGAGCTGGCACCCCTGTGGGTCAGGTCATGCCTAAAGCAAATAATCTGTATGTCCTAATGCAAGGAGAACATGGAGCTGCAGAGCCAGGGCTCAGCCAACCCGAGGCCGGCTGAGGTGGCTCTGTACCAGTGTCAACACTCCCTACCGTCCAAGCATGTCCATTGGGGTCAGCAGTCAGGGCACAGCTGACATCAGCACCAAGTTTTTGGAGCATGCCTGGTGTCCAGGGGCTGCTGGCCATTAGCTGTCCAGGCTCAGGGAGGTGTGGTGGGGGAGGACACCTGCTGCCAGCACCTGGCCTGACATTGATGTCTCACATTGTAGATGCTTAGGAAACACAGTTTATAGGAAGGTGTTGTAAAGGTCACATGGTGTCCCTCTGATCCCTGCCCTGGTGGAATTGTCTCCTTAGTGTACCCAAGCACCTGAGCTGCCCCCATGGCAACACTTGTCTGCGAATTGTTTGTTTGAGACAGAGTATCTCTATGTAGCCCTGACTAGCCTGGAACTTGCTGTGTAGACCAGGTTGACTTCAAGATCACAGAGATCCACTTGGTTAGTGTCCCAAATGCTGGGATTAAAGGTGTGGTCCGTGTGCCGGGCCGTGATGGAACACTCCTTTAATCCCAGAATTTGGGAGGCAGAGGCAGGCAAATCTCTGTGAGTTTGAGGTCAGGCTCAACTCGACAAGAGCTAGTTCCAGGACAGCTAGGGCTGTTACACAGAGAAACTCATTCTCAAAAAAAAAACAAAAAACAAAAACAAACCAAACAAAAGCTGTGCACCCCCACGCCTGGCTCTATTGTATTTACTTACTTATATATTTCTAGTTTATGTGTTTAAGTGTTTTTGTCTGCATGGATATCTGTGCTCTTTATCCCCCCACCCCCACCACTCAGACCCAAATAATCACACAGAAACTATATTAATTAAAACACTATTTGGCGGGGCTGGAGAGATGGCTCAGTGGTTAAGAGCACTGACTGCTCTTCCAGAGGACCCGGGTTCAATTCCCAGCACCCACATGGCAGTTCACACCTGTCTGAAGATCCAGTTGCAGGGGATCTGACACCTTCACACCAATGCACATAAAATAAAGTTAAATAAACCATAAAATATTTAAAAAAAAACACTATTTGGCCAATAGCTTACGTGTATTTCTAGCTAGCTCTTACATATTAAATTAACCCATTTCTATTAATCTGTGAAGCATCACGAGGCTGTGGCCTGCCTGTAAGGTTCAGACTAGGGACTGGCGGCTTTCTCCTTCAGCAGCTACATGGCATCTCTCTGACTCCGCCTACTTTCTGTGTCTTGGTTTGGATTTCCCACGTGGCTTTGCTCTGCTAAGCCATTGGCTGAAACAGCTATATTCATTAACCAATGGTAATAAAACATAGTCACAGCATACAGAGGGGAATTCACATCAGATATCTATCTTAGGGTTTCTATTGCTGTGATGAAACACCATGAAGAACAAGTTGGGGAGGAAAGGGTTTATTGGGATTACATTTCCATATTGCTGTTCATTATTGAGGGAAGTCGGACAGGAACCTGGAGGCAGGAGCTGTTGCAGAGGCCTTCGAGGGGTGCTGCTTACTGACCTGCTCCTCACGCCTTGCTCAGACCACTTTCTTATAGAACCCAGAACAGCCTGCTAAGGGGTGGCATTACCCACGATGGGCTGGGCCCTCCCCCATCAGTCAGGGCCCTCCCCCATCAGTCACTAATTAAGCAAACATCCTCTCAGGAGTCAGGCAAGTGGATTTCTGTAGGCAGTTTTCTGTCCCTCCAGTCTGCTCCCAGATAACCACACAGACTTATTAATTATAAATACTTAGCTGCCTCCAGTCAGCTCTTATAACTTAAATTAACCCATATTTCTTATCTAGCCTCTTTTAGCATGGCATGTTCATCTTTCTTCTCTCCTCATCTCCTGGCATCCTTTCCCAATCCACCCTCCTTCTTCCAAGAGTTCTCCCTGCCCCAAAAATCCTACGCAGCTATCAACTAGTAAGCTCTTCATTAAACAACGAGAGTAATGCATATTTACAGTGTACAAAAAGATTATCCCTTTGTGAGTTAGAGGCCAACCTGGTCCACAAAGTGAGTTCCAGGACAGCCCTGAAGAAACCTTGTCTAGAAATAAAGGAAAAAGCCACCTATAGGCCTGCCTGCAGACTGATCAAACTGAGGTATTTTCTCAATTGAGGCTTCCTCCTCTCCAGTGACTCTAGCTTGTGTCAAGTTAACATAAAATTAGCCAGAAAAATGTCTGCGCACCATGTGCATGCAGCGTCCACAGACAACAGAAGAGGACTCTAGTGCCCAGGAACTAGAGTTACAGACGATGTGGGACACCATGTGGGTGCTAGGAACCAACCCCCGGTCCTCTAAAAGAACAGCCAATGCTCTTAACTTCCAAGACATCTCTCCAGCCCTTATTTTATTTTCTATTTATTTGGGGATTTTGTTCCTTTTTTTTTTTTTTTCAGACAGGTTCACTTTGTAGATCAGGCTGGTTTCGAATTCACAGAGTTCTGCCTGACTCTGTTTCCAAAACTGGTATTAAAGGCACAAGCCAGCACCACCTGGCCACTTAAAATTTTTAATTCTCTCTCTCTCTCTCTCTCTCTCTCTCTTTCTCTCTCTCTCTCTCTGTGTGTGTGTGTGCGTGCGTGTGTGTGTGTGTGTGTGTGTGTGGTCAGAGGTCAGATGAAGGTGTCAGATCCCCTGGATCTGGAGTTACAGGTATCTGTGAGTCATCTGGCTTGGGTGCTAGAAACCAAACTTAGGTCCTCTGAAAGAGCATCATGCACTCCTAACCTCTGAGCTGTCTCTCCGGGCTCCACTCCCCTCTCCACCCCCACCCTTCCCACCCCACGTCTACCCTGTGGATTTTACATCCCATCAGACTCTTCATGATTCTGAGAAAATGTTCACACTTTTGCCATTGTCACCACAATCCAGATGTTACCAAAAGTCACTCAGGCCTGTGGCCGTTATTCCTCATTTCACGCCTCACTGTCCTACCCCCCTCCAACCTCAGGCCCCCATTCATCTTCTTCAAGTGTCTGGGAGCCCTTACTGTGGACAGAGCCTGGATCCGCTTATGCCACACAAATGTTCTACCAACAAACCCTATCGCCAGCACTATGGTCTAATTTTTTTTTTTTCAAAAAAATCAGGAGACTTAGAAGATGGCTCAGTTGGCATAGCGCTCGCTGCATAAGCATGAGGACTTGAGTTTGATTCCCAGTGCTGGTGAAAGAATAGACCTGGCACACCTGTGGTGCCTCCTGGAGACACAGTAGCGGGCTCCTGGGGATTGACACCCAAAGGTAGCCTCTGGCCTCCACACACAGCCACACGCTGCTCCTGGGCTCACATGAACAAACACACTGAACACACACTCACAGATCAAACTGTATGCAAGTCTACGAGTCCCCAAAGCCAGTGTTTATAATTCAGTAGTCCCAAAGCCAGTGTTTATAATTCAGTAGTCTCTTGAGACGTTCTTCAACACAGCCATTCCTTCGTCATGAGCAGCCTTCACTGCCCCACTCTGACTAGAGCAGGTTGCTGGTGTCCAGACGCAGTTAAACAGCACTGTTCTCAAAGACACAGTTCAGATGTCCGTAGCCATGGGTTAATCACTGGCAGTTGTGTAACACGAACTTTGTAGTTCGTTCCTCCCCCTTGGATCTCAGTAGGAATGACAGGTTGTGGAATAACAGGTTGCGTGTAAGTGGCAACCAGTCCTGTCATGCCCCTGCCCCCTGTGCTGGGTGCCGATTAGTCGCTGTATTCACTCAGGGACAGCCAGCGAAGCGTGCTGTCACCCAGTGAGGAAACCAGCTAACCCACGTAGTGTCTCACGCAGTGGGTTATCGGAAGAGCGTTAGCCAGCAGAGACACAAGTACGGACAAGCGAGGGCCCAGGATGTGGTAGTCACATTTGCATGGGACCAGGTGGATGAAGGAAGGAAGAGGAGCTGACGCTACAGGAGCACTGTAGCTGTCTCTATTGAAAACTTCCGGCTGCAGTGAGGGAAGCTTCCCAAATGGACATGACTAACAGCAGAGAGAAAGCTGTTCCCAGGATGGAGAGGTCCCAGAGAAGGGCCTGCAACATGCCAGTCAAGGGCCCTACACTGAACCATGTAATCACTTCCTGTCCCCCTGTCCACATCTGGTGAGCAGCCACCTCTGCATTGGTTGGGTTCTAGATTCATCATATGAAAGGGATCAGGCAGTGTGTGGCCTTGTGTGACTGTTATCTTTCACTCAGTATAATCGGATTTTTCTCTGGGTCATGAGTTTACAGATAACGACACGGAGCTCAGCTTAGGCTTGTCCCACTAGCTCTTGTTTGTTTGTTTCTTTGTTTTTGTTTTTCGGGACAGGGTTTCTCTGTAGCTTTGGAGCCTGTCCTGGACTAGCTCTTGTAGACCAGGCTGGCCTCGAACTCACAGAGATCCGCCTGCCTCTGCCTCCCAAGAGCTGGGATTAAAGGCGTGCGCCACCACTGCCCAGCGTCCCACTAGCTCTTATAACTTAAATTAACATACTTTTTTAAATCTACATTTTTACCATATGGCTTTTTACCTTTCTTTCCATACTGCCCATGCTGCTTCCTCTGCCTTTCTTCTTCCCAAAGTCTTCTCTGTCCCCAGAAGTCCTGCCTAACCTCTTCCTACCTAGCTATTGGACATTCAGCTCTTTATTAAACCAATCAGAAGGTGCCTTGGCAAAGACATCTTCCCAGTGTAAACAAACATCCACAATAACTCAGCACAGCATAGGTTCATACAATTAGAGCAATAGTAGTAGCTCTCACTATGTGGCTGTACTGTAGTTTACTCAGCCATTGATGAATATTTGAGGTTTCTTTTCTTTTTTTTTTAAGATTTATTTATTTAATTAATTTATTTATTTTGTTTACACCATTCTGTCTGCATGAGTGCCTACAGGCCAGAAGAGGGCACCAGATTTCTTTACAGATGGTTGTGAGCCACCATGTGGTTGCCGGGAATTGAACTCATGTCCTCTGGAAGAACAATCAGTGTTCTTAACCTCTGAGCCATCTCTCCAGCCCTTGAGGTTTATTTACTACATGTCTCTAAAAAGATGTATTTCCAGGCAGTGATGGTTCACACCTTTAATCCCAGCACTCAGGAGGTAGATCTCTGTGAGTTCGAGACCAGCCTGGTCTACAAGAGCTAGTTCCAGGACAGGCTCCAAAACCACAGAGAAACGCTGTCTCGAAAAACCAAAAATAAATAAATATTTTTAAAAAAAGAAAAGAAAAGAAAGGCTCTTGATAGATCTTTGCTTGGATGTCAGTTTTCAGTTCTTTAGAGTTTGCTATAGGAGTGGAATTGCCAGGTCACAAGTAAATCTATGTCTGGAAGTCATAAACGTGAATTGCTTAGCTGGGTGTGGCGGTCCATGCCTGTGATCCCAGCATTCAGAGATCACGAGTATGAGGCCAGCCTGGGCTGCAGTAGTAAGACCCTGTTCAATACAAAAAGGTGGAGGTAGCAGAAAAGAGAAAGGGAAGAGGGAAGGAAAGAGAAGAAATATATATATATATATATATATATATATATATATATTCTGAAATCTTTATCATGAACCTTTGGGTGTCTGGTGCCGCTAGAGAAGGACAAATCTCACTCGGGAGGAGCTAGCAGATGCGCGTGAGGACAGGTGTACCTGAGGGACGGTGGCAGGACGTGGGCCAGGACAGGTGGTCTCACAGAGACTCTAATGAAGTGTGTGGTCGCGTGGGCTCTGATTTGGGTGAGCACTTAGGAAGAGAAGGTGCCTCGCCTGACTCCATAGCCAGTTGTGTTCCTCCTGTTGTACCCAAACAGTGGCCCAAAATGTCAGCATCAAGCGGGGACACACTACAGGCCTAGTAAATGCAGACACGATGTCTTATTGTATAGCCAAGGCTGGCGTAGAAGTTAGTGTGTACGCCCCTCTGGCCTCTTGTCTCTGCACCTTGAATACGGGTATTCCAGACTGGTATCGTTCCCAGCTGTGTTCTGCAGGATCTCACTATATAGCCTAAACCAACTTCAAATTTGCAATCAGGGAAGGAGAGATGGCTCAGTGGTTAGGAGAACTGTCTAAACTTGCATTGGGGTTATGTTCCCAGCACTTAGCTGGGAGCTAAGAACCATCTATCTATAATTCCAGTTACAGAAGATGGGGATCTGACGCCCTCTTCTGGCCTCCTTGGGCACGGCATGCATGTGGTGCACAGGCTTATATGTAGACAAAATACTCATACACATAAAACATAAATACATTTGCAATCTTCCTGGTTCAGATTTTTGCTGCTTTAGCTCATACATTGCTCCTATGAGTTGCTGAGTTCATTTTGATATATTGTAAAGTAAGGTTTGGTTTGTTTGTTTTTAACTTTGAGGCTGGGTCTCACCTCGCAGTCCAAGCTGACAGTCGAGGCTGGCATCAGGCTTTCAGTCTTCTCATCTTCGTCTCCCCGGTGGCGGGATCACAGGCTTGCAATGCCACGGCCACTCCAGATTCATTCTTTTCTGTGTAGCTATTCTAAGAGAGATCTCAGAAATGGTAATTCTTTGGTTCAGCATCCTCACATGGACCCTGGGAGCTTTTGAGGGAAAAAAGCCCTGCATGGTCTTCATTAAATATTCTCCACCTGAGCCAAACCCCAGAAACGACAGATTCTCAGGCCTCGCCCTACAGCAGCCCTGCAACAGCCTCACGGTCCACAGCAGGTCTAGGGCTACAGCCTCAGTTCTCCAGTCAGAACTATGCAAAACACTTTGTAGTGTGACGGTGTGTGTGCCAGTGTGTGCGTGTGCATGCGTGCGTGTGTGTGTTTGTGTGTGTGCAACAGGATCATACTTTGCTATAGTACTGGCTGGCCTGAAACTTGCTATGTAGACAAGGTGGATTCAAATTTGTAGCAATCCCTCTGCCTTTACTTACCCATGTGCTGGGGTTATGTGTATATGCCAGCCCACCTGGTTCAGTTTTGTTTTGTTTTTGTGTTTTGAGACAGGGTTTCTCTGTGTAGTCCTGGCTGGCCTGGAACTCACAGATATCTGCCTGCCTCTGCCTCTGAGTTCCGGGATTAAAGGAGTGTACCACCACCATCTGGCTTTTTTTTTTAAAATATTTATTTATTTATTATGTATACAATATTCTGTCTGTGTGTATGCCTGAAGGCCAGAAGAGGGCACCAGACCTCATTACAGATGGTTGTGAGCCACCATGTGGTTGCTGGGAATTGAACTCAGGACTTTGGAAGAGCAGGAAATGCTCTTAACCTCTGAGCCATCTCTCCAGCCCCCCTGGCTTTTTTTTTTCTTCTTTTTTTTTTTTTGTCTTTTAAAACCCTGCCGGGCGGTGGTGGCGCACACCTTTAATCCCAGCACTCGGCAGGCAGAGGCAGGCAGATCTCTGTGAGTTCGAGACCAGCCTGGCCTACAAGAACTAGTTCCAGGACAGGTTCCAAAGCCACAGAGAAACCCTGTCTCAAAAAACCAAAAATAAATAAATAAATAAATAAAGTAAAATAAATAAATAAATAAAATTAAAAAAAATAAAATAAAATAAAACCCTGCCCTTTTCTCCAGTGCTCAGAACACAGTCCAGTTCCTCCTGGGCCCTCCTCTGCTGCTGTTGCATCATCAACAGACTGCGTAAACACCTTTTGCCTGAGGGTGAGCTTGGGTGTCATTTCAGGCCAGTGTTTATGTCCAGCTGATCTAGTTGAAGACTGTGTTTGCCCATTGAATGGTCTTGGCCTCTCTAGGAACGATCACCCATAAACATGAGAGTTGATTTGGGAATTGTTCTGATGCAACGTTCTGCATGCCTATTCTTCAGCAGTCCCCTCTCGCTTTATTATTACTATTCTTATTATTTTAGAATTTGGTCCTTCAGCTCCGCTCTGTAGTGAGCTTTGAAATGGTGTGGAGTGATGCATCCAACCTTCCCAGAGTTGTCTGTTATGCTTTATGTTTGCTGGTGGATTTTTGGCTTTAGGATTTTTATTTATTTATTTATTTTTTTACAATTATTTGTTTGCTTGGTTGGTTTGGTTTTTAGAGGCAGGGTTTCTCTGTGTATCTCTGGCTGTCCTGGAACTCACTCTGTAGACCAGGCTGGCCTCAAACTCGCAGAGATCCGCCTGCCTCTGCTTCCCAAGTGCTGGGATTAAAGGCGTGCGCCATCACCACCCACCACTGCCCAGTGACAGATTTTATTCTATGGCTCAAGCTGGCCTAGAACTTGGTGGTGGTCATCCTCCTGCCTCTCCTCTCAAGTGCTGGGAGTATGCACCACCACATAGCTACCCCCCAGCCTTTCTTTTTCTTTACATTTGATTTGTGGAAGACATGGAGTTGCTGGCTGTGTAGCTCCTGTCAGTTTGGGTTTGTGAGCTGTAACTCTGTGGTGTCATTCACCAGGTTCTTCAGTCGTATGTGTGGCAATCCAATTGGGGGTGAGGTTCCAGGCTAGGTTTATTGTGGTAGCAGGAATGCTTTGTGTGTGTGTGTGTGTGTGCACATACATGTGTTTCTTGAATTGGAATGAACGGGAGTCTGGGTTGCTGGTCTCTGTGTTGTCTCCTGTCGGTGACCTTCACCTGGGTCATTTTGCCCCTGGAGGTGATGGGAATTTTAAAGGGCCACTGAGTGGGATAGATGTGACTAAGGGGAAGAACCAGGCAGTAAAGCACCTGGCAGCAGCCTGGTGCACAGTGACACTTTATTGTTGTTGTTAGACCTGTGTGTGGGACACAAGTCCCTGGCTTGGAGCCGTTTTCGGGCCTAGGCTGTCTGCCCTTCTCCTCTACCCTGGAGGGGAAGTCTGCAGTGCCTGTGGACCTGGGAGGCATGCTCAGGAGCGCAGCAGCCATCTCAGCGCCCCTGGTGTGGCCGCTCTGGGAAAGGAAGGCCGGAGCCTCGCTCACCCTCACCCGGTGTTTGCACCAGACTGTAAGTGCCCTGCATAGCTCTCCACCACGTTCCTGGCTGGGGGTCCTGGGGAACTGGCTTGGTTCCTGCCTGTAAAGCCGCGCATGCGCCTGCTCTTTCAGGAGGCTTCCCGGGCGAGCTGTCCTGTCATCTCCCCTGGTCCTGCCTATAAAGCTGTGCATGCGCCTGCTCTTCCAGGAGCCGAGCTGTCCTGTCACCACCCCTGGGCCTGCTTCTCTCATCTGGGGCTCAGCTTTGCATGGACACTCGGTTTGTCAGCTGCTGCCTGCCCTCCATTATCCCAGCGCCCAGCCTAGCTGATAGCACACAGTAGGCACACAGCACATCTTGGTTGGCTGACTGTGTTGTGCAGAGCTTGAGAACAGCACTGCTCTCCGATCTCAGTACCTACGGCCATTCGCAAAGACACCCTCTTGAGTCCCCAAGTTTGTGGAATTCCAATTAATTTTTTCATCTTCTCAAACCCATTCAACTCCACTCATTTCTGTTCATCTGTAAGTTTGTGCCCTTGTCCCCTGCATCTTCCATACCTCCCCACCCCAGCCTAGCTTCCCTCAGGCCAGCCTCTGTCCCCTAACACCCGCACTATCAGGCCTCCTCAGTCCTTCACATCACCCATGTTCTCTCGCTCTCTGCTGCATCCTAGTCCATACATGTGTGTGGCTTTATGCCGTTGTCAACAGGGAGAAGTTCTGCTCCTATATATGGTTTGGGAAAACGCCAATAAATCAGAACTTTTAAGTTATAGACAGACTCGATGTGAAGAATGCACTGTGAAGGATGCACTTGTTAGAATCAATCAAAAACAAACAAAAGAGCCCGAAATAAGACAGTCAAGGCCTGAGAGACGGCACATCAGCTGAAGGTACCTGCCACCAATCCTGATGACTGGACTTTGATGCCTGGGGCTCACGTCGTAGGAACTAAGAATTGACTCCCACAGGTTGTACTCTGACCTCCGCACACATGCTGTAACATGTGTGCCCCCACACACACAAAATAAACCATAATTTTAAAAAATACTAAGCCAGGTATGGTGGCGCACACCTTTAGTCCCAGCACTCAGGAGGCAGAGGCAGGTAGATCTCTGTGAGTTCAAGGCCTGCCTGGTCTACAAGAGCTAGTTCCAGGACAGCTAGGGCTGTTACGTAGAAAAACCCTGTCTCAAAAAAAAAAAAAAAAAAAAAAAAAAAAAACAAACAGAACAACAACAAAAAAAAATCTAAACCTCAGTCAATCAAATAATGTGATCTCTGTATGAAATAGAAAACCAGATATAAACTGGGAAGTAGAAAAGCAAAAAGAGTGAGCTGGGGGCAGAGCCAGAGTCCCCATGAGAAAGGCTCTGTGAGCCCCTCGGCGACTCCCTTCCCGCAGCTTCATCCCTACCCACGTGTTATGGCAGAACCGAACATGCGTTCACAGATGCATGCATATTAGGGGATTCTTAGTTTTTTATTATTTTTAAAGACATGGTGTCCTGTGGCACGGGCTGGCCTCAAACTCACTACTTCCCCCGCTGACGAACTGGGATGACAGGTCCCAGCCACCACTCTTGGTTTTGCAGTGTTGGGGAACACACCCAGGGCTTCCTGCCCTCGGGGTTTTGGAATTGGTATATTGTATCACTAACATTCTTCTAAATTATGGCTGTCTCCTACATTTTCCAATTGTAAAAATAAAATATTTAGCTGGACATAGTGGTTCACATCTGTGATTCCAGCTCTTGGGAGGCTGAGGCTAGAGGATTGCTGTGAGTTCAAGGCCAGCATGAACTTCTTTACAAATTCCAGGCCAGCCAGAACTACAAAGTGAGACCCTGTCTCAGAACACAGTAGCAACAAGAACAATAAAATATATAGCCAAACATGATGGTCCATACCTATAATCCCAGTACTTGGGAGAGTGAGGCTCTCAAGTCTGAGTCAGCCTGGACTATCAAGTAAGAATCCTGTCTCAAAAAAAAAAAAAAAAGTCAAAGAAAATTTGTTTTATAAAATTTGAAAAAATATGCCAGACTGTGGTGGTGCACACCTTCAATCCCAGCAGAAGCAGGCAGATCTCTGTGAGTTCAAGGCCAGCCTGGTCCATCCAGAGTGAGTTCCAGGAGAGGCAGGACTACACAGGGAAACCCTGTCTCGAAAAACAAACAAAAAAATTGAAAAATCTGGGAGGCAGAGGCAGGTGGGCCTCTGAGTTCAAGGCTAGCCCTGTCTACAGACTAGCCTGGGCTACATAGTGAGAACTTGTCTCAAATAAATTAAATAAATAAATTGAAAAGCAATAATTACAAAGAAGAAAAATTCAAATGTCTGCTAACCAACATAAAGAAAATCAGCCCTGACATTTGATTGTGCTGAGGTCGTCTCCTTAGGAACACGCTCTTGTCAGCTCCGTGCTTGACACTGTGAGCACCAGCCCCAGTGACACCGTTCAGGAGTCAGTGGAGGGCAGGGCACAGGGCTGCCGTGATGCCATGTGCCAGGCCCCAACTCGTTCCCATCCCCACGAGGCTCAGGCTGCTGGGAAACCTTACACACCACACATGGCCTGAGGCTTCTCTGGGGCAGGGCCTGGTGCCAAGATTATTGCCACAACCGCTGTGACAGGATAGCGTTAGCTTCTCCTCTGAGCCCCTGTGTGCCTCATGTCTTCATGTCTGTGCACAGATGAGCAGGTCACCTCTGGCTGCTGCTGTGGGAACTTAGCAGATCCTGACCCACAGTCATGATTTTCTACTGGTCACAATGGGTGGCCTTCAAGCGTGGGAGTGACCTAGCATCACTCCCTCCTGGGCCTGAGTGAGCAACACCCTCACCAGAGTTGGAAGTCTCGGTCAGTTTGTTGTGTGACCTTGAGCACACTACTCCCTATGCCCACCGAAAGCTCTCGTCTGCTCAGGGAACCCAGCCCAATCATCCTAAGTGTATGTACAAGCCTAGGTGACCTTTGCCGATACGAGGGACCATTGTTGCTGGTACCACCATTCTCTCCTTCTTACATTCCTCTTCCTCAGCCCCTTGGGAGTCACTTGTAACCTGGCCATCACGGCTGCATCTCAGGACACGCAGAGTCAGCACTGGTGCACCCCACCCTCACAGAGCCCCCCCCCCCCCCCCCCCCCCCCCCCCCCGCCCCAGTGTGTGGGGGAGGATGGAAGTGTGATGAAGCCCTGCAGGAAGCCAGCAAGAGTAGGCTGGGAGAGCAGGTTCCAGTGAGCCTGGCTTCCTGAGCCTGGGGGGCTCCACCCAGACCAGAAAAGCAGAGGGTGGGGCTGGAACCTTAAAGCCACTATCTGGGGTTGCTCCCACACCACACAAGATTCTCACAGTGGACTTCCCTTCTCTCTCTGCAGCTCATCATGGCCAAACAACTGCAGGCTCGAAGGCTGAATGGAATCGATCACAACCCCTGGTGAGCTGGCGGGATGGGACGGGGTCTGGGTGTCCAGGATGGGTAGTGACAACCACAGCATGGGAGAGGCAAGACCCAAGATAGCAGGCTAGCCTCAAGTCTCAGCCTTCCCCTGCGTGGCTGCGGTGCTGAGCAAGAGACACACTGGTTCAAAATGGAGATGATTTTACCTCCTTGAAGGGCCTTGTGAACTAGCAACAGTGCTCCAAATCGGGCACCAGGCCATGGCTCCCATGGGTGGTAACTGATCCCCCGCTCCGTACCTATGGCTTCCGCACCCTGGGATTCAACCAATTGGAGACCAAAATCATTTTTTAAAAAAATGCGTCTTGTGATTGGCAAGATGGTTCACAGCGGGTATGAGTGCCTGTGGCATATGCCAGGGTACCTGGATTCAGATCCTAGCACTCATATTTCTAAAATGCTGGGCATGGCCATGCCTGTCTGTAACCCTAGTGCTGTGGGAAACAAAGACGGGAGGGTTGTTAAGGCTTGCTGTCGAGTGCCCTAACTCCAGGTTCAGTAAGAGATCTTATCTCAAGGGAATAGGAAAGAGTCATAGATCAAAACACTTGCCCACCTCCTCTGGGCTCCACATGTATGCCCATGAGTACATTCAACAAAAATACACACATACACACATGTTGTACACACATACATACACAGAAAAGGAAAGACACCCCTACAGAACGTGTAAAGACAGTTCCTCTTGCCCTCGGTCACTGAGCAATGCGGTGAAGTAGCTGTTTACATGGCACGTAGGGTGACTGGAAGCTAGTCATCTAGAGATGAGGTGTACAGGAAGAGCTGGGACGGACCTCACTACTCCAGTCCCTGTGTAGTGTGTTCAAGGCTCTGGATTTCATGCCCAGCATGGGGAAAAAAAGAAAAGGATGTGGGAAGGAGGCTTAGGTCATATGTAAATGCTATGGTAAGAGACTTGCAGCTGGGCGATTGGTGGCGCATATCTTTAATCCCAGCACTCAGGAGGCAGAGGCCAGTACAGGCTCCAAAGCTATAAAGAGAAATATTGTCTCGAAAAGAGAAAGAGACAGATACAGAGAGAAAGACTTGATTTGGGCCAATTTGGATACCCTGGATGGAGGGAGGTCTGAAACCCATTTCTCCACAAATATTAAAGGCCAGCCTACATTTTATTTCACAGGTGCTTTGAAATGAGATAACTTAAGAAAGTATGATACAGAGGCTGGGGAGATGATGGCTCCATGGTTAGGTGTTTGCCATGCAAGCATGAGGACCAGGGTTCAGATCCCTGGAACCCATGTAAATGCCTGGTAAACAGGGCTCCTTGGCTGTAATTCCAGCCTTGAAAGACAGAGATAAGGGAATCCAGAGCAAACTGGCTAGCAAGACTAGCCCTATTGGCAAGCTACGGCTTCCCTGAAAGAGCCGGTCTCATTGAATCAGGAGGAAGAACAACAGAGTCTGATGCTCAACTTCAATCTCATTCCCCCACCTGCACACACACGTGAGTTCACATATATACACCCACACATGCAGACGTGCATATACACACGTGCACACCACGCACATACACATGGCAATGGGAAAAGAGAAGAAAGGATGATGCAAGCCAATATTTCCGCCTCGGTGCTACGGGTGGGACCCAGGGCCCCATGCTAGTGTTCTAATACACTTAGATATGGAAGGATTGTGTGTGTTTGTGTGTTGTTATCACTGTTACAGTAAATGCAGTGGGAAGTTATTCAAAGGAGCTTTTTCTCTTCTCCCTGTGCACATTAAGCCAGGTGCATGGACAGAGCTGTATACTTGAAAAATTACAGAGGTGGATAAGAGAGCTCTCTAGAGGAACGGAACTGTAGAATGAACACATACACTCACACACATGCACACACACACACACACACACACACACACACACTTTATTAGAATGGCTTATAGGCTCTGGTCCAGTCCAAGAATCCAGTAGTTTTTTAGTCCATGAGGCTGAATGTCTTCAGTATACACCAGAATCCCAAAGAAGTAGACGGTAATGTAGTGAGGGAATGGATTTGCCAATGAGAGCGAGAGCAAACAGGCAAAGAGCAAAAGCTTGCTTCTATGTCCTTTCTATAGGCTGCCTATGCGGTGGGTGTGCCTCAGATTAAGGGTGGCTCTTCCCACCTCCAAAGACCCAGATTAAAAGTGGGTCTTCCTATTTCAAATGGTCTAATTAAGGAAAAATCCCTCACAGGGGTGCCCAGCCACTTGGGTTTTAGTTAATTCCAGACATAGCCAAGTTGACAACCAAGAACGGCCCTTACAGTGCAGAAGCACACACACACACACACACACACACACACACACACACAGAGAGAAAGAGAGAGAGAGAGAGAGAGAGAGAGAGAGAGAGAGCAGTGCACAGGACCCAATGTACTCTACTGACCTCACCAGCTTATTATGAAGGCCATTACCAAGATGCAAAGGAGGAGCCTGGCACTGGCTGACACTCAGTTCTGTGTCGTCCTCGGAGTGGCCCAGAGCACAGTGAGTTATACAGGCCACCAGGAGGTGATGTGAGCCAAGTGTTTCACACTGTGCTGGGGACAGGTACACCACAGGCTAGGAAATCCCTCTGGGGCTTCTGAGTCACATGTCACCGCGTCCCATCCAACAGGTGCCTCTACAGTGTAAGGGCGGCTGGGGTGTGGCTTGGGGTGGAGCTTTGCCTGGCTTGCTCTCCAAGGGGAAGGAATGGCAGAGTGAGAGTTAGGGTCAGATAGGACAGGCTGGAGCATGTGACACCCTAGAGTCTCCTACTTGTCATTCACATGGTTTTAGATATAAATGTTTCTTACCGTGGGTCATGGTCAATGTTTGAAGTCTCCTGGGCTGAGTCATATCATTGGTACAGGGCCTGACCGTCTTAAAATATGGGACTCGCACAGGTGGGGGTAGGGTGTGTTGTCGGTCTTTCTAGAGTCATCCCATGCATGTTCACCCTGCCCTGCAAACAGACAGAAGTATTCCTGGGAGGTGACCTGGGGCTGACTCTCTGTTTGTTGCCAGGGTGGAGTTTATCAGACTGGCCAAAGAATATGATGTCGTGAACTTGGGCCAGGGCTTCCCCGACTTCTCACCTCCGGACTTTGCTGTGCAAGCTTTCCAACAGGCCACCAGTGGGGACTTCATGCTCAACCAGTACACCATGGCATTTGTGAGTCTCCCACATCTCCCGAAGGCCTTGGAGAACAGGCACTAACACCACATAGGTGTGAAGGCTCATGGGGCACAACCCAGTGGGTTGGCTTCAGCATCCTTCAGTTACTGAGAGTCCCCTATGTACTGTACCTCAGATCCCAGTGTGGAAGGCAGATCGGGAAACCCTTTATGACCACAGCATCTGGTCCAGGGAGGGAAAGCTTCTAGAAGGAGGCGATGCTTCAGCCAACTCCTGAAAGACGGGCTCCTGGTTGCATTAGACTAAATCCCATCTGTTCTGTAAGGACCACACAATATATATAGTTGCCAACACTGGAGTGGAAGAATGCCTTTGGCGGGGACTGGGGTTTCGAGACAGGGTTTCTCTGTGGGGCTGTTCTGGGTGGAACTCACTCTGTAGACCAGGCTGGTGTATTTGGATTTTTCTTTGGGCCACAAACCAGCTCCCAAATAAAAGACAGAGGCTTATTATTGAATAATAAATAATTATTGTTGAATGCTTGGTCTTAGCTTAGGCTTGTCCCATTAGCTCTTTTAACTTATTTTTTAAAGGTTTATTTATTTATTATGTATACAGTGTTCTGCCTGTATGTATGCCTGCAAGCCAGAAGAGGGCGCCAGATCTCATTACAGATAGTTGTGAGTTACCATGTGGGTGCTGGGAATTGAACTCAGGAACACTGGAAGAGCAGCCAGTGCTCTTAGCCTCTGAGCCATCGCTCCAGCCCCCCTCACACCTTTTAATGGCTATTTAGTTCTATTCCATTGCCCAGATGTTCCACATTAGTAGTTCACATTAGTGGACTGCTTTCCATATCTTTTATAAATGTTACCGTTTTATCTTTAAAAGTGTGTATTTCTCCAAGATATATTCTTTTTATCTATTTTTGTTACTTTTAATTGTGTGTTTATCTGTATATGGGTATGTGCACGTGGGTGCCGGTACCCCGAAAGTCCAGAGGTGGCAGATTGCCCAGGAGCTGGAGGTACAAGTGGTTGTGATCTGCCTTGTGTGGGTGCTGGGAATTGAACCCAGGTCCTCTGAAAGAGCAAGGACCTCTTAACCACTGAGCCATTTCTCCAGTCCCTTAAGATAAACTTTCAGGTAAAATCAATGACTTGAAAGTCAGACGTGGTGGAGCATGCCTTTGATCCCAGCATCCAAGAAGCAGAGGCAGAGTCTGTGAGTTTGAGGCCACTCTGGTCTACATAAGGAATTCCAGGCCAGCCAGCTCCACCTAGTGAGACTCTGTCTAAAAGCATTAATGAAGGCTGTATACAGTTAAACGTGGTTAACAAGTCTTGGTAAACTGCCAGGAAGTTAGGGTTGCTCATTGGCATCCTACCAAGAGGCGCTCAAAGAAATCCAGAAGGTTCTTTGCATAAACCAAAAGAAAGCCACTAACAATGAAGATGAGGATGGCTTCCACTGGTGGCTGAGCATTTGTGTGTGATGCACAGGCCCTGGGTCTGATCACCAGCAGAGGCGGGAACAGGCTGTTTTGTGACCCATGAGCCCCGTGTATCTGTGGGTGTTACCGCTGTGCTCCCATGATGTCACTTCAGTGTCTCTAGGCTGTTTTGTTCTGGTTAATTCTTTACAGACACGGTGCTCTTTCCATATGCAGCACCACGCTCAGCTTTACCTGCCTGTTCATTCTTACATTGGGAGGCACATAAGTTACTGACTCAAGTTTTAGTCTCTCTGTTAGCCACTTGGCTTTGCCTTGAATGTTTTGTGTATGTCTTCACCCTCTCTCAATGGTTCCTGCCTGCCGACACAGTGTGCCTACCTGACTGCTGACACCGTGTGCACACCTGACTATTCTAACTGCCTGCCTGCCTGCTCACACCGTGTACCCACCTGCCTGCTCACACCGTGTGCACACCTGACTGTTCATACTGTGTGCCCACCTGACTGCTCATACCGTGTGCTCACCTGACTGCTCATACCGTGTGCTCACCTGACTGCTCACACCGTGTGCACACCTGACTGCTCACACCTTGTGCCTACCTGACTGCTCTCACTGTGCCCACCTGACTGCTCACACCATGTGCCCACCTCACTGCTCACACCGTGTGCCCACCTGCCTGCTCACACCGGGTGCACACCTGACTGTTGACACTGTGCCCACCTGACTGCTCACACCGTGTGCCCACCTGACTGCTCACACCGTGTGCCCACCTGCCTGCTCACACCGTGTGCCCACCTGACTGCTCACACCGTGTGCCCACCTGACTGCTCACACCGTGTGCCCACCTGCCTGCTCACACTGTGTGCACACCTGACTGCTCACACTGTGTGCCCACCTGACTGCTCACACCGTGTGCCCACCTGCCTGCTCACACCGTGTGCACACCTGACTGCTCACACCGGGTGCACACCTGACAGCTCACACCGTGTGCACACCTGACTGCTCACACCATGTGCACACCTAACTGTTCTAACTGCCTGCCTGCCCCATGCTTCCACCTCCAAGTCTAATTAGGATGATTATTCCTAACTGTGCACCGTAGGCACCAAGTCAGTTGGCCTGTATCAGAGCTCAGAGGGAGAAGTAGTGTAGACAGACTTTTACCAGCTCCCAAATAACAACATGGAGATTTATCATTAATTATAGAAGCTTGGCCTTAGCTTAGGCTTGTTCCTAACTAGTTCTTATAACTTAAATTAGCCTATATTTTTTAAAAAATGTATTTATGTATACAATATTTTGTCTGTATGCATGCCTGCAGGCCAGAAGAGGGCTCCAGATCTCATTACTGTGAGCCACCATGTGGTTGCTGGGAATTGAACTCAGGACCTCTGGAAGAGCAGTCAGTGCTCTCAACTGCTGAGCCGTCTCTCCAGCCCTTAACCTATATTTTTTCATCTACGTTCTTCCATGTGCTCATTACCTTGCGTCCCTTTTGCCTACCCTACTTCCTTCACATCTGACTGGCAACTCCTGCCTAGCTGTTGGCCATTCAGCTCTTTATTAAACCAGTCACAGTGACACAGCCTCACACAGTATAAAGGAACATTCTACAACATTTCCCCATTTCCATCTAAATAAAAAGAAAAGTTTTAAGTATAGCATATGAAAACTATAAACAATAAGAATAATAATCAGGTAAGAATTTATAACATCCACTTCATTTGTATTTGGCAAATTGAGAGAAAATATTCCACTATGAATCCTATCTTGGTGAATCCAAAGTTTTGTACCTAATTTACCCTCTATCACAACTAAAGAAAACTATAACTGTCCAGTCTTCAACTCCATCAAAGACCCCAGAAGGATATAATACTACCTAGATCACAGGAAGTGCAGAGCAGACACCTTCCCAATCTAAGAAGTGACAGCAACATCTGATTGCTCGGATAATCACCAAAAGTTCCTCTACAATGTTTCCATGTTCATCTTTGGCCTACAGGCCTTTCTGTAAAGCAGGAATTGTGAAGGACTGTCCTGCCTGTCTTGGCAAAGTTCAGCAGTCGCCTTCTTTTGTGTCCCATTTGTCCAGGTTGGACTGCATACTGTCAGAAGTTGAGGCAAGGACAGTTTCTTACCCAAATGACGAGCTTTTGCCACAAAGAAAGCAAACTTCATATGGAGGGTGCTCATTATCCACTTTTTGAAGTAGATTAGTGCTACCAGGAGCAGACATGTCTTACTGTCACAAAAAGCCTTATATTATTATAACATTTTAAATGCTATATTCTGCAGGTCTTTGAAATGTTTGAAGATCACTTATCTAAAATATATCTCTGTATGACCTTGAAAACATACCTAACATGGCTATTAGCTTGATGGTTATAGATGACTAACATTCAACCTATATCTTTTTATTATCCTAAATAGTTTTTGAGAATAAAATTTTTATATTAAATTTTTAAATGATCTGGATAGGTATAATACCTTAAGCACAAATAGAAACATATATACAATATAACCAAATAATCTTAAATTTGTGTCAATATACAAAAATCTATACCAATGTAAAGTATTTGAGACTAGTAGTTGATTTTGAGTTTGAAAGTAGATTCAATAAACTACCCTGTGATCTTATTATTTCTATATCATACTCCCCCTTTTTTCCCTTCTAATTTCAGCTTTTTGTTTGTTTTTGTTTCTGGTTTTTTTTTTGTTTGTTTTTTTGTTTTTGTTTTTGTTTTTTTGAGACAGGGTTTCTCTGTGTAGCCTTGGCTGTCCTGGAACTAGCTCTTGTAGACCAGGTTGGCTTCAAACTCACAAAGATCCACCTGCCTCTGTTGCAGATTCCTCAGAGTTCCAGAGCAGATTCAAGGCTACTGACTGAGATGGTCCAGGATTTTCAGGGGGTCTCCCCTATCAAAGCTGATCTCTTATCAACCTTGAATGAATCCACAACCTTTCATTTTCTGTGGAAACAAAATTACAACCTCTTCTCCAATGCAACATATTATTTGACTTTTATTTTGAAGTTAAGACATTTTTTAAAAATATTTATTTATTATGTATACAATATTCTGTTTGTGTGTCTGCCTGCAGGCCAGAAGAGGGCACCAGACCCCATTACAGATGGTTGTGAGCCACCATGTATGTGGTTGCTGGGACTTGAACTCAGGACCTTTGGAAAAGCAGGCAATGCTCTTAACTGCTGAGCCATCTCTCCAGCCCCCAAGTTAAGATATTTTTTTAAATATTTATTTATTTATTATGTATACAATATTTTGTCTGTGTGTAAGCCTGAAGGCCAGAAGAGGGTGCCAGACCTCTTTACAGATGGTTGTGAGCCACCATGTGGTTGCTGGGAATTGAACTCAGGACCTTTGGAAGAGCAAGCAATGCTCTTAACCACTGAGCCATCACTCCAGCCCCAAGTTAAGATATTTTTAAAATATATAGGTTAGTTTAATTTAGCAGTTTCCATAATCCAATGTTTTTCACCAGCTATTGTTCATTCATCAGTAATCAAAAAATTTAGTCAACAAGACTAAATATAAGAGATCCAAAGCCGGGCGATGGTGGCGCACGCCTTTAATCCCAGAACTCGGGAGGCAGAGGCAGGCGGATCTCTGTGAGTTCGAGACCAGCCTGGTCTACAGAGCTAGTTCCAGGGTAGGCTCCAAAGCCACAGAGAAACCCTGTCTCGAAAAAGCAAAAAAAAAAAAAAAAAGAGAGAGAGATCCAGACTCTGTGTATTTCTCATTTTTACATGGCTTATCCTTTTTATATTATTTTATTCTCTATTTAAAGACTTCATCTTTAAATATTTATTTATGAACTATTTTTTCTATGACTGTCTCTATCCATTTTCTCTTCTTTTTTGAGCCTATGCACATTTTTAAACACACTGTAACCTGTGTGGAGGTTTTTCCATCTGGATCTGTCTTTACTGTGCATCTGCAGCATCCTCTGACTGCATGAGGCAAATCCTTGTTCGTTTTTTGTTTTTTTCAAGACAGGGTTTCTCTGTAGCTTTGGTGCCTGTCCTGGAACTAGCTCTTGTAGACCAGGCTGGCCTTAAACTCACAGAGATCCCTCTGCCTCTGCCTCTGGAGTGCTGGGATTAAAGGTGTGCGCCACCACCCGGCCTATAAGGCAAATCTTAAAGTGCTAAATCAGCCACCATGTGGCTCAGCTTAGTGCATGGCACCGGCAGCTGGCTCCATCCTGCAGTCACGTCTCTGTACGCCATCGAGAGTCCTGATCACCAGGAAGCTGCATTTGACTCCATGTCCCAAACTTCTTTTTAAAGTTCTCTCGGGCCTCATGTGGACATATGTGGCTGGACATTGGGTGCCATATATAAACAGATCTTTGGGGGGTGGGCTGCCAGCTCACAAATAACAACATGAAGACTTATTATTAATTATAAAAGCTCAGCCTTAGCTTAGGCTTGTGCCTAACTAGTTCTTATTACTTAAATTAACCCATATTTTTGTTTTGTTTTGTTTTGGTTTTGGTTTTTGGAGACAGGGTTTCTCTGTGGCTTTGGAGCCTGTCCTGGAACTAGCTCTGTAGACCAGGCTGGTCTCGAACTCACAGAGATCCACCTGCCTCTGCCTCCCGAGTGCTGGGATTAAAGGCGTGCGCCACCACCGCCCGGCCATTAACCCATATTTTTAAATCTAATTTTTCCATACACTTGTTACCTCATCTCCGTTTTGCCCATCCTGCTTCCCCCACATTTGGCTAGCGACTCCTCCTTTCTCTCTCCCAGATGTCTCTGTCCCTAGAAGTCCCACCTCTTTCTACCTAGTTAATGGCCGTTCAGCTCTTTATTAAGCCAGTCATGAGACACATCTTCACATAGTGTTCAGGAATATTCCACAACAAAGTAGGGACCTGTAAAATGTCTCCATGGTAAAGATACTTGCCACCAAGCCTGATAACATGGTCCCTGGATCCCACATGGTAGAAGGAGAGAGCCAACTAAATGTTGTCCTCTGACCTCCTGTGGTACCTGTGGGCGCGCGCGCACGCTCTAGCACACACACATACACACACAAAAAAATTTTTTTTAATATTTTGTTTTTATTTATTTATTTATTTATTTTTAAATATTTATTTATTTTTATTATGCATACAATATTCTGTCTGTGTGTATGTCTGCAGGCCAGAAGAGGGCACCATACCTCATTACAGATGGTTGTGAGCCACCATGTGGTTGCCGGAAATTGAACTCAGGACCTTTGGAAGAGCAGGCAATGCTCCTAACCACTGAGCCATCTCTCCAGCCCCCACACAAAAATTTTTGCTTGAGGCAGGGTCTCTCTGTGTAGCCCTGGTTGCTCTGTAACTCACTGTGTAGACCAGGCTGGCCTCAAAATCACAGAGATCCGCCTGCTTCTGCCTTCCAAGTGCTGGGATTAAAGTCGTGCACCGCTGCTGCCCCACTACCACCTGGCAAATTTTGTTTTGTTTTGTTTTGTTTGAGACAGGGTTTCTCCCATTTACTGCCTTGACTATACTGGAACTCACTTTGTAAACCAGGCTGATGTTGATTGCCTTTGGGTGGGCTACTCAGTCTAGGGTTAGTAACCCACCCGGCAGTTCAGTTATTCCAGGGTCATGGAGAGGCACTACCTGGAAGATATGAGCTAGGAAAGAGGAAGGAGGCTAAGCGAGGGTTCTTGTCAAAGCCTCAGTTTATTAGAGACGGGTACAACTTTTATAGGGTAAAGAGTTGGGGGGTGGGCACAGGGGCCTGGGCTCTTGCTGCGTGCTTCACGTTGGTCACTTGGTCCGAGTTGGTCACGTAGGCAGGAGGTTATCTTCGGTCAAGTCACTGTAGGCCAAGAAGTCACGAGTTGACACACCTAGATCTTTAGATAGTTTGGAATGTGGGATGGGTTCCGCTAACAGATAGCTCTCCATAAACAGCCAATTTGGGTGTGGGGTAGGCTCTGTCAATAGAACGATTCCTAACACAATTATGGGTGTGGGGTTCTCTGCAGACTCCCCAGGGTTATGGTTCCTGTAATGATTTTAGGAGGAAATTGGCTCCTGACAGGCTGACCTTGAACTCACAGAGATTAGACTGCCTCTGCGCCCCAAGCCTTGGGATTAAAGGTGTGCACCACCACTGCCAGGCAATTTTTTTAAGGAAAAGAAAAAGGCTATTCCTGCATACCATTTTCTAATACTTTGGGCAAGAGACAGCTCGTTTCTTGGGGATTCTCTTTTGTAATGAACCCAAATAAATAATCTGTGGCTCCAGGGCTGCTAGAGGGGGGTCAGGTAGGCACAAATGTACCTTATAGTCACACAGGGAAGTGTGAGGTTCCTGCTGCCCTGTTGTTCTCTTGTCCCTACATCCCAGCTCTGGGCAGGACTCCTTAGCTGAGGCTGTTGGAGGGGATGAGACATTCAGCCCAAGAAGGCGGATTTTGCTAGAAGGTTCTAGATGGCCTGGGTGCAGCTGAGCTGGGAGTCTTGGCTGATCCTGGGTGCTGTCCTGGCAGGGTTACCCACCGCTGACAAAGATCCTGGCAAGTTTCTTTGGCAAGCTGCTGGGACAGGAGCTGGACCCACTCAAGAACGTGCTGGTAACAGTGGGTGCCTATGGGGCCTTGTTCACAGCCTTCCAGGCCTTGGTGGACGAAGGAGATGAGGTGAGAGGTGAAACCTAATGGGGAGGGCTGACGCTAGCCCAGGACAGTGCTGACCCCAGCTAATCTGACTGTTGAACCAGGTCATCATCATCGAACCTGCCTTTGATTGTTATGAACCCATGACTCTCATGGCTGGAGGTCGGCCTGTGTTTGTGTCCCTGAAGTCGGTAAGGGATTCTTGGTGGTTATGGATTGGTCAAGGCTGGTAAGCAATGCTGGGTGGTTATGGATGAAGATAGGAGATGGGCTAGATCCTGAGACATGGGAGAAGGGAAGGGAGTCTTCAGAGATGAGAGGGTGTGGAGGTAGAGCCCAGAGCAGAAAGGAGAGAGATGGAGGCAGATATATCGGGACAGGCGCTGCTGTCAGGAAAGCAGCTCCTGCTGCCTCTCCCCTTCCTCTTGCAGAGCCCTGCTGCTAAGGGACAATTGGAATCCAGCAATGACTGGCAACTGGATCCCACAGAACTGGCCAGCAAGTTCACACCTCGTACCAAGGCCCTGGTCCTCAACACACCCAACAACCCTCTGGGAAAGGTACCAGGGGTCCATCCAGAGACCTCCTCAAGCTGAGTTTCCCTCCTTGTGTGAAGTGGGAGGGCTGTATGCCTTGAACTCTGAGGACCCAACTCTCCCAGAGGTGTGAAGGCCTAGGTGCGTGGGCTGAGCACCTCACCACTTCCTGGTGGCTTTGGAACAGTGTCTTTACCTCCCTGTCCAGGGGGATCCAGAGATAACCGATCCCACAGGGCCAGTATTGCCGAGCTGGTCAAAGGGATGATCCAGAGAAGCCCCAGGACCTGGTCTGGTCTTGCACTCTACCTCTAGGCAGGCTCTGCACTTGGGGATGGTCCCAGTTGCACACCTGTGACCTTCGCTCCCACAGGTGTTCTCTAAGAAGGAGCTGGAGCTGGTGGCTGACCTGTGCCAGCAGCACAATGTCCTGTGTATCTCTGACGAGGTCTACCAGTGGCTGGTCTATGATGGGCACCAGCATGTCAGCATCGGTGAGCGGGGCCTGCCACAGCTTCCCCTGGACACCTGAGCAGGGCTTGAGCCCAATGGGAGCAGCCTAGGCCTGGTGATGAGGACCCAGGGCTGTGCACCTGTGCACTGCTGTGACCATGGGCAAGGACGTCCCCTCCTGAGGTCTGGGGAATGCAGTAGCATCTGCTTCCTGAGGCTCTCAGGAGCAGGCGATGGAATGGTTCCATCAGCAGCTTAGAGGGTACCAGTCCTCAGTTAAAATGCTGTGCTTGTCCCTGGGGCCCCCCATACCTTCCCCATTTCAGCATTTGCTCTTCTTGGCCTCGGGCAGCCAGCCTCCCTGGCATGTGGGAACGGACCCTGACCATCGGCAGCGCAGGCAAAAGCTTCAGTGCCACCGGCTGGAAGGTAAGTGTGGTCCCTAGGCAGAGGGCAGCAGCGGGAGGATTAAGAAAGGCTCCTCTGACGAGGCCCTCACTGACTGTGTCCCGTCCAGGTGGGCTGGGTCATGGGTCCAGATCAGATCCTGAAGCACCTGCGGACTGTGCACCAGAACTCTATCTTCCACTGTCCCACCCAGGCCCAGGTGAGAAGGGTATGAAAACCTGTGGTGGGGAAGGCGACAGGGACCGATGGCAGCTGACCTGGCCTCTCATCTGCCCTGTCCAGGCCGCAGTAGCCCAGTGCTTTGAACGGGAGCAGCAACACTTCGGACAACCCAGCAGTTACTTCTTGCAGCTCCCGCAGACCATGAAGCCAAACAGAGACCACATGATCCGCAGCCTGCAGTCAGTGGGCCTCAAGCCCTTGATCCCCCAGGGCAGCTACTTCCTCATTGCAGACATCTCGGACTTCAGTGAGTGGCACTGGCCATGTCACCCAGGATCTGGGGAGACACCAAAGTTGGCCGGGACTCAGCAGGACTTCTTCTGTTGCCCCAGAGAGCAAGATGCCCGACCTGCCTGGTGCTGAGGATGAGCCCTACGACAGACGCTTTGCCAAGTGGATGATCAAAAACAAGGTAGGCGGGGGCTCTTGTGGGGCCGGCAGGTGTTCGACCTTTGCGTGACTCCTGCTCCGGGGCTCAGTGCACAGTTTCACCTGCACAAGGCAGCCATGCTGGTTCCAGGAGCTCTTGCCCTTCTCTTAGCCTGGCTGTCTCTCCTATACCTGAGAATCCAGCCCATTTGCTCTTATCGCCTTGCTCAGACCACTGCGGCTCAAACTTAGCTCTTCCCCAGCTCTGCCTGGGCACGCTGCACAGTCTCTCCTCTATTCTTTCTCCCCGCACCCCGCACCCCGCACCCTGGGAGGAACCTAGTTTAATGCCCTGGGGACTCTCTCCTGGCCATTACATCAGGTGGAGGGGACACACTGAGCCCTTACTTCTTGTTCCCCCCCAAGCTGAGGTCTTGGGTCTCAAGACTATATGCAGACATGGCTTCCTCCTCCCCAGGGCCTGGTGGCAATCCCTGTCTCCATCTTCTTCAGTCAACCTCACCAGAAGGACTTTGACCACTACATCCGCTTCTGTTTTGTGAAGGTAAGAAAAGGCTGGGAGACCCTCGATGGGCCTGGCTAGCCACCGGGTAGGGCGAGAGAAGGCTCAGTGTGTGTCTTGCAGGATGAGGCCACACTCCAGGCAATGGACGAGAGGATACAGAAGTGGAAAAAGGAGCTCCAGCCCTGAGGTTCCCCAGCTGGGCCCTGTCTCAGGGATGCCCTGGAGGGCCCCGCTCTGTGACTGGACATACTCCCAGGAAAGAGGCCATTGACTTGGGGGTTTCGGCAATCTTTTCTCACAGTATCTGGACTGCTGTCTTGGATTGGGTCATGTTCTACTCCCCTGTAGGTTATTTTAGGGTCGTAGTTGTTTCTGGCCTCCCTGCCTGGGACAGTAAAGGATGGAGTATCAGGTTGGAGCCCCAGCCTTAACTTAGCCCCGCCCAGTTCTCATGTGACCTCAAGATATTGCTTCGGGCTTGATTGTTTTTGTTCCTAATAAAGTTGTTAAGTTATTAGAGCCCTCAAGGCAGCCTCTCTCTTCCTCTGGACTGCCTGCTAAACCGTTTGGAAGGGACCCCAGAGAACCTCAGACCCCCACCTTCCCTATGAAGAGAGAGACAGGAGAGTGTGTCTGTGTGAACACTGGGAACCAGGAACTCATCTGAAGTCGCAGGGCTTGTACATGGCAACACAGACTTCCCAGACCCAGGCTCTCTGCTATGCTCCTCACCCTTGGAGGGTGCACGCTGAAGACTGGCTTAAGGTGTTTGTGTGTATGGATGGGGATGGGGCCTTGGAGACATCCTCACAGGGATTCAAGAACTGCCTGGTGTGTGCACAGAGGTAGGAGGGGCATCTGAGAGCAGCCCCACTGGTTTAGGCTTCCCTGCAACTCCAGCAGCCTGCTGAGGAGGCAGAGTGGGGGAGCCATCATGACCAGTGAGCGCTTGGCCAAAAGTGGACATGAGGTTTGATTTTGGTCAGGGGTTTTAGATAGGCCTGAAACTCCATTTGTAGACCAAGCTGCTTCAAGCTTGTCAACCTCCTGCCTCTGCTTCCAGAATACTGAGATTATGGCACATTCCACACCTGGCATAGAAGTGGGATTTGATCCCCAGTTGGATGTCTCACTAAAGCTGCTGTAGTCTTAAAGGCCCCCAGAAGGCCATGCTAGGAGCCTGGTCATTGGTAGAGCAACCTCAGGAGTTTCACTCACAGCTTTTCTTGAACCTAGAGAAATGATGGGGACATAAGGTTTAAGACGAAAAAATGTTTTCTCCTGAAACAGAATTCCTAAAACATGAAGTTTTGTGATACATAGGGGTGGTTTTGGCTAATCATAAGTGCTCCTTTGGACCTAGGGTCAGCATAAGAGCTTCGAGGTCACCCCCTCCCCTCTTCTGTCCTCAGGGAATGGGGTGGGACTGGATTTTCAGCTCAATCACAAGGCCAATGATATTTTTCTTCTTGGAAGTTGCCAGGAGAGGTCAGTGTCACACTGTAGCCAAGGTTGGCTTCGAACTCATGGCAATCCTTCTGTTTCTGCCTCCTGAGTATTAGGATTTTAAACCTGAGCCATCAGTCCTGGCTTGATTTTGTGTTTTATTTTTTTGGCAGTGCTAAGGACTTGAACTCATGGCTTTGCCCACGCTATCCCACTGAGCTACATCTCCAGCCATAGCCAGTGATTGAATCAGATGTGCATAGGTAATAAACCTGTCAAAAGACACATTTAAAGGGTTTAATTGGCTTTTATCTGCAGTTCTAGAATCAGATATAAGGGAGGAGGAGTTTGATGGGCCAGAGACATCTCAGTGGTTAAGAGCACTTGCTGCTCTAACAGAGGACGTGGGGGTCAGTTCCCAGCACCCACATATAGCAGATCACAACCACTGTAATTCCAGCTCCGAGGGACCCAGCGCTGTCTTCTGGGCTCTGTGAGCATTGCATATACATGATTCTGGGGCTCACACCAGGGTCTCACACATGCTAGGCAATCATTAACTCTGAGCTGAGTCCCAGCCAAGAGTCGTCATTGGAACATGCTTGGTGTCAGAGAAAACATACGGTGTCTCCCTTTCAAGCCACACAATACTGCTGCTGATGCAGAGGGAGGATTGTGAACCAAATTCAACCTCAAGGGCTCAGGCTTGAAGCAGCTCTGCTACACCACATGGCAGGATGATAAAGTCTTGCATAGGGTAAACTCAGAATCCTTCATTTCAAACACCGCAACCAAGGCCAGGCAGGATGGCATGTGTTGTGAGTTCAAGGCCAACTCTGATACTCGAGACTGTCTCAAAAACAGAAATCCAGTGTCGCGGCCACCCTTGACCCATAAGGAATGACGCGACCACTGAAGCTCTTCTCACTGCAGTTTATTCCAGGACTTTATTCACTTTCTCTATCTCTTCCCCTCTCTCCCCAGGCAAACCTCTCCCAGCCCTTAAGTAGGCATGGGCTGCCAATCCCGGATTGCCAGGTGGGCACTGCCCATAGGCCCACACATATGCAAGCAGCTGATGATCATTGCGTGATCATAGCATAGGTCAGGCCTTAGCCATCTCAGGAGTTGGTTATACATCTCCATCAGGTATGACACCACGCAGCTCACTACAGTTCCCCCTTTTGTTTTGTAAAGCCACAGGTAAGAGTAAAGGTCTGATCTCTGTTAAAAATGGAACATGTACTAGTGTTTGTCCAGGTGTCATCCACTCAGAGAACACTAGACCTGTCCGGTGCCTTTTTTACAGAGGTGGGAGCTAGACACCAACCCACATGCAATCAGACGTGCTCTTCTTGAGGTTGATGTATGCTTACCTCAAGTGCAGTGTGCAAGCCTCGCATCCTGTGCTCGCTTACATCTCTAGTCAAACTTGGGGAGTCTGTCCTGTTTCAATGGCCGTGAAGGCCTGAATGATCATAACTGCATTATGATGCTGTGAAACCCTTATGTGACAAATGCACCATAGGCATACCAGGGAGGCAAGCACCATTAAGCTTGCCAGGGCTCTTATTCCCGCCCGTTCCCTCAGATGATCCATGGCTATGATGATCCAGGAGGTTAATCCTTCTGCCAGGCTGGTATCCATGCGTGTGGAATCTGCAGTCACAATCGCCACTCGCAGCTTTTCCAGTTGTTGTTCGAATTCACCAGACCAATTACCTAAAAGATATCTAGACAATTCTTTAGACAGATTAGCTGCATGAGTAAATTTTTCATATTGAATGCTGGTCACACACACAGCCCCAGATACTTCCATTCACAGCCAAGCTGAGCCAATTGCCACAGCTGCAGCTGTGCTTGTGGCAGCAGCAAGGGCAGTCAGAACTGGTAGCAGAGGGGCCAGCACAGAGGAGAGGAAGGGGAGGCAATCTTGCTTTCCCCTCCCTGGCTTTCCTCTGCCTGCTCCTGTCATTAGGAGTGGCTTTGCCATGACCCCAGGAGCAGTCAGAAACCACTGTTCCTTCAGCAGTCCCCTAAATAACATACCCCAGCTGCCATACCCCCGTGGCACATTCATTCTTGTCAGCTGAGTGCATGGAAGACACCTTCTCCCTCGTGCACCTCTTTGGCTTCCCTAGCAGCTCAGCTGATCCTGCTTCTGCTCTGAAAGGGCCCCGCTTAAACCAAGTTTTAGGGAATTTGGGCATTGTCAATCTGTCTGGCTACTTCCTGCTGAGAGGGGACATTGCATTCTTACGGGTTTTTACTGCAATTTACTGCCATTTTCTAGCCGAGCTCGGACGTGGGTCGCGGCAGCAGGGGGAGAGGCGAGACTCCACTTCCCCACCGAGCTGTAAGGTGGAGGCGTGGTGGGGCAGAGCGGCCGCCCCCCCACACCTGGGTCCAGGCCGGTTGCCCTGGGCTGGGACAGAGGTGTAGGCCAACAGATCTTATTGCGTGCTGTGCTTCTATGCCCTGAGGCAGGTCCCGGGTGTTTGCAGCTTCACAGACCATCAGTGCTGCTTGGCCTAGCCGCCTGGAGCTCCTTGGCCTTGGAGCTGCAGCTGCTTACACTCCTCTGCAAACTCAAGAGGTCTCAGTAATTAAAACCACATGAATATAACTCCCTTCCTTAGCATACCTTGTTCAATGGCAAAATTCAGATCTCTACCAGGCTTATCCCAGGATGACACATTAAGATTGCAAACCAAGAAGCAATTGTGTCACATTTAGCCAAAAACCTCTCCAATGCGCTCCGTAACAGCTCCTTAAGAGCCAGAAAAATCAGGTGTGATGTTGAAGCGCCCATTCTAAAATCCTATTCTTCCTTTTATTTTCATTTTAAACTGTCCACTTTGGTCGTGGCTATACTTTCCCGCTCTACCTTTTCTACAGGTGAGAGCATAAAACCTGCATTTATTGCGATTCCTCAATCTTACCTTGAGGATTATCCAGTGCACCCCCTGACTGCAGCAAGTTCTGGGCTCCACGGAGAGAGGTTTGGAGGTTCCCCGTACGGGCCACCACTTGTCGTGGCCACCCTCGACCCACAAGGAATGACGCGACCACCA
The DNA here is from genome assembly GCF_018167655.1 of Microtus oregoni. Lineage (NCBI taxonomy): Eukaryota > Metazoa > Chordata > Mammalia > Rodentia > Cricetidae > Microtus > Microtus oregoni. The sequence continues at coordinate 14,071,232 of NW_024543084.1, read as the reverse complement.
GAGCTCTTCTCACTGCAGTTTATTCCAGGACTTTATTCACTTTCACTCTCTCTTCCCCTGTCTCCCCGGGCAAACCTCTCCCAGCCCTTAAGTAGGCATGGGCTGCCAATCCCGGATTGCCAGGTGGGCACTGCCCATAGGCCCACACATATGCAAGCAGCTGATGATCATTGCGTGATCATAGCATAGGTCAGGCCTTAGCCATCTCAGGAATTGATTATACATCTCCATCAGGTGTGACACCACGCAGCTCGCTACAATCCAAGGCTGAAGAGATGACTCAGCAGTTAAGAGCACTGGCTGCTCTTCCAGAGGTCCTGAGTTCAATTCCCAGCAACCACATGGTGGTTCGCAACTACCTATAATGCGATCTGGTGCCCTCTTCTGGCCTGCAGGCAGAACACTGTATACATAATAAATAAACCTTAAAAAAAATCTAGCGGGGCAGTGGTAGTACACATCTTTAATCTCAGCACTCCAGGGAGGCTGAGGCAGGAGGATCTTGAGTCAAGTGGCCTGTGTGAGAAACAGAGTGAGCCTCTGAGTTACCCCGCTCCCCACTTCAAAAAAGTGATCTAAGCCGGGCGATGGTGGCACACGCCTTTAATCCCAGCACTCGGGAGGCAGAGGCAGGTGGATCTGTGAGTTCGAGACCTGCCTGGTCTACAGAGCTAGTTCCAGGACAGGCTCCAAAGCCACAGAGAAACCCTGTCTCGAAAAAAAAAAAAAAAGTGATCTAGGAGCTGGAGAGATAGCTCAGTGGTTAAGAGGTCCTTCCAGAGGACCTGGGTTCAGTTCCCAGTAGACACAAGGTTACACACAACCTCCTGTAACTTCAGTCCCACGGGATCCAAGGATCTCTTCTGGCCTCCTCAGACACCAGGTAAGCTTGTGGTACACAGACATACATCCTGACAAAACACTTATAAGAACAAAATAAGTGACATCAAATCCCAGAGCGCATGGCGCTGCACACCTTCAATTTCAGTACTTGGGAGGATGAGGCAGGAGGACGGACACTATCTCACCAAACAAAACCAAAGCAAGCAAAACAGACAAAAAGGAAATAAAAGTCAAAAGAGAATGCTGTTTGGTTGATCATGTGTCAGTATCTTCTGACTGTAAAGAGAATGCTGTTTGGTTGATCATGTGTCAGTATCTTCTGACTGTAAAGAGAATGCTGTTTGGTTGATCGTGTGTCAGTATCTTCTGACTGTAAAGAGAATGCTGTTTGGTTGATCGTGTGTCAGTATCTTCTGACTGTAACTGTGACTAAGTACCAGATCATGTGACAAGCTCTGCGTGGTAGCACACGATTTTACTCTCTCAGTCCCTGGGAGGCAGAGACAGAAGGATCTCTGATTAGAAGCCAGCCTGGTCTACAGAGTGAGTTCCAGGACAACCGGGGCTACACAGAGAAACCCTGTCTTTTTTTTTTTTTTTTTTTAAATATTTATTTATTTATTATGTATACAATATTCTTTCTGCATTGTGCCTGAAGGCCAGAAGAGGGCACCAGACCTCATTACAGATGGTTGTGAGCCACCATGTGGTTGCTGGGAATTGAACTCAGGACCTTTGGAAGAGCAGGCAATGCTCTTAACCTCTGAGCCATCTCTCCAGCCCAGAAACCCTGTCTTGAAAAACAAAAACAAAACAAAAAGTTAATTCAAAACTACCAGGCAGAAAAGCTTTTTGGGGAACCGCTTTCATTATTATCTTCCAATTTTTTCCTCCTTAAACTTAAAATACTGCTTTAAAGGGGACAGGGAATGTTGCTCAGTGGTAGAGGGCTTATATGCTGGAGACCTTGGATTTGATCCCCAAGACTGTCAAAAATTAATCACTCAGGAGGTTGATGGAAGGTGATCTTGAATTTGGAGTCAGTCCAGGCTACATAGTAAAACCCTATCTCAATTTTTTTCTTTCAGTTTGAAGACCCCCACACAAACTTAAAAATTAAAAGTCATAAAGAATAAAGTTTGTGCCGGGTTGAGAATGTAGGTCACAGGTTGATTTAGCAGGAGTCAGGCCCTCAGTTGGAGTCCCAGGAAAATGAATGAATGTTATAAACACAAAGAAGTGCAAATGAACTAATTGTAGAACTGGATTAAACTTCTCCTAATTTCCAGTAGGGTCTCCTTACATACAACATGGAAGCTGAATGTCATCCTGTTACTGACTGGGAGGGCCCTAAGTGATCACACTGCTGGAAACCCATCTGTCCTGGAGAGGCACCAGCACTGCGGCCTGCCCGCGTCCCTGCTCCACAAGTGTCCGCGCTCCATCTCCCAATGACTCCCAGGCCGCGCGCTCACGCGCCTCGGGCCCTTCGATTGGGCAGCTCCGCGGAGGTGTGGCCGGAAGAGGCGGGGCTGATTGGGAAGCGCGTGGTGTTCCCGAAACATGGCGGAACACCCGAGGAAGCGTCCGTGTGGGCCAGTAAGTGCCAGCAAGTGGGGTTCCGGGCGAGGCCGGGGCGCCGCGGCGTGGTCTGGGGGCTCCCTCCTCGCCGCTCGCCCGGAGCCTGAGCTTGTTAGCAGGGCGGCGGTGCTCACGCTGCCGAGCCCTTTCCTGACTTGCTTCTGATTTCTAGAGCAACGTTGTGGCCCGACCGCTCCTCCCTTGCCTCAGTTTCTTCTTTTGCCCTATGGGAATTTATTCCTGAACTTCCCGGTTGGTTACTGTGCCGAGGCTAACCCCAGGCTCTGAGCACAGCGAATCCCTGTGCTCCTGCCTGGGTTGGGGAATTCAGATGACTGGAGCCCGGCAACGATGCTCCCCGCCGATGTGTGACCGTTTAGGCTCTCATTCTCCCTCCTGCTCTTCCAGGGCGAACACGGCCAAAGGGTTGAATGGAGAAAATGGAAGCAGCAGAGTAAGTAAGGGCTGAGCCCTCTCTTTCCCCAGCCCACCTAATGCCCTGCAGGCTGAGCCCAGGCTGCTTCAGTGAGCGGGAAATCTCATTATGGGGCCCTCTTCCCCCATCGATTCTTCTCCAGAGAAGGAGGAGAAAAAGAAGTGGAAGGACCTCAAAATGATGAAAAAACTGGAGCGGCAGCGGGCTCAGGAGGAACAGGCTAAGCGCCAGGAGGAGGAGGAGGCTGCTGCCCAAAGTAGCGACCAGGGTAAGCGCTGGATCCTGGGGCCGACCCTCACACCTAACCTGACGCCCTCTCTCGCTCCTCTATCCTCTGTCCCTCTCTCCTTTGCTTTCTCCTCCTCTTTCTCTCTTCCCCTTCATTTTTCTCCCTCCCTCTCTTTCCCTTTTTTTCCCCCTTTAAGTGAGGGGCTAAAGATTAAAGCCAGAGCCTTTATTCATAGTAGGCGAGCATTCACTGGCCAGCCTACCCTTGGCTCAGACCTCCTGAGCACGTTCTGAGTGCTTTGGTTACATTTTTAATTTAATTTCATAATGGAAATATTTATCTTCCCATTGTATCTAATACATGCTGAAAATGGTCCAGAAAACTAAGAAAAAGAAAAACTGGGGGCTGGAGAACTGGCTCAGTGGTTAAGAGCATTGGCAGCTCTTCCCAGCACCCACTTGGCAGCTCCCAACTGTCTGTAAGTCCAGTTTCAGGGCATCTGATGGCAAGGCACATAAAATAAAGTTAAATAAATTAAAAAAAAAGAAAGAAAGACAAACTGAGCAGGCTGTGGCTGTGGTTTGTTCTGACATTATGACTAGTGGTGCGGCCGGACAGAGTGTGCGGTGTAACAGCCGGGAATCCTGGGTTAGTACATTCCCCTATCTTTATTCCCCCAACAGACTATTTTTTTCTGGTTGTTGTGATACACATAGCTATAATCTCAATGCCTGGGCCTCTGAGGCAGGAGAATAGAGATTTAAGGGCTAGTCCAGGGCAAGTAGTAGCCACTGTCTAAAACAAAACCAAAAGTATCCTCTTTCACTGGTGGGTGTGTGGGAGTAGTAACATTGTACCCTTGTGGAGCTCAGCTGCTGGCCTCGGTGGTGGTGAGAAGTCCTCTGTTCAAGGACTCTGGAAGTGATCTGTGTGTCACCTCGTTCAGATAAAGAAACCGGGAGGAACAGAATATGGAGGCTCATCTACAGCAAGGCAACCTAGCTCATATCTCAGCTCCCCACCGCCTAGTCCTGGCAGGCAGAACACTTAGCCGACTTTCCTGGGTGACAGAGCACACTCAGGTAAATGAAGGGCAGTGATTTCAGGAGCTTTCCGCTGGTCTTCACGCCACAGATGCTCCTGCCCTTCAGTTGGTGAAGTTAACCCCTGAGCCATCTCTCAGCCCCGAGACTTCTTATTAATTATGAAAGCTCAGCCTTCTCTGTGAGTTCGAGGCCAGCCTGGTCTACAAAGGGAGTTCCAGGACAGGCTCCAAAGCTATAGAGAAACCCTGTCTCGAAAAACCAAAGAAAGGGCTGGAGAGATGGCTCAGAGGTTAAGAGCATTGTCTGCTCTTCCAAAGGTCCTGAATTCAATTCCCAGCAACCACATGGTGGCTCACAACCATCTGTAATGAGGTCTGGTGCCCTCTTCTGGCCTTCAGGCATACACACAGAATATTGTATACATAATAAATAAATATTTAAAAAAAAAGAAAAATAAAAACCAAAAAAAAAAAAAAGCTCAGCCTTAGCTTAGACTTGTCCCTAACTAGCTATTATAACTTAAATTAACCTGCTTCTGTTGTTAATCCACGTTCTTCCACGTGGCATTTTTATCTCTCCTCCATTCTGGATATCCGACTTGGTCTGTGGCCCACCTAGCCTCTCCTGCCCAACTATTGGCCAGTCAGCTTTTTTTTTTTTTTTGGTTTTTCGAGACAGGGTTTCTCTGTGGCTTTGGAGCCTGTCCTAGAACTAGCTCTGTAGACCAGGCTGGTCTCGAACTCACAGAGATCCACCTGCCTCTGCCTCCCGAGTGCTGGGATTAAAGGCGTGCGCCACCACCGCCCGGCCAGTCAGCTCTTTTTAAAACCAATCAGAAGGCGCCTTGGCAAAAACACATCTTCACAGTGTACAAAAAGATTAGCCTACAACAAGTCGGTGATTTATACATGTTGTGTATACATGTGCACAAATATGTGTATATATTTGTTTCCAGTCGGGGTTGATGGAATCCATAGGTGTGGAACCTACGGGTAGAGAACAGACTTGATACTTCCTGGAGCTTATATCAGATGCTTTTTATATTTTTGCTGTCTTTTAAAGATTTATTCATTTTACATATATGGGTGTTTTGTCTGCATGTACTTCTTTTTTTTCTTTTTTTTTTTAATATTTATTTATTATGTATACAATATTCTGTCTGTGTGTATGCCTGCAGGCCAGAAGAGGGCACCAGACCCCATTACAGATGGTTTTGAGCCACCATGTGGTTGCTGGGAATTGAACTCAGGACCTTTGGAAGAGCAGGCAATGCTCTTAACCTCTGAGCCATCTCTCCAGCCCTGCATGTACTTCTGAAAACAAGAGGGTGTCAGATCCCATGGGACCGTAGTTACAGACAGTTGTGTTGGGAATCGATCTTAGGGCCTGTGTGAGAACAGCCAGATTTTAATGGGTCTCATCTACATCTGATAGCTGGTAAATGAGGTATCTCAGAGCTGAGCCAGGATCTGGGCGTAGGCCAGTGCTGCTGACCACTGCTTGACCTTGCTCTCCGGGCTGCCTTACTCTGAGAAGCCTTGGAGACTTTGGTCCAATTCTTCCTGAAGAGACTGAAACTCCTCGCATTTAGACAGTTCTCTTACTCTGAGCCATGTCAGGCTGACCAGGTGCACCCCTTGCCCCTGCTAGGACGGCCTTACACTCTGAGTGTGGCCCTGCCAGGCTCCATCCTGGACAACGCCCAGTCACCTGAGCTTCGCACCTACCTGGCTGGCCAGATTGCCAGAGCCTGCACCATCTTCTGTGTGGATGAGATTGTGGTGTTCGATGAAGAGGGCCAAGATACCAAGTGAGTCTTCACAGGGAGGGGGGAGAGACGTGGAGGGGAAGGCCAACATACCAAGTGAGAGTCTTTACTGGGAGGGGAGGGGAGGGGAGGGCCGCTAGGCTTGGCTGTGACTTTGTCCTATCCCTTGTCACCTGCCTGGCTCTTTCAAAGTACCCACACTATAATCCTTATTTTGTGGAGGCAAGGATGCTCACACTGGGTGGGAGAAGCTCTCAGAGACAAGGATGCTCACACTGGGTGGGAGGAGCTCTCAGAGGCAAGGACACTCACACTGGGTGGGAGGAGCTCTCAGGCAAGGATGCTCACACTGGGTGGGAGGAGCTCTCAGAGACAAGGACACTCACACTGGGTGGAAGGAGCTTTCAGAGGCAAAGATGCTCACACTGGGTGGGAGGAGTTCTCAGAGGCAAGGATGCCCACACTGGGTGGGAGGAGCTCTCAGAGACAAGGACGCTCACACTGGGTGGAAGGAGCTCTCAGAGGCAAAGATGCTCACACTGGGTGGGAGGAGCTCTCAGAGGCAAGGACACTCACACTGGGTGGGAGGAGCTCTCAGGCAAGGATGCTCACACTGGGTGGGAGGAGCTCTCAGAGACAAGGACACTCACACTGGGTGGGAGGAGCTCTCAGAGACAAGGACACTCACACTGGGTGGAAGGAGCTTTCAGAGGCAAAGATGCTCACACTGGGTGGGAGGAGTTCTCAGAGGCAAGGATGCCCACACTGGGTGGGAGGAGCTCTCAGAGACAAGGACGCTCACACTGGGTGGAAGGAGCTCTCAGAGGCAAAGATGCTCACACTGGGTGGGAGGAGCTCTCAGAGGCAAGGACACTCACACTGGGTGGGAGGAGCTCTCAGGCAAGGATGCTCACACTGGGTGGGAGGAGCTCTCAGAGACAAGGACACTCACACTGGGTGGGAGGAGCTTTCAGAGGCAAGGATGCTCACACTGGGTGGGAGGAGTTCTCAGAGGCAAGGATACTCACACTGGGTGGGAGGAGCTCTCAGAGACAAGGACGCTCACACTGGGTGGAAGGAGCTCTCAGAGGCAAGGATGCTCAACACTGGGTGGGAGGAGCTCTCAGAGACAAGGATCCCACACTGGGTGGGAGGAGCTCTCAGAGGCAAGGACACTCACACTGGGTGGAAGGAGCTTTCAGAGGCAAGGATGCTCACACTGGGTGGGAGGAACTCTCAGAGGCAAGGATGCTCACACTGGGTGGGAGGAGCTCTCAGGCAAGGATGCTCACACTGGGTGGGAGGAGCTCTCAGAGGCAAGGATGCTCACACTGAGTGGGAGGAGTTCTCAGAGGCAAGGATGCTCACACTGGGTGGGAGGAGTTCTCAGAGGCAAGGATGCTCACACTGGGTGGGAGGAGCTCTCAGAGGCAAGGATGCTCACACTGGGTGGGAGGAGTTCTCAGGTGCAGCTGCAGTTGCATCTTTTTTCTCCTGTGGTGCTGGAGATTGAACTCTGGGATTTACGCATGTTCTATCACTGAAGCTGTTTATCATTCAGCTCTAAGACCCCGTTTTGTGCCTGTTTAATATTTATTTATGGTGCTTGTGTACACACACTGGTGTGGTTGTGGAGATCAAATGACAATTTAGGCCAGGCGGTGGTGGTGCACGCCTTTAATCCCAGCACTGGGGAGGCAGAGGCAGGCGGATCTCTGAGTTGGAGGACAGGCTGGTCTATACAGAAAGACCATAAGGAAGACAGCTTGTGGAGTCAGGTCGTCAGTTCTTTCCTCATGGGGGTTCTGGACATGGAACTTAAGTTTTCAGGGTTGGGAGCAAGAGCCCTCAACTGGATATGCCACCTCTCCAGCCCAGCACTTGCATCCTAAGCCCTGTCTTTATCTTTCCAGGACTGTGGAAGGGGAATTCAGGGGAGTTGGCAAGAAGGGGCAGGCATGTGTACAGCTGGCCCGCATCCTGCAGTACCTGGAGTGTCCACAGTAAGTGTGAGGTGAGGGTGGTGTTCCCTTGGATGTAGTGGGGAAGCAGCTCCCCAGGGAGGGCCTGACAACTACGTTCTTCCCCAGGTATCTGAGAAAGGCGTTCTTCCCCAAACACCAGGATCTGCAGTTCGCAGGTATGGCTGGTGTGCCTGGCTCATCCCTAGGCACTGAGAGTGGGGCCTGGACCTGACATCATCCCCCTCCCGTTCCCTGCTCAGGAATCCTCAACCCCTTGGACAGCCCTCACCACATGCGGCAGGACGAGGAATCGGAGTTCCGAGAAGGCGTTGTGGTGGACCGGCCCACCAAGGCGGGCCACGGCTCTCTGGTTAATTGTGGGATGAAAAAGGTAGGAATGGAGGTGGGCTGTGTACACCTTAAGGACACCTGCTAGCTGTGGAGGACAGGCAGGGACATAAGAATAGGGAGACCTGGGCTCTAGCCTGCCGTGAAACACCAGTTATTGCTAACTGGACCAGAGAAGTACCCAAAGCAGGGCTCGAGAGATGAACCCAGAGAAGCTGGAGCACTGGCTCACCAGTTAAGAGCACTGGCTGTTCCTGCAGAGGACCCTGGTTCAGGTCCCAGCACCCACATGGTGGCTCACAAACCAACTGTTCCAGGGGCTCTGGTGCCCTCTTCTGGCCTCCATGGGCCCCAGGCATGAACATGATACCCAAACAAACATGCAGGCGAAATACCCATGAAATAGAAATGATAGAGAGAAGCCAGGATCAAACCCAGTGTTGTCTGGGCAGTTTGTTTATTATTTACTTTTGTTGCGGAGATCTAATTGTGCTCTGTAATTGAAGTACATTCTCAGCTTTGCTGGTTTGGGGGTTAGGTTATTCTTTAAATTTTTCCCTTTTTTTAATTATTTATTTATTTATTAATGTATACAATATTCTGTCTGTGTGTATGCCTGCAGGCCAGAAGAGGGCACCAGACCCCATTACAGATGGTTGTGAGCCACCATGTGGTTGCTGGGAATTGAACTCAGGACCTTTGGAAGAGCAGGCAATGCTTTTAACCTCTGAGCCATCTCTCCAGCCCCCTAAATTTTTCCTTTTTATGTGGGTGTGAATGTGTGGGTAAGCATGCACGTGCCAAGGAGGAACTGAGGGGCGTAACCTCCATTCATCGGGCCTGGGATGGTTTATAGTCTGCTGTTCCACAGATGGGGAAACTGAGGCTCACAGGAGTTAACTGCCCTCAGACTCCTACAGCTCATAAGTGGCAAAGCCACCACGTGGAGGAAACTGCGACTTCATCTCTTTGTAGACTCCATGTCCTAGCCCCAGGCTTCTCTTTCTGACCAGTGCCCTGTGATAATTATTCTGCATGAACGGTCCCTCTTAGCAGGCCCCACTCAGTGCCAGAAGCAGGGTGGTAGGTTGGCCTGGCACCAGATTCCTCCACTGGGTCTCTGAGAACATTGGCCCCTTTGAGGTGTAGCACTCATTTCCTCTAGCTTCTCTGCAGGAGGTGAAGATTGACAAGAAACTGGAGCCCGGACTTCGGGTGACCGTGCGACTGAACCAAAAGCAGCTCCCGGGTATCTGGAAGCTTCTTCAGCCCTTACAGTTGCCTGGCTCAGAGCCTCCTCCTGCCTCCCTGTCTCCTTGGTGTTCATAGCCTGTTCTGTTCCTCAGAATGCAAGACATACAAGGGAATAGTCGTGTCTTCACAGGACCCCCGCACCAAAGCCGGTCTCTACTGGGGCTACACCGTCCGCCTGGCCTCCTGTCTCAGTAAGGACAGAAGCTCCTTCCCTGAATGTCCCTCTGTACTAGGTGGTATGTTTAGGTGGTGCCATCTCTGGTCTCATCTCCGGTGAATGCTAAGAACACCTGAGAGCAGGATGTGATTGGTTCCCAGCCCCCATCCCAGCACCAGGAGGCCTACACAGGAATATCAGTGTAAACCTGAGGCCAGCTCAGGAGACAGCAAGACCTTGTTTCAAACACCAGACCAAGAAAGCCCTCTGAAGCAAGTGTGAGGCTGCTGAACATTGTCTAGGGTTTGGGAGCTCTTCCTGCCCACCCTGTGCTCCCCAGCCAGGCTTCAACTCCACCATTCCCTGCCCTCAGTTTCCCAAGAGCAGTAGAGGACCTCCTTTACCGAGCTCTCTCCACCTGCCCCTGTGATGTGCTAGACACACAGCCAAGAGCAGGACCCCACTGAGCTGGCCCCACCCCCAGGTGCTGTGTTTGCTGAGGCTCCCTTCCAGGATGGGTATGATTTGACCATTGGGACATCAGAACGTGGCTCTAACGTAGCCTCTGCCCAGCTGCCTAGCTTCAGGTGCGTGCTGCTTAGGGCAGGGACTGGGCCCTACTGTACATGTGGTGGGGACCTGAAGCTCTGGGGACTGTATCCTGTGGAGCCTTGAAGTCAGTGACTCCCTTTCTCTGGTACCAGGCATGCTCTTGTGGTGTTCGGGGGCCTCCAAGGGCTGGAAGCTGGAGTGGATGCTGACCCCAACCTGGAAGTGTCTGAACCCAGTGTCCTCTTCGACTTTTATGTCAACACATGCCCCAGCCAGGGCAGCCGTACTATCCGCACTGAGGTGAGCCACAGCCACAGATACCCAGTTTTCCTGGTAACCCACTGTAGGGGTCTTTTCTGAAGATTTATTTATGTGTTTTATATATGGATGTTTTGTCTGTGTGTATTTCTGCACATCAGAAGAGGGCATCAGATCACATGAGACTACAGGTATAGACAGTTGTGAGCCACCATATGGTTGCTGGGAATTAAACTCAGGACGTCTGGAAAAGTAGCCAGTGCTCTTAACCACTGAGCCATCTCCCCAGCTTCAGCCTAAATACCTTTTCTGAAGATGGGGCCCTTACACAGCAAACTATTGGCAGGGACAAGATACAAGAGCCATAGGGTTGCAAAGTCCTGGGCCTGCAGTAGTCTTAGGTTCCCAGTTTACCTGCCTGTGCCCATTCAGGGCCTCGGCTTCCTTGGTGGTATCTTAGGTCCCTCCGGATGTCAACATTTCTGTTCTGAGGAAAAATGTCCCCACAAGACCAGAGCATCCGTGGGATTTGTGCCGCCGTCCCTGAGGCCAGCATGGACTGCTGTCCCTATGGGTTACTATGGGGGAGGGGCAGCGGCTGTTTCTCCACCAGTCTCGGGTGGTGACTGCAGGTTGACAACCCCTCTGCCTGTTCCCGAAGCCCCGCCCATCCTCTTATCCTTCCTGGGTCTTGGGCAGCTGGCTGTGAAGACAAGGAAGAGCTAGACAGCCAACTTCTTTCCTTCCAGGAAGCCATACTCATCTCCCTGGCTGCCCTGCAACCTGGTCTCACCCAGGCAGGTTCCCAGACCACCTGACAGCTTTGTGGATCCAGGATGTAGAAGCAGCAGAAAATGGAGGATCACCAGGAACAAACATGGTCAAGACGTGTCTACAAAAATAACCACCTTTAATATGAGCCAGTCCAGTCTCCCTCACTTGCTGCCAGCAGTGATGGCCTTGAGGTTCCCAGCTCGCGCCAAGATATTGGGCACGAAGAGCAGTCCCGAAGCCCGCTCAATGCTCTCGATGGGCACCAGGAAACGCTCCAAAGGGATGGTCTCGTCCACAGGGGCATTGGGCATCACATAGGAACGCAGCTCAATCTGCCCGCTGGTGGCCTCCAGGATGAGCACCTTGAAGAAGTGTGTGGGCACTGCCACGTGGTTCTTCCCAATAACCTGGTACTTTACATAGGACTTCCCATCAGCCTCTGTCCTGTGGAAAGACACAAGGCCACCCCTTTCAGGAAGCCCTCCCTGACTTCCAACAAGAAATTTATGTGCCATGCCTGGTCGTCTCTTTGGGTCTAGGAACTCCGTAAGGTGGGGACCAATGCTTAATCCTGCGCTTTTCTGGTGGGGACCAATGCTTAATCCTACGCTTTTCTGCCCATTGCTGCTTCAGACAGAATGGGTGGCAATAAATGCTGCTAGAGGAATGAGCTCTCTAGGTCCTGAATCACCCATGCGAACATGTGACTACTACCTGTCCCCATAGGCAGGACACCAAGCAAGCGAGGTGTGAGGGCTGTGACAGTGGCATAGTCCCAGGGCAGGGCCTGGGACTCAGCAGCTGCCTTGCCCAGCCTGTGCCGATCACAGGGGTTTCTCATGTTCTGGCAGGACTGACATAGGAAAGCAAAGGTGAGAGCCTGGTACAGCGTGGGTTAGAGAGGCGCCATGGTGTCAAAAGATGGTGTCAAAGGCAGATTTGGGGCCTAGCAACTGTGGGCACAGGACCATTCTAGGCCACCCAAAGGTCTCTGGCTACCATGAAACAGAAAGCCCGGGGGCAGAGAGTAAGTGGGAGGCCCTGTCAGCCACAGGCTTACCTGGGCAGGAAAAGAGGCCCCGTGCAGACATAGACGTTTTGGTAAGTGCGAGTCAAGCTGCGGCTGTACTTCTCCAGGTTGTTCCAGGCATTCTGGTTGAGGTGCGGCACCTGATGGAAGCAGCAAGGCTCAGGACCATACCTGGGACCTTCTTCTTTTAGGAATGCCCTGGGTCCTAAGGAGGTGGCCAAGCAAGTGGAAGACAGAGGCTCATAGGGGTCGCTCCTTGAGGCTCTGTGATTTCAGAGGTTGAGTGTCATGGAGCTGACCACCACTAGCCACACCATCCTTTCCTACGCTAAAGAACCAGACGGAGGATTAATCCTTTAGCGATCCCCTAGGCCCCTTGAGCCTGCCAGGCCTCAGAACAAGTGTGGGGTGTGGGGTCGGCCCTATGCCCCATGCCCGTCCATCCTGGTTCACACATCAAGATCCTACTGGGAGCAGGTGCAGTGTTAACAATGTGCTCAGAGTGATGGGACTGATGCCAACAGCTCAACTTCGTGCAAGCTGTTTTCCTGGCAGCTGCTGCAGGCCAGATGGTACGGAGTAGGCAACCTCCTGGGTTCCCTCGGGAAGTACACCGGGTATCTTACTGACTGGCATTGCTGCAGCCAGTTTCCCACAGAAGGCTGGAGAGAGGGATGCTCCCAGTAAGTACTTCGTGTAAACTCAAACCCCGTCTAGGGCTCTTCCCTCCCGCAAAGGTGCATGCATAAAGTCAGAATTAGGCGTTGAAGTCAGGCAGGTGACCAGGGACCACGTCTACCTGCGGGGCCACGTTGCTCAGGTAGAAGGTGTCGTTCATCGCCCGCTGGCTCCAGCGATGGTTGGCGGCGGCGGCCAAGTGACCGCGGTCAAAGCCGCTGCCGCGGTAGTCCGCGTTGGTGGCACGGTGGTACGCATGCACAGAGTCGTCCTCTCGGAAGTCGCAGGCGCTGCGGTCGCCGTCGCCGCGGAGCCGCTCGGGCCGCAGCTGCTCTAACACCCACAGTGCACCGCGCGTGCGCGGGTCGTAGCTCAGCACGTAGGACTCGCGGCTCCGGAGCTGCGCCACGCCGGGCAGCCCGTACTTGGCCAGCTCCCCGGTGCCGCCCGCCGGCCCTCCCGGCAGCGCGGGCAGATCGGCCGCGACCACGGGCAACACTGGCACCCGGCTCAGCAGCCCGGGCGCCCCCCCCGCCCGACGCCGCCAGTGCTCTGCCGCGGCGCCCAGTCCCGCGCCTAGCGCCAGGGTCAGGCCAACCCGCAGTGCACGCATGGCCTCCAGGAGGGCGAGCGCGGTAGAGGCACTAGGGGAAGGAGCCTAGGACCGGACCCGCCCGTGCGAGTGTCCTCCAAGTCTTTCCCCTGCCCTTTGAGACACGGCCTGGGCGGGACATGACACCGCCGTACCCACTTGCCATTGGTCGCTGCCAAGTCTGGCTCCGCCTCGCCCCGTGAGCCTCCGGAAACCTGGCCTCCTGCAAGGCCTGTAGCGCCGCCCTAGGGGCCGCGAATTTAACCTTTACACAGGCCTGGGAAATAGAGTTGCTTGAACAGGACAGAAGCCCAGGTCTGTCAGACACCTCCTGTCCACCCATAATTGAGTCACCAAATGAGCCAAAGACTACTCTAGATTGGCTGGCAAAAGGACGCAAGTGCAGGCTGTAGCTGCTGACAGCAGCCCGGGGCTGAAGCTTACTAGTAAGGCTATAGAAAGAGGCTTGAAAAGCCTACGCTAGAGTCATGGGTCATTCGTTCCAACCTTTCTTTCCTTTTTTTTTCCCCTTAAGACAGGGTTTCTCTGTGTAGCCCTGGCTGTCTTGGAATGTAAGACTTTAAGACAATTCTGAAGCCATTTCTGACAGTTCTGAATCCTCTCAGCCTCCATGCCTTAGTGCTTCCCCTCCTCCCCTGGGAATCAAGGACCTAACAGCTACACTCGCACTTACTCAGTTCCTGAACAATTACCCATATATGTATGTTTTGATTCGGTCCCCTGGGGAATGGGGTCAAAATGACCTCTTACTTCATCTGATCTGGCAACAGCTCTCCAGCCAATTATTGGTAATAGTCCTTTTCAATAAGCCAATCACAACTCCCCCTTGCTTCTGTGGCCTTCTCCTTTAAAAGTAGACTATGTCAGCTATTCGAGGTCTCTCGGCTTCCCAAATGCTGAGGGACCCCGTCATGATAGAATTAATAAAATCCTCATGCTTTTGCATCGGCTGTGGTGTGTGAGGTAGTCTCTGGGGGCGACTCCTCCTCGGTGTTTGGACGCTAGAGTCCAACAGGAACTCATTCTGTAGACCAGGTTGGCCTCGAACTCACCGATACCCACCTGCCTCTGCCTCCCGAGTGCTGGGATTAAGGGCTTGCCCACTCCTTTCAACCTGCTTTTAAAGGGTTTTAAAGGGATGAGCCTGGGAAGTATATTGTGTAAGACAGTGTTTCCTGTCCATAGAAGCTGGAACACACAAAGTCCTCAAAACTAGGGGGTAGATAAGGATATTTCCTGCACATGGAACAATATTTAACCTATGACTATTTTTTCTTTCTTTTATTTATTTATTTGTTTATTATGTATACATTATTCTTCCTGTGGGCCTCATTACAGATGGTTGTGAGCCACCATGTGGTTGCTCGGAATTGAACTCAGGACCTTTGGAAGAGCAGGCAATGCTCTTAACTGCTGAGCCATCTCTCCAGCCCCAACCTATGACTATTTTAAGACAGCAACCTGCCTACCGCACTGGCATGTGAAATTTTATTTAAAAAAGGAAAAAAATATAAAAAAGGAGAAAGACAACGTTGTGGACTGGAGACATGGTTCAGCAATTAACACATCCTAGAGGCCTGGCTCAGTAGTTGAGAGCATTTGTTGCTCTTGTTAATAGACCCAGGTTCAATTCCTACAATTACAGGCAGTTCACAACCTCCTATAACTTCAGTTCTGGGAGATCCAATACTTTCTAGACTGTTCAGCCATCTGTACTCATACATGGGTGTTCCCACACATAGAAACGTAGCTGGTTTGTTTTTTCTGTTGTTGTTGTTGCTGTTTTATTCTGGCTCTTTGGTGGCCTTACCATCCAGCTCCCAAATAAATAGATGGGGTCTTATTCTTACTTATTTTTTTTTTATTCTTACTTATGAATGCCTAGTCTTAGTTTGGCTTATTTCTAGCCATCTTTTCATTTTCTTTGTTTTGTTTTGTTTGTTTTTTCAGGTGGTTTCTCTGTGTAGCTTTGGAGTCTGTCCCGACACTTGCTCTGTAGGCCAGGCTGACCTTAACTCACAGAGATCTGCCTGCCTCTGGTTCTCAAGTGTTCCACCACTCAGCTAGCCAGCTTTTCTTAACTAATTATCCCATTTACCTTTTGCCTCTAGGCCAAGGCAGTTTCTTTATTCATTATCCTATGAAAGCAACACAAACAGAAGGACCTCCTACATCTGGGCTTTTCCCTTTCTCTATTCTATATACCTTTATTTTTTACTCCATGTCTTCCTGTGTGGCTGGATGGCTGGCCCCTGGTGTCTTCTCCTTCCTTTTCTCCCAGATCTCTCTTTATCTCCTTCTATTTATTCTCTTTGCCTGCAAGCCCCGCCTATCTTTTCTCCTACCTTCATTCATCTCTTTATTAGACCAATCAGGTGTTTTAGACAGGCAAAGTAACACAACTTCACAGAGTTAAACAAATGCAACATATCTTTGCGTCATTAAACAAATTTTCACAGCATAAACAAATGTAACACTCTTTTTAAAAAAAGGATATTTATTTGGCATACAGTGGGATTTTGGCTGTATATGTCTGTTGAAGCTCAGATCCTCTGAAACTGGAGTTATAGGCAGTTATGAACTGGCATATGTGTGCTGGAAATTGAACCTGGGTCCTTTGGAAGAACAGTCAGTGCTCTTAACCACTGAGCTATCTCTCCAGCCCCCTCTTGAAATAATATTCCAGAACACACATACACACACACACTAGGTAAAAATCATAAAGCTAAGTTTATGGTGAGGGATTCCGTGCAGCTGACCAAGTGCATGCCTGGTATATGCAGAGCCCTGGATCTGGTCTGCAACATTACATAAGCCAGATGTGATGGTGCATGCAGCACTGGGGCTGTGGAGGAAGACTGGGATTGCAAGGTCATCCTCAGATACACAGCAAGTTCAAAGCTAACCTGGGATACACGGAAGTCTGTCTCGAGAAAAGAATCTGACATCAGTATTTTTTCTGTAGATTGTAGGTATAGGAGACATGTTTACCATACCACTGTTAACACTGTGCCTGGCATGAATCTCCTTCATTTGAAAAGCAGAATAAGAGGAGCTGGAGAGATGGCTCAGTGGTTAAGAGCATTGCCTGCTCTTCCAAAGGTCCTGAGTTCAATTCCCAGCAACCACATGGTGGCTCACAACCATCTGTAAAGAGGTCTGGCGCCCTCTTCTGGCCTTCAGGCATACACACAGACAGACTATTGTATACATAATAAATATTTTTTTTAAAAAAAGAAAAGCAGAATAAGAGCAGGGCAGTGGTAGCGCACACCTTTAAACACCTTTAATTCCAGAACTCTGGTGGAAGAGCAGGCGGATCTCTGTGAGTTCAAGGCCAGCCTGGTGTACAGCTTGAGTTCCAGGACTGCTAGGGCCACACAGAAACCCTGTCTCAAAAAAACAGGAAGGAAGGAAGGAAGGAAAGAAGGGAGGGGAGGGAACAAGGGAGAGATGGGGAGGGAACAAGGAAGAGATGGGGAGAGAACGGAAAGGAAAGAGAGAGAGAAGAAAAGCAGAGTATGTCTGTAGTCTGTGCTGATAACTCCCTAGCTCTGGAGGGGTAGGAGATGGAGGGTCAGGAGTTCAAGGTCATGCACTACATAGTGAGTTCTAGCCTGGACTATGTGGAATCCTTCCCCAAAATAAAAAATACAAATAAAAAAACGAGGGGACAGCAAGATGGTCTGAGTTCTGTCTCTTGTGCAATTTGGTTTATGGTTGCCCACTGACCACCACACAGGTGCCATGGTGCACACAAAACTAAATCAATGTTATATTTTTGGTTGTGAGCCTAGCCATCTCTCCAGCCCATAAATCAATGTAAAAAGGAGGGAAAAAAGATTTTTGGTGGTGGGGAGCCAGCTCAGTGGGTAAAAGCAATGCCTGGTGACATGATTTCCATCCCTGGAACTCACATAGGAGCCAGAGACAACAGCTCACATCTGTAATCCCGGCATCCCCAAACTGAGATTTGAGGCTGAGGCAGGAGCCTACACTGCACTGCACGGTGGATGAAATAAGAGACCTTGCCTTGAAACAGAGTGGAAGGAGGGAGCTGCCTCATGAGCCCATACCTCAACATGTATGTCCCTGTGTATGGATGACATGAGTTTATGCATGTATGCACGCACACACACACCATCATATAAAGGCTAGTGGATGATAATTGAGCATAGTGACTGTCATCGCAGCACTAGGGAGCCCGAGGTCAGCTGCGGTGACTGCCTTACACACACACACACACAACCCTCGCATCCCATGTGTGTCTATACCGTGTCCTCTGTCCCTTCATCCACTAATGGACATTAGACTTTTTGGCTCCTGTGAATGTGACTGTCGTAACTGTGAGAGTGCTTTGGGCACCATGTCTAAAAGACACCCGTCTTCTGATAGCTACAGTTCCAGGCTTTAGGACTAAGCCTGCAATCATTTGACAGCTGGTTTCTCGATGTGGTGTGGTGTAAAAGTCTCATTTAACTTTTCTGTGTGTGGAATCAGTTCTCTCGGCACCATTTACTTAAGACTGTCCTTTCTCCAGTGTGCTCTTGCCTCCTTTGTCAAAGGCAATTGATTCCAGGGGCTGGAGAGATGGCTCAGCAGTTAGGAGCACTGGCTGCTCCTGCAGAAGATCTAGGTTCAGTTTCCAGCATCCACAAGGTGGTTCACAAGCATCAGTAACTCCAGTCCCAGGGGATCTGGTGCCTTCCTCTGGCCTCCATTGGGACCAGGCACTCATAAAGCAGTCAAGCACTCGTGCACAGAAAATAAGAAAAATGGTTTCTTATCAGGTGGTGGCGGCATAGGCCTTTAATTCCAGTACTCTGGAGGCAGAGGTAGGTGATCTCCGTAAGTTTGAGGCCAGCCTGGTCTACAAAGCAAATTCCGTAACAAGCAACGTTACATACAAGCTTTTGAGAATTCCTGTCTCAAAAAACAATGACAACCACAAAAAAAAAAAAAACTTTTTTTTTTCTTTTTGTTTTTTCAAGACAGAGTTTCTCTGTGGCTTTGGAGCCTGTCCTGGAACTAGTTCTGTAGACCAGGCTGGTCTCGAACTCACAGAGATCCGCCTGCCTCTGCCTCCCAAGTGCTGGGATTAAAGGCATGCGCCACCACTGCCCAGCTTTTTTTTTTTTTAAATCAATTGACTGTAAGATTTTTCTGCCTGTTTCTGGGTTTTTGTCTGACTCTACTGGTTGATGTCATATATTTTTCTTTTTTTTCTTTCAAGACAGGGTTTCTCTGTGTAACAGCTCAGGCTGTCCTGGAGCTCACTCTGTAGACCAGGCTGGCCTTGAGCTCACAGAGAGCCTCGTGCCTCTGCCTCCCGGGTGCTGGGATTAAACGCAGATGTGATGTATTTCTGCCAGCACCATGCTGCTGTGATCACCACTAGCTGGTGTTTTAATGTAAGGCCTCCAGCTTTGTTCTTTTCACTCAGTTATGCCAGGCACCTGGGATCTTTTATGGTTCCCTAACGCATTTTCAGATTCTTTCCTTTTTCTATGGAAAATATATATATAGTGTGTGTGTGTGTGTGTGTGTGTGTGTGTGTGTGTTAGATAGAGAGTATTAGAGTGTGTTAGGACCCAGTCTCAGGCAAGCAGAGAGAATACACTGCCACTGAGCTATATCTCCATGTCATAGCAATTTTGTTTCAGGCAGGGCCTCAGTACGTAGCCCCAGGGAGACTGGAACCCCCTACACAGATCAGGCTGGTCTCAAATTTGCCAGGATCCTCTTTGTGGAGTGCTGAGATCACAGGCATGTACCACCACACTTGGCCATCCTGGAATTTTGATAGGGACTACTACATTTATTCAAGGACCCCCCGTTCATTCACTATTAAATTGCCATGAGCTGGAACCTTTCCTCCCATCCCATAATCCCTGAGGAGGCAGCCTATGCCACCTTCCTCCTACACTCCTGGTGCTGGACTTGTTTAGCTGCGAACTGCTTAAGCCGGAGGGGAATTTTAATTTCCTCACCAGCTGGAGAAGGTTCATCCACTCAGCTATACACACTAGAACCTATGGTGTGTTTTAGATACTGGGAATGGAGGTAAATTCTTCCAACCTGGAACTGCAGAGCCTTGTTTCTTTGCACCTCCTTCAACTCTCCCAAGGCTTCACAATGTTCAGTATTCTTGGGGCTGTGGTTCTGGCTCAGGGGTTCAGTGCTTGCTTGATGTGTGTGAGGGCCTGGGCTCAATGACCAGCGCAAAATTCCTAAATAATTTCTGCTAGGTATTGCAAGCAGCATTTTATTATTTTCAGAATTTACAGTTAGCATATAGAAACACTCCTCAAGCCGGGCGTGGTGGTGCACACCTTTAATCCCAGCATTCGGGAAGCAGAGGCAGGGGAATCTCTGTTGAGTTTGAGGTCAGACTGGTCTACAGAGTGAGTTCCAGGACTTACTCTGAGACAGAGAAACCCTATCTCAAGGAAGGAAGGAAGGAGGGAGGGAAGGAGGGAGGAAGGAAGACAAAAAAGAAAAGACATGGCTTTAAGCCAGGTGTGCTGGTCCATCTTTAATCCCAACACTCAGGAGGCGGAAGCTCATGCTTCAGAGGCTGAGGATGAACAGAGATTGAGGCTAGCCTGGACTACATAGCAAACTCTTACCTCTAAACTAAGTACCAACTAAAGTAGCTGCAGGTGAGGCAGCTCAGTGGGTGGAGGTGCTCGCCACCTGACTCCAGAGGAGAGAACTGACTCCCTCCGGCAAGACCTCTCAACCTGCAGGATGCACACAGATAAATACAACTTAAAGCGAGTAACAAAGCGGTGGGTACTTGGTTAGCCCACCTGCCTCCTACTGGGCGTGGCAGCTCAACTGGAGGAGTCAGGCTTTCCTGGCAAGCAGTTCCTGGTCTTCCTTAGACCAGGATAAGGGACTTTGACTTTGTCCTTGCTCCAAAGTCTCGTGTCCAGCTATGGAAGCACCAATACACATACATGGTAAAGAGCACACGGTTTATTAAAGACAACTCATCAACAGCACTGACTCAGAGAATGGATGAAAACACAAAAGCCACTGCTGTCTGGTCCCCCAGGGGTGACCTGCCAAGCTCCTGGGGCCACCCCACGTGGAAGCTGCTGAATTCAGACTCTGGTTCTCCCTTAAGAATCACCACAGGCAAGTTTTTTCCTTAGGCAGCACCCGACTGGGGAGCCACACTATCCAGACAGCCTCCATTCCATGCCCTTGGCCTTCATCTCCAGGGTCAAGGAGTGGGCACAGGATGCAGGTCTCCCACAGAAACAAATCGGATGCAGTGATTCCAGTAGCATGGTCCCAGGAAGAGAGGGAGGGAGAGAGCAAGGGAAGGAGGATTGGCAAGAGGGAATAAATGCAGTAGGTGTCCCAGGCAGTGTCTGCTGGCTTCCAGGCAATGAAGAGGTCAATGCTGGGGCTGAACTACCCGCTGACAAGCCCTACATTAAGGGGAGACCAGGATGGTGGGAGTGTATGTCCTGGATCTCTGAGTACAGCAAATGCACCAGCTCGGGCCTCCCTGTACTCAGTTCTAGTAGAGCTGGCAGCCTTCCCAGCCAGGAACAGGAGAGGGTGCCAGGATTAACCTTGGGAAATTAAGACAATCCATGCCTCCAATTCTATCACCCCAGTCACTAAAACCCGCGCACAGCCCAACTCACTTGCCAATCTGCAATAAATAGCCCATGTCTAAATAAATAGTTAAAAAAAAAATCACCCAAATATTCTATGTTGGGGGAGATGGTAGCAAAAAGGCAGACAGAGTCCCAGCAGCACCCAAGGAAGTTTACTAGAGCAGCGGCTTGGGAAGGCAGGGAGCCCTGCAGCTGGTCTCAGGAGGCTTCGGGTGGCAGCTGCTGGAGCCTAGTTCCTGCTGGCCAGTCTGAGAGGGTGAGGTCTCCCCTCCCCTGCTGTCGACCTGCCTTCAGGACTCAAACCACCTGGCCTCCACAGAAAAGGAGGGAGCGCCGGGCGGTGGTGGCGCACGCCTTTAATCCCAGCACTCGGGAGGCAGAGGCAGGTGGATCTCTGTGAGTTCGAGACCAGCCTGGTCTACAGAGCTAGTTCCAGGACAGGCTCCAAAGCCACAGAGAAACCCTGTCTCGAAAAACCAAAAAAAGAAAAAAAAGAAAAAAAAAAAAGAAAAGGAGGGAGGGAGGGACAAGGTTAGGAAAAGTCTACTTGCTGAACAGGGTGTAGCTCAGGCACTGTGTCCCCAAAGCCAGAAGACAGCCCAAGCACCTCTGCAGCCCCTGCAGGAGCACAGCTACAAATGTAGCTCTCCTGGCACTGAGAAGCTCCAGGCCTTCAGCCAATGCTGGCCACAGAGAGGCATCCTTTGGTCCTTTGCCCTTGATGAGACTTATACTCCGTGGGCAGGAACTTGGAAGCCAAGGGATGCCAGCTCTGCTGAGATGCTCAGATTCCAGCTCCCAGACACAGCCCAGCGGGACATCCTTGGTCTCTGAGATGATGAGTCTCCAGGGAGGCCCTTACAAGACTCCTCCTCCCTCCTTTCTCCACAGTTGGGCAAACAATGGGCAAGAGGCCCCGAGTGTCACAGGCCACCATGTCAGCAGCACTTGGCTTCCTCAAGCAGAGCAGGCCCTCTGAAGAGCCACTGTGATTCCCTCTCTGGTGAGAGGACCTTGAACCTTGGGTTGGGGACGGGAACAGGGTGCCCAAGCCAAGGTTGGCCTGCAGGGGTCTTACTAAGCCACACTTCTCATTCTGACTGCTGGCTTCAGGAAGCAGAGAAGAGAGAGGAAGAGATTTGGGGTAAGGTGCTCCAGGCAAAGGGTAGAGAGACATGGAGAGGAAGGAACGGCAGGAGCCATACACACCTCTGGCAGAGGAAGAGGGAGACAGCAGAGGTAGAGACACAGAAGAAAGGAAGCAGGACCTCAGAGGGATTCCAACATGCCCACTCCGCTTCCAGGGCATGTGTGAACACACGTGTACATACACACACTGGAGCAGAGACACCTGGGGGACACCCCGACCATGAGCAAATGCACCGGACAGGGGAGACAAAAGGTGAACCTAGAACTGGCAGTCTCTCAGCTCTTCTGGGGTCCCTTCCCCAAGTAGCTTGAGCACCAATGCTCAGAAATGGTTTCTGGCCCATTAGCCAATTACCTCCCCTGACCAGGACCCAGGGGAAGATGAGAGCACAAAGGGAGCTACTGGGCAGAGGCATGGCAGAACCCTTGCCAGCCTCCTGTGCCTCAAATGGCCCCAGTCCCAGGAACCCAGTTCAGGAGCTCCCGCGCTGCTTAGCAGTCTGGGTGGAGGCCTCAGGACTCAAGTGCAGGGAGGGCGGCAGGGCCAAGCACTGGGAAGGAGCACAGCACAGTGTGCTCAGGAGTAGCCTGGACCACCGGAGCCAGGTTGGGAAGCCTGGAGCTGGCCAGGTCTGTGGCTTGTCCTCACTGCTTTCCCACTGACTCCTCTGTGTCCCACAAACCAGATGTGCAGGTGGCTGCTCTTCCAACCCTGGGCCTCTTGCCACCAGGTTACTTTGAGTCTTGGAGCTCCTTGGCTTTCTGTAGGATCTGGCAGACGTCTGTGCTGGGATAATCCTGGACACCAAGGAAACCACATGTGCTCTTGGAGCAGCCCCCACTGCCTTTCCACACACATCTGTCACCATGGCATGGCACCAGCAGCAGGGACTGGTATACCAGACACTCCAGGTATCCCGCCACAAACACTGCATGTCACTAAGGTCCAAAGGGTCTCACGGCCTGTCTTAGGACCATAGTGCCCGAGGCCTCAGCCCTCCCAGCTCCAGCCTTGGAACCTGGAGGCACACCCATGAACAACCTGGAACTAGCTCTGCTGGTATAGCCCTTAGCCTTCCAGTCCCCCGAGGAACCCCGAGAAGGGGTGCTGTGATTACATCCATCTCACAGACCTGGCTAGTGAGGTTAATGAAAACAAACCCAAAGCCAGGTGTTGGTAAACACTGAGGCCTGGACAATGTCACTTGGCTCAAGTCACATGAGGAAAAGAAGAGAACATACATGAACCTCAGGCAGGCTGACAGACCCACGTGACACACAACTCCCCACCAGAGCAAAATCAGCAACATTCACTGCCTTGACCTTGTGGCCCAGAGTCCTGGAGAGCCAAGGATGTATACCACTCAAGGTCTGTGAAGACCAGGATTCAACTCAGATTCAAACCCAGAGTCTGCACCCTGAACCCACAGCACGTGCTCCTGTTTCTGGTGCCAGCCTGCAACAATGGCTGGTGCTGGGTGAAGTGTCTGCCCTGCTGCTGAGACTGACTGGCCTTCCCTCCAGTGCCCATTACCTGCAGAAGCCGCATGTTGACAGTGAAATCCCCCTCCAGCAACTGCTCCCGGATCAGTCTGCAGGGAAACAAGCAGTCTCAGCGCTGGAGCCTAGATGTCCCAGGAGCAGGCCTGCAGGCAGGCTCTCTGCTGATTCTTCCACTCTCAGCAAGGCCTGCTTGGAGGTCAGTTCCAGAGGCTTGCTCTGGCCGCCTTCCAGGACTGCCCCCTCCCACCCCAGCTTTCCTTATGGACAGGGCAAATCATGGCCCCACTTACATGAGCATGGCACAGCAGACCAGGAGGAGGAAGTCAAAGCGGTTGTCATCGGCAAAGAGTGAGTCCCAGATCCGGATGACATCAGGCAGCAAGAACTCCTGCGACAGCAGGAGTGTCAGCCAACGGAAGGCAAAGAACTGGGGCTTGATATTCTGCTCTTGCTGGAGAGACAGCAGGGATTGGGTGTCAGCGGCAGAAAGAAAATGTAGCCTAGAAGCAAGCCCTGCTCAGGCCTCAAAGGGGCCACTAAGAGGACGGCCGCTACTGCAGTCCAGTCAATGTTGCTTTTGATTTCTTCAAGGCACACTAGAAGCCCTGGATTTTACATCAGCCCTTCAGACTTGGAGATGGCTCAGCACATGAACTTCCCCGTCTGGAGACATGCACAAGGACCAGCCCCGGGCACAGCACCTGTGCTCAGCTTACGAACCCATGAACAACCCCACAGGGCAGGAATCCCCAGGAAACGAACACTTTGCGGAGTCACAGAGGGTATTAACAGAAAGAACATGCATCACTAAGTAAAAACAGCATTCCGTACTTTAAGCCAGGAATGGTAGCACTTTTAATCCCATACTGGGAAGGCAGAGGCAGGCAGATCTCTTGAGTTCAAGGCCAGCCTGGTCTACAGAGTGACTTCCAGGAGAGCCAGGAAAAAACAGGTCTAAAACAAACAAACAAACAAACAAAAAAACCAAAAACGAAAATAAAGTAAGAATATACGTGTCTGTATATATTTTTTTTTCACAAAACATTTTAGAAATTTGTTTCTGAGACAGAGTCTCACCATATAACCCATATAACCCTGGTTGGTCTTGAACTATTACATCAGGACAGCTTCAAACTCACAGAAATCTGCCTGCCCTTGCCTCCTGAGTGCTGGGAATAAAGGCGTGTGCCACCGCCACACAGTTTAATTTTTTTTTTTTTACTTTTTTTTTTTTCTTTTTGGTTTTTTCAAGACAGGGTTTCTCTGTGGTTTTGGAGCCTGTCCTGGAACTAGCTCTTGTAGACCAGGCTGGTCTCGAACTCACAGAGATCCGCCTGCCTCTGCCTCCCGAGTGCTGGGATTAAAGGCGTGCGCCACCACCGCCCGGCCAATTTTTTTTTTTTTTTAATAGCCCAGGTTGGAGTCAAAGTCACCATGAAGCCAAGTATAACTTTAAACCCTCATACCCTGGCCTTCACCTTCTGAGAGCCAAGGTTGCAGTGGCTTGGATCCCAGATGGAGTCCAGGCCTTCACACGTGCTAGGCAAGCCTTCTATCAACCGAGCCACATCCCCATCCCACAGCACTCGCAATTTATATAGAAAAATGTATCTTCTCTTCTCTGTCTGTCTATCTATCTTTTTGAGGCTGGGTTTCTCTATGTAGCTCTGGCTGTGCTGGAACTTGCTCTGTAGACCAGGCTGGACTTGAACTCACAGAGATTCACCTACCTCTGCTTCTCAAGTGCTGGGATTAAAGGTGTGCGCCACCATCGCGCAGCCCCTTAATTTATTCTTTTTTTTAAAAAGATTTATTTATTTATTATGTATACAACATTCTGCCTCGATGTATGCCCACACACCAGAGGAGGGCGCCAGATCTCAGTACAAATGGTTGTGAGCCACCATGTGGTTGCTGGGAATTGAACTCAGGACCTCCAGAAGAGCAGTCAGTGCTCTTAACCTCTGAGCCATCTCTCCAGCCCCTTAATTTATTCTTAAAACAGGTTTTCATGTAAACTGACCTCAAACTCACTATGTAGGCCAGACTGGCTTGAATATCCTCGTAGGATGTGCTTCCTTGTCTAGCTTAAACTGAACTGTTTTATGAAACACACAGTGATGGCTTTACAATAAGCTGAATTGCATGTTTAATGTATCTGAAGTACGTAGAGTTAAAGAACAGCTTGTGAGAGTCAGTTCTCTTCTCTACCACGTGGTCGGGGCTGAACTAGGTAAGGTGGCTGGGCTTGGCGTTAAACACTTTCACCTGCCATCTACTGGCCACATTATTCTCTCTCTCTGTCTCTCTCTGTGTTTTGAGACAGGCCACGCTACCAGGCTAGCCTAAACTCAGAGAGCCTTCTGCCTTTGTTTCCCACGTGCTGGTGGGCCAGCATCCTGAGCTGCTCAACTACAGCCACTTTTAGCCCCCAGACTCAGGCAGTAGCTGTGAGCCTGGTCCTCACCAGTTTCAGGTAGAGTTCTACATCCTTATCCTTCAAGGTGGAGTACACCTTTTCCATCTTGTAGGTGATGCCACACTGGGAGTCATCCAGGCTCTTGATGAAGTTGTCTCGGATCTCAGCCATGAGGTTGGTGAAGCAGAAAAAGGTGTCAGCTTCAGCGTGCTCTGGGACAGACAGTGAGGTGTGGGTGGACGCAGGGAGTGAGGTGTTCTTGAGTCCCACCTCACCCACAAGACATATGCCCCACTTCAACGTGTCACCCAATACCCCTGCAGAGGCTGGAATGGGTCCCCCACCTTGGCCCCGTCTACCCCTAAGGACGTCACCACTTCTACCTCATCTTCTAGACACACAGCCCACTTGGCAGCTTTCGTGCACTATGCTAATGGGTCTCATCTCTCAGCCGGTCATGAGCATCTATTCCACAGAAAGTTCCAAGGGTCAACAGATCAGTGAACAGCAGTATTCTACAAGGCAGAGCTAGACAGCACCTGCTCTGACATGGCCACAGACGTCTGAAATAGATGAGGCTCCGGAGCCCCACGTGGCCCATCAGCCTGGCTAGCCCCATTCTCTTTCTCTAGGGAGCCAGCAATGGGAGGCTCGGGCAGCCAAGAGCCTGTCTAACCTTTCCACTCGCTGTTCGGGTCAGTGGCAAAAGTGTAGTACAGGGGACCCACGATCTCATTCATGCCCTGCACGTAAGCGATGCCAGGGTTGAGCTTGGCATAGATGAACAGGATCCGCTCCACCACCTCCCAGTGGGCTTCACAGCCATTGGGCAGAACCTCATACTCATTCAGGGCTGGTGGTGCGTTGTTCTTGTGTGGGGAGCTCATCTGGGGAGAAGAGGAGAACCTGTTAGCAGGTCAAATGTTCCCATGAAGCCCAACATGCCTTAACATCCTAGTTTATGACCAAGACATGATATGGAGGAACATGTCACACAAGGAAGAGGAGGTGGATGCTGTAAGAAGACATTGAGTGACAACCAGGTTAAAAAAGAGGTCCCACTTCCTTTAGTCCTAGCACTTGAGAGGCAGAGGCAGGCAGATCTCTGTGAGGTTGAAGCCAGCCAAGGATACATAGTGAGACCCTGTCTTAAAAAAAAAAAAAAAAAAAAAAAAGCCAGGTGGTGGTGGTGCATGCGTTTAATCCCAGCACTTGGGAGGCAGAGACAGGCAGATCTCTGTGAGTTCAAGACCAGCCTGATCTACAGAGCGAGTTCCAGGAGAGGCTCTAAAGCTACAGAGAAACCCTGTCTTGAAAAATAAACAACAACAACAAAACAAAACCAAAACAAAAAAATCAAAACCAATGAAACCCAACAACAAAAGAGAGGTAGATTCTGTGGTAAGGACCTGATGGAGAAAGGAAGAAGGGCCCTCCTGCACAGTGAGAAGTCCTGACGGTGATGGGCAGCCTCACAGGTGGACTCACGGGAAGAACAGATCTAGCTACGTGCGTAAAAATGTATGCATTTCTAAGTATACGTACTTCAACTGAAAATAAAGACTTGGCTGCAGGTGATGATGTAGGCTGTAAATCCCAGCACTTAGAGGTAGAATCGGGAGGATCAGGAGTTCAATACCAGCCTCAGCTACATATAGAGTTCTAGGCCAACCTGGACTACATAAAACCAGTTCAAAACAAGAAAAGGTGTCCACAATATCAGCTGCTCTGCAGAACCTCAGGAAATTTAGGGGATTTGGGTGCCTGGGCTCTCCCTCAGCCTGCTCCAGCAGTGGCTGCAGAGCTGGAGGACTTGCAGAAGAGACCCCAATGGACTACACAAGACTTTCTATTCTTAGGAGTCCATGTAGCCCAGGGTATTTCCACATACCTTTCATACATGTGCATGACACAAACACATGCACCCCAGGAGCAGACCATACTCCTCCAATCTGCTCTCAAAACCATTTTCTTTCACAACAGAGCTTCATGTCTTCAGAGTGAACTTCAAACATATCAGTCCAGGATGGCCCTGAGCTGGTCCTCACCAGATAGTTGAGGAAGGCCCTGAGTTGATCCTCCTGCCTCAGATTACAGGCTTTAAGCCACAGCACCACCTTTGAACAGTTCAAGATGAGGAAACAGGCTCACATAGACTTGAACCTGGACTCACTAGCCCAGAGGCTGTGCGCCAAGCGGCTGCAGCAGGTTTTCTCCCATGATAGCCCAGTGCCTCTAGCTTTCCAAGAACCTGCCTTCCATGACCTCATTTCCTTCTGGCTGTTCCACAGCCAGGCAGGGCAGGAGTGATCATGCCCAGATATGGAGGAGGAAAAGCCCAGAAACAGCAGCTCGGTATCCCTTGCCCAGACTCACAGAAGACAGAGACTGACTTGACTGAGCCACCCTACCACAGGTCCAGAATCCTGGGGATGAAGCTTCAGTTGGATCCTGGGCTGTCAGGACCAGATCCAAAGGTAAAACGGGTAGAGCTTGACCCTCACGTGCAACACTATAGTCAAAGGATTAGCACTGTTGGGCCTTCATCAAGGCTATCAGCATCCATGCCAAGAGGGGTGCACAAAAACCAAGCCATGGTTCCCTCACCACGCCTGGACTATGCACAACTTTGGTGAACCCTACCCTCGTGGCAGGTACACGGGACCAGGAGTGAATGCATCTGCCTGACTGCCCATCAACAACTCAGGGAGAAGAGTTGTGTGATTCTCCACTCCCTGCTGGGGAGGCTGCAGAGGAGGGTTCCCCTGCTGGGGAGGCTGCAGAGGAGGGCTCTCCTGCTGGGGAGGCTGCAGAGGAGGGTTCCCCTGCTGGGGAGGCTGTAGAGGAGGGCTCTCCTGCTGGGGAGGCTGCAGAGGAGGGCTCCCCTGCTGGTGAAAGGCCATGACAAGTGGGAACAAATCACCACTACAGCTCCCAAAGCAGTGAGCCTAAATGGAGATATAAGGTCATACACCTTTTGAGGGGCAAAGCAGCTGCCACAGTGTCGAGGTCTGCTATTTTTTCTGGAGCTTGAAAACCCTTAGAGCTTACCCTCTTCTGTGTGTTCCAGATCTAACCAAACAGCAAATTCTGACCTTGGCAAATGCAGCCATCTGCTTTGATAGCCCTTCTATGCCCAAGGACACCTGAACCAAAAGTTGCTGCCTGCTCAGAATCCTCCAAGAGCCCACCAGCAGTCTGCACAAGGGCCCTGTTGGACCTCCCCACACTAGCTCTTACAGGACCCTCTGGCCCCTCCCCTCTGCTGTCTCGCTGTTCCTAGCCATAGGGACCCTCATTTTTTTCCCATGATACAAATGGCAAATGGAGCTTTCAGTGCAGCTCTAGTTCTAGGAACATATACACACAGGCAGGCAAACACTCAAATAAAATAAACAAATCTTAAAAAGAAAAAGATCCCAGGCTAGCTCTTACATTTGTGACCCCGCTCCGGTTCCGGGCCACTGTCTGAGATTTCAGTGTTGTCTGCTCCACCCGTTTCCGAAGGGTCTCGAACTCATTCTGCGGGTCCAGGATGAGGAGGCAGGGGTATTCGGTGGCTCTCTGGAAGAAGGATATATCTGGGCACAGCCTCCTGTTGGAATGGAAAGAACGCTGTCACTCAGGGTGGCAGCCCTGGGTATGCTCACAAGTGGTTGATTTTATTTATCTTACAGTGCTGGGGTCTAACCGAGGTCACGCTAGACAGGTGCCCTACACCTCAGCTACTCTTCAACTGTTTGCCTGTTTGTAATCGTAACATTTCAGCTGGGGATGGTGGCTCAAACTGTAATCAACTACTTGGAGTTCAAGCCCAGCTTCAGCTACAAAGTGAGCACCTGAGCAGCCTTGACTAATGCAAAACTTTGTATCAAAAACTAAAATATTGGGGGCTGGAGAAATGGCTCAGTGGTTAAGAGCATCGCCTCCTTTTCCAAAGGTCCTGAGTTCGGTTCCCAGCAACCACATGGTGGCTCACAACCATCTGTAATGAGGTCTGGTGCCCTCTTCTGGCCTGCAGACATACACACAGACAGAATATTATATACATAATAAAAAAAAAAAAAAAAACTAAAATATTGGGCTGGAGAGATGGCTCAGAGGTTAAGAGCATTGTCTGCTCTTCCAAAGGTCCTGAGTTCAATTCCCAGCAACCACATGGTGGCTCACAACCATCTGTAATGCGGTCTGGTGCCCTCTTCTGGCCTGCAGGCATACACACAGACAGAATATTGTATACATAATAAATAAATAAATATTTTAAAAAAAAACTAAAATATTTAACCCCCAAAATACAGTTTTTATAAAGGCAGTAGAAATTACAAATACATGCTCATTTCATAAGTGTTTATGAAGAGGTACATGTGTACATTTTTTTTTTTTTTTTTTTTTTTTTGGTTTTTTCGAGGCAGGGTTTCTCTGTGGCTTTGGAGCCTGTCCTGGAATAGCTCTATAGACCAGGCTGGTCTCGAACTCACAGAGATCCACCTGCCTCTGCCTCCCGAGTGCTGGGATTAAAGGCGTGCGCCACCATCGCCCGGCCCATGTGTACATTTTTTATATTTAATTTTTTTTTTTTCAAGACAGGGTTTCTCTGTAGCTTTGGGGCCTGTCCTGGAACTAGCTCTTGTAGACTCAGAGATACACCTGCCCCTGCCTCTGCCTCCCACCTCCCAAGTGCTGCACCACCACCACCCAGCTCACGTGTGCATTTTTTAAGTGTCTTTAGGTCATACTCGACAGAGACAGGTGGATCTCTGTGAGTTCAAGGCCAGCCTGGTCTACAGAGTGAAATCCAGGACAGCTAGAATGGTTTCAGAAGAAAACCTATCTCGAAAAACCAAAAAAATAAACAAAAAACAAAACCACTAATGCTCGTAAACCACAAACACGTTTCCATGACAAAAGCACTTGTCTACCTGTCTAGGAGCTAAGGATCTAGCTTAGTGATAGAGCATGTACCTAGTAAGCACTATGTATACATGTATATAAGTAAGTCTGATATTCACAAGGAGTCAAGTCCTGAGCTCACTCCCCAACAGAACATTATATATATTTACATACATCTGTCTGCAGAGGCATGGATGTACACAAGGATTGACATGGTCATTTACCACAGGAAAAAACACCCTTTGCTGACATGAAGGGATGTGCAAGGAACCGCGCAGGGGCATCTGGAGCACGACAGGGCATCACGATCATGTATACGTCTCAGACTGCCTAGACACAGCACACTGCGTACTGGCCCTCCGCAAACACTGACACCCTACTGCCAACACCAGTGGGAGAGAGAGCCTGAGCCCATAATCCCTCCCCAAAACTACT
Source organism: Microtus oregoni (assembly GCF_018167655.1). Classification (NCBI taxonomy): domain Eukaryota; kingdom Metazoa; phylum Chordata; class Mammalia; order Rodentia; family Cricetidae; genus Microtus; species Microtus oregoni. The sequence goes on along the minus strand of NW_024543084.1, from coordinate 14,039,668 downwards.
ACAGGATGACACTCTCGACCTAAACCTGGTCAGGACAGCATCTCACGGGTAGTGCTGTTCCAATGCCAGTCTGAGAAGAAAGGCCCCAAGGGCCTGGTATACCACCCCATTCAGGCATCCAGAGGAGTCTGGAGAGGGATCTGGGCAGAGCCATAGCACTTGGGGAGGAAGAGGATCTTCCTACTGACTTTAGCCCAAGCCTCAGGGCATTCCTGCACAAGTTCCTGAGGCTAGGAAGCTCTTCCACATAGCCCCGCGCCTCCCATCCTCCCCTCGCCTGGCAGCTCATGCTGAGTCACCTCCCCTAAGGCCCCTCTTCCCTCAGCACCAGCTTCTCCCCCTTCACAGCGCTCACAACTTCTGTAATCGCATACATTTTGACAGGTTGAACATCTGTGTCTGTCTCCTCAGGGAAACCTCCAGCCCTCCTCACATGGGTGAAATTGGCCTGTGCTGTTGCCAGCAGAACTGGCCCCAGGATTCCTTGGGAATGCCACTGAGTAGCTCTGCATGAGTTTCCTGTCTAAACGAGGAGTGGGTGCCAGAGAGGACACAGTCAGGCTGCTCCAAGTGAGGGGGTTCAGCTCCCAGGGTCCTTCTCCAAAGGCAACTGATCACTTCAAAGGCCTCTGTAGTAGGCTGCAGCTAGCACAACGATCCGGATTCCATGTGAAGACCCATGCTGCACATACCCTCAACCTGAGCCATCTCACTTCTACTTCCACAGAAGTCATGTTCAGAGAGCCTGAGTTGCCTGCCCATGATCAAACAGCCAAGTGGTGAAGCTGTCCTGAAGCCAGCCAGCCAGCCAGCCAGCCAGCCAGGCTCCAGTGCCCTCTGGTATGCGACTGTATGTATAAACCCCGGTGAGGGCCCCGGTAGCAAAAAGCCCCTGTGGGCCTCTTACCGGACATCTTTGTCAATCTGCAGTAGCACCTCGTTGTCCTTAAAATACGTGTTCCACCTGCTATCAGGGTTCGGGTTGAGGGGCTGTGAAGAGAGAAGCAGATGCTATGTGCAGGGACCAGCCAGGGCTGCAGCTCAGCGGCCTCACATCCAATGCCCAGAGACCTAGGTCTGGCCTAGAGACAGGCTCAGTCCACCCAGCAAGCGCAGGCGTGCCCAGGCTTGCTCAGGCTTCCCAGGCTCTGCAGAGGCACTCCACACCACAGCCTGATCTGAGCACATCCTGATGGTGACAGTGTTCTCGGCAGTGCCCCAGACAGAGTGTGCACACAGCAGTCACTGAGCGCCCGGAAAGGGCAGACGAAGAAGAATGCCATTTCATTATCTACCAGGGCTTTCCTTGAGCAGTCAACTCAGATGGGTCTGAGGCCAGCCCGGCTACACTTTCTGCCCTGTCAAGTATACATGAAGAAGCTCAGGATAGGAGATAAAAACGGGATTTTTCTCCAGGTCTCAGACAGACACTTATTTCAGCCTAACTTCTGCCCAGCTTTCCTCAACTATACAATCCTGCTACCTTCCTCAAGGACCCAGGGTGAGGAGAGGGGTGTAGTTCAGTGGCAGAGTGATTGCTTACCACAGTTGAGACCCTCTGCTCAACCTCCAAGCCCGTAAGAAGGCAAACAAATGAACATTTAGCCAGGGATAAATCCCAGATCTAGGAGACCTGAAGCAGGAGTCCAAGTCTGAGGCACGCTTCAGCTACACAGCAAGATCCTGCCTCAAAAAACAAATAAATAAATACACCAAAAAATCTACTCCGGGTCTGCAAACTGGCTTCGTGTGTACAGGTGCTTGCTGCACGAGCATGAAAACCTAAGTTCAGTCCCCAAAATACACAGGAACAGCAGAACTGACTCTAAACTATCCTCTTCCCTCTGTCTGCGCCATGACACAACCCTCGCTGGCATCCATAAGACATACTAATAAGACATACTAAGAATGAATTTTGGGCTGGAGAGATGGCTCAGAGGTTAAGAGCACTGGCTGCTCTTCCAGAGGTCATGAGTTCAATTCCCAGCAACCACATGGTGGCTCACAACCATCTGTACTGAGATCTGGCGCTCTCCTCTGGCGTGCGGGCATACATCAAGGCAGAATGTTGTATACATAATAAATAAATAAATCTTTAAAAAAAAATGAATGAATTTTAAAAATGTTAAGTTCAGGGTCACTCTTGGCTATAAATTGAGTTCTAGGCCAGCTTGAAATACACAAGACTGTCTTTTTTTTCAAGACAGGGTTTCTCTGTGTAGTCCTGGCTGTCCTGGAACTCACTTTGTAGACCAGGCTGGCCTCAAACTCAAGAGATTTGCCTGCCTCTGCTAGGATTAAAGATGTGTGCCACTAGCACCCAGATTAATCTTTTATTAAAATAGTAATAATAATAATAATAAGCACTGGGGTGAGGGTTCCAGAGGCCATGACCTAAGAGCTCCTGGAGCAGGGTGACTCCCACAACACCCTCAGGACAATGGCCATCACTTATGTTCCCAACTAGGCCTAGGGCTGCTGTGGTTACCGTGTGCCTAGAATAAGCGGGGAGACACCACTGTGTCCAAGGAGTGGGCGACCCAATGAAGCGGGAAGACCTGACAGGAAAGCGGGCCAGGCCCACCTGTCCTTCAGCAAGGGGTCCACACCTGGGCCCAAGCCTCTGCCCTCTCTCTGTGCACCCTCAGCCCCTGAAGCCAACCTTACTTACATGATCTTCGAAGGTCACGTCCTCCCTGGATACACCCATGTTGGCCTTGGCGATGCCAGGCTGGATGATCATTTCCCTCAGGAACTGAGAATAGAGCCCTCTGCCGGAGAGGAGAGCAGAGGAGAATGATGAGTCCAGAGAAGCACCCTCAGGAAGCAGACAGGTTGTGGGAGTGCACAGGTCTCACCTCTGCTTGGCCAGGATGGAAGTCCATGAGGCTCTCTCCAAAGGGAGGTAGTTCAGGAGGATCTGCACAGAGAACAGCACAGCTCTGGCAACATCCCTCTGTCCATCCCGGACAGCAGTGGAGGCATGCAGGCCTCAGAAGAAAGGCTTCATGAAACCCTCAACAGGCAAGGTGGCTGCAACCCAGGAGCTCGGGTCTGAAGAGTAGCCCTCCTCCTCCTAGCCCTAGCTGGCCCCTCCCTCTGTTTTCCACACAGACTCTTCTAAATGAGAAGAGAAACTGGTGGCATTGAAGGGCTGGCAACCAGGAACAGAGGCTGCCACCACCTCAGGCAGTGGCTTCGGGGAAACTAGCCTTGTCCCAATCAGCATCCCTTCCAATGCACATATGCACCAGGAAGTGGAAATCTTCAATCAGCATCCCTTCCAATGCACATATGCACCAGGAAGTGGAAATCTTCACTGGCATTATGAATTGGTCCATCCCCAAATGAATCCTGGAGAGGATGCCAAGAGAACACAACACCCCTCAACTTCCAGAAACCCTTCCTCAGACAAGCAAGGAAAGGAGCCGAGAAGAGGGGCGGGAGAGGACCATGCAAGACCCAGGAGACCCCAAAACCAAGAAGCCCCACCCCAGGCACACCCACCTTCCAGCAGAGGCACCGCAGTCCGCCCTCACAGGGAATGCCTGTGGACACAGCAGGCAAAGGTCACCCCAAGCCAGAGTTCCAGAATCCCCCCAGCCCTACACCTTGAGCCAGTTGGCAGGAAGTGGAGTGAGCAGGAAGCACTTTGGGGACCACTCTTCACCAAAGAAACGTCTAAGCAGGATGCTAACTAATTTCTGCCTACGGTTCTGTCCCCCAGCCCAGAACCTCATCTGTCTGAATGTTCTTTGAACTTTCTCATCTTTGATTTTTCTTCTTCAAGGAGGCCATCATCAACCACCAACTCTTAGTCAAAGCCCAGCTCTTACTCAGGGAGAAGGAGCAGAGTTTGATGTAGCCCAGGCTGGCCTCCAATTTACTATGGAGCCATGGAGGAGCTTCTGTTCTTCTTGTCTCCATTCTCTGAGTAGCAGAATTACAGGTGTGTTTGGCCACTATGTCTAGTTTATGGGTGCTAAGATTTAAAAGCAAGGCTCTCTTCATGCTAGGCAGATACTCTATGAACCAAACAATATGCCCAGTCTCAGACAGGGTCTCACTCCATAGCTCTGGCTGTGTGGGAACTCACTATGTAGAAGGCTGTTTTTTTATTTTTTTAGGTTTTTTTGTTTGTTTGTTTGTTTGTTTTTTGTTTTTCAAGACAAGGTTTCTCTGTGTAGCTTTGGAGCCTGTCCTGGAACTCTGTAGACCAGGCTGGCCTCGAACTCACAGAGATCTGCCTGCCTCTGCCTCCTGTTCTGGCATTAAAATTGTGAACCACTATGCTGGGCATCGGTGTCTCTGTTTATGAGCAATGGCTCTATGGCTCTCTATGATACCCATCACAACTGGAAACATATGAAACCTTGAGTATGAATGCAATGTGTGTAGTGTCTATGAATGGAGGGGCGCAGACAGACAGGAAGCACGTTTGTCTGTTGACACACCTAGGCCTAGTGCAGGACATGGGTCACAAACAGCGTTCACATTTGTGAAATGCAAACCAAGCTGTCAGGTTGCGAGCCCTGTGCCAGAGAGCCATGACTTCACTTAATTCCCACTTTAGTTCCAGACAGTAGGAAGATTAGTTCCTGCAGCCTTGCTCACAGATAGAGAAACTCATCTGTAGACAGAGCGGCCAAGGTGTACTGAGCAGCCCCAGCTCGGCATAAGCACCACAGACTGCTCCAGAAAAGAAAAGGCAACTTCTGCAGTGCTTCCCCAACTCTCCCAGGAACAGTTCTGATGAGGGTTTCCCTGGCACCGTGACCTCAGAATCTACATGACCCAGGCAACTTCAACTCCTTCCTGGCAGAGTTATCGGCAAAGCAGTGCCACAAAGAGCTAAACAAACACCTTGGGGTGTTTTTACAGACAGGGTAAAAACCCAGTTATCTCTGTGCTGGAACATTGACCATGTGAGGAAGGGCAAAGTCAAACGGGGCTGATGTTCAGCTCCTTAGAGTAGGTGTTCTAAGGCTTGAGTTTTAGCATTAACCAAAGGTCACTCTCAGCTCTGCTTCAAAGCTAGGTAGAAGAATCAGGAACCATCCTGCAACTTCTGAAACTCAGGAAACTAGTTGAGAAATGACAAACGCTTCGCCTAGGCTCAAAAGGTCACCCCTATTTCAATCTGCAGGCTACATCAGGGAATCTGGGGAATCAGATGCGTCGTAGGTTACCACTCCTACGACATCCAGGCAGCTCTATGAAATCAGTCTCTCTCTCTCTCTGGGTATCGTCTTGATGCTCTCCCCTTCATCTTGGCCATAAAGCTATTCCAAGGAAACCCCGAGGAAAATTGTGCCTTACCACTAAAGCTGAGTTCTCGAAGCTTCTCCAGCACAATGGAAGGCTCCTTCAGGACATCCTGGAAATCGGCAATCCTTCAAGGGCAGAAAAGGAAACCCCAAGGTAACAAACAGGCAGCCCACAGATCCCTCACCCCAACAGTCTCCAACCCCAAGCTTAGGGAGGTGGACAATCCTCTAATATCTGCAAAGTCAACAAAGAGCAAAAGGTGTTCTAGTCAAAAAGGTATGAAACCTTAACATTAAGCACTTTCTACTGGTGGTGAGCTGGCATTTTCTAGACACTTGCTGTGGCCAAGCCCAGTCCACACCACACCACTACCTGAATTCACACAACCAAGCTTCGCAACCAGGAGTAATTTGATCTACAGACAAGGGCCCTGAACAGTTTCTCCACCATTCTCACAGCTCTCTTGGCTGGAGAAGGGGGAGGGGGCACAGACTTCTTGGGCCTGTCCTCAGGCAAGGACAAAAGACTAAAAAGTAGTCCTGGAGTGAGCAAAATTTAGCCGACGCGGTGTGTGCGGGGGACACGATTAAGAGGCTAGACTAGGGACCTCGGGTTCTCTCTAGTGTTTCCCATAAGCAAGGAGTATTAGGGGAAGAGGATCCTGGAGCCAGGAAGTGGGGAGGGTAATATAGGTCTGGAAGAGGAAGACACTAGGGAATGGGGTCCAGAGTGAGAGAGAAAAAAAAGGTGACACCAACGTTAGAGAAGCATCTCTGCTTCTCCTCACTGCCACACAGGCAATGATGCTGAGAAGTGGGCACAGAGGACCCTCCGCCGGGGGTGGGGGCTATTCTTGGCCGCACATGCGCTGAGCAGCTCGGTCGGGGAGAAGGCGCGGCCCGGCCGGCGCGGTCTAGACACAGTCCTGCCCTCGGGTCTCCTTACCGGCTCTTGTGCAGACTCGACATGATGTTGACTTCCGGACCCCTGGGCTGCTTCTGCAGCCCCAGCTGCCGCCACTGGCCCCCCTCCCCCTCCGGGGACCCGGGGAGTTCCGCAAAAGCCTCCGGCGGGAAGCAAAACCGAGAGCGTGCACGTTCCGCAGGAGCCGGACCGCGCTGGTTCCGCCCCCGGATCACGTGACGCGGGACTTCTTTAAGGCCAGGCAAACCCCTGCGCCGAGCGCCAGGGCAGCCCGTGAGCTCCTGGCTGCGAATCCCTCGGCCTCAGTGCCTCAGCTACCCGATACTCTTGTCAATCTCTCTCGCTCCCCGCCATTACCGCGGCCCAGATGTTTGGTGAACTGGATCCAGTCCCCGGGTGTGGTCTTGTTCAATACTGAGTCCTTATGGAAATGACCGTGTGGCTCAGTAAGTACCGCTTGGAGTACAGCTCGGTGTTTCCTTGCCTTTGGGAGTTTATAAACTGTAGAATTTCTGTAATTTCACAATTTCAAAATAATAGAAAAGGAAAAACAGGAGCAGAGGGTGTAGTTCAGTTGGTAGAGCGCTTGCCTAGCGTGCCTGCGCCGGGGGATGCATGCTTTGGCCCAGCTTTTGAGAGGTAGAGACAGGAAGATCAGACGTTCAAGGTCATCCTCTGCTAAAGTGAATTCGCAGTTGATATTTCAGGGGATAACGCGCTTGGATGCGATTGATATACACGAGCGTGAGCACTGGAGTTTGGATTCGCAGAATTCACCTAAGAGTTGACAAGAAGGGCGGGGATGGTGACAGGAAAACTGGCTTCCGAGACTGCCCACAATAGACAATTAAGGAAGACAACTGACCATCGGGGCTCCCCGACACACACACACACACACACACACACACGCTCCCACACGTATTTGCACACACATGCACACAATTTTTTTTAAGAATGTGGATGGGTGCTTTGTCTGCATTTATGTCTATGTAGCTCTACCTACCTGGAGGGCAGACGTGGGTGTTGGATCCCCTGGACCCAGAGCTGTAGACAGTTGTGAACCATCATGTGGGTGCTGGGAATTGAACTAGGCCCTCAGTAAGGTCAGCCAGTGCTCTTAACTGCTGAGCTATCTCTCCAGTCCATATACAATATTTTTTAGTAAAGAGAGTGAGGTGTGGTGATGCACACCTTTAATCCCAGCACTCCAGAGGCAGAGGCAGGTGGATCTCAGGGAGTTCAAAGCCAGCCTAGTCTACAAACCTGAGTTCTAGGACAGCCAGGACTACACAAATAAATCCTGCCTCAAAAAAAAAAAAAACAAAAAAAAAAAAGAAAAAAAGAAAGAGAAAATTAAGGAAGAGAGTGCAAACTAAAGGGGGCTGAAATCGTTAAACTCTCAGAGCCTGCCCCTCGTGACTTCCTTCCACCAGCAATGCCACACCTCCTAAGCCTCCCCAAACAGCACTGTGGACTGAAACCAAGTTTTCAAATACACGAGCCTTTGGGAGATATTCTCTTTTAAACCGCCACGATCACTATGTGTCTTACTGCCTTGAGATGGTGCCTCCCTTAACAAGAAGAACCCTGCTATTTTGCCCAGGCAGACAATGAACACTCGGGGTCCACCTGTGTCTGCAGTGCTGCAGTTGCAGGCCCATGCAGCCATGCATGGCTTTGTGGATGGGTGGTGGGTGTTTGAACACCAGTTGTTATGCCCATAGATCAAGTGTCCTTCCTGACTGAGCCACATCTCCAGACCTGCATTCATTTCTTTTTGTCACTGAGATAAAATTACCTGGCACAGACAACCTTTGTTTATTTCAGCTCAGGGAGTCAGAGGGTTCGGTCCAGCATGGCGAGGAGCTCAGAGCAGGGAGTTAGCTCGTGGCCCGCTAGGAAGCAGGTGGAATGGTGGGGCTCAGGTAGCTTCCTCCATTTCCCTTTTGTTCTGAATCTCCAGCTCATGGGATGCTGCTGCCCAAAGTCAGGGTGGGTATTCCTCTTGTCATTTAGCCAATTCTGGAAGCATCTTCATAGACGCACCCAGAAATATGTCTTAGAAATGCCTATAAGCTGCGTTTTTAATATTTCTTATTTTTACTTAGGAGTGTGTGTGTGTGTGCGCCTGTGTAAATGTATACCACAGGTTTGCAGGTTCATGCAGAGGCCAGAAGATGGTGTTGAATCCCCTGGAACTGGAGTTTCAGATGTTGTGAGCTGCCCAACATGGGGTTCTGAGAATCAAAATGGGAACCTCTGCTACAACAAGTGTTTTTGACCACTGAACCATCTCTCTACAGTGCCTTGGAATTTCTTAATCTAATCAATTAGGTCATCAAAGTTAAGCAACCCAAGACCACCCTTTGTTAATTTGACACCCAAACATATCACCTTTATTGTTTATTATTTTACTTTATTATTGCCTTCATGTATATCTGTACCTCATGTGCATAGCTAGTGCTTGCAGAAGCCAGAAGTGGACACTGGGCCCCTGCAGCTGGAGTTACAGGTGGTTGTGAGCCGCTGTAGGAGCTGAGAACTAGACCCTAGCTCTAAGAGTAGCCAGTGCTCGTAACTACTGAGCCATCCCTCCAGTCCCCAAACAGAACACTTCAAATCATTTCTGTAACATGCAGAAACAAATATTTAAAGGATGCAAACTTTTTCTTAAGGCTTTTAAATTTTATAAATGTGTTTTGCCTGTGTATGTGCACCACATGCAGTACCTGCAGAGGCCAGAAGAGGGAATCAGATTTCTGGAACTGGAATTACAGATGGTCTGAGTCATCATGTGGGTGCTGGAAACTGAATGCCCATCCTCTGTAAGAGCAACCAGAGCTTTTATCCTCTGAGCTCTCTCCCCACTCTCACCCCCACAAAGATTTATTTTCTGAGAATGAATGGCTAGTAAAGTTAACTCTTTAGAGGCATTTAACTGATAATTAATTTTGCCAATCTTTGACTATATTTAAAGAGTTTCATTGAGATAAATTCATATAGTATAAGAATTCCCTCCTTGGGCTGAAGAGATGGCTCAGAGGTTAAGAGTACTGACTGTTCTTCCAGAGGTTCTGAGTTCAATTCCCAGCAACCACATGGTGGCTCACAACCATCTGTAGTGAGATCTGGTGCCCTCTTTTGGCCTGCAGGGATATGTGCAGGAAGAACCCTGTATACTAATAAATAAACAAACAAACAAACAAACAAATAAAAGAATTCCCTCCTTTAAACTGTATGACTCCAGTTGGACAAGTGTTAGCACACGCCTTTAATCCCAACTCTCAGGAGGCAGAGGCAGGCAGATGTCTGTGAGTTTGAGACCAGCCTGGTCTACAGAGTGAGTTTCAGAACAGCCAGGGCTTTGCAGAGAAATCCTGTATCAAAAAATCAAAAAGAAAAAAAAAAGATTTGTATGAATCTAGGGCTGCAGAGATGGCTCAGGAGTTAAGAATACTTTCTGTTCCTCTAGAGGACCTGAGTTTGGATGGCTCCAGCACCCAATTGGGCAGTTCACAATTGCTTGTAACTAGGGGATCTGGTGCCCTGTTCTGGTACTGGAGGGCAAGGGCACATAGATACACACACACACACACACACAAATAAAAAAAGAAAAAGAAAATTTTCAACTGTACTAAAAATTATTTGGGTAGTGTAGTAGGCATGGGGGTCCTGTACTCATAGATAAGTACAGGAATCAGGAATATTAAACACACAGGGTTGTCTCTTCAAAGGGAAGAGGGATGTATAAGCTGTTTTCCACTCAGAAACCTGGGAAGGGGCTGGGTGGTAGTGGTGGCACAGGCCTTTAATCCCAGCACTGGGGAGGTAGAGGCAGACAGATCTCTGAGTTTGAAGCCAGCCTGGTCTATAAGAGCTACTTCCAGGACAGGCTCCAAAGCTACAGAGAAACGCTATCTTGAAAAGCTGAAGAAAAAAAATAATTAATTAAAACACAAAACAAAAAACTCAGAAAGCTGGGAGCAGACATACTCTAATAGTCTGGTGACCTTTGCACTGTCTGTGTGACTGAAACCACACCAGCTCCTCCCCAGACCCTTACTCTAAGCTTGTTTTCTCTGTCATCTATAGAATTTAACTTTATGGAAGATATGCCTTCTGCTTTACCAAGAGTTTGGGTGTAGTCCTGTCTTAAGCTTGTACACATGGGATTGAGTTAATTATTACCAGGAAACATTTTACCAAACTGTGCTGTGACTGAATATGCCTAAGATACGCTTGAAGTCTGAACAAGCACTGCTACTGAGTCCTGTTGAACCAAACTGCCTTCTTGTCTCCCTGGGACGGTTACTTGGCTGGCCATGGTGTCAGAGAGCCCTGCAGGGTAGATTATATTCAAACTGTAGCCAAATTCCTGTAATCTAAACTTTCCATCTGAATGATTTCAGTTGTTTCAGCATCGTTGGTTACTTTCTAATACCATGCAGCCATCAGCACTGTTTTCCAACCTCATCCTCACCTTAGACAGAGGCTGATAGTCCATTATACAAAAATCTCATCCCCTGTCTCCCACAGACTCTAGTAACATCTATGCTATTTTCATGTTCTATTAGCCTGAATTAAATGGGTAAAATGTTTCCTGGTAATAATTAACTCAATCTTCTTTTTAAGTTTTTATTATTATTTTAGTTATGGGGGGTGCATGTGACTGCAGGGACCAGTGGAGAACAGAGGCACTGGACCCCTGGATCTTGAACTATAGGGAAGGTTGTGAGCCAACCAGTGTGGGTTCTGGGAATGGAACTTGAGTGTTCTGGAAGAGTAATACGTGGTCTTAACCACTGAGCCACCTCTTCCCCTCCTGAAGCTGGGCTATTCTTACATCGTTGTTCAAGTGGAATAAGCTGTGAGCTTCTGCTTGTGTGACTGGCTCGTGTTGCATAGTATAATGAATTGGAAGTGCACACTTGTTAGAGCATGTAAAAGAATGTCATTATTTGTGGCCGAGGGATGGCTGTTTATCAGGGGACTGAGGTAGGTGTTAGATCCTGGCTGCTGACACTGTGGGAGTCATTAGGGACATCCAGCATGTTTAGCAGAGATAACCACACCAGGAAGGACAACTGTTTCTGCCTTCTGGCTGTTATAATAGAGAGCAACATACAGTTATTCATCCTGACTTTCAGAAGTCGAATGGCTGACTCGTGTTAAAAAGAAATCATATTCATTCTTACAGGAGAAAATGGTATCTCATTATGAGTTTGTTTATGTGTACGGGTGTTGGGTGTTTTGCCTACATTTATGTTTGTGCACCTCATGTGTGCAGTGCTGAAAAAGACCAGAGGACAGTGTTGGATCCTTTGCAACTGAAGTTACAGACTGTTGGGAGCTGCCATGTAAGTGCTGAGCCGCCTCTCCTCATTTTCCTGCTCTCATTGTGATTTTATCTGCATGTGTATCCACCAACTTGGTTCATCTTTTCAAGTTTGTTTGTTTCTATGAATGCCCCCCCCCCCCCCGGCTGTCCTGGAATTCACTCTGTATACCAGGCTGGCCTCGAACTCAGAGAAATCTGAGTGCTGATATTAAAAGCGTGTGCCACCACCTTAAGGTGAATCTTTCCTTTGCTCCCTCCCCCCTTCCCTCCCTTCTTTTCTTGGTTATTTTGAGACAGGATCTCTTGTAGCTCAGGAAACTTCAAACTCACTACACAGCCAAGGACAGCTTGCATTCCAGATACTTGTGTCTGCTTCCCATGTTCTAGTATTACAAGCACACCTCACAAAGCCTGATGAGTTTTGCAATTTTTTAAAACTGCTATTAGGAGTTTGAAAGAGTTTATACTTACTTTGTGGATCAGTCTGGGCAATACTGAGACCCTAACGGTACTACACTTCCTGCTATGAACATGGGTACATTTCTGCTTATTTCTCTGTAATGAGCACTCTTTTGTACTTTTGGGGGGATTGGCTTTTTTGCTTGTTTGTTTGTTTTTGTTTTTCGAGAGACTGTTTCTCTGTGTAACAACTCTAGCTGTCCTGGAACTTGCTCTGTAGACCAGGCTGGCTTCACACTCACAGAGATCCACTTGTCTCTGCCTCCCAGATGCTGAGATTAAAGGTGTGAGCCACCACCGCCCGGCTGTAGTTTTCAATGTATGATCTTTTTCACTTCTTTGGCTAGTTTTTATTTATTTATTTCATTTGTATGAGTGTTTTGCCTTCGTGTGAGTCTGTGCATCGCATATATCGCCTGGTGCCCAAGGAAGTCAGAGGGCACTGGATCATGTATGGTTATGAGCTGCCATGTGGGCGCTGGGAACCGAGCTAACCCTGGCGCTCAGTAAGAAGAACAACAGGCACTTTTAACTGGTGAACCACCTCTCCAGGTCTCCAGGTCCTAGCTTTATTCTTTTTTTGTTTTGTTTTGTTTTGTTTGTTTGTTTGTTTTTCGAGACAGGGTTTCTCTGTAGCTTTGGTGCCTGTCCCGGAACTAGCTCTTGTAGACCAGGTTGGCCTCGAACTCCCAGAGATCCTCCTGCCTCTGCCTCCCGAGTGCTGGGATTAAAGGCGTGCGCCACCACCGCCCGGCTCCTAGCTTTATTCTTAAATGTTTCGTTCTTTCCCATGTTAGTGTGTGTGAATTTTTTCTCCTTGGGAAGCTGGTGAGGTGGCTAGGTAGGTAAAACCTGTTGCCACCCAAGCCTGACAACCTGGGTTCCATCTATGAATCCCACAGTAGAAGGAGAGAATTCATCCCTGAGAGTTGTCCTCTGATCTCCCAAGTGAACTATGGCACCCACCCACTCACACACCCACAAAGTAAAATTTTAAACTACTATTTTTTTCTTCTTTCTGGACTGTTGTGGAATGCTGCGGAAGCCCTGAGTGACTGCGTGTTGTTGACATGCGCATGAGTCACATCAAGGACCCAGTGCTCAGACCATGGGAGGAGGAAAGCCTTCGCAGCACGTCAGGCTCAGAATTGCCCTTCCTCCTGTCCATGGGGGAATGCTGGCAGTGTGTGCAAAAACCGGACTGCTGTGGAACAAACTGAACTCTGGAAATAGACAGTACTCTCATTGGTTAATAAAAAGGCTGACTGGCCAATCTCCGGACAGGAGAGTAAAACTGAGAGGTTGCTGGGAAGAAAGAGGGCGGAGTCTCAGAAGTCTCAGCAGCTGCTGAGAAAAGCAAGATAAATGTGTTGTGTGGCCAGGTGGGAGAGGGTACGAAATACGGGGCCAGGCAGTGGTGACGCACGCCTTTAATCCCAGCAGAAGCAGGAGGATCTCTATGAATTCAAGGCCAGCCTGGTCCACAAAAGCTAGTTCCAGGACAACTAGGGCTGCTACACAGGGAAATCCTATCTTAAAAAGGGAGAGAAAGAATAAAATATGGGTTAATTTTTAAAGATTTATTTATTATGTATACAGTATTCTGCCTGCATGTGTACCTGCACCCCAGAAGAGGGCACCAGATCTCATTATGTGATGGTTGTGAGCCGCCATGTGGTTGCTGGGAATTGAACTCTGGAAGAAGAGTCAGTGCTCTTAACCACTGAGCCATCTCTCCAGCCCCCAAATATGGGTTAGTTTAAAATGTAAGAGTTAGCTAGTAATCAGCCTGAGCTATCAGCTGAGCATTTATAATATCTGAGTGGTTATTTAGGAGTAGCTACCGGGACACAGAGAAACTTGACTTTGTTGGACTACAGAGACCAACCAGACTAGCTAGCCCCTTCCTATGTGCCATACATAACAGAAGAGCTGAGGTTACCCCCTTCCCGTGTGTTATACATAACAGAAGAGCTGAGGTTACCCCCTTCCCGTGTGTTATACATAACAGAAGAGCTGAGGTTACCCCCTTCCCGTGTGTTATACATAACAGAAGAGCTGAGGTTACCCCCTTCCCGTGTGTTATACATAACAGAAGAGCTGAGGTTACCCCCTTCCCATGTGCCATACATAACAGAAGAGCCGAGTTACCCCCTTCCCGTGTGCCATACATAACAGAAGAGCTGAGGTTCTGGGTTTGTAGCCAGCTGCTGCTCCATAAGACTGAGTACATCCCAAACAATCCTACCTTTTCTGAATGTGTTTCTGCCCTTTCTTCATTCCCTTGCTGCCTGGTTTGCTGCCCTGGTTAGGTTTCCAGGACCATGGTTGGTGTGGCCAGCTAGAGAGGTAGCTCACGGTGCCTGCCGCACAAACTGAAGACTGCGGTTAAGATCCCTAGCACCTTTGGAAAAGTCTGGAGTTGTGGCAAACTGATGAACTTCCAGTGAGAGATATGTCTCCAAAAATAGAGTGATTGATGAAGATACTCAGCATCAGCCTCTAGCATCTGAGCAGATACTTAGCGCTCTCTCTCTGTCTCTCTCTCTCTCCAGTCCTAGAACTTGTTGTGTAGACCAGGCTGGCCTTGCACCTACAGAGATCTGTCTGCTTCTGTTTAAGGAGTGCAGGGATTAAAGGCATGTGGCACTATTCCTGGCCCACAACAATTCATTTTACAAAATGTATTTGTTTATTTAGACAGAATCTCACTATGTAGCCCTGGCTGGCCTGGAACTGGTTATGTATGCCAGGATGGTCTCAAAGTCACAAAGATCCTCCTGCCTCTACCTCTTGGGTGAAAAGCATGTACCAATAAGCCTATCATACTTTTAAATATTTTCAGGTTGTTCAAGTGTATGGAACAATCAACAGATTTTGTGTTTTATATTGTACTTTTTAAAAAAGTTTGTTTTCACTTTATGTGCATTGGTGTTCTGCCTGCATATATGTCTGTGTGAGGGTGTCAGATCTTGGAGTTACAGACAGTTTGTGAGCTGCCATTGAAAGACCCAGATAAATCAAGACCCCTCTAGCAGAAAGAATAGAGCCAAAAATCTATCAGGGAGAGAAGAACCAAAATCTAGGTTAGCCGGTTCAGTGACTCTGTTCCGGGAACTATCTGACCATAAAGTTAGGTTATAATCTTGAGAAACGGGGAGTTACCCCCTTGTGATTATCACTGGTATTTTCGGAATTTTCCAATGATCACTGGTATTTTCAGAATTTTTCAATGGCGCCCTCCCTACCCCCTTTGGGCTGTGGTTTCTTCACCTAAATACCCCCTCTCCCAGCTACTTGGGGTCAAACTCCTCTACCCCGGCTTGGGAAATGAGTTTCGGCCCCAACGTACTGGTTCCTGACCTGTCAATAAACCTTGTGTGATTGCAGCAAGGACAGTCTCTCATGAGTTCCTGGGGGGTGGTGTTATCCCAAGACTTGAGTGAGTCTCCCCACTCCAGGGGGTCTTTCGCCACGTGGGTGTTGGGAATTGAACTCAGGTCCTCTGGAAGAGCAGCCACGCTTTTTTTCTGGTGAAGATGTCTAGTCCTGTGCTGAGAAGAAAGAAGTGAGCATCCTTGCCTTTTTCCTGATCTTGAAGTAAAAACTTTTAGTTTTTCACAAGTATGATGTCAACTTGAGTTTTCATTTGGCCTTCATGGTATTGAAAAGTTTTCTTCTGTCCTAACTTAATGGAGAAGTTTTTGTTTGTTCAGCTTGGTTTTTTGAAACAGTGTCTTACCATGTAACCATGGCTGGCCTGGAACTTTCTGGGTAGGCCAGGCAGGCCTCAAATTCAGTGATTGTTTGTGGGAACAGGATCTCAGGTTGCCTAGATCAACCTCTGATTTAGCCAAGCACTGGAATCAGAGGCATTTACAGGGTGAGAACCTACAGCCTAAATTGGTTCATCACAAAAGAGGAGTATTGAGCCGGGCAGTGGTGTTGCACACCTTTAATTCCAGCACTTGGAAAGCAAAGGCAGGCGGATCTCAGTGAGTTCAAGACCAGCCTGGGATACAGAGTGAGGTCCAGGACAAACAGGGATACAGAGAGAAACCTTGTCTTGGAAAAACAAAAACAAAATACATTCCTACTTAAATCATGATGATCCTCAGGTAAGGAAGGAAGCTTTTTTTGTTTGTTTTTGTTTTTGTTGTTGTTTTTCGAGACAGGGTTTCTCTGTGTAGCCCTATATGTTCTGGAACTCGCTCTGTAGACCAGGCTGGCCTCAAACTCGCAGAGATCCACCTGCCTCTGCCTCCCGAGTGCTGGGATTGAAGGCGTGCACCATCACTGCCCAGCAAATCCAGATGCCTTTAATCCCAGCAGAAGCAGGCAGATCTCTGAGTTTGAGGCCAGCCTGGTCTACAGAGTTCCAGAACAGCTAGGATTACACAGGAAAACCCTGTCTCAAAATACAAAAATCAAATAACAAAAGAAGAGAGCTAAGCAAGCCATGAGGAGTACCCTTCATGCCTCTGCATCAGCTCCTGCCTCCAGTCTCCTGCCCTGTTTGGGTTCATGTTCAGACTTCCTCCAGTGATGGACTATGATGTGGAAGTGTAAGCCCAAATAAACCCTTTCCTCCCCAACTTGCTTTTGGTTATGGTATTTCAGCACAGCAATCACCATAACTAAGACAGTCATGGATGTAGAATTGTTTCAATATGCTGTTGTGTTAGGTTTGCCATAGGCAAGGGTGTTGTGTGACAAAATTTTTCTAAGGAGATACGACACACACATCTACCCACCCCAGATAGGGAACTCGTGCCAAACCAAAGTGCAGACACCACCACAGTCCAACCGAACTGTTGAGTTTTATTGGGGTTAAAGGAATATGGGTGAGGGGTTACAGGAACAGAAATGACTCAGAGACAGGTGCATCACCAAGGCCCACCCCTACATGGAGTGACAGCTTACAAAGCTGGGAACCTGGAGCACACTGTGTAGTCTGCAGGCCCTCAACAGGTGGGTTTCCAAATGTTTCAGTTGCTCCAAAACTCTTCCAGGCAGCTGGTCTGTTCTGGTCTGGTCTGAGTCTTTTCTTCTCTGAGAACCTTTGCAGCTCAGAGAGGAACTCTCAGCTTTTTATTGTTTACTCTGGCAGGGAGGGGCTTAGTGAAGCTGGTTAGTTTCAGGGGCTTCCTGAAACTATTTTGAGTTGTTTACCGTCCTGCTTAAGGTAACTAGACAGGGTTTCTCTGTGCTGTCCTGGAACTCAGTCTGTAGACCAGGCTGGCCTCGAACTCACAGAGATCAGCCTGTCTCTGCCTCCCAAGTTCTAGGATCAAAGGTGTGTTCCACTACTGCCAGGCATATGCATCCTTTTTATATTTTGACAAGAAAGCTTATAGCTTGGTGGTAGAATTCTTATATGCCTCAGGACCTGGATTTGAGACTCCCTCCTTTCTCCCCACTCCCATCCTCCAGAGTTCCTCAAGAAAAAAGTATTGTACATCAGATATGGATAGCAGTGAGAAAAATGTTTGAGTTCAGCCAGGTGGTGGTGGCACATGCTTTTAATCCCAGCACTCGGAAGGCAGAAGCAAGTGGATCTCTGAGTTCAAGGTTGGCCTGATATACAGAGTGAGTTCCAGGACAGCCAGGACTACACACAGGGAAACCCTGTCTCAAAAAACAGTTTTTTTTTTTAAAGTTTAATTTCACCAACTTATTGAGCCCAGAGAGAGAGAGAGAGAGATGAAAAGAGCTAAAACTTGTTGTAGAATATTATTTTAAGATGTGTTACATTTGTTTATGCTGTGGAACATTTAATGATGCAAAAATGTGTTGCATTTTTTTTATATTGCATTTTTGTTTGTTTGATTTTTCGAGACAGGGTTTCTCTGTAGCTTTGGAACCTGTCCTGGAACTAGCTCTTGTAGACCAGGCTGGCCTCAAACTCACAGATATTCACCTGTCTCTGCCAGGGTAGGTCAAGAAAGTCTGGATGCCCTGATGAGATTTATGTTTTTGGGAAACCCACTCTTGGATTGTGGGACTGCAGAGGGAATGAGGGGATTTGTGGAAGGAGGCCATGGCAGAAGTTAGGAGAAATGGTGAGGGACGCCAGTGAGATGACGCAGCAGATAGAGGTGCTTGGCACCAAGCTAGACGACCAGGGTTCGATTCCTGGAACCCACATGGTGGACTTAAAGAGAACCATCTCTAGTAAACAGTCCTCTGACCCCTACATATGCACACACGCGTGCACAAATGTAAATAAATGGGGAAAAAACCATTATCTTAGAAAGAATGAAAAGGATAAGCAGGAGAGATGGTTCTGTTCCAGCACGCTGGAGAACTTAAGGCCACCTGTAACTTCAGCTCCACAGGCACCTGCAGTTCCGTGCATACACCCCACTCACACATATACACATTATTAAAAATAATAAACATTTTTGAAAAATAAAATGATGGACAGAAGTTGGGCGCTATTGAAGGAAGAGAAGCAACTGTTAAAAGAGATTATTGGTGACTAGAAGGAAATGCAGGGGCCAAGGAAGGCCTCAAGCTTGCTGTCTGACAGCTCCTGGGTGAGTGGCCCTTGTCATGAAGGAGAGGGAGGAGCAGACTTAAGGGGCAATGTGGTGGCTGCGTGGAGACAGCCCAAAAGGCGTCGGATTGGACACCGTGTGAGTCAGCGCTGACGAGGGAAGGTGGAGTCAGTCTCGTCCTGAACCCGGCTCCTGCGAGGCAGCCCTTCTCTGGAAGGGACCCTGAAGGCTAACTTGGGGGACGCAGGCCTCAGCACGGGCAGGAGCAGCCCACAGGGCCCGGAACCTTAGGCCGCCGCCGCCCACATTCGCGGCGGGACACGACCGGGGTACCCCTCCTCTGTTGCTAAGGGGCGGCCCGGAAGTGACGCTTTGTTGACAGCACACCGACAGCCACAGGCTCTCGAAGCGGTCGAAGCAGGACCGGGGGGAGGGGCTGGGTCCGGAGCCAGCAGCCGGCGGCCCTCAGCGGCCCGAGGGCAAGGGAACGGCCTCCGTCCGCGACTCCGGCCGCTGCATTCCCACCCTGCCCCGCCCCACCGACCGGACCCGGACCGGATCCGACCTCCTGCGTCGCTCTGGCAGCGGATTCCCCAGGGCCGCGGCCTCTGCTTGTAAGCCTGCGAAGCATCCAGTCTCCCCGCTGAGGGCCGCCCCCTCCCAGGGTATGTCCGAGCTGCCGAGCCAACAGATGTACCTGCATCCTCCTCCTCCCCCGCCTCAGGATCTTAGCAGTGCCTCGGCGACCCCCTGCAGGACCACCTCGGCCAAGGCTGGGAGGGCTCTTGTCGCCTCCCGCCCAGGTCTGAAAAACCTGCCTTCAAAATTGAGCTCTCTCCACAAGGAGAACGACGCTCGTTTGTGCAAGATGGGGGAATCTGTGTAGGGTTTACAAGGCCTGCCTCTGCCCCTCCTACCTGTTGGATGAGCTTAGGTCTCCTTCCAAAACCCAGGCCGTGCTACTTAAAAGCTTAGGGATGGCTTGACTTCTGGACCAGCTCCCAAAATGGGATGGCAAGATGCGGGAGGGTGCAACAGGGGAGAAAAAGGGCGGGTGGGCTCGCAAGCTGAAGACCTCGGGCGCCCATAGGTGAGGTGAAAGCGAAGCTGACTGGTCTGGCCAGCCCAGCTCTGGGTGGAACTTGAATGGCTGCTCTTTAACCAGAGTCAGAGATTTCCCGTGTTTGTTTGTGCCTTGTGAGAGAATATGGGGGGGGGGGGGCGCATAATGCCTGGGGAAAGCCGACTCAATGATGTTTCTGACAGAATGCTTCTCTTTTAGGTTTCAAGTTAGAGTGACCATGGGAGTTAGCGTTGAAAAGGGTCACAGGAAGCTATGCTTGGACCCAGAGGGGGCTGTCAGATGCAAGGGTCGATGCACTTGGACTTATTCAGCAAATGAACGCGCAACATGTAAAATAGTAATAGCTGTCATGGAGAAAGAGAAAGCAGGGGGGATCATGGAGAACAGAGACTGGGAATGGGCAGAGAAGGTATTTAATAGGGTTGCAGTCTGAGCAGAGATGAGGGAGGTAGGAAACCATTACAGCTATCTAGGGCACAGCATTCAGGAGCAGGTGCAAAGGTCCTAAGGAGAACCTACATGGGCTAGAGTGGAGGAGGCAGAGTGGGCGGCGAGGGAGTCAACTGGGAACAGAAAACATAGGGAGCGTGTTAGGGGCTGCCTGTGATGCAGGGTTGACTTGTAGTCGTTAAAATGTTGGAGAAAATGCAGACTGATCTGAGGTGACAAATGGCCGTTGTACTTTGGCCTTGTGTTCTGAGTGCGCTTTTGCCATCTGTGCTGACCATCAGTGACAGAAATCTTTCGAAGGACAGCTCTGCAGGCAAGTCATGTCACACTACTGTTTCCTGCTTGTTAGAATGTGAGCAAGTGGCCTTGTGCCTCAGTCTTATCATCTGTGGAATAGGACTGCTAAGGTAGCGTGTGTGTGTGTGTGTGTGTGGCAGTGTGGCAGTGTGGCAGTGTGGTGGGGTATATGACAGTAAGGTTCGTCTACCCCACAGCCCTGCTCTCTACCACCAACTGGTGTATCGCCCTCTCTGCCTGGCTCCCCAGCTCATAGAACTTGTAGGAATACTGGAGGAGGCTACATAGAATCTTATGACACCCCTCACTGGTAAAAGTAATGGTGTGTCCTTTGGGGTGTCTGAGAGCTTGGCCTTTTTTTTTTTTTTTTAAACAAGGTCTCATTCTGTAGCTAGACTGACTCCTGTGTAGCCACGGCTGACCTTGAACTCACAGCAGTCCTCCTCAGCCTCCCAAGTGCTGGGACTGCAGACGTGGGCCACCAACTCCAGCTGGTGACCCTTACCTTTCTATTTGTTTGTTTATTTTGAGGCAGTTGCAAGTAGACAAGGCTGGCCTCAAACTCACTATGTAGACCAGGCTGGTCTTGAACTCACAGAGATCCACTTGCCACTGCCTCCAGAGTGCTGGGATTAAAGGTGTGTGCCATCACCACCCGGCCCAGTGAGGACTTTTAAAGTCAAGCTCTAAGATTCCCATCCGTCTCATAATGTAAGGTGCAAGTGCTGCCTGCCGACCTGCAGCCAGCCTGGGAAGGGCGCTGTGTGTTGGGCCTGCTGTGGCATCGAGCGTGTGGTCAGGTTTCAGGCGAGCCTGACTCCATCATCAGGCCTAGGTCATAGGCTGAGCAGGGCCGAGGATTTGAAAATGCAAGGGCAAGGGACAGGGGGTGTGACTCAGTGATAGAATCCTTACCTGCCATCAAGTCCATCCTGTGCTCTACAAAATAAAATGTAAATGTGTAAAGTTCGAACACTCAGAAGACTAGAGCCTAGATGACAGAAGGCATCTATGACCAGAGCCCCAAAACAGCAAGCTGGTAAACCAGGGTCAAGCACAGTCCTGCCAGCTGCTCACTGTATATACTTTCGTGAATCCTTTGTTCCCCGTGGACCTCGATTTTCCCATCTTCCACTGAGAAAGGTGTTCTCTTGCCCTGATGACTCTGGAGAGTGGGAGGATGAACTCTGAGACAAAGGTTGGAGATGTAGAGGTCCTTTGCTAAGACTCACACTTCCGTCAGAGTCCAGGGGCAGCTAGGGCCCACTAGGCACAGGGTCGCTCTCCGCCTCCAGGTGTGTGCTTGTTTCTAACATTTACTTATTGAAGTACCCCAGCACACGTATAGAGGTCAGAGGACAACATAGGAGAGCCAACTCTCTCCATCATGAAGAACCTGGGATTCAAACTCAGGTTTTCAACCTTGGTAGCTGATACCACTTAACCACTGAGCCATCTTGATGGCCTCTGCTTTCACTGTTTTTTGTTTAGCCTAGCTGCTTCAGCTGTTCTTGACCCCAGAAATGGAGTTCGGAGACCCCTGTGGAGT
The DNA here is from genome assembly GCF_018167655.1 of Microtus oregoni. Taxonomy (NCBI): domain Eukaryota; kingdom Metazoa; phylum Chordata; class Mammalia; order Rodentia; family Cricetidae; genus Microtus; species Microtus oregoni. The sequence continues at coordinate 14,017,799 of NW_024543084.1, read as the reverse complement.
CAGCTATTTGGGATTAACATCAAACCACTCACTGCAGCTGTGTTCTGGCTTCAGAAGTGAACAAAGAGCTGAGGATGTGACTCAAACAGTAAAAATGCTTACCTTGCAAGCATGAGGACCTGAGTTCTGTCCCCAGCACCCACATAAGAAACAATATGGTAGAGGCTGGAGAGATGGCTCAGCGGTTAGGAGCATTGCCTGCTCTTCCAAAGGTCCTGAGTTCAATTCCCAGCAACCACATGGTGGCTCACAACCATCTGTAATGAGGTCTGGTGCCCTCTTCTGGCCTGCAGACATACACACAGACAGAATATTGTATACATAATAAATAAATAAATATTTTTTAAAAAAGAAATAAACAATATGGTAGCCGAACGATGGTGGGGCACGCCTTTAATCCCAACACTCAGGAGGCAGAGGCAGGTGGATCTCTGAGAGTTTGAGGCCAGCTCTGGTCTACAGAGCAAGTTCCAGGACAGCCAGGGTGGTTACACAGAAATCCTGTCTTGAAAAACCAAAGGAAAAGAAAAAAAAAAAAAAAAGCAGTATTGTAACATGCACTTGTAAACCCAGAGATGGAGAGACAGAGACAGAGGTCCAGCTAGCCTGCAGTTCACTTGTTGTGATGAAGGTCCTGAGATGCATACAGGGTCCCTACTTGAAGCTTCTAGCTCTGGTCCACATTGCCCGTGGAATCACTGTCACACAACCAGATCATCTGTGGTCAGTGTGCAAGGATGCATGGAGTTGTAAGGAGGTAGCGATAGCACAGAAAGGAAGGTGAGGCTTGCATAAGACATCGTGGGCGGCACCACTGAGAACATAGCTGGGAAGCTTGAATCGCTCGGTCTTGACCCAATGAGTGGAGAGCTATCTATCTACAGAGCAGCCGTGCAGACAGCTTGGCACCCAGCCTCAGCTGCCCACCTGCAGGCTGTAGATAGGACCCCCACCTCCTGTGAGGATGAAGGGAGCTGGTGCATATCTAGTGCTGAGCAGTGTGGGCATTAGTAAATTTGATTGCACAGACAACCCAAGCAGTGTGATCCTCAGCTTTTCCCAATGCCCCCGCACCCCTGCCTCCACCTCAGGATTTGTTCATTGTTTCTTTATCAAGAGAGATACCAGCAGCCCAGTGGGGATGTGCATTCCTCCCTAGTCCTGTGTTCCCAGCATAATCACTTGCGGACTTAGTCTCTGTAGCTCCTATCCCCAGTTCTCACCTGCACCTCTGCCCGCTGGAGTCTCCTGGCTTATGTCTGGACTGTCTTCACAGCAGCCTTCTGTCCCTAATCTCCAGCCGAGGAGCCACCCCTTCCTGGAAAGTGCATTTGTTTGGGGAGCTCATGGGTTGACATGTCACAGGGTGGGCACTGCTCCCCAGACTCTCTGTCCTCTAGGTGTCAGGATGTTGTGGGGTCCCTTGCTCCTTCCTGGGGACATTGGTCACTCTTTCTCTAGCTGGTTGACTGGATGAATGGAAGGGTGTGGTGGTGAGTTTAGATTTTACCCCCTTCCCCAGAGTCAATTGCCATCTCAGACTACTTTTGTCTTGGTTGTGGACCTCGGTGTCTTCATCCGCAAATGATTGGCAGTCTCTACCTCAGAGTACCATCGTGAGGTAATCCTAGCAACAGCAAACCTTTGTTCCGCCTAAATGCCAGGCACTAGTAGGCACCAAGGATGTGGGCGTGGGTGCAAGCCGCCAGTCGGTCCTCCAGAGCTGGCAGCTGGGGGAAGGGTCATAGACAAATTGTTATGCAAATGAATAGCTCTCTATTGGTGCAGGGTACTGTGCTGTGATGTTTGGCTGGTTAAATAAGAAACTGTAGGAAATAAATTCTGGAAGGAACTGGGTGTTCGTCTGAAAGCACCCAACATGGAGCTGGTGTAGCAGGGGCGACTGCCTGAGCTGCTGTTGTTTTTCTCCCACCGCCCCTCCCCCTGCACCTCCTAAAGAGCCTGTGAGAAAAGAGACACAGGGTTCTCCTCTGGTAGTCTATCAGCATCAGAGTCCCCAGTTGCCAGAATTCCAGACGGCTGGAACCTGTTACGAGAGTGGAGATCCTTAAGGTTCCAAGGAGTGGAGACGTAGTGGTATTCTGAGCCCTTCAGGCTTTGTGCCAGCTCCTTCCTCCCCAGTTCACCCAGGACACCCCTTCCCCCACACTGCAGGGTCAGCTCCTCAAAGAGGACAAATAGGGTGACCTGGGCAACAGATATTGCGGTGTCCTTTTCCATGTATGAGCCCAGCTAGAACAGGGTAGCTCCGGGGTTTGCTCAGCCCTGCAGAAAAGGTGGCTTTCTCTCAGCCAGCCACATGGGGATTCAGCAGTGTTCTGGGGACAGTGAACTCACGCTCAGCCTCATGAGACTCACGCCCTGCAAGTCTTCTGTGGCTCCTGCCATGGCATTTGCTGAGCCTTCCCTTCCCTCAGGCCCTGCACTTGGTATTCTGTACCCACCTGAGCTCATTACCTGTAGCCATGGGTTTGGGCTCTTGGTGCCCACACGCCCTTCACCCCATCCCCTCAGCCACTTTACATTCTCCCTTCCTCCCACCTCCAGGGCTACATGTCGAACCTGCTCCGACACTGCAGCTCAGAGTGGGCACAGGCCCTTCCCTGTCCTTCAGAGTACTGTTCCAGCCATGTGACTGCATCTGTGTTCTTCTTACGTGGCTGTCTCCAGCATGTTTTATACAGGCAGGACTCGGGTATGTTCTGAGAGTTCTGTTTCACATCTGGCACGTCCTCAGGAGTCCAGGGCTAGGTCCATAGTTACAGGGCAGCACTGCAGAAACAGCCTGCAGGCGGTGGGAGCACGCTCTTTAGTCCCAGCACTCGGGCAGCAGAGGCAGGCGGATCTCTGAGTTTGAGGTCTGTCTGGTCTGCAAGTTCCAGAACAGCCAGGGCTACACAGAGAAACTCTGCATGTATGCCTGCAGGCCAGAAGAGGGCACCAGACCTCATTACAGATGGCTGTGAGCCACCATGTGGTTGCTGGGAATTGAACTCAGTACCTTTGGAAGAGCAGGCAATGCCCTTAACCACTGAGCCATCTCTCCAGCCCCAATAAATAAATCTTTAGAGAGAGAGAGAGAGAGAGAGAGAGATAAAGAAAAGAATTGGGTAGTGGTAGCGCACGCCTTTAGTCCCAGCACTCAGGAGGCAGAGGCAGGGGGACTCTCTGTGAGTTTGAGGTCAGCCTGGTCTACAAGAGCTAGTTCCAGAACAACTAGGACTGTTACACAGAGAAACCCTGTCTTAAAAGACCAAAAAAAAAAAAGCCAGCCTGGCATCTGCCCTCTGTCTTCCATGGAATCAGGAGGGATAAACTGGAATCTGGATTGAACCCATGGGACCCTCAGCAGGAATATCCAATGGGGCAGCAATGCCTCCTGGACGCTGGGATGGTAGAGTGTGTTGAGTGGCCAGGAGCTGCCTTGTGAAGACAGGACACAAATGTGGCTGGGTAGTACAGGGGAGCACTCTTTTTTTTTTCTTTAAAAAGACTTATTTATTAATTATGTATACAGGGCTCTTCCTGCATGTATGCCTTCAGGCCAGAAGAGGGCACCAGACCTCATTACTGATGGTTGTGAGCCACCATGTGGTTGCTGGGAATTGAACTCAGGACCTCTAGAAGAGTAGTCAGTGCTCTTAACCTCTGAGCCATCAGGGGAGCACTCTTGAGGTAAAGACATCATTGGCTGAAATGGGACAGCTCTAGTCGACAGAGAAGGGCTACAGGTAACTAGGCCTACGGCTTCCTGCCATCCAGTGGATGAGGTAGGCTAGAGGGGTCCGACAGAACTGAGAACTCTCCAGCAGGGAGAAGGCCAGGCTCCTTCCTGAGTCTGGCAGGCCTGTAGGTGAAGAAGGTTGTGCCGAGGTCCAGGCAGCCCCACCGTTTGTGCCATTGTCACTAGGACTACTGAAACATGGGCCTTGTGGGGATCCTGCTTGGCAGAAAGTAGCGGTGAGAATCATGATAGCTGAAATCAAAGTATGGTCGCAGAGGCGGCTCTGCAGTTAGGAGCCCTTGTTTGAGTCCCAGCACCCACATGGTAGCTCACAAACATCCATAACTCCAGTTCCAGGAGATCCTTCAAGGGCACCAGGTATGCTTGTGGCGCATGCATATACGTCTAAAATAAGTAAATCTAAGAAAAAAAAAGTTTAACTGATTTAAAAAAAAAAGTGGGCTCTATTTTTTTTTTTTTAGTTTATTTATTATGTATACAGTATTCTGTCTGCAGGCCAGAAGAGGGAACCTGATCAAATTACCGATGGTTGTGAGCCACCATGTGGTTGCTGGGAATTGAACTGAGGACCTTTGGAAGAGCAACCAGTGCTCTTAACCTCTGAGCCATCTCTCCAGCACGTGCATGCTATTCTTAGAGACCTGAATTCAATTCCTAGCACCTGTATCAAGCAGCTCACAGGGGCGCTCTATCATTCTCTTCTGGGTTCACGTGTACCTGGACTCGTGCATATGCCCTCCCTCCACACATATACATAAGTTAATATTGGAGGTGGGCATAGTGGCACATGCCTTTAATTCCAGGAGAGACAGGAAGATCTCTGTGAGCTCAGGCTATCTTGGTTTACCTAGAGAGTTCCAGGCCAGTCAGGTCTATGTAGTGAGATTCTGTCTATAAAATAAAACGAAGCCAGGCTGTGGTAGTGCACACCTTTAATCCCAGCACTCTGGAGGCAGAGGCAGGTGGACAGGCGGATCTCTATGAGTTCGAGGCCAGCCTGGTCTACAAGAGCTAGTTCCAGGACAGGCTCCAAAGTTACAGAGAAACCTTGTCTCCCCACCCCCAAAAAAAGAAAGAAATCTTTGAAATCTTAAAAAAAAAAAAAACTTCAACAGCAAAAGAATAGCTGATTTCAAATTTTTTCCTCCTGAAGATGAAACCCAGTGTCTCATACATGCCAGGCAAGTGCTCTACCACTGAGCTACCCCACGTTTTCATTTTATTAACACAGGATTTTGCTAAGTGTCTCGGGCTGGTCCTGAACCTGTGATCCTCCTACCTCAGCCTCCCTAGTGCAGGCAGTGTTGCCTCTTGCTCCATGTCCTGAATAACTTAGAAGGTTTAGGAGTGGACACAGGCGGTGCTGAGCCCACACTCATTTGGAACCTTCCTCGTGGTTCTCAATCTTCCTAATGCTTTAATATAGCTACTCATGTTACAGTGACCCCCAACCAGAAAACTATTTTCGTTTCTACTTCATAACTATAATTTTGCTACTGTTAATGTAAATATCTGTGTTTACAGATGGTCTTAGGTGACCCCTGTGAAAGGGTTGTTTGACCCCCAAAAGGGTCGTGACCTATGGGTTAAGAGCCACTGCTCTCACAGATGATGTGACGGAGCCAAAGAGACCTGTTTGTACAGGGTAGCCTTGAGTCTTTGAACTTGAGTTTCCTTGTCTGTCAGGCATAACCCAAGCCTGTTTGTTGTGTGCCCTGGGAAGCATTTCCCAGCACTGTCTCCCCCAGCCCTGGCAGGAGAATTGTCATCCTCATCTTTTCAGATGAGGACACTGTGGTCTGGAGAGGTGACATTGTTTCCCAGTGACTTACAGAATGAAGTCAAAGCAGAGATCTCTCTGCCTGGCCACAGCACCTGTGCTTTTTTTGGGGGGGAGATGTCAGGGATCGAGCCCAAAGTCTCATATATAGTAAGCATGGGCTCTACCATCGCACTACGTCTCCAGAACACTGAGACTTTTCTGAAGTTCAGTATCCACAGGGAATTGATTCCTGGGTTGGGTACGAAAATCCACAAATGCTCAGGTTGTCTGTATATGCCCAGTGTAGTAGTACTAGTACAGAGCCCACACAGCTACACAGTGAAGCAAACGCAGGTTCCCTACAGAAGCGCTCTAAACCAGGAACTGTTTCTTGTTCACCTAAGTATAATATGAAGGTTCAGTTTGCAGCTGTTGCAGCCAGTGTTGAGTCTCTATGAACTGACTTGTCACCAGGATGTGTCCGGATTTCGTGCAAGTGAGGGCCTCTTTCATTGGTGCCAATCGTGGGTTTTTGTTTGTTTGTTTGTTTTTGTTTTTTGTTTTTATCGAGACAGGGCTTCTCAGTAGCTTTGGAGCCAGTCCTGGAACACACTTGGTAGACCAGGCTGGCCTCAACCAGGCTGCCTTCGAACTCACAAAGATCTACCCACCACTGCCTCCTGAGTGCGGGGTGCTGGGATTAAAGGTGTGTGCCACCACCGCCCAGTTGCCAATCATGTTTTTGTTTGCTGACCTGGAACTTGCTATATAGACCAGGCTGGCCTTGAACTCACAGAGATCCTCCTAACTCTGCCTTCTAAGTGCTGAAACTAAAGGCGTGCACCACCATACCTGACTGGTGCCAACAATTTTTAATCTCTACTGAATTACAGCATACATGTAATGTTCATAGTGAAGACACCTGTGGGTCCACTCAGAGGAAGGACCAGATATGCATTGTAGTCTGTGTTCTCCTTCTCTTCCTCCTCCTTTCTCCCCCCTGAATCTCCATTAGTTGTCTAGACTTGAATGGAGCTTCATCATCCTCTCCCTTAGTGTCCTCCCACCCTTTGCTTTCCTTTAGACCTGGAGTGGAATTAACTTCTGTGTATGTGGGACAGAAATTTCTTCAGTGCATATGAGTTTAACCTTTTTTCTCTTAGGATTGGCATTTTGCTTTGTTTGGGATTTTTTGGATTTTCGAGACAGGATTTCTCTGTGTAACAGCCCTGGCTGTCCTGGAACTTACTTTGTAGACCAGGCTGGCCTCGAAACTCACAGAGATCCACCTGTATCTGCCTCCAGAGTGCTCAGGTTAACGGTGTGCACCACCACGCCCTGCATTATGGTTGGCATTTTTAAGGCCTGTTAAGAAATCTTAGGAGAGTGGCTAAAGAACTGGCTCAGTGGTTAGGAGCACTTACTTGCTCTTGCAGAGGACCTGGATTTGGTTCCCAGCACTCACATGGCAGTTCATAACCATCTGTAATTTCAGTTCTAGAAGATCTGATTTCTTTCCTGACCTCTGTGGGCACTACATGCAACTGGAGCTAGAATTCTGGTTAGTTGTGAACTACCCATGTAGTTTCTGGGAACTGAATCCACGGCCTTTGCAAGAGAAGTAAATGTTCCTAACCGCTAAGCCATCTCTCCAACCCTTTGTAAAGTAACAATTTGAGTGTAGTTCACAGGCCGTGTGTTCCAACCCCTTAAAGTATCCAGGTCTGTGGTTTGTAGTGTGACCACAGTGTGCACCCATCATTGTCATCCCTCAAAGGAAACCCCAGCTCCAGAAGCAATCGCTCCCATCCCGACTGTCTGTGCAGAATCACCTTTTGCGGCTGCACCTTCCACAGACTGTGATGTAACCTTCATAAATGGTTTCTTTGGTTAGCGTAGCCCCTTGTTATATAAGAACTTCTGTGACTGGATGACATGCAGCTTTTGTGTGAGTCACGGACTCGCTGTAGTTCAGACTGGTCTGGATCCTTTGCTTCTGTCCCCCTCCCGGGTGCTGGGGTTACAGGTTTGCACTGGAACTCACTTTGTAGACCAGGCTGGCCTTGAACTCACAGAGATCTGCCTGCCTCTCCTAAGTGCTGGGGTTAAAGGCGTGCACCACCACCCCTGGCTTCATGCTACATGTTAAGGTGATGATTTGAGTGCGATGGTGGGGCTTCCCCACACAGAGAGTACACTCTTCTCTGCAGCTTATTTGGCTTCTTTTCTGCTTCTCTTCTTCCCAGGCTGTGGCTCTGCCAATGATCTTGTGAGTGTTGAGAATTTATAGTTGCCCTTGTGGATCCACCCTAGAGTAGCCACCTGCCTTCTCCCAGCATGGCGTCCGACACACCTGAGTCCCTGATGGCCCTCTGTACTGACTTCTGTCTCCGGAATCTTGATGGCACCCTGGGCTACCTGCTGGACAAGGAGACCCTGCGGCTGCATCCAGACATCTTCTTGCCCAGCGAAATCTGTGACCAGCTGGTCAATGAGTGAGCAAGGGACCCAGGATGGGGCAGGGTTGGGGTCAAGTGTGGGGGATGAAGTGTGAGCTGACGATCCAGACTATGTTCAGACCCCACAAGGGGAAATGCCTGTGAGCGTGACAGTGAGGGACAAGAATGATGTATGTATTTACGGTTGTAGGCGCTGGTGTGTGCACACAGGTGGAACACTGGAAAGAATAGGAATTACAGGATTATACAGCACAGAACATGTGTGTGAAGCAGCATGTGTGTTTAGGATGAGTTAGTATAAAATCCCACATCTAAGTCGGGACATTGTGTGCTGCCCTGTGTATGTGCTCACACCTGTGCCTGTACTTCTGAACTAAGGACACATGGACATGTGTGTTTACATGTGTGCCAACACTGCTTTGGGTGCCTACAGCACATGTGTCTACACTCCCAGAACACTGAGGTATATTCCAGTTATCCCAAAGGGAAACCGTTAGATCAGGGAGTTTCATAGCCACATGGGAACCAAGGACTGAGCTCGGAATGGTGCTCTCAGCATTTGACATGGGCCAGGCAGGATGCTAAACACTGTGAGCTCAGCACCAGAGCTAAGTGCATTTCCCAGGTGAGGACACTGACATCTAGGAGAGTCAGTTACATGTGAGCTTCCCAGCTGCGAGCAGTTGAGCCAAACACGGTTTCTCTGTGTAGCCTCTTTTGACCTGGAACTCACTCTGTGGACTGAACTGGCCTCAAACTTGGAGAGCCGCCCGTGTCTGGCTCTTTTCGTTTTTAAAGGGGCCACCATGTAGGTGCTGGGAACTTAATACCTGTCCTCTACAAGAACAAGTACTTTTTTTTAAAAAAGTACTTTTATTCTTCTCTCATACATTAGATCCTGATCTCAGTTTCCCTTCCCTCCACTCGTCTCAGTCCCTAAGAACAAGTGCTCTTAACAGCTGAGCCATCTCCCCAAACCCCTAGTCCAGGATTCATGCACAAACTGGTGTCCTAGCTAGGTAGGGTTACACTGAAGGCTCAAAACCATTTTACCTAATTTGCCTGCTCTGGAAGGGGCTGATAAGATGCCAGAAGGCTGCTAAGAAAAGACACATCTGAGCTGGGCAGTGGTGGCTCACGCCATTAATCCCAGCAATCGGGAGGCAGAGGCAGGCGGATCTCTGTGAGTTCGAGGCCAACCTGGTCTACAAGAACTAGTGCCAGGACAGGCTCCACAGGTACAGAGAAACCCTGGCTCCAAAAACAAAAACAAAAAAAGAAAGAAAAAAAGAAAAAAGCAAAGACGTGACTGGACCATGGTGGCGCTGTGGCTGAGGTAGTGCAGATCTGCAGAGGGGCTGTGCCTGTGAAGAGAGGTGTCCGTGCTGTGTTTAGGCTGGCTGTTGGGTGATATCAGCCCACAGGCATCTGATGTGGGCACAGAAGGCAGCTCGGGCTCCTAGGCACTCCCTGAGCTAGGCTTGCTTTTCTCCCAGGTACGTGGAGCTGGTCAGTGCTGCCTGCACCTTTGAGCCCCACGAGACTTTCTTCAGCCTCTTCTCAGACCCCCGCAGCACCCGCCTCAGTCGGATCCACCTCCGTGAGGACCTGGTGCAGGACCAGGACCTAGAGGCCATTCGCAAGCAGGTGAGGCCGCGCTCCCTACTGTGCAGCCCCTGCCCATTCGTTCCCAGAGCCAGGCCTGGGGTGGCACAGGGCGGGCAGAGGAGCTGAGGCTGCTGTGCTACTCCAGGACCTGGTGGAGCTGTACCTGACCAACTGCGAGAAGCTGTCTGCCAAGAGCCTGCAGACGCTGCGGAGCTTCAGCCACAGTCTGGTGTCGCTGAGCCTCTTCGGCTGCTCCAACATCTTCTATGAGGAGGACAACCCAGGGGGCTGCGAGGACGAGTGTCTCGTCAACCCCACCTGCCAGGTGCTGGTCAAGGACTTCACCTTTGAAGGCTTCAGCCGCCTGCGTTTCCTCAACCTGGGCCGCATGATTGATGGTGTCCCCGTGGAGTCACTGCTGCGGCCACTCAACTCACTGGCTGCCTTGGACCTCTCAGGCATCCAGACAAGTGATGCCACCTTCCTAACACAGTGGAAGGACAGTCTGATGTCCCTTGTGCTCTACAACATGGACCTTTCGGATGAGCACATCCGTGTGATCGTCCAGCTGCACAAGCTGCGGTGAGCTGCTCACTCTGCCCTCGGCAGGAGGGGAGGGCAGAGGGTGGGAGAAAGGTGTGGGAGAGAGAGGAAACCCTTGCATGGAACAGAGAGAGAGACCCCACTCCCTAGGCCACATTTCTTGCTGGATTAGAGCAATTTAAGGCACTTAAGTCCCAGCAGAGCTTTTCACCAGAATTCCCTGGAGAAGTTGTGGCAGGCATGGGTCCTCCCATGCTGTGACCTGAAGGAGTCAGATCCTGACCTCTGGCCCCTGTCTGACCTCCAGCCACCTGGACATCTCCCGAGACCGCCTCTCCAGCTACTACAAGTTCAAGCTGACGCGGAAGGTTCTCAGCCTCTTGGTGCAGAAGCTGGGGAACCTGATGTCCCTAGACATCTCTGGCCACATGATCCTAGAGAACTGCAGCATCTCTAAAATGGAGGAGGAGGCAGGGCAGACCAGGTGAGTGCCTGGCTATGACTGCTGGCAGGCTGTCATTCAGTAAGCCCCGGCTAAGAACCCTGTGCCAAGGACCATGCTGGTGCTGGAGATAAGAAGCAGGTTCGTGAGGCCGGCCTGCTAATGTATGCCTTTAGTCCCAGCACACAGAGACAGGGCAGGCTCATCTCCGAGTTTAAGGCCAGCCTGAGCTACATAGCTTCAGAAAGGGGCTGGGGTGACTAGAGAGATGGCTGAGCAGTTTAAAGTATTTGTTGCTTTTCTCGAGGACCTTGGTGTGAGTCCCAACATCCGCATGATGGCTCACAGCCTATTTGTAAGTCTGCTTCTAAGGGCCTAACATCTTCCTCTGGCCTCTGTATGCATCAGGCACACATAGAGTACAACATATATGCAAGCAAAACACCCATACCCATAAAATTAAAATAATTTTTTAAAAAAAAATCAAGGGCCAGCAAGATGGTAAAGTTGCTTGACATTAAACCTGACAACCTGAGTTCAGTCCCTGGACCCAGTCCTACAAACTGCCTGCTGATTTCCACACGAGTGCTCATGTGTGAGCATGTACAAGCACACACATACACACGCACACTGAATAAATTAAAGAAGCAAATCAGGCCCTGCCCACTGTGGCCCATGTGAGCTGCTGCGCACTGGCCTGGGAAATGCACACTTGGGGCTGCCCTAAGCCATTCTGGGTCTGTTGAACAGACCATAGTGCAGCATGGGGTCAGCATGCACAAGGCTTGGGGACCACAGGTAGTGTGTCTGGGAAACAGACAGCACAGGCACGATGGGACGGCGGGAAGCCCAGACCACTGGACTGCTGTTCCTCAGCTGTGCACATGGCCGATGTGTGCCTCTGGGCTTGTGGTGAGATCTAATTCCAGTCCAGCCACTATAATTGGCCTCATGCCCTCCTTCAGCCATTATTTAGTGGCATGTGAAACATGTCCCTGTTAGAAGGATACCTCTCAATGGTGGCAATGGTAGCAGCTCCCATCCCATGTTCTTCCACATTTTGCACTTCCTACTCCTCCATCAAGAGGTCGGGGCTGGGAATGTAGCTCAGTGCTGGAGTGCTTGCCTACCATGTTCAAAGCCTTGGGCTGCATCCCCAACACAACATAGAACAGGCATGGTACCATGTACCTGTAATCCCAGCACTTGGGAGGTGGGGGATAGTGGAGGATCAGGAGTTCAAGGCCATTCTTAGCTGCTTAGTGAGTTGGGTAGGGCAGGATGAGGCTAGAAGCCTTGTTTCTTCATCAAAGAAATACCTAGTCTGTAGGGGAGCCCTGGCTAGGTCTGCCCAGGTTGCCAACTCTGGTGTGTTCTCCCCAGCACTGAGCCTTCCAAGAGCAGCATCATGCCTTTCCGGGCTCTGAAGAGGCCACTGCAGTTCCTTGGGCTCTTTGAGACCTCCTTGTGTCGCCTCACACACATTCCAGCCTACAAAGTAAGAGGTGGGGGGTTAGAGGGAGGTGGCGGAGGGGGGCGTGGGGAGAAGGGGATATGGGGAAGAAAGGAAGTGGCCAGGTACTGGAGCATGGCTGAGCCTGGGGATTCCATTACCTGGCCTCTTCTGGGTTGTCCTCAACACGTTCCATCTTAGGTAAGCGGTGACAAGAATGAAGAGCAAGTGCTGAACGCCATCGAGGCCTACACAGAACACCGGCCTGAGATCACTTCCAGGGCCATCAACCTGCTGTTTGACATCGCACGCATTGAGCGCTGCAACCAGCTTCTGCGGGCCCTGAAGGTCAGCTCAAATCCCGAGCCCTCAGGCTCCCAGACAGCCCTGCCCTCCTTCTCTGTCCCTCTGCACCCACTCCTGATCCCAGGGGATAGCCTTGCATGCTTCCACCCCTTTGGCAGTGCCTGGCTTCCCTGCCAACTTGTTCAGGTCCTGCCTTAGTTCCTGCTCTGCCCACGTCTACCCAGGAGTGCAGGGCTAGGATCAGCCTTTCCCCAGAGGAGCCATGGTGACTAAGAACCCAGGCAGGACTTTGAGCCCCACCCCACCCCCCCCACCCCTGTCTTCACACAGCTGGTCATCACAGCCCTCAAGTGCCACAAGTACGACAAGAACATCCAAGTGACCGGCAGTGCTGCCCTCTTCTACCTGACCAATTCTGAGTACCGCTCAGAGCAGAGTGTCAAACTGCGCCGACAGGTCATCCAGGTGGTGCTGAATGGCATGGAGTCCTACCAGGAGGTGACGGTGAGCCCTTGCCTACTGTGGCCAGCACGCTTTGGCCCAGTAACCCTTCTTGCTTCCCAGGGTATCAGACACGTATGTCACCCAGGCTTACCTGAACTTAGGTGACCTTTTCTGTAGTAATAAGAGCGGCGGGGCTGCGTCCCTGGCACCCCAGCCGCCTGGCTAGCTTATGCCCAAAATAACAACACACAAACTGTATTCATTTCAACACTGCTTGGCCCATTCTCTTCTAGGCTAATTCTCACATATTAATTTAGCCCATTTCTAATCATCTGTGTTTAGCACCCCAAGATGCACTTACCAGGAAGATTCTAGCCTATGTCCATCCTGGGTCGGAGCTTCATCCCGGGAGCGGGGCATGGCGTCTCTCTCAGGCATCTGCTCCAGAGAGAAGAGCTCTCGAGACTGAGCTCACTTCCTCTTCCTCCCAGTGTCCTGTTCTGCCTACTCCTCCCACCTATCTTTCAACCAATAAAATGGGCCAAGGCAGTTCCTTTATTAGCCAATGACCTTCCTCCATCACTTTTCCATTTTCCTTGGCATATCCACTGTCCCAGAATCCTGTCCCTGGCATATAAGGGCCCCAAAAGCTAGCCTCAACTGCAGCCCACTGCCATGGCCACTCCACCTCTGCCCCCTCTGCCCTCTGACTTCCATCCAGATGGGCCACCTCCTCTGCCCTGTCCCTATCACTGATGGGGAGGTTGTTTCTAATACTTTTTTTTTTTTTGAGACTGGTTTTTTTCTATAGCTTTGGAGCCTGTCCTGGAACTAGCTCTTGTAGCCCAGGCTGGCCTCGAACTCACAGAGATATGCCTGCCTCTGCCTCCCATGTGCTGGGATTAAAGGTGTGCACTGCCACCACCCAGCTATTTTGTTATAATTATATGCTATGCTAAAATTTCATGTTTTTTAAAAGCTTTTTTAGAATAACTTTAATAAAAATGAAGAGAGGCAGGTGGATCTTTGTGAGTTCGAGGCCAGCCTAGTCTACAGTGTGAGTTCAAGGACAGCTAGGGCTGTTATACAGGGAAACCCTGTCTCAAAAAACATAGATAGATAGATAGATAGATAGATAGATAGATAGATAGATAGATAAAAATGAAAAGCAAGACAACAAGCCTTAGCTGAGCCTAGTGGTACGCACTTGTAATCCTAGGTCTTGGGAGACTGAGACAGGGAGGGTAGGAGCCGAAGCTAGTGAGTTTGAATTCAGCCTGGGTCTTGTGGACCCCCATCTCCATCTCAAAAAACTCCAAACAAGAAAGCCTGGTAGCCTGCTCCTCTGGAGGGCCTCCCCAGCTCTGGGTGGCCTTGGAGTGGAGCCTTATTCTAAATCTGTGCCTGAACACATTCCGCTTATCTCCCAACCTGGCCTAGGTGCAGCGGAACTGCTGTCTGACCCTTTGCAACTTCAGCATCCCCGAGGAACTGGAGTTCCAGTACCGCCGGGTGAATGAGCTTCTGCTTAGCATCCTGAGCCCCACCCGGCAGGACGAGTCCATCCAGCGCATTGCTGTGCACCTGTGTAATGCCCTGGTCTGTCAGGTGGACAATGACCACAAGGAAGCTGTGGGCAAGATGGGATTCGTTGTGGTACGTGTGCTTGTCTGCCCTTGTCAGACTGTCCTCTGTGAGCAAGGCCTCAGGAGACCTGGACTGGGGGTAGGAGGGGGAGGGGAGACCCTGGGTGGGGTGGAGGTGATGATTGCTAAGGATTGAGCGCAGGGTCTGGCTTGCGCTAGGCAAGTGCCCAGCCCTTTGAAGACTTTCTTTCTTCCCCTTTGCTTATTTTTAGTCATGTGTGTCAGTGGGAGCTAGTAGAGGCCAGAATTGTTTGACCCATTTGGAGCTGGAGTTACAGGTTATAAATGGAAGTTTCTGTCCCACCCGGTCCCACAGCCATACAGTCCTAAATAAACACACTGAGGCTTATATTAATTATAAACTGTTTGGCCTATTAGCTCAGGCTTGTTATTAACTAGATCTTACAACTTAACCCATAATTCTTGTCTCTGTTTAGCCACGTAGCTTGGTACCTTTTCTCAGCAAGGCATTCTCATCTTACTTGCTCTGCATCTGACTGGTGACTGAATCTCTGCCTTTCCTCTTTCCAGAATTCTCCTAGTCTGGTTGTCTCACCTATACTTCCTGCCTGACTACTGGCCCATAGCATTTTGTTAAACCAGTATGAGTGACAGATCTTTATAGTGTACAAAAGCATTATCCCACAGCAGTAGGTGGACATAGCAGTCTCAATGGGGCCTCTGCAAGAGTACTGTGCTCTCCTGACCACAGAGCCATCTCTGCAGAAGAGTTGTTTGTTTTATTTGGAGACAAGGTCTTTGTGTAGTCCTGGCTGGCCTGGAACTTGATATGTAGACCAAGCTGGTCTCAAACTCAGAAAGATCCACCTACCTCCCCCTGAGTGCTGGTACTAAAGGCACGCACCACCATGACCACTTCAGACAAATTTTGTTTTGTTTTATTTTTCAAGACAGGGTATCTCTGTGTAGCCCTGTGTCCTAGAACTTGCTCTATAGACCAGGATGGCTTCGAACTCACAGAGATCTGCCTGCCTCTGCCTTCCAAGTGCTAGGGCTGGGATTAAAGGCCTGTACCACCATGCCCGGCAATCAGAAGAATTTCTTTTCTTTTCTTTTTTTTTTCTTGTGTGTGTGTGTGTGTGTTTTTTATACTAAACAGTTTTTTTAAACTTTATTTAATGTGCATTGGTGTTTTGCCTGAGTGTATGTTTATGTTAGGATATCAGATCCCCTGGAACTGGAGTTACAGACAGTTGTGAGCTGCCATGTGGGCACTGGGAATTGAACCTGGGTCCTCTGGAAGGCCAGATAGTGCTTTTATCTGCTGAATCATCTCTCCAGCCCCCGAGAAGAATTTCTTAATGTGACTGTTGCTTATGATTGTGTGGCCTCTGTCTTTAAACTGCTTCCTCTAGTTCCATGCAGTAATCCCTGCGGAAAAGACCAGGGTTGGCCCTTCCATCACTGTGCTTTCCCAGCCTAGTCTGAAGAAATTTTTAGCCTAGCACAGAATAGGATAGATATGGAAGGAAAGGAAAAGGCAGGAACTAGATGGATCCATTGCCATCCTCACTTATCCCTGGGGACGTGCAGACCATAGCAGGGGAGGGCTGGGTATATGCTTGACTACCTTCAAACAGCCTCCATAAAAGTCTGTAGCAAGCTGGGCGGTGGTGGCGCATACCTTTAATCCCAGCACTCAGGAGGCAGAGGCAGGCGGATCTCTGTGAGTTCGAGACCAGCCTGGTCTACAAGAGCTAGTTCCAGGACGGGCTCCAAAAACCACAGAGAAACCCTGTCTTGAAAAACCAAAAAAAAAAAAAAAAAAGTCTGTAGCATTGGGCACTGTCAGGCTGTGTCACCTGGAGCATCCAGTGACTCCCTCTGCTGAGCTCCCTGACTGTGGGAGCCCTGGCCTCAGGCAGCCTGTCTCCTCTGCCCACAGACCATGTTGAAGCTGATCCAGAAGAAGCTGCTGGACAAGACGGTAAGGAGAGCCTCACATACTTTGCCTCATCCCAGAGGTGTCTATGCCAGGGATGGCCATGTGTCCTCAGGAGGACACAGCTGAGCTGCACCCCTCCCCCCCTGCAGTGTGACCAGGTCATGGAGTTCTCCTGGAGTGCCCTGTGGAACATCACAGATGAGACACCCGACAACTGCGAGATGTTCCTCAGCTTCAACGGCATGAAGCTCTTCCTTGACTGCCTCAAGGTAGGAGCCAGGCTGCCACCACCCCACAGGCTGCCACCACCCCACAGGCTGCCACCACCCCACAGGCTGCCACCACCCCACAGGCTGCCACCACCCCACAGGCTGCCACCACCCCACCACCCCACAGGCTGCCACCACTCCACAGGCCCACAGGCTGCCACCACCCCACAGGCTGCCACCACCCCCCAGGCTGCCACCACCCCACCACCCCACAGGCTGCCCCTCCACCCCACAGGCTGCCACCACCCCACAGGCCCACAGGCTGCCACCACCCCACCACCCCACAGGCCCACAGGCTGCCACCACCCCACCACCCCACAGGCCCACAGGCTGCCACCACCCCACAGGCCCACAGGCTGCCACCACCCCACCACCCCACAGGCTGCCCCTCCACCCCACAGGCTGCCACCGCCCCACAGGCTGCCACCACCCCACAGGCTGCCCCTCCACCCCACAGGCTGCCACCACCCCACCACCCCACAGGCTGCCCCTCCACCCCACAGGCTGCCACCACCCCACAGGCTGCCACCACTCCACAGGCTGCCCCTCCACCCCACAGGCTGCCCCTCCACCCCACAGGCTGCCACCACCCCACAGGCTGCCACCACCCCACGACCCCACAGGCTGCCCCTCCACTCCACAGGCTGCCACCGCCCCACAGGCTGCCCCTCCACCCCACAGGCTGCCCCTCCACCCCACAGGCTGCCCCTCCACCCCACAGGCTGCCCCTTCACCGGCTCTATCCTATGCAAGCTTCCCATGGACACACGTGGCATGATCAGGGCCACACATACACACAGTGTTTGCCGCTAAGAGAAGTGTCAGGGGACCCCCCCACCCCAGCCTTGCCACCAAGCTGGGCCTCCTGAGATCCCTTCTGCCAGGAATCCCAGCCTGTGTTCACAGCAGTCTGCTCTGACTACCCACAGACCATTCCCTTCCCACTGGATACAGTTCTGGCCAGAGGGTAGTAGGTCTCTCTTTCCTGCTTTAGCATCCAAGGGGCTCCCCAAAGGACTATTCCAAGCTGTGGCAAATGGAGCCCCACTTGTCCCACAGGTCTTGGGAGCACTGGGAAGTTGGGGTCAGCCTACTGAACCTGTCCTATGTCTAGAAGGCTGATCAGACAGGTGCCCACAAAGCCTTGAGGGCAACAGTAGCAGACATTAAATGGTTGACTAGGAAGGCCTTGCCGGCTCTCGTTGCCCAGGAGTTCCCAGAGAAGCAGGAGCTGCACCGGAACATGCTGGGACTCTTGGGGAATGTGGCGGAGGTGAAGGAGCTGCGGCCTCAGCTGATGACCTCTCAGTTCATCAGCGTCTTCAGGTGGGTGCTGCCTCAGCCGCCAGGACCCTCAGAATACAGTAGTGTGTGTTCCAGGTTTGTGGTTGGTACTGCTTTCTATCTAGTATGTGGCTTTTGTTTCCAGTTGATTTTGTTTTAATTTTGTGTGTGAAGGGATGGGTATGTACCCATGAGGCCAGAGGCTTTGGGTTTTCCTGGAGTTGCAGGGTATGGCAGATACAAGCCTCCATGTGTGCTGGGAACCTAATTCCAGTCTCTGAAAAAACAGTTTGTGCTTTGAGCCACTGAGCCATTTCTTAAGCCCCTAGTGCTTTCTTACTCTTTCAGCCTGCCACAGATGGCAGTAATCCAGTCATATCCAGTGTGGAAGGACTCTGAATACCAGGTGGCTAGATGTGGTTTCACAAGCTTATTGTCCCAGCACATGGTGTCGAAGCAGGAATCTTAAAGACATAGCAAGTTCCAGGCCAGCCTGAACTGCATGAGATCCTGACTCAGAAACAATCAGAAGCCTCGTCTTTACAGCTGAGCCCCAGTAGTACACTCCTGCAATCCTAGGGTCAGGAGGCTCAACCAACAGTCACAGTAACCGCACCTCTGGCATCGTGAATCTCGGTTATCATCCTTGATTTACATGATGGATTTTCCCCTTTTCCTCCTGGTAGCAACCTGCTGGAAAGCAAGGCTGATGGCATTGAGGTTTCTTACAATGCTTGTGGTGTCCTGTCCCACATCATGTACGATGGGCCTGAGGCCTGGGGTGTCTGTGAGCCCCAGAGGGCCGAGGTGGAAGAGCGTATGTGGGCAGCCATCCAGAGCTGGGACATCAACTCCCGGAGGAATATCAACTACAGGTTTGAGATGGGAAGGTACACACCATGAAGAGTCAGAAGCTGCTTGTCCCAGCATGCTGTGATCAGAGCTTTCCGCCCTGCTCCTGTCCTCCAAAAGCATCCAGTGTGTGATGGGCACATTTCCCACTTACTAACACCTGTGTGTATCCAAGGCCTGTGTTCTATGCATGCTTGATACAGGTTCTATGCATGCTTGATACAGAACTAAACCCACACCAAAACACAAGTCACCTGTCATCCTGTCCCCATCAGGCTGACTCAATTCTTACTGTACTGTGAGTGGATTGCTGTCCCCAGTCAATCCCCTTCTTCCTGCTGTGCTGTGTGTGCAGCTGGTCATTCATTGAATACCCTTTTGAAAGGGTGTGAAGCTGTGGGGCTTTTCTCACGCCCCAGTCCCTGGGAGACAGGATGCTAGCCCTCCCTGTCCCGTGTCCTTGTGTGTCATCCCCCTCCCCCGCCCAAGTTCCCGTTCACCCCAGGCCATGGGCCTGCTCCCACGTTGTGCCCTCTACCCTGCACACAAAGAGTGGGTGTCAGCAGGCCATCTCTCTGCTGGAAGGTGGAGAGGTCCTCCAGGTAAGTGAGTCTCGGGGCCCCCTGAGGTTTTGCTGATCTGATTTTTTGGTTTGGGGGCTGGAACTTCAGCCTGGCCTAGAGTCACTGTAAGTGATTCCCCTTGCCTCTCTCTCGGGGGTTGCTGAGACCCCCAGATATCTGCCCTTTTCCTCTACTCTGACCTTCTCCAGAGTGAGCTCCTGGGCGGAGCCCGAGCAGGGCCCCTGGCATCCCACAGGCTTGCCCATGTGGGACCCTGCAGGGAGAACTCAGGGAGGAGAAAAGGCTCACATCCTCCCTGTCTCGGTTCACATCCTTCTTGTCTTGGTGGTCTTGGTCTCCGTCCAGGTCTGGGGGTGGGGGGGTAACAGCAATCTCTCTTTCTCTCCAGGTCCTTTGAGCCCATTCTCCGCCTCCTTCCTCAGGGCATCTCTCCAGTCAGCCAGCACTGGGCCACCTGGGCCCTATACAATCTTGTGTCTGTCTACCGTGAGTGCCTCCCCTCCCTTAGTTCAGACACTCAGCAGAGCACAGCATGTCCACAGGGAGCTGGCATGCAGGAGGGGACACATAGAGTTACTGCTGGCCTTGTGTCTCAGAGCAGTCCTGGGCACTTTGGCATTAGTGACATACTGGTGTGATGCTAACCCCACTGTGCCACTAGAAGCGTCCCAGTCTGCACCAGTGTGCCTCTCCTCACACTTCCTACCCCAGCTGTGAGTGAGCTTTCCAGTCTCTGTCACCTGTGTTCCCAGCCTGGGTTGTTACACAGTACCTGGGGGTATCTTACTAATGATATCAGAAATGCAAGCTGCTGCCCAGGGGATTCCAGTTCCAGAATTCCCTGGGAACCTGTGTCATCCTACAAACCTCTCAGGGGGGTATCATCCTTGTGATGCCCCTCTGAGGCCTGTGCTTGGGATGGTATTTTCTTAGTGTATTTGTTAGGACAAACTCTAGGGAAACTAACAACTT
This sequence comes from Microtus oregoni, assembly GCF_018167655.1. Taxonomy (NCBI): domain Eukaryota; kingdom Metazoa; phylum Chordata; class Mammalia; order Rodentia; family Cricetidae; genus Microtus; species Microtus oregoni. The sequence goes on along the minus strand of NW_024543084.1, from coordinate 13,997,503 downwards.
TGGACCACAATAGGGAAGTGCCTCTCCCAAGGGCTTGCCCCATTTCCCCGTCCAGGTGGGCCCAGGAGGCCGGGGCGGACATGGCTTGTCCCTGCCCAGCGGTGTCCTTTGTAGAGCAGTTCTGGGTGGTATCTTGGGCACAGACCTGTAGAAGGCCACCCATCCTCAGCTACCTGCTCCTGCTTTGTAGCTGACAAATACTGCCCCCTGCTGATCAAAGAAGGTGGGATGCCCCTGCTGAGGGGCTTGATGAAGATGGCCACTGCCCGACAGGAAACCAAGGAGATGGCCCGGTAAGAAACAAATTTTGTATTCCTGGCTGGGTACCTTGATTTGGATGGCAAGGGCACAGTGGGAATGGCCAGAGTTCCCAGGAGCCACTCAGGGTTGAATGTGGAGTGGACAAGAGCCTGACCATCAACAGAGCTCTTCAGCTCTCAGCGCTCAGTTGGCTTCCTGTGACTCCCACCAGAGCCCTCCCTGTTGCTCAGCGCCAGCAAGAGCTCTGCATTATTTTGACCACAGTTGTTCCAATGAGAAAGGACTCTGTGCTGAGGCATATTCTAGAGGCCGCGTGCACAGTGCTAGTTTCTCTGAACGCGACTATGAAGGCGAAAGTCCCCAGGGGGAAAAGTGCCCTTCGATGGGCTAGAATGAAGCTCAGTGGTACAGCACGTGCCTAGTGTCCATAGCACATACACATGTGTGCTTGTGCACGCACATCCATCCGTACCTACACACACACACACACACACACACACACACACAAATTACCAGTGTGAGGGGTGGGGTATGCCAGAGTCCTCACTGAACTTCTGTGGCTATGGGATTCTTTGTTGAGTTCAAGCGTAAGCTCTAATGTGGACACAAGAATACACACGTAACATGTTAGTATCAGTTGGATTGGCTTCCTCTTCCCGATCTGTTCTAGTTGGGAGGGTAGTCCTTTATCATAATTCTGAGTACAGTGTAGCCTGAGGCTCAGCCCCCACCCTCAGAATATGCCCTTCTGGATAGGGGCACCAGCTGGCTCTGCCATTCATTATTTTTGGTGAAGGCACTGTTTCAGTACTAACTGGCAGACTAGTCCTCCAGCTCAGTTTCGGGAGTCTCCTGGAAAGTGTTAGAACAGAATGGGCCTCACCTGCAGATTTTTTACCAGCAGGCCTGGGGCTGACCATGTTAAACAAGGATGTAGGACTTGCCAGGCACTAGGTGGGGCTTATCAGCCCTCTAGGGACCTGGGCCTTCTGGCACCAAGGAAAGAATGGCCTTGGGCATTCCTATCTCAAAAGGCCTTGATGCACCCTCTTAGCAAATTCAGGCTGCAGTGAACCCCCAAACCTGCAGGCAAACAGTGCAGGATCAAAGGCAACGACACCAGCAATGGGTGGCAGTTTTCTAAGGGAGCAGGGTAACTGGGACACTAAGGCCTGGAGCCAGCATGGCTGCCTGTGCAGATCTCCAGTAAGGTGCGTGTTTGGGACCCCCTAGTGGACTTCTGCCGAGAGAGTGGGCGGGGCTGCAGGGAAAGTGGCGGAGAGAGCAGCAGGTTTGGAATCTCAGGCCTGGCTGCTTGTAGGACAGTGGCGTGTGCATGACCACAGGCACTATTTCCCAGCTCTCTCAGTCACCATCCAATGCTTTCCCCTGTTGTGTCCAGCAAGGTGATTGATCACTGCAGTAACTTTAGAGAGGAGAACATGGACACGTCCAGATAGAGGCCTCCACCCATGGCCACACAGCCTGTACTACAGGACCGGAGGAAGCGCTGGAGTCCAGTGGGCAGGTCCCTTGCAGAGCCTCCCACTGGATGAAGAGACAGTGAGGACTTTTGCACAGCTGACGCTTTTCCTTAATGGTAGTGAGATATATATTATATATATATTATTTTTTTTTTTTGGTTAGGAAGTGTGAAGTTTTGTGTGTATGACTTCTCCTAAGTCTCCGCAGCTCCTTGCCACCCTCAGCCCGCCTCCAAGCTTTCATTGCTGCCATGTTCACTCCTGCCCCAGCCAGGCTTGCCTCAAATGCTATGATTGTCCAGTCCCTTCCCAGTGAGCTCAGACCCTGGCCTGGCTTCTGTCTGTTGTGGGAGGAGCTGGCCTTACCAGGCTGCTCAGCATCCCTGGTGTCTGCCTGAGTGCCCTGTCTGGGCTCCCAGGTGAAGTTGAGTGAAGTTGATGAGGTTTGGGGATTAAGACCAGCTCTGCTGAGTCTTGCAGAAGCCTTGGTGCTCCAGGCTGTGAGCCATGGGGGTCAGAGAGGAAGCTGTTCCCAGGCCTCAGGCTAAGCAGCTCCTGTCCAGAGAACCCTGGAGAAGCAGGGCTGTGTTGGCCCCCTGCTTTCTGGTCAGGCCTGCCTGTGGCCATGCTGCTATGGAGACTTCTCACGTCTCCCTCAGGCCCCAGCCCCAAGATGCTCAGAACTCAGGGGCAATTCCAATGCCCCTTCTGCCAAACATGCCCCAGCCCACCCCAGCTCTGGTAGCTGGCACTTCCAGGACCAGGGTCTTGCTTCTTTTTCTGTAGCCCTCATCTGCCCACAGCACCCCAGTGCCCAAGTATTCCCACCAGCAGAGCTGAGCCCACCCCCTGCCCAGAAGGTAGAAGGCAAGAGGTCCCTACTCCAGCCCTTCACAGTGGCAGCGGACAGCCGCCTACAGACCAGCACTGGGCCATTCTCTGTCCCTCCAGCCCACTCAGGCTGTCCCTGAGAAGCTGCTGTGTTGTGTGACAGGCCGCGCTCCAGGTGTCTCCTGCACCTTCCCACTGTATCTCAGCATTGCTTCTCGTTGACACAGGACTGCTGAGGAGGCCTGTGCTCATAGGGAGCACAGCTCACCTGGGAGACAGCTCTTGCTGTGACTTTTTCTGCCTTCTCGCTTCTCTGGGCCTGTTCTTTGATTTTTCTGGCCTGGCATGTCTGCCTCCAGGCAGAAGTGGCCCGGCTGTTCCCACAACTCAGGGAGAGGTAACTGACCTCTCCTGAGGAGACTGTCTCCCCAGCCAGGCTAGAGGGCTTAACCACGTGCTTCTCCCACGCAGCACTTGGGCAACCCCAGCCCCTCCTTTCCACCCCAGCCCTTCTGGCAGCAGCCAGACCATGAGCAGAGTTCATAGCCCATTGCTTACCACCTGGGGTCTGCGTAAATGTCTGTACTTTGGGGTGTCACAGAAATACATTTTTGTGCAAAGTGCAGAAGAGTGGTCTCTTTTTTTTTTCAGAGGAGATTGGGGATACTGGTCTGGGGGTGGGTGATCAGGAAGGGTAGTAGGGGTCTCCCAGGAAGATCCTGGAGGGCAAGTGGTTTTGCTGTAGGTTTATGTGCCTGCAGGCTGTAGACAGGGGTCACACTGAGGTGAGTATCTGTGACATTCTTTCCACATCTGTGCCTAGACATGGCTGGTCACTAGACTGGTAGGAACTCTGCCGGGAGCATAGCCTGCTGGGAGGGACACACGGTAAATATAGCCACATCACTCTGCAGTAAAGATAGGAAAGGAGCCCCCTGCTACTGCTGGGAATGGTGGAAGTGGCTCAGAAAGTCTGGTGGCTGCTAGGCAGCATTACCTGACTGCCCGATGAGGGAAGAGAGGGAGGAGTCAGCAAAGGGTCCTCCACATAAGGCTAAGCTGAACCCGGTGGGAAAGTGGAGCCTGCTAGGGCTAGCAGCTCTGACAACAGGCTTTGCCAGGACGGACTGGGAGAGTTCCATGGGGAGCGGTCCTGTAAACAGCTGGAACAGACCTGAAATGACCAGCCCGTGGGACAGCTGGGTCCTGGTGTGACGGAGTAGTTGAGGCTCTCCAGACCATGCGGAGGGTGTAGGCAGGAGTGCTGGGGTCACATTTAACAGTCTGGGAGCCAGCCTGCTGTCTGCACCCTTCTAAGTGGAGCAGAGGTCTCCTCTTCCTCTTCAGCAGAGCCCATACCAGGCTCTTCCCCGGGTGAGCGTGCACTGAAAGAGCGGCATACACCGTGGTTTGCCCTTGAACTCGGAGAGGGTCAGCCAAGTGTGTCAGCCAAGTCCTGGAGGGATTAGGCGTGGCTGCAGGGCCAGCTGAAGCCTCCCGTCTCTGCACACCCTGTGCTGGGTTTGCCTGTGTGCACTCCACGTCCTCATAGTCCTTAGAACAATCCACAGAACCTGGACTCAAAAGGTGAGGTGCCTTCTTACCCCCCAAGTTACCACAGCAAAGGAGGGGCTCCCTAGTACAGTACACGATCCTAGCCCAGGTGCCTGCTGCTCCCTGTGTCTAGAACACTGCCTCCTGCTCAGCCCGTCACAGTGCCTGGCTCCACTCCCGTGGGAATGTGAACACCACATCAGGACTGTGCTGAGGCTCCACACACAGCACCCAATGTCCAGGGCTCTTTTTAGATTCATTTTAGTTACTTCTTCATAAGAGTGTACGCTACTTGTGTGTGGTGCCCATGGTGGCCAGAACATGGCAACAGCTCATAGCTGTGTGGCATGGGTGCTGAGAGCCAAAGTTGAAGAGTAGTGAGCATTGGCCCCTTAGCCATGTCTCCAGCCTGCCCATCCAGGGCTCTTACTAAAAACTTACTGGCTGAGCCAGACATGTGGCTCAGCAGGAAAGGGAGCTTGCCTCCCAGGCTGAATATCAGAGGTCCATTCTCAGGACCCACACAGTGAAAGATGATATCAGATGCCTGCAACCCAACCTCTCCCACCCCAAAACAAATAAATACCCTTAATCTTTGTTGTTGTTTTTCAAGACAGGGTTTCTTTGTATAGCCCTGGCTGTCCTGGAACTCTCTCTGTAGACCAGGCTGGTCTCTCTCCCCCTGTCTCTGCCTCAGGAATGCTGAGATTAAAGGCGTGGCCACCACCACTGGGCTACCTCCCCCCCCCCCAAGATGGGGTCTCCCTGTGTAGTTTTTGAGCTGCCTGAAATTGTGTAGACTAGGTTGCACCCGCTTAATGCTGGGACTAAAGGCGTGGCCACCACGCCCAGTTGCAGTGTGGGTCTTGCATAGGGCTAGAGTTTGGTTTTCAGCACGCAGATGGTGCTTATAGCCATCTGTAACTCCAGTTCCAGAGGATCTGATTCCCTCCTATGACCTCTGCAGACACCGGGCACACACATGGTGCACAGATATACATCCAGGCAAAACATTCACACACACACACACAAAATAGTCACCAGGCTCTAAGCCTGATGACCTGATTTCAGTCCCTGTAACCCACATGGCAGAGAGAACCAACAGGTAGGATTATCCTTTTTTTCATGGACACACCATGGATATCATGTGTGCACGCGAGTGTGTGCTTGAACACACAGACTCACAAATGGGGTGTGTGTATGTTGTTTGTTTTTGTCTTTTTCTCCCCTGAGACAGAGCCTCACTATGCAGATGCAGTCCTGTAGACCAGGCTAGCCATCAGCCTGTCTGTGTTTCAAACTCTGGAATTAAAGGTGTGCCTCTGTCCCAGTGCTGGGGTTAAAGATGTGGGCGACCCAACCACCACCACCATCTTTTTTTTTTTTTTTTTTTTTTTTAAGATAGGGGTTCTCTGTGTAGCCTTGGCAGTCTGGGAACTCTTAGAGTCCGCCTGCCTCTGCCTCCTGAGTGCTGGGATTAAAGGAGTGCACCACCACTGCCTGGCTTCCAAACCCTTTTTGGGTTTTTTGTTTTGTTTTGTTTTTGAGACAAACTTAAATACCACACAAGTTGGCTTTGAATCCTCTCCTCATATATATAGCGGATAGTGGAGGATGGCCTTGAACTTGTGATTTTACTGCTTGTATCTCCTGTATGTTGAGACTGCAGGCATGTACCACCATACTACTATTATACCATTCTGGGAACCGAATCCAGCAAGCACTCTGCCAGTCGTGCTATTTAGTAATACCATGAAATGGTTCTGATTAGCGCGCACGCACACACATACACATACAAACCATGCTGGCCTTGGAAAGTCAGTTCTACAGAAAAAGAAAATATCTAGTTGACCAAAACAAATCACCAACAGCATGGAGCTGGAAGCGGGCAATCAGAGGAAGGTCAGCTGTATGGGGAGGGACCTAGGACACAAGGAAAGAAAGTCTAGCTGGGCAGTGGTGGTAGCCCGAGTGACAGGCACCTGTATTAGAGACGGGTACTGTCGCCAACCCTACTGAGAGGCAGAGACCCACTGAGAGGCAGAGAGATCAGAGTTCAGCGACTTGTCTCGGAAGGCATGGGATGTCTCTGACTCCAAGCAGTGCCAGGCGCGTCCAGAATCCGCACCAGAACCCTCCTCTTTCCCATCATTCGTTTGCAATATCGGAAAACGAATAGGAGGCAAGCGTGTCATCAAGGCGCACCCTGGAGCAAACCCTGCCAATCACCCCGTGGCAGCAAGCACTGCGTGGCCTCCGGGCATTACAGACCACATCTCTGTGTGGGCGGTGGGAGCAAAAACAGGCACGAGCACGCGCATGCGGAAAGGGGGGAAAGGAGAGGCAAGGGGGGCGCTTTCCGAGGTTTCCGCCTCCCGGCCTACGCAAAGTTACCTGGCCCACGGGGGTGGGGTGGGGGTAGGGGGCGGAGTTAGGGAGTTACGGTCTGTGTGCGCGCCGGCCCCGCCCCTGGCCTCCTCTGGCACCTGTTGGCCTGAGGGGCCGCGCCTGTCACCCAATAGACAGCCTCCCTGAGCCGCCTGGGCCCCGCCCCCAATGCGGAGCCACCAATCCCCGCGTTGCCGCAGCCCCTTTGCTCCACGGCCCCTCCTTCCGCGCGCTTCTTCCGGGTGGGCTGGAACAGGGGCCAAGGCCATGGCTCTCTGGGCTCTGCTCAGCCCTGGGGTCCTGGTGCGGACTGGGCACACCGTACTGACCTGGGGAATCACGCTGGTGCTCTTCCTGCACGACACCGGTGAGCCGGACACCGCGCGACCCCGAACCCACCCGATCCCTTATGATTCCCTTCGAGTGGGTCTCACCCGGTCCCCCTAATCCTCAGTTCCATTGAGATTCACCCTCTCTCCGCCAGTTCCTCAAGCGTCCTTCTCATCTGCTGGTTCTGGAACCATCTACTCTCTGATACCCAAGTTGGTCCCTAATTAATCTCGGGATTTTCCTGTTGCCGACAGGAAATTCATCCAAATCTGAGGACCGAGTAGAGGCCCCAAGTCCCCTGATCCTGGGTTCCACCCCATCCTTCCAGAAATTGCCTCCCAGCCTCTCCCTGAATTAGATTAAGAAATCGACTGGATTGAAAAACTGGCTTTCTGCTCAGCTCCCCAAATCCTATGAGACAACTCAGCGACCCCCTTCCCAGGGGTCTTTTCCCGCCCAAACACACAGCCCCCACCGAGGCTCAGCCTCCTCCACTGTCGTTATCTTCAGGGTTCCCCACCAGCAATCAGCAGCTCCCTTCCAAACCTTCGTTCAACCAAGGGTACTAGAGCCGTCTGCACTCAGCTTGGCCTGTGTCTCCGCGTTCTCTCACTTCTCAGCTCCCCTACCTTCTCTCCAGATCTTCACCACCATGGGCTTCAACATGCTGGGCCCTTCCTGGCCTGGGCTCCCTAGGCCTCCCTCTTTGAGGGCTGACCCTTCCGTAGGGAACCCTTCCCCTTCCGCATTCAGCAGGTTAGCCTCTTCACCCCATCCTCTTGCCATGGGCCTCACTGTCCTCTGGCCTCTCCAGAGCTACGCCAGTGGGAAGAGCAAGGGGAGCTGTTCCTGCCCCTCACCTTCCTACTCCTGGTTCTGGGCTCCCTGCTGCTCTACCTGGCTGTGTCACTCATGGACCCGGGCTATGTGGCTACTCAACCTCAGGTAACCGGGGACCCTGGAATCCAAACCCCTCCTTGCGCCAACAGGGAAATGAGCCCTCAGAACTGTCCGTGTGAAGCTGTGAGCCGTTTACATTTCGGGGCGTCTTGGTGAGGCCTCTTTCCTACCCTATGTTTTTGCTCCCACACTGAGGAAATCACCAAGGCCCAAGAGAAGACAAGCACCTTGCAAAGGCACAGTATCCAGTGCTCTACCGTGTACTTAACCTCCCCTGTACATGGGAGGGGCCCCAAATCCTGCAAAGCCAGAACCAGGTGGCTCCTAAGAGAGGTGCCCCCAGTGTCATCTGCCTCCCAAGGGGACCCCTCCCCCATCTTATACGCCTTGTTTCATTTTCAGGAGGAGCCCAAGGAGGAACAGACAGCCATGGTTCCTCAGGCTATCCCACTGCGGCGGTGCAGATACTGCCTAGTGCTGGTAAGGTAGTACACACACATCCTCTTGTAGGAGGAATCGGGACCAAATTAAGACTCCTTGCCTCTCCTCCAGGAAGGTCTCCCAAATTCGGGACCGGACTGTGGCCTTCGGCCCTCTCCACCCACTGGGGAAACCTGCACTGAGCCTGGACTCCCTTCTGTGCCTACAGCAACCCCTGCGAGCCCGCCACTGTCGGGACTGCCGCCGCTGTGTTCGCCGCTATGATCACCACTGTCCCTGGATGGAGAACTGTGTGGGTGAACGCAACCACCCCCTCTTTGTGGCCTACCTGGCTCTGCAGCTGGTGGTTCTCCTATGGGGCCTGTGCCTGGCATGGTAGGTGAATCGGGGGGTGTGGGCAGCATGCACACCGCATAGGCGCTTACAACGAGGATTCTGTGGGACTCGCAGCACCCCACCACCACCAGCTCCTCCATCCCTGTCCCTCTAGGTCCGGCCTCCGATTCTTCCGGCCCTGGGGGCTGTGGCTACGGTCTACCGGGCTCCTGTTTGCCACCTTCCTGCTGCTTTCTTTCTTCTCGTTGGTGGTCAGCCTGCTGCTGGCCTCACACCTCTACCTGGTGGCCAGCAACACCACTACCTGGGAGTTCATATCCTCTCACCGAATCGCCTACCTCCGTCAGCGCACCAGCAACCCCTTTGACCGAGGTCTGACTCGAAACCTGGCCCACTTTTTCTGTGGGTGGCCCTCTGGACCCTGGGAGACCCTCTGGGCTGAAGAAGAGGAGGAAGGCAGCAGCCAGGCTGTCTAGGGCTGCTGGAGAGAAGGCTGCCATTGGTGCCTAAAAACCGGAGGCTGTGCCGCTAGGGGTCAGCCCAGTTAGCCTGAGCTCTTTACTCCGTCCCGGGGCTCCCACCCTCAGCAGATAGAACCCCACACAAGGAAGACACAGAGGAAAAGGACATGAGTGAGGGGAGAGGGCGCTGGACACCAAGAGAACCCAGACTCCACGACCCCTGGCCAGGCTACCTCAAATGTACAGTTTTATTAATTTAATACTCTATAAAGGCAAGTATTAAAAAGACAAACCGTCCTGCCGTGGGGCCTTTCCTGATCTGGGCACAGCCAGGAAGCAGAAGGGTTAGAGACACAGCTCACCCGGTAACCCTGAGGAAAGCTTCCAGCAGCCCCATGGCCACTCCCTGGAACCCACACACTCATCAAATACCTTGGCCCTGGGCACATGGACAAGGACAGTCCTCACAGTCTGGCAGAGGGAGGCAGAGGCGCCAGGAGACCCTCAGGACTCCAGGAACTGCTGAGACACAAAGTCAAAGTCCCGGAAGGCAGCCTGTTGGCGAGCGGTGAGGGAACTTTGGGGTGCCGGGGGGGTCAGGGTTGGGGGCAGGCTGGTGAACTCCCCCTCGAAGTAGCGAAGGTCTGCAGGGCCACAGAGAGTGGGCACAAAGGGAGGCCGGACAGTGCGAGCAAGCAAGGCCTGCCAGTTGGTGGTCTGAGGACAAGGATGGAGAGTCTGAGAAGGTGGGACAGCAGACCCCAGGGGACACTCAGCTCTCCCACCTCACAGGCACTGGGGACTACTGCTGGGTCCCTTACCCTGAAAAATGGCTGGACCTTGATCTCCTCTGCGTCCTGCTCTCCTGCCCCTAGTCGCTTCTCTGGGCACTTCTGGAGGAGCTGGCAGAAAGCGGGGCAGGTGGGAACTTAGGGCGGCCACTCCAGCTGCTGGCTGCCCCACAGGTACCCTACAGGGTTGTGTCAGGGAGCACACAAGCAGCTTCGGCCAAGCCCTGGACCTTGGACTCACCTTCTGAATGAGCTCAAGCCCCTGAACCGACAGAAAGTGAGGAAACGGGGCGTCTGCATTAACGATGCAATCGAACACCTCCTCTTCTGTGTCCCCCGGGAATGGGCACTGTGAAGATGGGGGCTTAGCGGCTGTGTGTGTCATCCCACCGTCCCCACCCCGAAGACCTAGAGCCCCCCTCGTACTTACCTCACCCACTAGCATCTCATAAAGCAGCACTCCAAGCCCCCACCAGTCCACAGCCCGAGTGTAAGCCTCCTGAGTCAAAACTTCAGGGGCCAGGAACTCTGGGGTGCCACAGAAGGTGCTCGTCCGGTCCCCAAAGCCAATCCCTGCAAACCAACATCCACACCACCGCCTGCTTGGGCATGGCTCACTCATTTAGCCTCTGTGGTTATAACAATCAGTGGGGGAAGGGCCTGGAGAGATGGCTCAGTGGCTAAGAAAGGATCCAGCTTTGATTCCCAGCACCCACACGGTGGCTTGCAGCTGTCTGTAAGTCCAGTTCCAGGGACCTGAAGCCCTCTTACGGCCTCCGCAGGCCCTAGACACACATTGGGTGAACAGGCACACATGCATGCAAAACACCCATGTCACAAATGTTTTTTGAATTTTTCTCTTTTTTTTTCTAGCCCAATCACAGTTTCCCCTCCTATCCCTGGCTGGCTGATATCGGGGAAGGCCTGCACTGTTCTGAAAGGAAGGGAGAGGGAGTGGGGGGGAGCATAGGGGGAGGAACCACAAAAATTTTAAATATAAAAAAAAAAATTAAGGGGCCAGGCGGTGTTGGCGCATGCCTTTAATCCCAGCACTTGGGAGGCAGAGTCAGGCGGATCTCTGTGAGTTCGAGACCAGCCTGGTCTACAAGAGCTAGTTCCAGGACAGGCTCCAAAACCACAGAGAAACCCTGTCTCGAAAAAACAAAAAACAAAAAAAAAAAAAAAAAAATTAAGGGGCTGGAGAGATGGCTCAGTGGTTAAGGGCATTGTCTGCTCTTCCAAGGTCCTGAGTTCAGTTCCCAGCAACCACATGGTGACTCACAACCATCTGTAAAGAGGTCTGGTGCCCTCTTCTGGCTGCAGGTAGACACACAGACAGAATATTGTATACATAATAAATAAATAAATATTTTTTTTAAAAAAATAAAAAAATCACCAGGTGGCAGTGGCACATGTCTTTAATCCTGAGCTGGGACGCTCAGGAGGCAGAGGCAGGCAGATCTCTTGTGAGTTCAAAGCCAGCCAGAGCTCTTAGGCCAGTGGTGGACTGTGAGACCATAGGTCAAAACCCAGCAATGCAAATCCATGCATACATAATACACAGCATACGTATGTAGATTCGTATTTATTAATCTGTACCAGCCTTTATTGTTTATTTTATTATTTTTTAGTTTTGAGACACGTTAGTGTTGCTTTGGAGCCTATCCTGAAACTAGCTCTTGTGGACCAGGCTGGCCTCAAACTCACAGAGATCCTCTGCCTCTGCCTCCCGAGTGCTGGGATTAAAGGCATGCGCCACCACCGCCCTACTGTGCCAGCCTTTATGGTGCCCATTAGCAAGTGGCCCAGGCCATCATACAGCAGTGTCTATAAGAAAGCTAAACCTGCTGAACTCACGTGCAGAACAATGGCCTCTGTAGTCCTAACTATAGATCCTCCGACCAACTACAAATTAGGAAGAGCCAGTATTCTCAGCTGTCCTCCTAAACAAGGGTCCTGGTCAGGAATTAAGGCCAGTGGTTGGGGAGCCCGGGTACCCATGAGTGGGTTGCTTTCTTACTGGCCTGGGCAAGGCAAGAGGATGTGATCCCAGGAGAGGGGCCTACCTTCCTTGCATAGTCCAAAGTCCGCAATCTTCAAGAAACCCTGGGCATCCAGCAGGAGATTATCCAGCTTCAGATCCCTGATGGCAGAGGGGTGCAGGTCAAAGGGGCTGAAAGCGGCTCAGGCCCAGGGCACAGGGAGAGGGCAAGGCCCACCCCGCTTCTCTCAGGCAGCCTACCTGTAAATGATCCTCTTCTCATGCAGAAACTGCAGCCCCAGGACCACGCAGGCCAGGTAGAAGCTGAGGGGTGGTACAGGGAGAAGTCAGGCCAGGCACTAGGAGGCGCCAGAAGGTCCTGGCCAGAGTCAGGCATGGATGATACCGGACAAATGAATATGGTGCTGGGCTGGAAGCCATCCCAGTGTCATGGTCTATGAATGACCTTCCTGCGAGCAGCTATGGTAGGACCACGGGGTCTAGTGGTACAGACCTGTAACCCCAGCTACTTGGGAGGCTGAGGCCAGCCTGGTCTATACCACTAGAACCTTTCAAAAAACAAAAAAACAAACTAAAAAAAAGAAACCCAGTAGGGCGGTGGTGGCGCACACCTTCAATTCCAGCACCCACGATGGGCAGGAAAGATGACTCAGAGGTTAAGAGCTCTGACTGCTCTTCCAAAGGTCCTGAGTTCAATTCCCAGCAACCACATGGTGGCTCACAACCATCTGTAATGAGATCTGGTGCCCTCTTCTGGCCTGCAGGTGTACATGCAGGTAGAACACCGTACACATAATAAATAATAAAGAAAATATTAAAAAAAAATTCCACGCCGGGCAGTGGTGGCGCACACCTTTAATCCCAGCACTCGGGAGGCAGAGACAGGCGGATCTTTGTGAGTTCGAGACCAGCCTGGTCTACAAGAGCTAGTTCCAGGACAGGCTCCAAAGCTACAGAGAAACCCTGTCTTGAAAAACCAAAAAAAGAAAAAGAAAGAAAGAAAACAGAGGGCTATGGTAGAGCCCTAGGGTCAGTGCTCTGTATGACTATCTCCCCAGCAGCCTGTGGGGATAACCACCATGACTTTTACTCAAATCAGCACCTGAGAGGATGAAGAGATGGCCCAGCATTTAAGAGAGCCTTACTCTTGAAGATGACCTGAATTTGGTTCCTAGAATCAGGTTCACAACTGCCTGTCCTAGCTCCAGGAGCTCTAGCGCCCTCTTCTGGCCTCTGAGGGCTCCTGCACTCACGTGCACATGACCAAGCACAGCCACACATACAATCAAATGAGGATCTGAGACTTGACACTACAGCTGCCACCCTGCGCTCGCTCTCATCCTTGCAACATCTTACAAAACTGTGATGGTGAATCCCACCCACCCACAGCTATGCAGACAGAATCCCCATATGCTGGAAGAGCTCCACCAAGGTTCCTGAACCCTGTGCTATTTGTCTGCCGGGTACCTCCTACCCGAAGGGAGCAAGCGCCAAGTAACCACGGAACCCACCAGGCCTGGGGCTCAGGAAAGACATCCTCGTGGATCTGCATCATGAGGTCTCCTCCAGGCACAAACTCAGTAACAAAGCAGGCGTGGCTAGTGGTCTGGAAGCAGGCAAGAAGGGACAGCAAGAAGGGGTGCCCTGTGCGACCCACAGCCTCCAGGATCCGCTTCTCACAGTACAGGCTGCAAGGGAGGATGGGATGGACGGGATGGAACCTCCATGGGCACTCCCTGACACCCACCCACACAGTACCTCTTGCTGGATGGGTGCTCAAAGAGCTAAGGAGTCAAGCTGGCAGTTTGCACACAGGGAAGGGTTAAACCGGCAAACTAGACCTGTGGTGGCACATGCCTTTAATCCCACCACTCAGGAGGCAGAGACAGGCAGATCTATGAGTTCTAAACCAACCTGGTCTACTGAGCTAGTTCCAGACATCCAGAGCTGCACAAAAAAACCCTGTCTTCAAGAAACAAAAAGCCGGGCGATGGTGGTGCACGCCTTTAATCCCAGCATTTGTGAGGGAGAGGCAAGGGGGTCTCTATGAGTTTGAGGGCAGCCAGGTCTACAGAGCAAGTTCTAGGACAGCTAAACTGTTACATAGGAAAACCCTGTCTCACGAAAACAAAACAAAACTAACAACAAAACCTGCAAAACTATCATGGTCCTATTTATAGGAGAGCAACCTGAGGTTCTAAAAGACGAGAGCTTTCCCAGTGCCAAAAAGAGAACCTGAATCTGGCTTCTGGACTCTTGAGTTGCCTTCTAGAGTCCAGGCTAGCCACCCAAAGGTTCCTCCGGGGTCAGATAATTCTCAGTCATACATACCTGTCAATCTCGTCCCGGCCCAGCACTTCCTGCTTCTTCAGTGCCTTGATAGCATAGTATTTTCCTGTTCCTTTGTACTGAACCAGAAGAACCTGAGGACCAGATGGGCAGGACAGGACTTTTTCACCTCCCCACCCAGCATCTCCCACATCCCAGCATCTCCCCACCCAGCATCTCCCCACCCAGCATCACCTATATCCCAGTATCTCCCATATCCCAGCATCTCCCATATCCCAGCATCTCCCATATCCCAGCATCTCCCCACCCAGCATCTCCCATATCCCAGCATCTCCTGAATCCCATCATCTCCCCACCCAGCATCTCCCGCATCCCATCATCTCCCCACCCAGCATCTCCCATATCCCAGCATCTCCCCACCCAGCATCTCCCATATCCCAGCATCTCCCGCATCCCAGCATCTCCCCACCCAGCATCACCTATATCCCAGCATCTCCCATATCCCAGCATCTCCCCACCCAGCATCTCCCATATCCCAACATCTCCTGCATCCCATCATCTCCCCACCCAGCATCTCCTGCATCCCATCATCTCCCGCATCCCATCATCTCCCGCATCCCATCATCTCCCCATCCATCATCTCCCGCATCCCAGCATCTCCCCACCCAGCATCTCCCATATCCCAGCATCTCCCGCGTCCCATCATCTCCCCACCCATAATTTCCTGCATCCCAGCATCTCCCCACCCATCATCTCCCCACCCAGCATCTCCCGCATCCCATCATCTCCCCATCCATCATCTCCCGCATCCTAGCATCTCCCGCATCCTAGCATCTCCCCACCCAGCATCTCCCACATCCCAGCATCTCCCGCATGCCAGCATCTCCCCACCCAGCATCACCTATATCCCAGCATCTCCCATATCCCAGCATCTCCCATATCCCAGCACCTCCCCACCCAGCATCTCCCATATCCCAGCATCTCCTGCATCCCATCATCTCCCCACCCAGCATCTCCCGCATCCCATCATCTCCCGCATCCCATCATCTCCCCATCCATCATCTCCCGCATCCCAGCATCTCCCCACCCAGCATCTCCCATATCCCAGCACCTCCCGCATCCCAGCATTTCCCCACCCAGCATCTCCTGCATTCCATCATCTCCCAGCTAATGTGCCGAGGCTCACCCACCCACTAACTCCACTGCACCATCCTCAACCCACTACCTTCCCAAAGTGTCCCCTGCCCAGCACAGCCAAGCATCGAAAGTCCTGCAGTCGGGGGGATTTCCTGCAAGACAAAAAGGGCACAAGGGGCTGAAGAGAACTAAGGTCAGGCCTTCTGTTGCAGCTTAGGCTGTCCCCAAAGCTGAAATTTAAAAACTGCATTCAGCACATAAGGAAGGCACTGAGCAAGCCAGTTTGTGTCCTCAAGGAGCCAGGGAATGAGGTAGCAATCAATGTGTACATTGAGGGAGTGGCGGTACAGACTGGTAATCCCAGCACTCATACCAGAGGCGTGAGAATCACAAGTTCAAGGCCAGCCCGGGCTATACAGTAAAGCCTTATTTTATTTTATTTTGTTTTTTTCGAGACAGGGTTTCTCTGTGGTTTTTGGAGCCTGTCCTGGAACTAGCTCTTGTAGACCAGGCTGGTCTTGAACTCACAGAGATCCGCCTGCCTCTGCCTCCCGAGTGTTGGAATTAAAGGCGTGCGCCACCACCGCCCGGCGTAAAGCCTTATTTTAAAAAGTCTCAGCTCAGGCAGGTTAAGTTCCATGCCCAGTACCCACTTTAAAAAAGCCAGACGCAGTAGCTGGCTCAGGTCTAAAGCTCCAGCCCCAGCACTCCTAAGATGAGACGGGAGGTGGAGAGATGTTCAAGTATATGAGCAGCAAGCACAGTAGCAGAAACAGTGAGACACAGCCTCAAGAAGGAAGTGGGAGCAGGGAGGTGGTGGTGCACGCCTTTAATCCCAGCACTCGGGAGGCAGGGGCAGGCAGAGTTCAGTGAGTTTGAGGCCAGCCTGGTCTACAGAGTGAGCTCCAGGACAGCCAGGGCTACACAGAGAAACCCTGTCTCAAAAAAACCAAAACAAAACAAAAGAATGAAGTAGACTGGGAGAGCTACCTCCCAAAAGGTTGTGCTCCGCCTTTGCCTGGGTCCCTATGCACGTGCAGGCACAAATTTATAAAATACAAATAAAAGTTTCTAAATCAATCCAAGCCAGTGAGTACCTGGTGGGTGAGGCTGCCAGGGTGGGCGCCACTCCAGTTCTAGGGTCCATGTGGGGGCGTTTGGTACACTGTGAGGACAGATGGGTTCAGGGGAGAGCCAACATGTTAACCCACTTTCCCGCCTGTCCCCATCCCTGAAGCCCTCACAGGAGTGTCCAGGGCTGGTTCTTGAGGCAGATAGAGACGAGGGGGCTTGGGTGGAGGCTTCACGTCTTCTCCCGAGAGGGTCTTCGTGGGCAGGAAATTACTGTAAGAAGAAGGAGATGTCTGAGCCCGGATAGATGGCGGTGGGAGGGGCACACCTACGCAAAGGACAGAGAGGGCCAGAGGGTGAGCCAGGGAAGAACACAAAACATGCACAGAGCCTGGACAGACAGAAACAGCAGAGAAGTACAGCCCAGGCCGGGCGGCTTACCTGGGGGAAGCAGACCTGGAGGTCCCACAGGCTGCAGTTGGGGGGCACCCTTTAGGGGGACTGACTGTGCTTGGGGAGCTGCAGGGGGGCAGCAGGCTCATGACCAGGCGTCCCCAGGCTGCCATGCTGAGGTTCATCTGGGAAGCCCTCAGGAAGTCCTGGCCTAGAGGAGGCAGATGGGGTTCAGTCCCAGCATCCCAATGGTCAGCCCGGCCCCCTCCTCACACAGTCCCCTCCCTGCATACCTCTACGCTTAGAGAAAATGCGTCTCTGCCTCTGCAGCCGAGGCCTCCTTTCAATGACAGGGTCGCAGAAGGTTACCTGAAGGAAAAAGAACAGGGCTGAAGACCTGGACTGGCCACCTTCCGGCTTACCGTAAGCTAAGCCCCAAGTGCCAGCTCTCAATCTCAACTAGTGCAGGCATCCTAATGAGCTTTGAGGGTCCACACAACAGAGCCAGAATCATCTGAGAACTGCCTAGAAAACACGGCTTGTGGGCGTGTCTGGGGGGTTGTCTTGATTGTTAATTAAGATAGGCAGGTTGACAGGAGGGGTGGGGGTGGTGGTGGTGGTGGTGGTGGTGGTGGTGGTGGTGGTGGTGCACACCTTCAATCCCAGCAGAGGTAGGTGGGTCTGTAATTCAAGGCCAACCTGGTCTACAAGAGCTAGTTCCAGGACAGGTTTCAGAGCTACAGAAGTCTTGAAAAACAAAACAGAGCTACAGAGTCTTGAAAAACAAAACAAAACAAAACAAAACAAAAAGAAGATAGGCGGGTCTAGCCCACTGTGAGTGGTGCCATCCCTAGGCAGTTGGTACTGGGCTCTCTAAAAAAGCTAGCCAACGGGCTGGAGAGATGGCTCAGTGGTTAAGAGCATTGCCTGTTCTTCCAAAGGTCCTGAGTTCAATTCCCGGCAACCACATGGTGGCTCACAACCATCTGTAATGAGATCTGGCGCCCTCTTCTGGTCTGTAGGCATACAGACAGAACATTGTATACTAAATAAATAAATATTTAAAAAAAAAAAAAAAAAAGCTAGCCAACCCTGAGCTTGGGAGTGAGGCAGAGAGCAAGCCAGCAAGCAGGGCTCCTCCATGGTTTCTGCATAAGTTACTGCCCTGATTTCCTTCAAGACCGGCTGTAAATTGAAATAAATCTGTTCCTCGTATAAGTGACTTTTGGCCCGTGCTTTATCACAGAATGACACTAGTAGAAGAGGCAAAACTCAAAGGATCTGCCAGGTGGTGGTGGCCCACGCCTTAATCCCAGCACAGGATTAACTCTGTGTGTTCAAGGCCAGGCTGGTCTACAAGAGCAAGTTCTAGGACAGGGCAGTTACACAGAGAAATCCTGATTCGAAAAACCAAACCAGGGCTGAGAGACGGCTCAGCGGTTAAGAGCACTGCCTGCTCTTCCAAAGGTCCTGAGTTCAAATCCCAGCAACCACATGGTGGCTCACAACCATCTGTAATGAGATCTGGTGCCCTCTTCTGGCCTGCAGGCATACACACAGAAAGAATACTGTATACTTAATAAATATTTACAAAAAAAAAAAAAAAAGAAAAGAAAAACCAAACCAAACCAATACAAAAAACAAACAAACAACAAAAAAAACCCTAAAAGAAACCACATCCTCACTGGCACCAGTGGGGAAACTGAGGCCCAGAGAAGAGGCACTTATTCAAAGTGACATGAGATGAAGCAAGGCAAAGTCAAGGTAGAGATGCGAGCCTCTCTCTGGCCCTGTTTGTGGAACTGTCTCCCACACTTAGATGGGGTGCCAGTCTTTACGTATGCACATATATAGCAGGCAGAGGTTGACATGGGGTGTCCGCCTTTCCACCTTAGTTTTTGGGACGGGATCTCTGTTTCAGCTAGAAACAATGGCCAGCACGTCTCGGGGATCAACTGTCTCTGTACACCGGCAGTGAAGTTACGACGAGCACCTCCACACCTAGTTTTTACGTGGATGCTAGGGACTGTGCAGAGCAAGCACACTTTATCCATTGATCTCCCCAGCCAAAGTGTCAGTGGGAACCTGGGCAAAGAGCCTTCCTTGAGGCACCAGGCTGAGAGAAAGCTGGTGACAGGCATTGTCCAGGAAGTCTTCGAGCTTCAGGAAGGCCACACCGCACAACTGCCGCCAGTCCCGCCAGTGAACCCCGATCTCCAGCTCACGGGCCTGTATGGGGAAGACCAGGCTGACAAATGGGGTTTGGCATCAGCCTCCACCTGAGTGGCCTCCCCCCGCAGCCTGCAGCTAACCCTGACCACACAAAGGTCGGGCTTACTCGATCCAAGGAGATGGTAAAAGCCTGGTCCCAGGATTTCTCAGCCACCTGTCCCCATGCTGTCTGGCCCACAACACGGTTGTCAACCTTCAGTATGGCCAGCACCTCACCTGCGGTGCCAAGGTTGGGACTCAGAGCTTGTCCAGAGCGGGGACCCCCACCCCCTCCCACAGCTCCTCCTTACTCACTGGCCAGCTCTCCGCCACCACGCTGCTGCCTAGACCTGGTTCTCAGCCAGCCCTCAGAGGGGCTACCTGCCAGGACAGCCATGGGAGAACGCCCAGGCACGGCCATCAGCAGCTGTTCACAGCCCAGGAGGCGAACCTGCAGAGTCCCTGGTTGGGAGTTGGGAGGGCACTTAGCCAGAAGCCACCACCATATGGCCGTGGGACCCCTGAGGGATGCCACTTGCTCTACGAGGGTCAGAGTTAAGATCAGCTGACCAGACCCTGCCCATGCTAGGCCTTGGAAGCCACCCTTCATCCTCAGCAGCCCTGCCAGCTCTTCCTCCTGGGCACCTGGGCAGTGGCAGACACAGCAGCGCCACGGAGCAGGACCTCCCCCGAAGCTGCATGGAGCCAGAGGATAGGGAGGCTGCTGCCCTGAGCACAAGGCCTGGAGGGCACCATGGCCTCAAGGGCACATGGGCAGGCACAGGAGCCTGGGCCACAAGCAGCCCCACGGTTGCCTGCCCCATTTAATAGGAAAGAAACATGCTTTATCTGAGACCACTGGGGGTTTTGTCTCAAAGGGTAGAGGAAGCAGGGACCCTGCAGCCCCTGAGGCTATAAGATGAGTCTTGGAAGACTTTCTTGCTAGGCTGGGTCTGCAGGTAATACGTAGAGATCTTACAGAGATTCCAAGGGTGGCATCCAGCAGGGTACTCATTTTAGGATATGGTGTTTTTGGTTTTGTTTTTTTGTTTGTTTTGTTTGAGTGCTGGGATTAAAAGCATGAGCCACCACCGCCCAGCCTTGGTTTTGTTTTTAGATAAGATCTCATTAGCCCAAGTTGGCCTCAAACTCGCACACAGCTAAAGAAGCCCTTGAACTCCTGATCTTCCTGCTCACTTCCCTAGGGCTTGGATTTTAGGTGTGTGTTACCATACCCAGTTTATAAGGTGCTGGGGATCGAACCCAGAGCTTTGTGTATGCTAGACACGAACTCTACTAGCTGCCTTCCACGGCTACATCCTTAACCTCAAATTCTTTGCCTTTAAGCAAGAAGTTCCCTCTGCCTTCCCAGACCTGCTGACTCAATCATCAGCACTCCCAGGAGACCTCTAGGCTCAGACTCCACCTCCTCCTGGGAACTTTGATGATACATGAGGAGGTGGAGGCACCCACGAAGCAGGGCCCTGTACAGCCCCATCCCCTGCTCTGCAGCTCCAGCCCCATCCACTGCTCTACAGCTCCAGCCCCATCCACTGCTCTGCAGCTCTAGCCAGGTCCACTCCTCTGCAGCTCCAGCCCCATCCACTGCTCTGCAGCTCCAGCCCGGTCCGCTGCGCTGCAGCTCCAGCCCCGTCCGCTGCTCTGAAGCTCCAGCCCCATCCACTGCTCTGAAGCTCCAGCCCCATCCACTGCTCAGCAGCAGGCACCAGGTAGGCTCTGGCTTGCAGCTCAGGATATGAAAGACTTTTCTGGCCAGGTGGTGATGGTGCACACCCCTTTAATCCCAGCACTCAGGAGGCAGACAGAGACAAACAGGTCTCTGAGTTTGAGGCCAACCTGGTCTGCAGAGTGAGTTCCAGGACAGCCAAAGCTACATGGAGAAACCCTGGCTGGAAAACAAACAAACAAAAAACAGAAAGAAAGAAAACTTCATGGCAGCTCATGCTGCCCAGGGCTGGCTCCCAGGCTGGCGGGACAGAATGCTGCCTACCGCGTTACTCCCTACTTCCAGTTACTTGTTTAAACTACATCACATTGGCCAAACCCTGGCTGTGCTCAGTGCTGTATGCTGTAGGAGCACGAGTTATCGGATTCACAAAGCGATCCCTGAGTCAGTGCTGCTAGTGTTTCTATCCTTCGTTTATTTACTTCGAGACAGGGTCTCACTATGTAGCTCTGGCTGGCCTGGAACTCACTCTGTAGACCAGGCTAGCCTAGAATGCACAGAGATCCTCCTGCCTCTGCCTCCTGAGTTCTGGAGTTAAAGCCATGACCACCATGACCGGCTACTGTCATTCCTATGTTACAGATGGATAAACTGAGAATCAGAATGGGAGTGTCAGCTACCCAAGATCGGGACCGAACGCTTTCCCAGAGTTCTTCAGGATCCTCTCCGAAGGGTAAGGGGCCCTCTGAAGCAAGAGGGAATCATTTCTACATACCTGTCAGGGCAATGGGTTTCACAAGTGTGGCCGAAGGCTGGGGGTTCCCGAGCATGGCCATCCGCAGCTCTTGGGTCACCCTGCTGCGCAGGGCATGGGTGGGTGGCAGCCTCTCCAGCAGCGATTCTAGGGCCAGGCGGAGGAGGTCCAGCTTCTGGGAGGATTCCTGGAGCTGGGCCTGGGCCTACAGAGGAGATGCAGGCAGAGACAGCCATGAGGTACGGGTGGAAGGCACAGGTTATGCCGTAGGCTTCCTCACTGCCACCCCACACAGGCAGCAAGCCGTTAGTGCCGGGCACCACTGAAGGGTGGAGAGAGACAAGCAGAGCTGTAAGAAGAGCCGTGGGTCGGCGGACACAGCCTGACCTCGGCCAGCGCCTTGCGGTCCTGTATTCTCTGGCCACCAAGCAGCTTCACCACATTCTTGGCCCCTGCAGCCACAGCGGCCTCAATTCGCAGTCGGTGCTGCAGCTCCTCTGCCAGCAAGTCAGGGCCTGCAGGGAAGGGGTGGAGCCTTAGCCCTGGCCACGGGGTGCCACCCTCCCTGCCTTGAGAGGACTCACCTGGCTCTGGAGACCCACTGGCTTCCAGGCTGCTTATCTTCATCCGGAGCAGGGCAACCTTCAGCTGACTGTCCTTCAGCATCTGCTGGGCAGCCGCTAGGAGCTTCCTCTCCTGTAGGGACGTGACCCTTGCCCCATCAGATCAGGGCTATGGCTGACCACTGGACCGGGAATTGAGCTCCCCAACTCGGATTCTGGGCTCTACTTTCATCATTAGACGAAGGGCTGGGGCTGGGTAGCATCCCCCTCTTGGCGTGGGGCCTGGCGCTACACTCCTGACACCGGAGAACTCGACCTCTCCCACCACAGCAGACGCCAGGCCTATGCCTCCAGTCAGGCACCAACACTCACCTTGGGGGTGCCAACACTCACCTTGGGGGTGCCACTGGCACACGTGTGAATCATGTTCTCAGCTCCCTGCTTTACCTTCAGCTCGACCTGCAGCTGCCTCTGTAAAACCTCCAAGTGCCGAGCCCTCGACTGCTCTGCCCGTGGCATGGGTCCTGACGCCATTGGTTCTGCAGAGAGAAGGCAGGGGATGCATGAGCCTGCCACCAGAGCCCAGGCCTCCTGTAAAGGGGCTCTCTCTTCCCTTCCTTGCCGGCCATAGCAGCAACATGGTGGATACAGGGAGGGCAGGTGGTCTTGCCTAGTGGTCAGAGCCAAGGCCAGGATCAGGGTGTCCATGAATCTCCTGTCACCTGGAGGTCTCCTCAGACTCCTCACTCACCAGCCGAGGTTGGCAGCAGGACTTGGGCATGAAGCTCCCGAAGCTCGCCATGCAGCTGCTCCAGGCGGCGGTTGGAGGCCCTCAGCAGCTGCTGCACATGGCCCAGGTGGCGGCGGTCTGTGGCTGCGCGCCGCATGTTCTCCACACCCTCCTTGATCTTCAGTTCCTTCTGGATAGCTCGACGGACCTTCTCTTTCTCATCAGGGGGCCTCTGGCCGGTCCCAGGCTGCAAAGGACAGAGAAGTCATAGCCCATCCCTCTCCAACGGGGAACAGACACAACAGGCAGAGCTGGGGTGTCTCAGGACTCTGCAGTGGCTAGCTCTCGTCTTCCTTGCCAAGAAGGGAGAGAGGTAACAGATCAGGTTCCCATGGTGCTTGCTGGGTACTGAGTTCTAACAACACACTGAATTCCCTTCGCCTGTGGGGCAATTGCTTTTTTTTTTTTTTTTTTTTTTTGCGATACTGGGTAAAGAACCCACGGCCCAGAACCTGCTAAGCTAGAGCACAGAGTCGCACACTTACTTCTCATTCCCATTTTATATAGGAGCAAAGAACAAAGAGAGGTTAGGCGGCTTGCTCACAGAGGCAACACAGAGGAGTGACCACCATGTTTTGAGGGACATCGACCCCATTGTCTCCCAGACACTACACAGCTTTCTCTAGGTGTGAGAACCAAGTGCGATCTGGGAGGTAAAACAGCAAAGAATTTACTCAAGGTCACATGCAGGAGGCAGTCAGTGGCCCAAGCCACTAAAACTTGTTTCTTCTGCCTTACACAGTGTGGCAGACAGGTGAGAAGCAGAGAAAACCAAGGATCTGTGGAGCTCTGACAGCTCAGCTCTGGCAGGAAGTAGGAGACCCCCAAACTGCTTACCAGTTTAGAGGCAGGGAGAGGGATCTCAGAGGCTGACCTCGGCCCCGGGGAACCCCTGCTGACACGCCTCCCGTCCCAAGGATCGTGGCAACCACCCTATCTTATCCCTCTTACCTCTCTGTGTTCCATCTCCTGAGACCCATAAAAGAATAGCTACTCAGTTTAGGGGCCCCTAATCCCCCAACTCCAGGCCTCAGCTAGGCTGGCTGTCTCTGCCTTAGCTGTCAGAGGGTGAGGGTGAGGGCGAGGTTCAGGAAATCCTTTGACCGCCCCAGGCAAGAAGGCCAGAGTCAAAGGCCTGAGAAAACAAAGCTCTCCCAGAGCTGGGGGCCTGCTGGCCACCAGGGTCCTGAGTCACCCCGCTGCTGCCACAGGGCGGAGGCTCACAGGAAATCGGAAAAAGTGTACAAGCCGCTGCTAGACAGGCCAAGAGGGATCTCTGGAGGAAGGGTACTGGGAGGAGTGAGATCCAGCCTTGTAGGCTGCCTGAGCCATTGAGATGCCCGTATCTACTGCGTTTCACCCACACCTCGTGTCTTGACTTGGCACAGGATGCTATCTGGTACAGAAATGTCCTGCCCCACCTCTAACTGCCCTGAGGTAGAAAACCACCTCTCTCGGCTCTTAAGTGACACTCGAATCCCTTAACATCGTGGACCTCTCGGTGGACCGGAGGATTCCCGGCGCATTGCTGGGCCAAGTGCCTCTAGTGGCCAAAGTGTTCCTGCCCGTGGGTGTGGTGTGGTGTGGACAACGCCCACCAAGAGCTCAGTCCCTCCCTCCCAACTCTCCGCACAGTCTTCACCCCCCCACCCCTGCCACCCCCAGACTCCTCTTAGCCCGCACTCCAACCTCTGCGCTCCCGGCAAATTCCCACCCGCCTGAAAGCCTCTAGAAGATTGATTTTTAAGGAACTCGAGACCCAGCCTGAAGGTACATTCCACGATTTTAGGATGCTGCCTGGCTGGATCTCCGTCACTCCAGGGACCAGACGTCTTAACCCAGGGCTCAGGTCCCGCCCCGCGCAGGGGTCACCAGCAGAGAGGCCGGAGTAGGGTGGAGACCCGAGCATGGGGTGCCCTGAGCTGCAAACGCGGCCGCTGCGCGCGCTCAGTTCACCTGGAGCGCCGCCCCATTCGGCTCCATGGCGCCGCGCCGGCCAGTTCTCTCCTTCGCTACGGTTCCGGAAGCCCGGGCCTCTGCGCAGGACTTTCAAACTTGAAACTTCCCGGGAAGCGACGCGGGACAAGCGGGATCGGGCGCCCCCTCCCGAGACCCGCGCACCCGGCAGGTGCTGGGGAGCAGCGCCCCCTCCCGGCTGCACGGAGCAGCGCCCCGGGCCGACTCCGAGTTCAGCTCGGCGGATCCCGGGTCCCCTTTCCTGCCTTTGCGGCTCCAGCTCTGGTTTTTTTTTTTTTTTTTTTTTTTTTTTTTGTTTTTTTTTTGTTTTTCGAGACAGGGTTTCTCTGTGGTTTTGTGATCTTCCTGGAGATAGGAAGGCCGGGTCCCTTTCTGCTCCAGCTTTGCCAGCCTGGGCAGGGTGCAGAATAAATAAATCTTGATCCAAATGATGGTCAGGTACCAATAAAGTCTGAACCAACTCAGGCTCGTTACGAAATGAGTTTGCTGACTCAACCGGAGCCAAGGTTCTTTTTTTATTTCTTTTTTCTGTTTTTTCGAGACAAGGTTTCTCTGTGGTTTTGGAGCCTGTCCTGGAACTAGCTCTTGTAGACCAGGCTGGTCTCGAACTCACAGAGATCTGCCTGCCTCTGCCTCCCGAGTGCTGGGATTAAAGGCGTGCGCCACCTCCGCCCGGCAGAGCCAAGGTTCTTACTTTACCATGAGGAAGTCCGGAGGGGCTGGGGAGGGAGTTCAATAAAATGCTGCAAGGCAAGGTCAAGGATCAATTCCCATAATTTCTCTCTCTCTCTTTTTTTAAGGGGCCAGGAGACGTTCACTTCTCAGGAAGATGGATTTTGCCCGGAACATGGCGATTGTGGTGCTTGCTCAAGAAATGAGGGGGAGGGGGGCGGTGAAGACCTTGAAAGCCTGGTAGATAGGGCCAGACTGAACTGGTTGGCATTGTCAGAGCTTACCATACCCACGCCTTCAATTCCAGCTCTCAGAAGGCAGGGGCAGGCAGATCTCTTGAGTACGAGGCCAGCCTAGTCTACGAGTTCCAGGACAGCCTGTCCTGAAAAATAAAAAACAAATCCAACAAAAAAGTATGTGGCACAACACACCCAGGTAGGGGGCTACTTTTATTTTTTAATTAGGATTTTTTTTTTTTTGGTTTATTTTTGAGACGGGGTTTCTCTGTGTAACCCTTGCTGTTCTAGAACTCAGTATGTAGACCAGGCTGGCTTCAAACTCAGAGACCCACCTGCCTCTGCCTCCTGAGTGCTGAGATTAAAGGTGTGCGACACCACCCGGCTAGGATTTTTTTTCTGATTTTTCAAGACAGGGTTTCTCTGTGTAACAGCCGTGGCTGTCCTGGAACTAGCTCTGTAGACCAGCCTGGCTCCCGGCTAGGATTTCTTTATGTGCACCATTGTGCATGCCTGGTATCCTTGGAGATCAGAAAGCATCAGCTCTCCTGGAACTGCAGTCATGAACCACCCTTAGTCCTTCTCAGGAGCATCAAGTACAAAACTCTGACCCATCTCTGCAACCCTCACTTGATTACTTTTCAGACAGGATCACCTGCAGCCCAGGATGGCGTCAGGATGATGAGGCCCTGACCACTCCATCATCCTGTGCTGGATTACAGGTGCTTGTCACTGTTTAGCCGGGGTTTCTGCTATGTGTGTTTTGAGGGTTCATCCCAACTCAGCCAAGGTTTTTTTTGAGACAGGTTTTCTCTGTGTAACAGTCCTGGCTGTCCTAGAACTCACTTTGTAGACCAGGCTGGCCTCAAACACACTGACATCCGCCTGCCTCTATCTCCCAAATACTGGAATTGAAGGTGTGTGCCATCACTGCCAGGCTCAGCCAAGGTCTTACTACACAGTCCTGGGATTAAGTATCACCATACATAGCTTCATCTTCCATTTCAACCTCAGGTTACAAATATATATATATGTATATGGTGGAGAGATGGCTCAGAGGTTAAGAGCACTGGCTGCTCTTCCAGAGGTCCTGAGTTCAATTCCCAGCAAACACATGGTGGCTCACAACCATCTGTAATGAGATCTGGTGCCCTCTTCTGGCCTGCAATCATACATGCAAGCAGAACACTGTATATGTAATAAATAAATCTTTAAAAAAAAAACCCATGAATCAGACTATAAATTTTTCCCTTCAAGTTGCCCAGTGTTACAGTTCACCGGTTAAGAGGGTGTGGTGAGAGGGCTGGAGAGATGGCTCAGCGGTTAAGAGCATTGCCTGCTTTTCCAAAGGTCCTGAGTTCAATTCCCAGCAACCACCTGGTGGCTCACAGCCATCTGTAATAAGGTCTGGTGCCCTCTTCTGGCCCGCAGGCATACACACAGATAGAATATTGTATACATAACAAATAAATAAATAAATATTTTTTTTTTAAAAAAAAGAGGGTGTGGTGAGGGTTAAGTTCACTGGTTAAGAGGGCATTCAGGTAGCTCTTGGGCTTCCATCTCAAAAAAAGGGGGGAAAAATCAGAACTACTGCTGCCCCTAGAAGGTAACAGATAATCTGATTTAGAACTCTCCTTTGGACCAATGGTTCTGTGTGTAAAGGAGTTTTGCTGCTGGTAATGAAGACAGATGATGGAGAACCAACTCACACAGCAGCCCACTGACCCTCATGCCTGCACAAACTTTTTTAGTCACTTTCTGTTTGCTTTTTTACCTAGTGCTGGCTGTCCTGGAACTTGCTCTGTAGTCCAGGCTGGCTTCATATTAACATAGTTCATTGGGATAGTTCAAAACATATGCACAGGGCTGGAGAAATGGCTCAGTGGTTAAGAGCATTGACTGTTCTTCCTGAGGACCTGAGTTCAATTCCCAGCAACCACATGGTGGCTCACAACCATCTGTAATGAGATCTGGTGCCCTCTTCTGGCCTGCAGGCATACATGGAGGCAGAATGTTGTATACATAAATAAATAAATAAATAAATAAATAAAATCTTTAAAAAAAACATATGCACAACACGTAATAATCAAATCCAGTTTTTTCTTTTATACACCCTTCCTTCACATCCTTTTGTAACCACTGTACTACGTCCAAATCCCCTCTTGAGCTCTCACAGGTAAGAGTGAAGACCTGCCTCTGCCTCCCGAGGCCTGGGCTCACAGGTGCGTGCTACCACTACCCAGCTTTCTTCCACATTCTTGAAAATTGTAATACATAAGCCTTTAGGCCAGTACTAGGGAGGCAGAGGCAGGTGGATCTCTGAGCTTGTGGCCAGTCTGGTCACAGAGTTCCAAGACAGCCAGGGATAGGAGACCCTACCACAAAACTGAGAAAAAAATAAAAGACAAAGAAGTGTGGTGTGGAGATGGGACATCCTGCAATGGCTAATCTAATGGGAGTTCTATGCTAACCAGAGATGCAGTGTAAAACACCATCTCAAGAAGAGCCAGGCATGGCAGCACATTCCCTTAATCCTGGCACTTGGGGGCCAGAAACAGGTGGGTCCCTAAGCTTAATGTTTAGAGCCTAGTCTACAGAGTTCTAGAGTAGCCAAGGCCACAGAGTAACCCTGTATCTCGGAAAATAATCAACAAAGTGTTTGTATATGTGTGACTGCAGTCTCCCCATTCCCACGCCAAGGCATTGACTGGATCCCCTGACGTAGTTACAGGTGGCTTCAGTACCTAGGTGCTCTTTGCTTTCTTCTGCAGTGCTTGGAGCCTAATGCTGCTTTTTCTGGTTTTTTGTTTTGTTTTCGAGACAGGATTTCTCAATAGCTATGGAGCCTGTCCTGGAACTCGCTCTGTAGACCAGGCTGGCCTCAAACTCAGAGACCCGCCTGCCTCTGCCTCCCAAGGTTGGGATTAAAGATAGGCATGTGCCACCACCTTGTGGCAAATCCCCAGCCCCAGCATGTAATACTGCTTTAGAACCCTTGGTCTACTGCCTGCACCAGGAAGCTGAATGAGCCAGTCAGTACCTCACATGGAGGGAAAGGAGCCCAGGCTGCATTATCCACTAAGGCATCTGGAAGGAGAAAGCCCGGCTGCACCTACTGATGAAATTTTGCTCAAATCCTTAGGCAGACACTGCATGTCCAACTTCCAACATGCAGCTCCAGTTAACTTCAGGACTTAGCCTTAAGGCAACTTGAAGGTACCCCAGCTTCCTCACAGGACATCTCCCCACTAGCTGGCAAACATCCTGCATTCACTAGTTCTCACTTGAACTAAGCACAATCCATTAGACCCGATTTTAAATTGGAGTTGGGGATGGTAGAACATGCCTTTAATCCCAGCACTCAGAAGACAGATCTCTAAATTCCATACCAGCCCGGTCTATGTACCAAATTCTAGGAAGTCAGCCAGGTCTATTAGACCCTGCCTAAAAATAAAGCCAATGTGTTGGTTATAAGCATTTATGTAGCAGAGGTTCAGACTTGAGTCCACCACCATGTCAGATGGCTAACATCCAGTAAATCTGGGTCCAGAGTATGCAGTGCCCTTTTCTGGCCTCCAAAGTTTTGTATACACGTATGGATATCATATACATTAAGTATATTTAAAAACACAACATGCATACAAAGATCCGCCTGCCTCTGCCTCCCACATGCTGGGATTAAATGCATGTGCCACCACTGCCCAGCCAGAATAATTTTAAACTATTTTGTTATGGATGCTTCCTTAGCAGTGTCACATGTGAGGCTTCGGGACTGGAGTTGCTGGTGGACACCAGTGGTTCTGTGGGTAGAGAACTAATCTCGTCCTCCGCAAGAGTAACAAGTGCTCTTAACCTTTCACGTCCACGGGGTACATTCTGGTAGACCTGGAACTCTCTGTAGACAGGCTGTCTTCTACCAAATAAAGCAGTTTTGAGACAGGGTCTTGTGCATGTAGGCTAGTCTGCCTGTCTCCCAGGATGGCTATGCACTAAAGGGAGTGCCACTGCGGTCAGTAGCCCGACTGTCCTGTGGGACTCTGAATTGATGCAGACAGAAGCTATCTGTCTTTGTACTGGCACAGTGGGCATACCCCATGCTAGGCAAGCACCCTATCATTGACCCACAACCCAACATTTCCCCTTATTTTTTTTGAGACAGAAGCACCCTCCTGGAACTCATTTTGTGTGCTAAACTGGCCTCAAGTTCAACATGCCCATCTTCAGAATGCTGGAATTAAAGCCATAGGTCTCCACACCCAGTATTTTACTTTAGATAATTAGGAAACCCT
Organism: Microtus oregoni; assembly: GCF_018167655.1. Taxonomy (NCBI): domain Eukaryota; kingdom Metazoa; phylum Chordata; class Mammalia; order Rodentia; family Cricetidae; genus Microtus; species Microtus oregoni. The sequence goes on along the minus strand of NW_024543084.1, from coordinate 13,967,652 downwards.
AACTTAAGGATGATCTATTGAGGTTCCTAAAGGTTTTCCAGCCCAGCCCAGGCCTCAGGGGTCATATTAGTGACTCCTTGTGAACCGTATGGTATGGCCCACTTGTGCCTCATACCCCCATCAGGCCAGCCCAGGAAGCTGTTAGGCTTTCTCATCCCAACCCAAGAGTCCTATGTTCAAAGAATACAGTGACAAAAATAACTTAAGGTCAAATTATCTTCAAAGATCCCAAAACAAGAACAGCCCCCAGTTAGTCAAAGAACTAACTACACATTGTAACTGATACCTGTAGTCCCACCTAGAAGGCAGAATCACTGGCCAAGTTCAACGAACCGGAAAGGTAAAAAACTGGCTGCCTTTCCAGAGGACCAAGGAACTCCAGGTCCAGGGAACCTCAACGCTCTCTGCTGGCCTTCCAGAGAACTACTACTGGTGCAGACATAAAGGCAAGCAAAATGTGGAGTCACAGGCGTGGTATCTTGCCATAACTAACTCTATCTATCCCCTCACAAAGTCCAATAATCCTAGATACTGGAGTATGCAAAAGTTCTAGGACTAGAGTTCCAGGGCAACTCAGTGATACTTTGCAAAAAGGAAACACCCAGAGCTAGCTATTGTAAAGTGACTTTTTACAAAAAATCACATGGGGGAAGGGAGTGGGGCGTGGGGAGTGGAGGGCAGGAAAAGGGAGGCGGAAATTTTTAATAAAATAAAAAAAATCACATGGTACAAATGTAAAACTAAGGTACAGCATACTAAATTAATTTTAAAAAGTGGGTGGGACATCAGACAGAGGATCTCCAAAATGCAAATCAAAGCAACTGAGATTCCATCTTACACCTGTAAGAATGGCTAAGATCAAAAACACTGATGACAACTTATGCTGGAGAGGTTGTGGGGAAAAGGGAACACTCCTGCGTTGCTGTGGGAATGCAAGCTGGCACAACCCCTTTGGATATCCGTGTGGCAATTTCTCAGAAAATTAGGAAACTTCTTCAAGACCCAATAATAACACTTTTAGGTATATATCCAAAGGATGCTCAATTGTGTCACAAGGACATGTGCTCAACAATGTTTGTAGCAGCATTGTTTGTCATAGCCAGAACCTGGAAACAACCTAAATGCCCCTGACCGAAGAATGGATAAGGAAAATGTGGTACATTTACACAATGGAGTACTACACAGCAGAAAAAAATGACAGCTTGAATTTTGCAGGAAAATGGAGCTAGAAAACATTTTGAGTGAGGTAACCCAGACCCAGAAAGACAATTATCACATGTAGGTGGTCTTTAAACAAAAAGCAAAGAAAGCCAGCCTACAAACCACAATCACAGAGGACTTAGACAACAATGTGGACACTAAGAGAAAGTTACATAGATCTAATCTACATGGGAAGTAGAAAGTGGGAAAAGACAAGATCTCTTGAGTAAATTGGGAGCATGGGGACCTTGGGGAAGGATTGGGGGGAGTGGAGGCAGGGAGGGAAACAGAAAAAAACTTAGAGCTCAATATCAATAATAAAAAAAAAGTAGGCGAGAGGGCAGTGGTTCCAGCACCTGCAAAACCTGGTTCAGAGCTAGTTCCAGGACAGGCTCCAAAGCTAGAGAATCCGTCTCGAAAAGTGAAAAAAGTAAAACAAAATAAAAAGGGGGTAAGGGACATAGACTTAGTGCCACAATCTTAATTTAAATTAAATCAGCACACACGCCCAGCACTTTGATTCCTGAAGTCAGATTCATTGAATTCCAGGCCAGCACCCTCCCTCAATCACCAGACTGCCTAGTGTCACAACCAAGTGTAAATGGATCTGGTAGACACCTCAACTTTTTACTTGTACCTGGGCCGTAATCACCACCAAACAAATAGTCCCAGTATCCCAACCACTAGTACATCTTCTAAATCTCTACAAAACAAGGAGAATGACCCCAGTCCAAAAAAAATCTTTATGTTCCTTTATTGGAGCAAGATTCCTGACGTATACAGTGATGTATTTACTAAACAAGAGTCCTGTGCAGAAATTACACACTATCCATCTAGACAGATTTGGTTACACTTTGCCTACTGATGGAGTAGTTCCATTTATAGTTTTATACATCAAAAAGCTTTGAATTTGACCAGGCTGTCCATTAATCATCTCTGAAAAAGTGGCATTTAATTTTAGCTCTATTTTACAGCATTAAAAAGCTTATGTATCAGGTAGCTTTCCAAAACATTATTCTCTGCACAATGGCGTTGAGCAGATAAAACTTCTTTATCCACCCAGATTCACAGAGTCTGAGAGCTTTGCTACATACCTGGGACAGTGCACTCCCAACCACCCCAAAGACTGCTGACTCTGAAAGCCCATTTCCTTGGTCAGTTCAAATTGCCAATGAAGACCCGCCAGCAGCTGTCCTTCGTACAGATGGCATTAGAGCAACAGGTCTGTGACATGGTGGGAGCAGGTGCTGCCATATATCCAGGTAACTAAAGGCCCGTTTTTAAAAAATGCCAAATTGAGATAAAAATCATGGGTACAAGTCCATTGCAGCAAACTGTACCCACATCACCCAGTTACGGAGACATTAAGACATGATTCACATCCCTTTAACTCAATCTGCATAGCCCTGAGGTCATCCTGCAAAGTGCGTATCAAAAAATATGAAGTTAGGGAGACAAAGTTTGACATGATGTCATTATGCAGGTCAAACTCGGAAGGTCATGTTGAACATCTGTTCTGATAGAAAAGCATCCGGTCCTTTGTGTACACATTGGTTTTATTGTAACAAAGCAACTTGTACACTTCAACATTTAAAATGAGCATCTTTTCCTTCCAGTGAAAACCAAAAAACTAAAAATAAAAAAAAAAATTAAAAATAAAGTTACAACAGAGAATGTGAACTCCAAATAAACCCCTACAGGTTCTGCTGATTCTCCCATTGAGTGGTAGGGCTCGAGTCATCGTTAGGAGAGAATTTTATTTTAAAAGTGTCATCTTAAACTGCAAGGATGTCTGTTAAACATCACAATTAAACATGCCAAAGGAGAAGCCATGTTGTCACAATGCCCACTTACCCCCCCAGACACCTCAAACCCACCCTTGCTGACCTTCTAACCCCCCCTTTTTTTCTTTTTTTTTCTTTTTATTAAACAAGAGAAAGTAGACAGATACATGTTGGTAAATGCTAACTGTCTGTATTCACATAGACACAGTGTAATCTCTGAGCCCAATATACAGAGAAAGGAAAAAAGCTAGAATTCTATGCACTACTACACAGGGGCCTAGCACCCTCCAGCCTCCAGCAGAGCCAAAGGGGCTGGAGGGCTTTTCTTTTTTCCCACAGAGCATGGTGGTGGTGGTGTTGAATCCACAGTTCAAGACAAGAAAAGATAAAAATTAATGTAGAACAGAGTAGTGGAGATTCTTTCTTTTCCCATTGTATTTTGCTCAAGACATTTCCCCAAAAATAAGTTGAGAACCATGGTATTGAGAAGCGAGACCTCAGAAACAGGGCGACGGAGCACAGGAGGGATTGGGGACGGGAGGGAAATGACTGCAACTTGCTCCCAGGGACTGGAGAAATTTAATAAAAAGAAAATAAAAAAGAGAGTCGGAATCCATCAGTCTTCTCTGCTAGTCATCCTCGCCTTCATCCTCCTGAAAGAATAAGGGACCAGTCAACCATGGGGCAAATTCTAAGACTTTTCACTACTTTTGAACACACAATGAACCTTATCAAACACAGAACACTCAGTGGAGAACCCAGTTCTTCTAGGTGAAATATGAATCTTCATTAAGTAAACACTGGCAGGAAGAGTATGTATGTTCCTGGATTAAGAGCACTTTAGGACCCCAACACCCACACAGCAGCTCACAATCACTCTTAACTTCAGTACTAGGGGATCCTATGCCCTCTTTTGATCTTTGCAGATAAATCATATGTAGTACAGACATGTAGACTAAACTTTAAACAGAGAAAGTCTCACATGTTAATACCTCATCTCCCCTGATCTCCCCACATTCTAATATTCTACAGCTTTATTATTTATTATTATATTCTTTATATATATAATTTCCAAAGTCACTAGGGGTTTAACAAGTTTCCTTACCTCTCCTTCTTCCCCTTCATCATCATCTTCATCTTCATCTTCTTCACCTTCATCTCCTTCTTCATCAATATCTTCCAAGCCTTCTTCTTCTTCATCATCATCGTCATCATCTTCTGCCTCTCCCTCTTCATCGTCCATATCAGGAACCTTAAAAAATCAGGCGATGTTCCTTTATGGACTGAACTCTCTTTGTAGGACACATTAATACCCTCAAGTGAATGAACATCACCAACTCACCAAATAGTACTGCAAGGGGTTTGGCCAAATGTCATCTTTGATGACTTCTCCTAACTCATCTGCACCTGCATCAGAGTGGTCAGTAAACCAGGTAAAGAAGCTCTCTGGCTCTTCGTGTTGTCTCTTCCTGCTGGCCTTATTCTGTGTTTGACTCGAGCGTTTTGTCAAATCCTAAATGAAAACATCAGTATGTCCCATTATTACCTTTCTACCACACACAAATCCCCCAAAGCACTAAAGATCACTATAGAGCAATTACTAAGAACAATTATAAAATGTGTGTGTCAAGTGCTTTCACAGAAGTTATGTGCCTATTTGATTTCATAAAAATCACTTCCACTAGCCGGGCGGTGGTGGCGCACGCCTTTAATCCCAGCACTTGGGAGGCAGAGGCAGGCGGATCTCTGTGAGTTCGAGACCAGCCTGGTCTACAAGAGCTAGTTCCAGGACATACTCCAAAACCACAGAGAAACCCTGTCTCCAAAAACCCAAAAAAAAAAAAAAAAAAAAAAAAAAAAAAATCACTTCCACTGTAGACCTAGAAGTCAGACCCGTGACTCCAGCACTATGCAAACTTTGTACAATTAGTATTGTATTGGACCTCTACAAACCAGAATTTCTAAACTTTTCACCCAGTGATCTAAGGCACTGAGCACTAGCAGATTCAGCTAAGCCACAATCTATCAAATACCTTTCCAGATTTCCATTTGATTTCAGTGGACTTTGAGGATGGGTCACCACTCTCATTCAGATGAAATTCTTTGGAGAGAACTTTATTTTCGAAGTAGGGATTTTCATCAAAATACTGTAATAAATCAAAAGATTAGCAATCAATAAACAACTCTCATAACCAAAGCATACATTCATTCTCAGTGGCAAACCAGATGTTCGATACTTACAAAATCTATTCTGTAACCTGATTTAATGTCTTCAAATTCTGTTACTTCAACTCTGGTTAAATAATGCAGAGCCTCTTCGTCTTCCTCCCCAAGCAGTGCAGACACTAGAGAAGCAACTCACTTAATGACCACTTTATAGTGTTTCCAAGTTCAGTAACAGCTTTGCTGACAAACCCACTGACTCCATGACTTACTTTGTCCTGACTGTGCCCCCAGAATGCCCCAATTCCTGGACACATGTCCCCCAATAACCTTCATTATTGCTAACCCCCCACATACCTTGTGGATGGTTGACAAATGTGGTTACCCAAAAATTTGGGATTTTAGCGATCAATTCTGACCTCTTCTGAAAAAACGGTTGGCGGAGTTTATTATATTTTTGTTCTACTTTTAGTATTTCCTCACTTGCTTGTTCATTAAGTCTGAAACAAGGAAGGCATATTGACTGTGATGGCTGACAGATACAACTGTTTACAACCACAAAATTTCTTACTGGCTTCAGGACTGCAAACAAAAATGTATAGAAGCAGACTCCCCAGTTTATCCCTGAAGACAGTAAAGCTAAATATCCAAACTGACACATCTTAGCAACATTATTCTCCTGTAGGGGCCTAGTATGTGGCACAACAGCCCCCAGGCCTCTCTGAGAACCAAATCCACAGAACCAACTGGGCATCTCCAGTCCTGGCAACATTGTATTTCAGCACAGTCTATTCCAGGCTATTGAGACTGGGCCTCCCAGTAACACAAAGTATTAAGCGAAGGTGCCATACTATCCATGAAAATCCAGGTAGTCAGGCAATTTTGTAGCCTCCAAAAGCAAACCCAACCTACAGTCTCCCTGCATCTGGGAGGTTGAGGTATGTTTATGTTTACTTTAACCAGGAGTTATCACTAGACCAAGAAACCGTACACATTCACCAAAACCTTCCTTGACTGACTGCAGGCCAATCAGATCCTCAAGAAAACTTCCATAAAGTGAATTAAATAAATTTACCTGTCTATTTCATTTTGTACTTCGTCAATGTGTTCAATTGCTTCTTGCTGTTCTTTTTCTGCAAAACAAAAACAGGGACGAGACTCAATACAAATTACAAGCTACACTTCCCGACATGTGTAGGAATGTGCTTCCTGCAAAGCATGCTCCCCACGTGCTCAAGCATACAGTTGACAAATTACTTTCTCGTTTCTTGACCCTAAATTAAAGTATCTGCTAGCCTGCTCAGGAAAATGCTTCATTACTGGATCACTTTTTAAGAGTTTAAGGCTTCAATCATCGGCCTTCATTATGAAAGGTGAGGAAGAGGCTAAGCCTCATTCAGAAATACTTCGTGTTTATTACTAATCACATTATACACTTGCAGTAAAACGTGCCAGCTGCTAACTGAATGTGGAAACTAATCCATGACAAATTCGGATACTACCAACTGGTACAACGGCTTTAAAACAATACCACCGCCTATTCCGGTTATCAACATATACCAACAAAGACCAGCCAACCACCAGTCCACCAGAGCCGCCTCTGCAGTGGGAGATCGGGGACCCGATTCCAACTCCTTCAACCCAATCCCGAGGAGACTGGTCATCACACGCGGCCGTGCGCGATTTCTGAACGCACTTACTGGGAAAAGGCCGTCCCCCAAACTAGCAAGCACCGGGAGGAAAGGGGGTGTGATCCAGATTCGTGCCCTTTTGTCCGGTGAGGACTGTGAGGGCCTTTACAAAGCCAAGTGGGCGTGAGGGGGCCCCGCTCGCGCGGTCCATTTCCGGTAACCAGCCCCGGGCTCCGCCGCTGCCCTTTGCTAAGAACGAGCCTCCCGGCGAGGGCTGGGCGCCCTGAGGGTCCGTGGAAGGCCCTGCGAACCTCGGCCTCCGGGCCAGATCCCTCGCGCGCCCGGCGCGGCCGAGTGTGGCTGCCCCACGTGGGGCGTGCGAGCCGCGCAGCCCGGAGCATCCTCGCGCCGGCTCCGCGTCGCCACCCCGCCCCAGACCCAGGCTCCCGGTCCCGCCGCGGCGCCGGCTCCGGGCGGGAAGCAGGACGGCGGGAGAGGCCGGGCCGCAGGGCTGCGTCCGGCCGCACCATGTGGCGGCGGCGGCGGCTGATGGGAGCGAGGCATCATGGCGGAGCACAATAAAGAGAGGCTTCTCGGGAGGGAGGGAGGGGGAGGAGAGAGCGGGCGGGGGGAAGGGGGGGGTCTCCGCCCGCCGCGCAGGCCGCAGCGCCCCCGCCTAGCCCGCCGCCACCCCGGCCCCCCGGTCCCGCGCCGCACAAAAAAAGGGCGCCGGCTCCGCGGGCCCCCGCGCGCCCCCCGCAGTCCCGCGGCCCGGGCCGAAAGATGGCGGCGCGGCCGGGCCCCCGCCGCGCCCGGTCCTCACCTGAGGTCTCGTCGGCCCCGTCGTGGTTGGAGTTGAGCTCCTTTTTACTGGCTTTGGCCGTCGGCGCCGACATGGTGCCCTCCGCGGTCGGGGCAGGGAGCGGGGAGGGGGAGCGAAGGGACGGCCAAGGGGGCGGCCAGCGGCTTCCCCTCACGCCACACGCGCGGCGCCCGCTCGCTCCGGCCGCCTCCTCCCGGCGCTCACTTGCTCGCCCTCCCCCTGGCTGCCTGGCGCTGCCCGCGGGGCCTGACGCCGAGGCAGGCCCGGGCGCGTTGTGGCGGGCCCCCGGCCGGGGCTCTCGCTCAAGGCGGGGAGGCGGCGGCGGCTCGGCTGGACTCCGACTCGCGCCCCGCGCTCCGGCTCGCTTCTCGATTGCCCCGAGCCGCCTCCTCCTCCTCCACCACCTCCTCCTCCTCCTCTTCGCGGCGAGGGGCAGTCGGCAGAGCGCAGGCGCGCCAGGCCTGCGCAAGTCCCGCCCCCGGCCGGAGACGCTCGCGCCGCACAGCTATTGGTTGGGGCCGCGGGCCAGGGGGCGGGGCCGTGGCGGGTGGTGGTGGGGACACTGGGGCCTGGACGAGAGGCGGGAGGAAGCGGCTCCGCGACGCCAGGTCCGTCCCCCGCGCGGCGCTCCCCTCCCCCGCTTACCCCTTCTCCAGCCGACCCGGGACGTTTGCGCGCGGCGGCGGGCGCGCGGTGACTTGAGGGGCGGGGCCTCCTCTCCCCAATACCCGCGCATCACGTGGTGGCTGAGCGGCTTCCCTTCGCGGGGCTCCCGGGGGGCGCCGGAGAGGGGGCGCGCGCAGCCCCTCGGAAGTGCAGGCCTTGGGAATTCAGACTACACACACCCGCCTGACTCCTGCACCCCGGGCACGGTCGGACCTTCCTGTTAGTGGGAGAGACACCTCCATCCTTTTTTCTAGGTGCAGAAGCTGCGGACCTAACTCAAACTCTCATCTATCCAGTCTACTCCCAGGGCCCTGCTGTACCCTTGGGCCAAGTCAAGCGTCTCTGCACTCGACTCTCAAATTTTAAAAGCTGTCACACGTCCTACTTAAAAAGGTTCACACTGAAGTTTGAGTCCTCTGAATGTAGGAAGCGGCATTCTGCCACAGGTCCTTCGGCTAGACTTAGCCCATCTCAGCGGAGATGAGTTTTGGAGGCGACAAAGGGAGAAATGTTCATAGGCTCTTAAAGGGTAAAACAGCGAAAACCAGTTTTAGATTAAAAAGCCCTTAAGTACTATGTCGGGAGGAGGCTTTTCTGCTTAAACCATTTTCCACGGCTTGAAAAGACAGTAGCTCTTTTCTGTCTACCTGTATGTACTTCAACACGTGGTTTTGGAAAAGCCCTCTTTCTACCCGGATGCTCTGCAACTTGAGTTATTCACCCACCTTCCAGCATCCCCGTCTTATTATCAGCTCTTAAAGATAAAGCAGTGTGGCTTTAATAGTCAAGACATTCATGGCGAGTGATCAATAAATGTAAAAAAAAAATACACCATATATACAGTCTTCACAAACTCCAGGAGATTCATCTGAGCCTTCTGGCGCACCTTATGCTCAATGAATTCCATTCATCTATTGCAATTGGTAAACTTAAACCTGTCAACAGCCACTAAGGAAGCTTGGCGGTGGTGGCGCAAGCCTTTAATCCCAGCACTGGGAAGACAGAGGCAGGTGGCCCTATGTGAGTTCGAGGCCAGCCTGGTGTACAGCGCTGGTTCCAGGACAGGCATCAAAGCAACAGAGAAACCGTGTCTCAAAAAACCAAACCAAACCAAAAAAAAGCTGTCAACATTCACTAAAGACTCCCACAGTTCCCAAGCACAGGGACCTCCAGCACATACAACTATGGACAGGTTCCTTAAAGAGGGAAATACCTAACAACGAAATAAAAAGCAGAGGGATAAAATTTGTGATCTGTGACATTTGCTAAATCTCTGGTAACACTTTTACCATGCATGGGTAATTTCAAGATAGTCCTGTGAGGTCCTGGCACAGTTGCAAGAAATTCCACACAGCCGGGTGGTGGTGACAAAAGTCATTAATCCCACCCAGCACTCGGGAGGCAGAGGAAGGCCGATTTCCGAGTTCGAGGCCAGCCTTGTCTACAGAGCAAGTTCTGGGACAGCTAGGGTTTGTTGCAGAAAAGGCCTGACTAGGGGGAGGAGCGCGAGGGGGGGGGGATTCCACAAACAAAACCAGGCAAGTAGGTTGACTTAGGAAACCCTGGCAGAAGGACTTAGTGTCAGCCTGGGATAGTGTGCAACAGCGTCTCAAAAGGAAAAAATGTTGACGGCCACCTCACTAGGGCATTTTTATGGGTCACGGCTGGGATTAGTTAGCTATATCTTCATGCAACCCTCACTCAATATAAAGTAGGTTTCATACATATTAAGTGCTGGGAGTTAACCTAGGCCCTGGTGCCTACTAGACCAGCCCCTATTACCCAACCAAGTCCCAGCCTCAAACTGAACACATATATAGAACAAGATACAAAGTACATTTTACTCAAACTCAAGTTAATGGGACTGGAACCCCAGGCCTGGTGCCTGCTGAGCTTTCCTCTGGCTCCCACCCACAAAGCCTCACTCCTAACTGAAGTTTACAAGAAACAGGATCAAAATTTTTCTTTGAGGGGGGAAGGGAACTAGCTATGTAGACCAGCACAGTCTTGCCCTGAGTTCTTCCCACCGCAAACCATCAAATTTTCCCTGTGGCCTAAGAGACACAACCGACAGCAGCACTTGGCGCACACAATACAACCCTCCTAAGAACGCTGGATCAGTTTCTTTCCCTCTGTATTATAAAAACATTGGAAACTTTTATTTATTTAGTCATTTATTTTTGAGACAGGGTTTCTCTGTAGCTTTTGGTTCCTGCCCTGGCCACTAGCTCTTGTAGACCAGGCTGGCCTCGAACTCACAGAGATCTGCCTGCCTCTGCCTCCCGAGTGCTGGGATTAAAGGTGTGCGCCACCACCTTCCGGCGAAAACTTTTTACTTTACAAGCAAGAGTGTTTTGTGTGTGTATATATATATAAGTGTAGTGGTAGGATGCTCCAGGTGCAGAGAGAATGCTTGCTCTTCCCTGAGCTATCAAGTGTGTGCTGGGAAACTAAATCCAAGTCCTTCAGCCAGGCCAAAGTGCTCCTAAGCACCGAGCCACCTCTCCAATCGTTCTTTTGTTTTGAGACAGGGTTACTACTATGTAGCTTTGGAGCCTGTCCTGGAACTAGCTCTTGTAGACCTTGAACTCACGGAGATCTGCCTTCCTCTGCCTCCCGAGTGCTGGGATTAAAGCTGTGCCCAACCGTTCCTTTTTTAACTACAAGCTATATACCTCATTACACAGACTTAACGAGTCACTCGTAGGAAGAACTTTGGTCTGAAAAACCAAAGTGTTTTTAACCACAAAGCCTAGCTGGTGGGTTGGTACCGTTCCCCACACAGCAGGTATCCATGAAGTACCTGATCCACAGAAGGGGCTCTAGGGGCCTTATCGGGCACTGGCCTTCAAGACGAATGCAAGTTCACTAGGAAATGGAAAACAACGCAGAACGGTGAGAGATAAACATGGGAGAGGCCTGGCATGAATGCTATCAGGAAGTCACCAAGCACTCAAGGGCTGTTGTGATCTGATGCAGGGTACAGGGCCTGGCAGGCCACTAGTGTCCACTAAGCACACTCCGGAGGACTGGGGGCTGCACCCTCCCATCCCTTGCCAGTAAACTAAATGGAAGACCATGCAGCAAGTTTGGGGCTCCATATCCACCAGGACCTGGTCATTAAGGTGCTCGCCTCTGGATCAGAAAGTTAAAGGTCACCCTCACTGACAAATTTGAGACCAACTTGGGATTTCCTTTTTTTTTAAAAAGGGAAAACGCCAGGTATGGTGCTGCCTTTAATCCCAGCATGGCAGAGGCAGGCTGAGTGCCAGGCCAAGGAGGGCTGCACACAGAGACCCCCGTGTCTTTTTATCACTCCTGGGACATAGGGCAGTTCTCTGTCTGCCATTTGAAAGGCGAGGGACTGAACCACAGCAAAGGGAAACAGGACCACAGAAGTACTGAGATGTCCGCTTCACTCGGTGCCTAGTGTTCCTTCCACCCGTGGCACGAAACTTCAGCCAAACACTTTCCCTCGGCTTCCCGGCCCTATACCAGACCCAAACCGCGCGGGAAAACTCCACCATACTACGACTCGGAGTCGCGTCTAAGAAACGCAGCCCTCACGGTCAACAGAGGAAGACGAACACAAAAAAAGATGATCTGAATGAAAAAATGAGGGGTGTCACTGGACGCGGCCAACAGTAGCTTTTGATAGGAGCTTAGGCTGAGGGGGAGAAGCTGGAGAGCGATCTACTCCCCCCACCCCAGGGTGGGAGAGACACGGGTTTCCGGGAAGAGGACAAGTCGTTATCCAGGGCAGAGGGATGAGAGAACGCAACACCCAAGTGTTTAGGTGGTTAGCACTCAAAGAGCTAGAGGAAGACCACCACGTGGGGAACCCGGAGAAGTGGGTGGGGATCAAGTGGGCAGGGTCCTCGGTACCGGAAGTCTTAGTTTGTACCTGGAGAGCAACCGAGAGGCTGTCTCACAAGTCTGGGGGCCAGTCACGTGACGAGCTTTGCTCGGGCAGGATGGGAGAAGGAAGCTGGGAGCCACACGAGGTGGCAGTTATTCAGGCCAGAGTTGTGGGTGGCGGCTGCAGCAACAGGGAGACCAACCTAAGAGGGCTTGAACCTCCAAGCCTCGGAGTTGGAGGAATGGGGAAGCCTCAGAATGGTTGGTGGTGCATCGACCCGCGCAAAGCTCCAAATGAGAGAGTTTGGGGGTTGGGAAGAGCAAGCTGGGTCCCACGTGGTGTCGCGGGCCAGAGGAAGTCCCCCGTGCACGGGTTCCCCAGTCCCGCGCTTTCCGCTCCTTCTCTCACATCGGCCTCATTCCCCGCCGCCCTGAGCTGAGAGCCTTTCGGGAGAGTTTGTGGGGGTCCCATCTCCCGAAGGATCGGGGAAGGGAAAAGCCAATCACAGAGTCGATCAGCAATGAAGCGATGGAGGAACTTACCTCCCTTCGGCAGGCCGGGAGAGGCAGACTTGTCCTCCAGTTTCGGGGACGGAGCCGATTTGGGTTTCTTGGACTGAGGCAGAAGCGCAGATTGCCGTTTCGGGGCCATGACACGAGGGAAGTGGCTAGAGGCCAGAGGCCAGCTGCAGAGAGGAGGAAGAAACTCGCAGGAACTGAGGCGAGCTCAGGTGCGGGAGATTTATGTCGGCCTCGCAGCCGCCCTGCCCGCGGGGGATATTTACATGACAGTGGGACACACACCCCCACGCCCCTTCTTCCAGCCTCCTTGCCCTCCCTCCAATCAGCAGAAACTTCTTTGAGTTGCTCTCGGCGGGGGCTTCCCGGCATTGGAGGAGGGGGCGGCTTCAGCGAGAATAGCGCCCCGCCGCCTTTGAACCCCGGATTGCATTGGGAAGCCCGCGGCCCATGGCCCTGCCCGCCTTCCAGAGCCCCTGCGCTTCGCGCCCGGCCCCCATCGAGAGTTCTTCCTCTTTCCCTTCACTCCCCAGTTTGGTCTCCAGCAGACTTAGAGGCGTTCTGTTGCCTCACCTCGGCCTGGAACATTCTTCACGCTTTCCAACCCCTCTACTCGTGCGTCTGGCTAGACTCTTTCCGAGCCTGCAGATCGCCGCTTGGAGGAACAGATGAGTGTTGGAAGAAAAGGGATTCCCGGGCGAGAATTACAAAAATTGCGGCGGGGGAGGGGAGGAAAGACTTGGCGCACCCATTCCATCTACCCAAAAGGGATTGAATCAGAGAAGTAAAATGCGCTGGCTCAGTCTGTCGTCTTTTTGTTTTTACTTTTGTTTTTTGATTTTTCAGGACAGAGTTTCTCTATGTAGCCCTGGCTGTCCTGGAACTCATTTTTTAGAGCAGTCTGTCCTCAAACTAGAGACCCGCTTGCCTTTGCCTCCGGAGTGCTGATTTAAAGGCGTGCACTACCACAGCCTTTTAGGCTGTAATATTGGCACTCAGAAGTTGAGGAGGTTCGCAGATTTCAGACCAGCCTGAACTAGAGTGCAAAACCCTGCCCCAAAAAAACTAAAAGAAAAAAAAGTGTGTGTATGTGGTGCTGGGGATGGAACCAAGGCCTTCAGCGAGCACACACACTACTGCTCAGCTACACCTTGCTCCTGCAGGGAGGATTCCAGAGCATCTACCTTTGGTGCCACATACCCAGGTAATAAAAAACAAACGTGGACGGGCCGTGGTGGCACAGGCCTTTAATCCCAACACTCAGAAGGCACAGGCAGGAAGATTTCTGAGTTCGAGGCCAGTCTGGTCTACAGAGTGAGTTCCAGGACAGCCAGGGCTGTTACAGAGAAACCCTGTCCTAAAAAAGCAAAAAGTAAATAAAAAAGAAACAATATTTTATTTAGAAAAGTAAATAAAAAAGCAAACAAAGGAGCGTGCCGCTCAGCAGTAGAGTTTGTGTCTACCAATTGAAAAGCGCACTAAACAACAATAAGAAGCAAGGAAATGGGCCGCGGTTCCAGGTGCTTTCTGTCAGGCCTGAGGAACTGAATTCTATTCCCACAAGTAGTGCTATTACTCCCCCATCACACACCGATTGTGCACACACCACACACACACACAATCACACAGTTTGTTTTTTTAATTTTTCTGAGACACAGTTTCAAGATATAGGCTGGCCTGGAGCTTACTCTGTAGACCAGGCTGGCCTCGAAGTCAAGATATCTACCTGCCTCTGGAGTACTGAGATTAAATTCCTGTGCCACCAAACCCCGGCTCAAAATAAATCTTTTTTTGGGGGGGGGCGGGTTCGAGACAGGGTTTCTCTGTGGTTTTGGAGCCTGTTCTGGAACTAGCTTTTTTTTTTTTTTTTTTTTTTTTTGGTTTTTTCGAGACAGGGTTTCTCTGTGGCTTTGGAGCCTGTCCTGGAACTAGCTCTGTAGACCAGGCTGGCCTCGAACTCACAGAGATCCGCCTGCCTCTGCCTCCCGAGTGCTGGGATTAAAGGCATGCGCCACCACCGCCCGGCTAATAAATCTTTAAAATATAGTTCAAGCTAGGCATGATGGCACAGACCTTTAACCCGAGCCCTCAAAAGCACAGGCAGGTAGATCTCTGAGTTCCAGGCTAGCCAAGGGAACACAGTGAGATCCAGTCTCAAAAGAAGAGGAGGAAGAGAAGGGGCTAAAGGTGGCTCAGAAATTAAAAGTTTCCTTGCTCTTGTAGAGATGGCAGATTTCTTTCCCAGCACCCACAATTGTCCTTAACTCCACTTTTAGGGAAGCTGACTGCCTTTTCTGGCCTCCCAGGGCAGTAGACACACAAGTGGTACACAGACATTCCTACAAACAGGACACCCATACATATAAAATAAAAATAAATACTTTCAAAAAAAAGTACTAGCCAAGGCCAGTTATCTCAGCACTTGGGACTGGGGCAGGGGGAACAAGAGTTCAAGGTCATCCTTGAGTCTGTGTGCATCACAAATTTGAGGCCAGCAGCCTGGGCTACAGACAGAAAGCTTTCTTACACACACACACACACACACACAGAGAGAGAGAGAGAGAGAGAGAGAGAGAGAGAGAGAGAGAGAGAGAGAGAGAGAGAAACTAGCAACTATCCTGAAGGTTCTCAGCTGGAGGGCAGGCAAGGAGTTCTCAGCCAATGGGAGGTTGGTGGAACCACTCTGGGCAACTGCACTGGGTCACAGAGGCTGGAGATGAACACAGTCCCAGCAACCACTCCCGCTTTGCCTCCAACAGAAGCACCTGCAGAGATGCCCAAATGCTCGCAAAGGCTCACGCACTAGGATTCACAATTGCACACCCAACCTGTAAGGAAAGCTTTTGCCAAAAGACAAGAATGAAGCTTAGAAACGATGTTGGGTGGAGGACAAGAGACACAAATAGTAAACACTGGGGTCTTGTTTCTGTAACTTACAGAATCAGGCCAGACTTGGTGGACCGCATTTGTAATCCACCTGCCCAGGAGGCTGAAACAGGACTGATGCAGCATAGAGGTTTACAGAGTGAGACCTTGTCTCAAAGGCAGGATGGCTCGGCGGATAAAGGCTGACTGCCTGGGCTTGATCCACAGGACCTACGTGGTGGAGGAAACCATACTAAAGATGCAAGATGTGGCTCATGTGCACATTCACATATACGTGATAAAAAAATAAATATAAAGCAAACACAATACATGTAATTTAAAACTTTTAGAACTGGAGAGGTGGCCCGGTGACTAAGAGCACTGCTTGCTCCTCCAGGGTAGCCAGGCTCACTCTCTTCCACAAACATGTTGATGCACAAACTCTAGGCACAGGGCATCCTCTTTTGGCCTCCAGGGGCACCAGGCACATGGTTGGCACACAAACATACATGTAGTCAAAGCATGCATACACATATATAAAGTAAAAATAATTGAAAATATTTTTAAATTAATTTTATTTATTTATTTTTAGGTCTGAGTACTCTGTGTGCATATATACCTGCATGCCAGAGAGGGCATCAGATCTCATTAGAGATGGTTGTGAGCCACCATGTGTCTTCTGGGAATTAAACTCGGGATCTCTGGAAGAGTAGCCAGTGATCTTAACCCCTGAGCCATCTCTCCAGCCCTGAAAAAAATGTGTGTGTGTGTATACATTGGTTTTCTGAGACAGGGTTTCTCTGTGTTTCTCTGTGTAACAGCCCTAGCTGTCCTGGAACTTGTTCTGTAGACCAGGTTGGCCTCGAACTCACAGAGATCACCTGTCTCTGCTTCCTAAACTTATATTAAAAGCATGAGCCACCAACGACCAGCCTGAAAATATTTTTCAATGTTTATCTTATGTGTATTTGTGCACCTAAGTGTATGTATGTGTACCACATATGTGCTGAAGCCCTCAGAGGCCAGAAAAACCATCGGACCTCTTACAAGTGGCATTATGGATGCTTGTGAGCCACCGTGTGGGTGCGGGGAACTGAACCCTATCCTCTTCAAGAGCAATAGGTGCTTTAAATACTCAGTCTTCTCTCCATCCACATGATTAAATCTATTTCAGATAAATAAAACACAGCATCCTTTCGACTGACTGAGGATGTGGCTCGGATGGTGGAACACTAACCTAATCATACACAAACCCTGGAATCCATTCCCAGCACCACAAAAGTTTGCCTAGTCATGTATACCTACATCACACACGAAGTAGAGGCAAAACTATTAGAATTTCAAGGCCAGCCTGGGACACAGGAAAACCTGTCTCAAAAATAAAAAAGGAGCCGGGCGGTGGTGGCGCACGCCTTTAATCTCAGCACTCGGGAGGCAGAAGCAGGCAGATCTCTGTGAGTTCGAGGCCAGCCTGGTCTACAAGAGCTAGTTCCGGGACAGGAACCAAAAGCTACAGAGAAACCCTGTCTTGAAAATCCAAAAATAAAATAAAATAAAAATAAGAAAGGACAGACAGTGGTGGCACATGCCTTTAATTCTAGTACTTAGGCAGAAGCAGGTGGATCTCTGTGAGTTGGACGCCACCTGGTCTACAAAGTGAGTTTCGGGACAGCCAGGACCGTTGCACAGAGAAACCCTGTCTCAAAAAGTCAAATAAAATGATAAAAAATTAAATGCAAAGATAGTTTATGCTACAGAGAAACCCTGTCTCGAAAAAAAAAATGATAGTTTATGATCTTAGAAATTCAGGGTGCGCCTGGAAACGGATAAAAGGCTCACACCTTTTACCCCAGCGCTCAGGAGGCAGAGGCAGGTGGATCTCTGTGAGTTCAAGGTCAGCCTGGGCCCCAGAGTGAGTTCCAGGCTCCAAAGCTACACAGAGAAATTCTGTCTCAAAAAAAAAAAAAAAAAAAAAAGGAAAAAGAAAAGAAAGCAGAGTGAAGTAGTCACCTTGCCTTGGTAGGACATGTGTCACTAAATAAGACAGTAAGCATTCCTCTCTTGGAGCCCATTCTTAATTCTCCCTCACTTTTCCTTATTAAATCCTTGTTTCCCTAGGCCAATAACTAGGCAGTTCAGTCTTTGCATTAGGGGCTTGTTTATTAATTTATTTTATGTGTGCTTGTGTCTGCGTGTGCCACATACATGCACTACCCAAGAAGGCAAAAGAGGAGAGCCAATTCCCATGGTGCTGGAATTACAGGCAGCTATGAGCTGCCATATGCTGATGCTGGGACCTAACTTTGGTCCTCTAGAAGAGCACTGGTGCTCTTATCCCCTGAGTAATCTCTCTATCCCCAACACTTAAAAAAACAACATTATTTGATTGGGTTTTTGTTTTTAGAAGGGTGCATTTATCTACTATGCTGCAAAGTAACAGCAGAATGTAGCTGTTTTGTCGTTAAAGCTGGGTCTCATATGGTACTGCCCAGGCGATCCCTAAATTCTTTTAGTACATATTTTAAGTTGTTTTGTTTTTGTTTGTATGAATGCATACATGCCACAGCAATGCACACAGAGATAAATAGTTGCCAGGCTCTGTGGTTACCTCCCTAGGATGAGTTAGGCTCCAGGTTCCAGCTCCAGGACTGCCCAGGTAGGGGTGAGCTGAGGTTGAATGCATAGTGAAAGAAGAAAGGAGAGATACGAGAAGATTAGGAAAACAGATCAAAAATACATAAACAGCCTGGTGTGGCAGGCAGTGATTGCCTGAATCCCAGCACTCTGAGGCAGAGTTTGAGGCCATCCTGGTCTACATAGTGAATTCTAGGACAGCTAGGGCTACATAGCAAAAATAAAAACAAAATCAACCACCCCCAAAAATTGAGTGGCTAGAGAGACGGCTCAACGCTTAAGAGAACCTGTGCTTTTGCACACGATCTGGGTTCCTTTGTTCCTAGCACCTACAAGAGAGCTCACAAATGCCTGTAACACCAGAGGATCTGATGTGGCTACTGACCTTGACCTTCTAGGACACCAGACAGCGCCTGTAGTGTACTTATGCATTTGAAGATAACACTTACACGCATGAAATAAGAATAAATAAATCGATGTGGGGGTAGTAGCGCAGGCCTTTAATCCCAGCACTGGGGAGGCAGAGGCAGGTGGATCTCTGTGAGTTCAAGGCCAGCCTAGTCTACAAGAGCTAGTTCCAGGACAGGTTCTAAAGTTACAGAGAAATCTTGTCTCAAAAAACTAATTTAAGGGGCTGGAGAGATGGCTCAGTGGTTAAGAGTACTGACTGCTCTTCCAGAGGACCCGGGTTCAATTCCCAGCACCCACATGGCAGCTCACAACTGTCTGAAGATCCAGTTGCAGGGGATCTGACACCTTCACACCAATAAACAATAAAAAATATTAAAAAAACTAATTTAAAATAAATAGAACAAAACAGGGACTGTTGAGAAAACTTAGCTGAACAAGTGCTTGGTGCCAGCAAGCCTGAGCTGGATCATGGGAACCCACACGGTATAAGGGAGGACCAACTCCCGGAAGTTGTCCTCTGCTCTCCACACGCATACCATGGCACACACTCATGCAGGACATGCACACAGAGTAAATAAATGTTTGAAATAACTATAAGGAGATATTTTTTAAAAATGCAGTTTTAAAAAGAGGGGCCTGCTAGTTGGTGCAGCTGGTGAAGAAGCTACACAATAACCTGAATTAGGTCCTTGAAACTGTGAGATCTAACTCCAACCATTGTCTCTGCCTTCCACAGGGGTGCTCATGCGCCCCCAACAATAATAGCAACAACAACAAAGATAATACTAAAGCCGGGAACCAGAAATGCATGAAGTGGAAAAAGTAAATGGCCAAAGTCATGCATTCAGTTGTTACCATTTCTTTCCTCTGCAGCTCCCAAATCTTCCCTTCCTGGATTTCCAGAGGTTACTAGGCAACAGAGACAACCGGACTCCACTCCGCAGCAGCAGACAGCAGGAGTTGGTCGGGTACAGAGTAAATGGCCTCTCCTAACAGATCTAACAGAGGAATGGCTCTGAGAGGGTCAAATGTCCCGTGTCCCTGTGCTTGGGTCTCCAAGCCCAGGTGATGTGAATTCAGTCCCCTTACATGGTAGAAGGAGAGGAACCATTTCCGCAGTTGTGGCATCTGGCCACCACAGACACTCTGGCACACATGGGCATGAGCATACAGTAATAAAAAGTGAAAATTTAAGACATAAAATAGGGCCTGGAGGTGGTGGCACACAGCTTTAATCCCAGCACTCAGGAGGCAGAGGCAGGTGAATCTCTGTGAGTTCGAGGCCAGCCTGGTCTACAGAATGAGTTCCAGGACAGCCAGGGCTGCACAGAGAAACCCATTCTGGGAGGAAAAATAAAATAAAAACAAAGCAATTAGATATCTAAAGGTTTAGCTATCTTGTTCAGCTGTCTGTTTTGTTGCCTCTTGTAGTACCTAAGTGTATCTCACCAAACCTGGCCGCATTCCCTGAGGAAAAACCTAACTCAGCTTGCTGCAATAGCTTCGGCATGGATTCTCTGAGCCAAGGGTGAGGAGAGGCAGAAGAGTCTCCAAGTTCAAGGACAGCCTAGACTGTATGAGAATCTGTCTCAAAAAACAAAACCAATGCTCAGTGGTTAAGAGCATCCACTGCTCTTCTATGGGAACCAAATGCAATCCCCATCAACCATATCAGGTGCCTCCCAGCCAACTGTAACCGCGGCACCAGGGGATCTGGTGCTTCCGGGCTCCTCGAGCACCTATACTCATGAGCACATATCCTTCCACAGACACATAATTCAAAATATAAGTAAAAATGTTATTTTTAAATTAATGTACTTATTAAGAAGTACATTTAGCTGGTCCAGAACTGAACTCACTGTGTAGACCAGGCTGGCCTCTAAGTCACAAAGACAGACGTGTCCAGCCTTAAAAATCAATCTTTAAAAACAAGACAAGATAGGCTGGGCAAGCTGGAACACACCTTTAGTCATGGAGGCAAGTGGGCCTTTGAGTTCCAGGCCCAGTGAAGCCTTGTCTTAAAGAACAGAGATGGGCACCAGGTAGTGGTGGCACGAGCCTTTAATCCCAGCACTCGGGAGTCAGAGTCAGGTGGATCTCTGTGAGTTCGAGGCCAGCCTGGCCAACCAGAGCTAGCTCTAGCGCAGGCTCCAAAAGCTACAGAGAAACATTGTCTCAAAAAACCAAACCAAGGGGGCTGGAGAGATGGGTCAGTGGTTAAGAGCACTGGCTGCCCTTCCAAAGGTCCTGAGTTCAATTCCCAGCAACCACATGGTGGCTCACAACCATCTGTAATGAGGTCTGGTGCCCTCTTCTGGCCTGCAGACATACACACAGACAGAATATTGTATACATAAAAAATAAATAAATATTTAAAAAAAAAAAAGAAAGAAAGAAAAAACCAAACCAAATCCCAGCACTTGGGAGGCAGATCTCTGTGAGTTCGAGACCAGCCTGGTCTACAAGAGCTAGTTCCAGGACAGGCTCCAAAACCACAGAGAAACCCTGTCTCGAAAAACCAAAAAAAAAAAAAACCAAAAAAAAAAAAAAAAGAAAAAAGAAAGAAAGAAACCAAAAAACAAAAAAGAAAATAACAACTTAAAAAAGAACACAGCTGGATGATGATGGAGCAGGCCTTTAATCCCAGCACTCAAGAGGCAGGGGCAAGTGGATCTCTGTGAGTTCGAGGATAGCGTGATCTACAAAGTGAGTTCTTGGACAGCCAGGCTACACAGAGAAACCCTTTCTCAAATAGAAAAACAAACAGGACGAAACAAAATGTCTAAGTACATTTTACATACTAAATGGATAAACATTTTCTCATATATTGTAAAAATATTTTATCTAGGTTGCTATTTAATGCTTTTCTTTTTTCTTCTTTTCTTTTTCAAAACAGGATTTCCCTGTGTAACAGCCCTGGATGTCTTGGTTGTCCCCCTTTGTAGACTAGGCTGGCCTTGAACTCACAGAGATCTGCCTGCCTCTGCCTCCTGAGAGCTAGAATAAAGGCTTGCACCACCACTGACCAGCCTCTTAGTGGTTTTTAACTGAGGAGGGCCCAGGAAAATGTTTATTTGTACATAGTGAATATGCTCTGACAATTTTGATTCTTTTTTTTTTTTAGAATATTTATTTATTTATTATGTATACAATATTTTGTCTGTGTGTATGCCTGCAGGCCAGAAGAGGGCACCAGACCCCATTACAGATGGTTGTGAGCCACCATGTGGTTGCTGGGAATTGAACTCAGGACTTCTGGAAGAGCAAGCAATGCTCTTAACCTCTGAGCCATCTCTCCAGCCCAATTTTGATTCTTTTGATATGTAAATGCAACTGCAGCTAGGCAGTGGTAGCACACACCTTTAATGTCAGCTCCCAGGAGGCAGAAACAGGTAGATCTACAGATCAAGTTCCAGAAAACAGTCAGGGCTACACAGAGAAGCTCTGTCTCGGATAGCCTAAATCAATAAATAAATGCAACTTGTTCTGTCCTTTCAGGTATATGAAAGGACTTGCATGTAGGCTGGCTTGAACTCACAGAGATCCGCTCACCTCTGCCTCTTGAGTGCTGGGATTAAAAGCCTGCACCACAACTGCCCAACTGCCCAGCTACCTTTTTTTTTTTTTCGAGACAGGGTCTTTCCTGGAGCTTACTCTGTAAACCAGGCTGGCCTCGAACTCAGATATCCAGCTATCTGCCTCCAGATTGCTGGGATCAAAGGTGTGCATCTTCTTTGGTTTTCCAACGTAAAAATAAATAAATAAATAATAAAATAAATAAATAAATAATAAAATAAATAAAATAAGGGCGTGCGTCACCACCACGCAGTCTTTTTTTTTTGTTTTTATTTACAGGCAGGTCTCAGATGACTCGGTGATAAAGTTCAGAAGGCTTAATTTAATCCACACAACTGTTTATGTAGCAGATTTTCAACAGACCTAGTGATGGCAAATGAAATACCAGAAAAGGATGTATCTCCAGAACATTCGCGTGTTCACTCTCAATCGCTGTGTACCAAGTGTCCAATTCAAACCAGGCTGTAGGCATCATGTTCAAGGCTGTGAACAAAATACACACAACAGAATCTGTCTGGGATTTGGACAGAGACCTCAGGGAAGGAGACAGGAAGCATTGCCTTGACCAGGAAACAGAAAGGGCTGAGCCTGAGGCAAGAGCAGGTCCCAGAAAACAGACCGGTGCTCAGGGTTTTGCAGGCGTTGGTGACAGAAGAAGGGCTCAGAAGCTCAGAGGCTGTAGAACGTGAACTGTGGCAGTATTTGGCCCCTTTAAAAAAAAAAAAGTTCGGGCGTTGGTGGCTCACGCCTTTAATCCCAGCACTAGGGAGGCAGAGGCAGGCTGATCTCTGGGAGTTCGAGACCAGCCTGGTCTACAAGAGCTAGTTCCAGGACAGGCTATAGAGAAACCCTGTCTCGAAAAACAAAAGCAAACAAACAAAAAAAACCCCACACTTTATATTTTTTATATTTTATAATTAGACTTATTTATTTTTATATGTGAATGTTTTACCGAATGCATGTATGTCTGTGACCATATATATATAGCTAGGTCCAAGGAGGTCAGGAGAAGGCAGATCCCCTGGAACTAGATTTACGGACTGTTGTGAACCACCATGTGGAGAATCAGATCCTGGGAATCAACAGGTGCTCGAAGGAAGCGCAGAGGTGTCTTTCCAACCCCTTTCAGGAATTTGTTAGCAACCCAATACAGTGGTGCATGCCTTGAATCCTAGCTCTTTGTAGCACAACCAGGTGTTTCAAAAAACCAAAATAAATAAATACCTCTCCCAGGGCTTCTTTGGAGTGTGACTCCCCCTACCCTCGAGACAGGGTTTCTTTGTGTAGCCCTGGCTGATCTGGAACTCACTTTTTTTTTTTTTTTGGTTTTTTGAGATAGAGTTTCTCTGTAGCTTTGGAGCCTGTCCTGGAACTAGCTCTTTTAGACCAGGCTGGTCTCGAACTCACAGAGATCAGCCTGCCTCTGCCTCCTAAGTGCTGGGATTAAAGGCGTGCGCCACCACCGCACGGCTGGAACTCACTTTGTAGAGCAGTCTGGCCCTGAACTCAGAGATCCACCTGCCTCTGCCTCCTGAGTGCTGGGATTAAAGGCACGTGGCACCACTGCCTGGCCTAATTTTTTTAATTTAAATTTTATTATTTTTACTTTATATGTCGGGAATTTTGCCTGCATGCATGTCTGTGCACCAGGTGCATGTCTAGTGCCTTCAGAGGCCAGCAGTCTGTTAGGTATTTTCTCTTAGACAAACCTCTCCACCGACACAAATAATCTCAATCAAACTGAATCAGACCGAATTAAAGACACCCATGTTTAATGGAATGCTCCTGGGTGTCCCCAAGAAAATGTGGAGAGGGGAAGACCGCACAAAACCCAGAGACCACGTGTTCATTCTCTAGGGGACAGTTTTTTTTTTTTTTTTTTTTTTTTGGCTTTTCAAGACAGGGTTTCTCTGTGTTGCTTTGGAGCCTGTCCTGAAACTAGCTCTTGTAGGCCAGGCTGGTCTCGAACTCACAGAGATCCACCTGCCTCTGCCTCCCAAATGCTGGGATTAAAGGTGTGCGCCACCACCGCTGGCTCTAGGGGACAGTTTAAATAACCTGTGGGAATGGTACCGCCCTTCCCTGGGGAGAGGTTACTGTTTGGTGGGCTTTCTTGACCCTCCTTGGGGAGAGGTCACCGTGGTGGATTTTCTTGGAGGTGGAGTTTGGACTGAGGAAATGCCCAGGGGAGGGCCAGGAGCTCGGGTGGAGCCCCAAGCCAAATTTTCCAGACTTTTTGTAAAAAAGGGTGTTAGCAAGTTGAGGTGATGCTTTCAGCCAAACACAGATGGTGCCAGAGATGGTGTCAGATCTCCTTGGAACCAGAATTACAGACAGTTGTTAGCTGCCATGTAGGTGCTGGGAATTGAACCGGGGTTTTCTGTAGGAGCAAGGGGCCAGTGACTCTTAACCTTTGAGCCCGAGTGTGACTTTTTTGGAATCCTTGATGTTTGAATATTTTTCTAGAGTTTAGCTGGCCTCACAAAGAGGCTCTTTTTAGGAAGGACATTTGAGGAAGACTTCTCTATTGTATTTTCCTCCCTCCTCAGTGCTCCTGCGCTAATCTAATCGGCCCTCCTGGCCTTGGCTGTGGGGGAGGATCCTGTCTCAGGGTGGTGCACTGAGAACAAGCCCAGGGCGGGCTTCCCAGCCTGAGAAAAGAGGAAATGGGCCCAGTGGATTAAACAACAGATTACCGCCTAGAGACTCGGGGCTTGGTTTTGGATAATAGGCAAGCCACCTCTAGAATAGATGGTTTGGGACAGTTACAGATTTGTTAGTGCAATCAAGAGGTACAAGCATTAATAACAATTGAGCTATAGATGTAGTTCATCGGTAGAGGGTAGGGGTTGGTGTACAGGAAGCCCTGGGTTCAAAAAACAAACCAACCAATAAGCAAGCAAGCAAGCAGTTGCTTCTGTAGGTTGAGGATTTAATAACATTCATATGACTTTGGGTACTTTGCTTGACATGTTGTAGGTACTCATCTGTAATTGTGCCCGTGTATGTGTGTGTGTGTGTGTGTGTGTGTGTGTGTGTGTGTTGAGGACTGATCCGGGGCAATCTATCATTGAGCTCAACTTCATCCCCAGTGGTTGTGTCTTTAATTTCAGTTTAACAAGAATTTTATTTATTATTTTTTTGTTTAAACGTTCTCATTTGAGCCTTCTATCCATTGGGCCCCACTTTCGTTCTGTGTATGAATATTTTCCATTAAGGGAGAAACTGAAAATGCTCCCGACTCAAGCAGCGCACTGTGTGCTTTTGGAGTACTCGGAGGCTTCCCGTCCAGCCTGGTGTCCCTACCAGCTCGGCCCAGTAGGCCGCAGCAAGTCCCCCTCGCCTCTACGCGGGCCGCTCAGCGCCATCTTTGAGCCTGGAGCCCACGCCTCACTTCCTCCCTTCTTTTTATACCTTGAAAAGCTGTTTCCGACGCAAACATGGCTTCTGGGAATAAGCCCACTGACTTTTTGCTGTATTGACTGATAAGAGTCTTCATATTTTTCTTCGGATCCTTTAGGAAGATGCTGTAACCAGTTCAAAAATGGCGCCGTCAGCCTCACTTCCTCTTGCCTGACTTCCGCTAATGGAGGCGAAGCCGGCGGCGGTCAGGTCTCAGGGCGCCGGCGCGCGTGGGCGGGGCCGTCGCCATGGCAACGAGCGCGTAGCCCGGACCTTTTCAGCGGACTGGAAGCACCAGAGTTGCAACACTGGCTGCTGGCGGGGCCGGCGGCACGGAGCGGCCTGGGAGGCCCGCGCCGCTGCAGGACGAGACCCTGGGCGTGGCGTCCGTGCCCTCTCAGTGGAGGGGCGTCCAGGGCATCCGCGGGGAGACGGTGAGGGCGCGGGTCCGCTCTGGGCGGCGCGGACGGGAGGGCCGGGGCACAGCGTAGGGTTTTCATAGTTTAGCGAAAAAACCCGCTCGGGGATGCTTTCACGTTAGACTTTCCCCAGTGTCTGAAAAGAAAAAAAGCAAAACAAAAACAAGGAGAACAAAACTCTTAGGATTCCATGTTGTTTACGTGAGTGCGTGCATGCATGGGCCATGGCACTGGTGGGGTCGGTTACACAAGTTAGTTGTTTCCTTCCACGCGTGGGTCCTGGAAATCCAGTTCACGTTGTCAGGCTTGACATAGTGCCATTACCAGTTGAGCCTTCTCATCAGCCAGCACCGCGTTTGGAAGGATTTTTCGTGAATGTTTATTTTTAGGCATGTCAAACTGACATTGGTTTTTTTTTTTAATTTTTATTTATTTATTTATTATGTATACAATGTTCTGTCTGTGTGTATGCCTGAAGGCCAGAAGAGGACGCCAGACCTCATTACAGATGGTTGTGAGCCACCATGTGGTTGCTGGGAAGTGAACTCAGGACCTTTGGAAGAGCAGGCAATGCTCTTAACCTCTGAGCCATCTCTCCAGCCCCCGACATTGGTTTTTCGAAAAGTCAGACTGCACCTTAAGGGTTGGCTAAAACGGTTTTCTAGTTTTTTGTTTTTCAAGACAGGGTTTCTCTGTGTAACAGTCCTGACTGTTCTGGAACTCACTGTGTAGACCAGAACAGGCTGGCCTCGAACTCACAGAGATCTGCCTGCCTCTGCCTCCTGAGTGCTGGGATTAAATGTGTGCACCACCACTGCCTCGACTGATCTTTAGGGTTCTAAGAAACGATCCTGATATATGAAGTATAAAAGCCTGCCCCC
Organism: Microtus oregoni; assembly: GCF_018167655.1. Taxonomy (NCBI): domain Eukaryota; kingdom Metazoa; phylum Chordata; class Mammalia; order Rodentia; family Cricetidae; genus Microtus; species Microtus oregoni. Next base: position 13,940,820 of record NW_024543084.1, on the reverse strand, counting down.
CTGGAGGGTACATCTCCTGACTCCTGAAGGAGATTATTTGAACTTTTTATTGTATTTTATTTACTGATTCGTTGACTGCGGGTGTGTGCTTGTGGGAAGTCAGAAGACCGTAGTAGTGCCATGAGGGTCCCTTGGATGACACTCAGGTGTCTAGGCGTGACTGCAAGCACCCCTACCTGCTTGATAACTGTGAGAGTCTTGGAGGAGACAGGAGAAAGTGGCAGCTTCTTCCTCTAGGTATTGGTGGTTTATGTCACAGATTTAGAGACGTTTGAATTGGCAGACGAGTGTAGAGCTGGGCATGGCGTGGCACACACTTGTAAATCTCGTGCTTGGAGAGTGGAAGCAGGAGAATCAGAAGCTTGAGGCCAGCCTGGGCTGCATGAGACTTTGTCTCGAAACGAACAAACAGGCTGGGGACATGGCCCAGCAGTTAAGAGCAGTGTTTTCCCAGAGAACCTGGATTTGTTTCCCAGAGCCCACAATCATCTAACTCCAGTTCCAGGGATCTGATACCATCTTCTGGAGGCGCCAGGCACACATGTGGTGCAAAAACATACATGCCAGGAAAAACATCCACATACAGAAGAATAAACAGCCACAACAAAAAAAAAATGATTTCTTCTCTTCCAGAAGACCCGACTTTGGTTTCCAGCACCCGGGCCGAGCCACTCAAAACAGCCTGTAATACAACTTCAGGGTGTAGCAGACTTTCTTTGGGGCCACCAACCTGTAGAAGGAGACTGCTCATTCATTTCCTGGCTGCCCAGACCTGAATAATCACACAGAAACTATATTAATTACAACACTGTTTGGCCAATGACTCTAGCATATTCCTAGCTAGCTTTTACATCTTTTTTGTTTTTTGTTTTTTTTAAGATTTATTTATTACATACAGTGTTCTGCCTGCATGTATGCCTTCATGTCAGAAGAGGGCACTAGATCTCATTACAGATGGCTGTGAGTCACCATGTGGTTGCTGGGAATTGAACCTCTGGAAGAGCAGTCAGTGCTCTCAACCACTGAGCCATCTCTCCAGCCCCTAGCTCTTACATCTTAAACTAACCCATTTCTATTAATCTGAGTATCGCCTTAACCTATCCGTAAGGTTTCAGTGTTCCAGCGACTTGATCCTTCGGCAGCTACATGGGGTCTCTCTGAGTCCCTATTCTCTATCTCTTCCAGCCTGGCTATATTCTGCCCTGCTATAGGCCAACACTGTTCTTTATTAACCAATGGTAATGAAACATATTCATAGCATACAGAGGGGAATCCCACACCACAAACCAATTCCCAATAGACACGGATAATTAATATTAGTGATGAATGCTCAATCTTATACTTGGCACATTAGCTCCTCCCCTCTGCTCCCCCTTCCCCAAGACACTGATACAGTTTTTTTTCTGTGTAGCTCTGGCTGTCTAAAACTTTCTTTGTAGACCAGGCTGGCCTCAGACTCAGAGATCTGCCTGCTTCTACCTCCCTGAGTGCTGGGATTAAATAGGTGTGTCCCAGTACCACCAGGTGACTGGCCCCAGGTGTCTGACTCTCTCTCATTCTCTCTTTTCTTCTCCTACTTATTCTCGCTGCCCACCAGCCCCTCCTGTCGCTCTACTGCCTAACTACTGGCTCTTCAGCTTTTTACTAAACCAATCAGGAGCCTTAGGCAGGCAAAGCAGTGTATCTTTACATCATTAAACTAATGCAGCATAAACAATGTTTACATCTTTACATAGTTAAAGTAGTATTTCATTGGGGATGGAGAGATGGCTCAGTGCTTAGGAGCTCTGGCTATTCTTCCAGAGGACCAGGGTTTAATCTCCAGTACCCACAAGGCAGCTGACAGCTGTCTGTGATTCCAGTTCTAGGGGATCTGACACCTTCACATCAATGCACATAAAACAAAGTTAAATAAATTATTTTAAAAAGTAATATTTCACAACACCAGAGGATCAAATACCATCTTCTGAAGACACTAACACACACCTGGGAGACACCAGATGCATACATACACATATAAATACGAATGAAATCTTTTTTTTTAAAGATTTATTTATTTATTATGTATACAACATTCCTTCCATGTATGTTTGTATGCCAGAAGAGGGCACCAGATCTCATTATAGATGGTTGTGAGCCACCATGTGGTTGCTGGGAATTGAACTCAGGACCTCTGGAAGAGCAATCAGTGCTCTTAACCTCTGAGCCATCTCTCCAGCCCCCCGAATGAAATCTTGAAAACCAACTGCACATCCACAAAAGAATAATTGGAGTGCTGGTGGGGTGTTGCTCCCCACTCCCTGTACAGCGTTTGCCCGGCATGCGTAAGCACTGTAGCATAATGATGAGGTTCTGGGGATCAAACCATTGCCTGTCAGGTTGGGCAAGCGCTCCAGCCCTGGCTATGTCCTTAGCCTAGAAAAACTAACTTGGAACTGGTGGGCAGCTCCATGCTTAAGAACATTTGCTGCTCTTCAAGAAGAGCCACCCAAGTTGGGTTCCCAGCACCCAGGTCAGGTAGTTCACAAGCATCTGTGACTCCATCTCCAGGGGCTCTAGTACCCTTTTCTGAACTCTGCGGGGACCTGTAACATACGTGTGCATGTGTCCACTGACACACCGTGTGTCCTGTCTCATGCGCACGCGTGCGTATAATTTAGAAACTTACTTTTGTGGGCTGGAGAGATGACTCAGCAGTCAAGAGCATCAGCTGCTCTGGCAGAGGACCCGGGTGCAGTTTCCATCCTCTACACGGCTGTCCCAACCATTGAACTCCAGTGCCCTCTGTAGTACTAAGACTAAAGAACCTTTGAAAACTTAATTTATTTCAGCATTTCCCGTGTGTGTGTGTGTGTGTGTGTGTGTGTGTGTGTGTGTGGTTTTTCCAGACAGAGTTTATTTGTAGCTTTGGAGCCTGTCCTGGAACTCACTCTGTAGACCAGGCTGGCCTCGAACTCCTAGAGATCGGCCTCAGCATTTCTTTGTAATCAGCTGTTGAGATATTGATTAAACCTTGTCAGCTAGGTGATGGTGGCACAGTCCTTTAGCAGGTGGGTCTCTGAGTTGAAGCCTGCTCTACAGAGTGAGTCTTAGGACAGCCGGGCTACACAAAGAAACCCCATCTCAAAACAAACCCAAAGCTGTTTCTCCCCTGCTGTCAGGAAGCCCGTGTCAGTGCTGTGAGTATCTTTTCAATCTCCGGCAGTTCCTCTGGAGAAGGTGAGCACCAGCACATACTGATATGTGCTGTGTCTTAACAGTGGGCTGGAAAGAAAGCATTGGTGTCTTTTCTCCATTTTTTTGTTCTTTAAATTTTCTTTAACAAAATTAATTTATTTAAATAATAAATAAATTGAATATATATTTTTTAAAATATTTATTTATTTATTATGTATACAATATTCTGTCTGTGTGTATGTCTGCAGTCCAGAAGAAGGCACCAGACCTCATTCCAGATGGTTGTGAGCCACCATGTGGTTGCTGGGAATTGAACTCAGGATCTTTGGAAGAATAGGCAATGCTTTTAACCGCTAAGCCATCTCTCCAGCCCAATATAAATATTTAATATATATAAATAAGTACAATAATGATTATAATATTATTTATATAATTTAATCTTTGTTTGTTTTTATCTTTCAAGACAGGGTTTCTCTATATTGTCTTGGCTGTCCTGGCACTCGCTCTGTAGATCAGAGCTGGCCTTGAATTCACAGAGATCCACCTGCCTCTGCCTCCCGAGTACTGGGATTAAAGGTGTGTGCCACTGCTGTCCAGTTTAATTTAATTTTTAATTTCACATGTATGAGTGTTTTGTGTATGAGTTTTTTGTCTGTATACTACATGAGACTGTAGTACTCCTGGAGGCCAGAAGGGGGCGTCAAGTACGTTGGGGCCTGGATTTGCAAAGCCTTCATGTTAGTTCTGAGAATTGAACCTGGGTCCTCTAGAAGAGCAATCAGTGTTGTGAACCACCCCTCCTTTTTTTTTGAGACAGGGTTTCCCACATACCATATACCCCTGTCTTACCTGGAACTCACTTTCCCCCCTCTGCAAGACAGAGTTTCTTTCTTTTTTTCTTCCTTTTTTTTTTTTTTTTTTTAGTTTCTAATATTTTTTTTTATTTTTTTTTGTCTTTTTTTAAAATTTATTTATTTATTAAGGATTTCTGCCTCCTCCCCGCACCCGCTTCCCATTTCCCTCCCCCTCTCCCGATCAAGTCCCCCTCCCTCATCTGCTCGAAGAGCAATCAGGGTTCCCTGACCTGTGAGAAGCCCAAGGACCGCCCACCTCTATCCAGGTCTCCTAAGGTGAGCATCCACACTGCCTAGGCTCCCCCAAAGCCAGTACGTGCACTAGGATCAAAAACCAACTGCGATTGTTCTTGAGTTCTCAGTATTCCTCATTGTCCGCTATGTTCAGCTAGTCTGGATTTATCCCATGCTTTTTCAGACCTAGGCCAGCTGGCCTTGGTGAGTTCCCGATAGAACATCCCCATTGTCTCAGTGTGTGGGTGCACCCCTCGCGGTCCTGAGTTCCTTGCTCATGCTCCGTCTCCTTCTGCTCCTGATTTGGACCTTGAGATTTCTGTCCGGTGCTCCCATGTGGGTCTCTGTCTCTGTCTCCTTTCATCGCCTGATGAAGGTTAATATTCATGAGGATGCCTATGTGTTTGTCTTTGGATTCACCTTCTTATTTAGCTTCTCTAGGAACATGAATTATAAGCTCAATGTCCTTTATTTATGGCTAGAAACCAAATATGAGTGAGTACATCCCATGTTCCTCTTTTTGGGTCTGGCTTACCTCACTCAGGATAGTGTTTTCTATTTCCATCCATTTGTATGCAAAATTCAAGAAGTCCTTGTTTTTTACTGCTGAGTAATACTCTAATATGTATATATTCCATACTTTTTTCATCCATTCTTCCGTTGAAGCTTTTTTTCTTTTCTTTTCTTTCATATACAATATTCTGTCTGTGTGTATGCCTGCACCAGACCTCATTACAGATGGTTGTGAGCCACCATGTGGTTGCTGGGAATTGAACCCAGGACCTTTGGAAGAGCAGGCAATGCTCTTAACCTCTGAGCCATCTCTCCAGCACAACAGAGTTTAGCTATGTAACAGTCCTGGCTCTTGTAGACCAGACTGGCCTTGAATTTATAGAGAATCTCCAGCCTGTACCTCCCTAGTACTAGGATTGAAGGCCTGCACCACTGCCCGGCTCTGGAACTCACTTTTTTTTTTTTTTTTGGTTTTTTCGAGACAGGGTTTCTCTGTGGTTTTGGTGGAACTCACTTTTTAACCCTGACTGGTTTTGCCATCACAGAGAAGCACCTGCTGGTACTAAAGATGTGTGCTTTGTAGGGCTGGAGAGATGGCTCAGTGGTTAAAAGCACTGGCTGCTCTTCCAAAGGTCCTGGGTTCAATTCCCAGCAACCACATGGTGGCCCACACCCATCTGTAATGAGATGTGGTGTCCTCTTCTGGAGTGCAGACAGAACACTGCATACACAACAAATAAATCTTTAAAAAAAAAAAAAAGCTGCGTGCTGCAGTGCTGGGCTATTTTCCTCAGCTTCAGCGAGCCTGTCATGGAAGGAAGGGTTCTGGACATTGACTTGAGGTTGGGTTTGGGAGTGCAGCTCTTTTTAGGGGCTGGGCCTTCTTATCATTGTTCCCCAGTGGGTCTTGCAGAAGGTGCCATTGCTAATATCAAAGCACAAGGCTGCTCCCCTGGGCGGCCTTTCGAGTTCGGTTCCGGTGCGCTTGGAGCCACTGGGATGCCCTGGAGAGTTTAACACTTGCCTGTTGCCTATAGCCTGCTGTGATCCTGGACAGCAGGTATGTGGTGTGACCTGGGAATCTGTTTTTGTGAATTGCGATGTCAGCATTCGTAGTTAACGACTGTTAGCTCAGCCTGCTGTCAAGGCACCAGAGGTCTGTGTTCATCAGAGTGTGGGTTGGTAGCCACGTGTGAGAACTGGTGTCTGATTCCATTGGAGGGCATAGAATCAGGGATTCAGGGCCAACCTTGGCTACCTAATACGTTTTAGGTCAACCTGGACTACATGAGCCCTGACTCAAAAAATTGTGAAAAAAGACTAGTGGTAAAATCTACATGTGAGTTGGGTGGTGGGGGCACACGCTTTTAATCCCAGTACTCAGACCTCTGAGTTCAGGCCAGTCTGCTCTATAGAGTGAATTCCAGGACAGCCAGGGCTACACAGAAAGACCCTGTCTTGAAAAACCAAATGAAGCCAAGCAAAACCAAAGAGAAAACAACAACAGAAACCCAAACATATAACAAGTAGAGCGGAGAGACTGCGGCCCAGTGGTTAGCACTGTCGCTCTTGACAGGACTTGGCGTCCACCTGGCGCTTCACAGTAGACCCCTACTCTAGTTCTCTGTCTCCTGGAGACCACGTACATCCATGCATGCGAGCAAAACGCATATACATAAATAATGTTTTTTTCGAGATAGGGTTTCTCTGTAGTTTTGGAGCCTGAAACTTGCTGTATAGACCAGGCTGGCCTCTTACTCACAGAGATCTGTCTGTCTCTGCCTTCCTAGTGCTGGAATTAAAGGTGTGCGTCATCAGCGCATAAATAAATCCTTACAGGGGGCTGGAGAGATGGCTCAGAGGTTAAGAGCATTGCCTGCTCTTCCAAAGGTCCTGAGTTCAATTCCCAGCAACCACATGGTGGCTCACAACCATCTATAATGGGGTCTGGTGCCCTCTGCTGGCCTGCAGGCATACACACAGACAGAATATTGTATACATAATAAATAAATATTTAAAAAAAAATAAATAAATCCTTACAAAACACATGTAAAACATTTTTTATTTTTATTTTATTTTATTTTTTAATATTTATTTATTTATTATGTGTATAGCATTCCTTCCATGTGTGCCCGCATGCCAGAATGGGGCGCCAGGTCTCATTATAGATGGCTGTGAGCCACCATGTGGTTGCTGGGAATTGAACTCAGGACCTCTGGAAGAGCAGTCAGTGCTCTTAACCACTGAGCCATCTCTCCAGCTCCATGTAACACATTTTTTAAGATTTATTTATTATGTGTATAGTGTGTAATGTTCTGTCTGCATGTGTGCCTGGAGGCCAGAAAAGGGCACAAGATCTCATTATAGATGGTTGTGAGCCACCATGGTTGCTGGGAATTGAATTCCTTACATCTGAAAGAGCAGCCAGGGCTCTTAACTTCTGAGCTGTCTCTCCAGCTCCAGCCTCATAACAGGTGTTTTTGAGACTGGATCTTGATAGTTGCCTAGGTTGTCCCAGAGTCCTGGGTTCCAGTGATCCTCCTACTTCAGCCTCCAGCACAGCTGGCTACTCCATTATGATCTTTAAATTTTTTTTTTTTGTTTGTTTGTTTTTTGTTTTTCGAGACAGGGTTTCTCTGTGGCTTTGGTGCTTGTTCCAGGATGGCCTTGAACTCACAGAGATCCACCTGCTTCTGCCTCCCAAGTGCTGGGATTAAAGGTGTGTGCCACCACCGGGCATGATCTTTGATTTTTATTTTGTGTTTTTATTTTTACATTGTTACATTTAGTGAGAGACACTAGTGTAAATGCCACAGTGCACATGTGAGGTGAACGGACTATGTGGGAATCAGTTCTCTACTTCCATTACGTAGGCCCAGTGGCCACACCTTACCTGTTGAGCCATTTTGCTGGCACCCGCTGCCTCTTGAGTGCCGGAATTAGAGGCGCTCACCGCCGCCCTGCCCCACCTTGCTCTCTTAACTGCAAATGAATGGCATTCAGTTGCAGACTGGTTGTTTCAGGACCGCTTCCTCAGTGAACACGAACTAGCTCTTTGGGGGAGGGAGGGGCCCTGTGTGCTTTTCTACCTCCTGCAGAAACCCAGGAAGTTTGGACAATTTTCTTCCCATCCCACGGACTGTGGGGTGGACTTCTGCTACACCTGAGAGGGGACTCCTCCACTGGCAGGCGGGGCTTTGCTTGTGTTTCATGGCTCATGGCGCCCTCTGCTGGCCCATTCTCTTGCTGCTGCTGCCTTAGTGCTGGGATGACAGGCATGTTACCATGCCTAGAGCCCCTTCCCTGCTTTGAGACATTGTTGCTCAAGCTGATCTCAAACTCATGACAATCTCCCTGCCTCCACCTCCCTGGGGTGGGGAATAGAGGGTATTACTGGGATGACAGGTATGAGACACTTTTGTTTCTAGGCCCTCTTTACAGCAGTGTGAAGAGACACAGACTAACCAAAAGTATCAGCAGTACAGAGATTTGCTCCCAGCCTGGTCAAGGAGGGGCGCTTCCTTGGGTCGAGTTTTTTGAGTAGCCATTTGCTGTAGAAGCACTCACAGGCGAGTTTCAGCCTGGGTGTGGGCCAGCTGGTAGAGTGCTTTGTATGCAGGGCGCTGGGGGTTTAATTCCCAACACTGAGGAAGCTGGATGTGGGAGCTTACCTGTAACCCCAGGTAAAAACAGGAGGCTTACAAGTTCAAGGTCATCTTCAGTTACATTGGTGAGTTTGAAGTCATCCTGGGGTATTTGAGCCCCTGGAAGGCGGGGAGGCTGTGCAAAACATTCGACACACACCCAGTTCCATGTACAGGAGGGAGGCTGGATCTGGCTGCCGGTTTAGCTACTCAGTGTCCTTAACACTGGATCAAATAGGTGGGGGCTTGCTCTACTGCTGTCAGGTAGAGTGTCTCCCAAGTGTTCCCACAGGCCTTGGAAGAGAACAGTCATGGATGGGGTGTGCTGAGACCATGGAGAAACCAAGGGGCTTTTTGGTGGGCTCTTTTTACACACAGTGAGTAGCTGTGATCAGAAAGGAGGGTGAAGGGGCTGGGTGTGTGGCCCTAGGCTCCATCCCATCCCAGGACCACAAAAATAAGTGGGCACACATGCGTGTATTACTGCTGTTTTAGTTTTTTTTTTATAAATATTTATTTATTTATTATGTACACAGTGTTCAGCCTCCATGTATGCCTGCAGGCCCAGAAGAGGGCGCCAGATCTCATTACAGATGGTTGTGAGCCACCATGTGGGTTGCTGGGAATTGAACTCAGGACCTCTGGAAGAGCAGTCAGTGTTCTTAACCTCTGAGCCATCTCTCCAGCCCCTACTGCTGTTTTAGTTAAACTAGTCTTTTTCATACAGTGCATTCTGATCATGGTTTTTCCTCCCCAACCCAGATCCACTCAACCCATACAAATCCATACACTTCCATTTTCTCTGAACACAAACAGGCAATTGAAAAATAAACAAACCATAATAGAACAAAACAAACAAACAGGAAAGAAAAGCCAAGCAAATTTTGTTTTTGTTTTGAGAAAAGTTTCTCTATGTAGTCTTGCTATCCTGGAACTGGCTCTCTAGACCAGGCTGGCCTTAAACTTACAGAGATCCCTCTGCCTCTGTCTCCCAAGTGCTGGGATTAAAGGTCTATGCCAGGGCTGGAGAGATGGTTCAGTGGTTAAGAACATTACCTGCTCTTTCAAAGGTCCTGAGTTCAATTCCCAGCAACCACATGGTGGCTCACAACCATCTGTCATGAGGTCTGGTGCCCTTCTCTGGCCTGTAGGCATATATGCAGACAGAATACTTAGAATACTGTACCCATAATAAATAAATAAATCTTAAAAAAAATACAAAAGGCCGGGCGGTGGTGGCGCAGGCCTTTAATCCCAGCACTCGGGAGGCAGAGGCAGGCGGATCTCTGTGAGTTCGAGACCAGCCTGGTCTACAAGAGCTAGTTCCAGGACAGGCTCCAAAGCCACAGAGAAACCCTGTTTCGAAAAACCAAAAAAAAAAAAAAAAAAAAAAACAAAACAAAACAAAAATAATGGTGTGTGCCTCCACCACTGGGCATAAACAAAAAAAAAATTTATTTTTTCGAGATAGGGTTTCTCTGTGTAACAGCCCTAAGTGTCATGGAACTAACTCTTATAGACCAGGGTGGCCTTGAACTCAGAGGCTCTACCTCCTGAGTACTGGGATTGAAGATGTCCACCACTGCCGCCCTGGCCAGGCTGGTTTTAATACTTGCCACTGTAGCTAAGGATGGACTTGTGATCCCCCTGCCTCCATATTCCACGTAGTAGGATTGCAGGTATGAGTCATTGTCTTACATTTCTATTGCTGTGAAGAGACACCATGACCATGGGAACTGTTATGAGAACATTTAAAGGAGGTAGTAGCTTACAGTTCAGAGGCTTAGCTCGTTACTGTAGTATGGAGCATGGTGGCCAGAGTGTGGAGTCCTGCAGCCAGGCGTGGTGCTACAGAAGTCTACAGCTGATACAAAGGCAGCAGGAAGTGAGCTGGCTCACAGGTGTGGACTGACAGTGCTTCAGATCATCACTGCCACTGTCTCCAGTTTAGAGTGTGCCTTTCAGCCGGGCGATGGTGGCGCATGCCTTTAATCCCAGCACTCAGGAGGCAGAAGCAGGCGGATCTCTGTGAGTTCGAGACCAGCCTGGTCTACAGAGCTAGTTCCAGGACAGGTTCCAAAGCCACAGAGAAACCCTGTTTCGAAAAACCAAAAAAAAAAAAAAAAAAAAAAGAAAAAAGAAAAAAAAATAGAGTGTGCCTTTCCTTGTCTTTTATTCATTAGTTTTTCTTTTTTAGGCAGGGTAGCCCTGGATGGCTTGAAACTTGCTATGCAGACCAGGCTGGCCTGGAACTCAGAGATCCTTCTGCCTCTGCTTCTGTCTCCCGAGTCCTGGAATTAAAGGCTTGCATCACCAGGCCAGACTGAGCACATGGTTTCCACTAGAGGCTTTGGCTTTGTCCACCTGTGTTGATGTCATTGCCTTCCCTGCCTTGCTATAGGGCTAACATTGCTTGCTTTGCCTGTGGGCGGCCTGACGGAGGCTGCCTTTCTTCCCACTGGCTTGTCATGGAGGATGCCTGTCTGGAAGATAGGCCCCCTGTCCTGCTTAGTTTCTTGTCATTGCTAACTTTTGTTAACTTGACACACACTGCTGCCATCTGCAGAGGGAAGGCCAGTTGCTGGGGTTCCCGTGCCACACTGTTCTCTGCAGGCATGTCTGTAGGGCTTTTCTTTTCTTTTTGGTTTTTTGAGACAGGGTTTTTCTGTGTAAAACTAGGTTTTCTCTGTACAAACTAGGTTTGTAGACCAGACTGGCCTTGAACTCCTGGAGATCCGCCTGCCTCTGCCTCCAGAGTGCTGGGATTAAAGGCTTGCACCACTACCACCACCATTGTTTTGGGAGGGCCTAGCCCCTGTGGGTGGTGCCACTGTCACAGGCAGACCTGGGTTGCAGAAGATAGTTGAGCAAGCCAGGAAGCAGCCTCCTACTGTGGTCTCTGCTTTACTTCCTGCTCCAATTTCTTTTGATAATTATAGTAGTTTGAATGTAATTGGCCACCATAATGCCATATTCCCAGAATCTCATAGGGAGTGGCACTATTAGGAGGTGTGGTCTTGTTGCAGGAAGTGTGTCACTGTGGAGGCGGGCTTTGAGGTCTTTTTTGTTCAAGCTTCCCTTAGTGTGAGTCAGTTGACTTCCTGTTGCCTGCAGGATGCAGCACTCTCAGCTCCTGCACCACAGCTGTCTGTGCACAGCCGTGCTCCCCGCCATGATAATGGACTGAACCTCTGAGACTATAAGCCACCTCAGTAAAATGTTTCCTTTATAAGAGTTGCTGTGGTCATGGTGTCTCTTCATAGCAGTAAAACCCCTGGCTGAAACAGAGTGGTCGTGGCGCACGCCTTTAATCCCAGCACTTGGGAGAGGCAGGTGGATTTCTGTGAGTTCGAGGACAGCCTGGTCTACAGAGTGAGTTCCAGGATAGCCAGGGCTGCACACAGAGAAATCCTGTCTTGAAAAACCAAAACCAAAAAAAAAAAAAAAAGAAAGAAAGAAAAGAAAGAAAAGAAAAACCAAAACCAAAATAAATGAATAAAAAAATAAAAGTAAAAGTTATGACTGAGACAATGATGGAATCTAACTGTAAGCCAAATAAACCCTTTTATCTCAAGTTGATTTTGCAACAGAGAATAAGCTAGGACAGTAGCCCAGGCTGGCCTTGAACTCACAGAGATTTATCTGCCTCTGCCTCCTGAGTTCTGGGATTAAAGGCGTGCACCACCACTGCCTGGTGTCTGTTCTCTCTTTCTACCACGTGGGTTGTTCTGGGAATTGAACCCAAGTCGTAGACTGGGCCGCAAGCACTTTTCCCATCGTGTCTTTTCACTGGTCCATGACCCTGGTTTTAATCTCCTTCCAGAAGAGTTGCCAGACAGCCGGCATTGCCACAGCAGAGGCCTGTGCTCAGGCCCGGACACATGCGGACGCCCAGGTTCAGACGGAGGCTCCTGAACCAGTGGCCGCGCCGCCTGTTTCGCAGCAGGACTCCCTCAGACTTGCTGCCTTTCTCCGGAGGGTGGAGGCCATGGTCATCCGGGAGCTGAACAACAACTGGCAGAGCCATGCCTTTGATGGCTACGAGGTGAACTGGACGGAGCCGCAGCAGACGGTAGGATCCCTCTCTGCGGCCCCACGGCCTGTTTAGAGCTTGCTTTGCTGTGCTCTACTGCAGTGCCCGCAGTGCCCGCAGTGCCCGCAGCAGCCAGTGTGCCAGGTACAGAGGGGATGGGACTGACTCACCCTTCAGGGGAAGCCTGTGACCATAATGAACGCAAGAGGCTGAAGAGGTGTGGGCTTCTAGGGCAGCTGCCCCTCGCCTGGTACCACCCTCGGGAGTGACCTGCTGTGCTCTCTTTCCTCGGCCAACTCTATTCCTGTTATTTTCTCTTCAGAGATGGGCCTGGGCGGCTTGAGTGCTTTGCCTAGGGTTGCAGTTCTGAGCTGTCTGAGCTGGAACCTAAACCTGGCCTGCGCTCTAAAGGCGCCAGCATGTCTTGGCAGTTGTGCGCAGTCCCCTGTGGACCTGTGTGCGCAGCTGGATTGACAGCTGAAGTGTTGCGTGTGACTAAATCATGAGGTTGGTCTCCTTGTTTTATAGTGGGCTCCAGGTCACCTCGACCTCTCCCAGGTGTGTTGTCAGACAATTTAGTGATTTTGGTTTTTCAAGACAGGGTTTCTTTGTGTAACAGTCCTGGCTGTCCTGGAACTTGTTTTGCAGACCAGGCTGGCCTTGCAGTCAGAGATCCGCCTGCCTCTGCTTCCCGAGCTGGGATTAAAGGCGTAAGCCAGGACCACCAGGTTTATTTATTTATTTATTTTTATGTTTGTGCTCTGCTTCTCAGCAGAGGGCATCAAATCCTATTGCAGGATGGTTGTGAGCCACCATGTGGTTGCTAGGAATTGAACTCAGGACTCTTAACGGCTGAGCCCTCTCTCCAGCTTGATTTATTTATTATGTACACAGTGTTCTGTCTGCATGTGTGCCTGCACGCCAGAAGAGGGAGCCAGATCTCATTACAGATGGTTGTGAGCCACCATGTGGTTGCTGGGAATTGAACTCATCACCTCTGGAAGAGCAGCCAGTGCTCTTAATCACTGAACCATCTCTCTAGCCCAGAATTATTTAATTGTATGTGTGTGCATGTGTGTGTCTGTCTGTGTCTCTGCCTATGGGTATGTGCTTGTAAGTTTGGTGCCCATGGAGGTCAGCAAGGGTGTCACCTCTTGTCATTGGAGTTTCAGACTGTTGTAGGTTGCCTGATGTGTGTGCTGGGAATTGAACTTGGGACCTCTGGACGAGTGGAAGATCAGTACACGAGCCAGGGTCATGGTTTATGTTTCTTTTCTTTTTTCTTTTCTTTTTTTTTTTTTTTTTGAGATAGGGTCGCACCATGTAGCTTGGAACTCATGTGGACCATGTTGGTCTCGAACTTGCAGAGACCCTGAAATGTGCATCACCATGACCGGTTACAATTTGCTTTTGTGTGAACGTTATAACTGACATGCCCAGGTGACGATGCATGTAGGATCAGTTTTCCACAAGTTCAGGAGTTTGGGGAAGCAGATCCCAGGCCAAGGAGCTGCATGTGACAGACCCTTGCCTTCCTCAGGAGCTTCCTTCCTTGGCCTTGTCCCTAACCCTTTCTTTCTTTTTTTCTGCAACTGAGGACTGAACCCAGGGCCTTTCACCTGTTAGGCAAGCACTCTACCTCTGAGCTAAATCCTGAGCCCTCCCGACCATTTTCTTGACGGCATCTGTGCAGTGGCTTACTCTGGTAGAGTGTGGACTTCGGCCGCTCATCCCAGCCACAGGAGAGCCTGGTCTGCACGCACGGGGTTGCATCCTTGGCTCTCCCAGGAAGGCTGCCTACTGGAGAGTCCGCCCAGGCTTTGCCTTGCTGTCATTTCACTTTTTATATTTTGGTTTACTTACTTATTTTTGACAGTTTAAGCAGAAGTTTATTTAACAAAGCAAATGTTCCAAAGACAGATTGGAGTAGGCTGCCCCAAGGCAGAGCGCCCCTTTTTTTTTCCAGAAGAAGAAAAAGAACAACAGGATCTCACTATATCGCTCTGGTAATTCTGGCTAGTCTGGAACTCACTGTGCAGACCAGGCTGGCCTTGAATTCAGAGACTGACCTACTTCTGTAGCCCAGGCTGACTTCAAAGTCTTGGCACTCCACCTGCCTCAGCCTTCTGAATATTGGGGTAGCAGGCTTGCATCACCACACTGGTAGGTCTCTGCTCCTGGTGTCTCTGTCTGTATGACTGGGATCTCTTGCTACGTGGCCTTTGGGGGCCTTCAGCATTTCCACACCCCTGCATGTCAGCGGCAGTGGGCATGTGTTCCTGAAGGCTTTTTGCAGGGCTAGGCTTTTGCTTTGGTCTAATCATGGGATCAGGAGGTGTGGAGTTTTACACCAAAGTTTTTGATACCCCGCTGCTAGGCAACCCCCCCCCCCACCTATCCATTGGGACTGGACCATCTCCTTTGCTACTCCCACCTGCTGGGAAAGACTCCAAATCAAGATTCCAAAAAAGCCTTGATTTGGGGAGATAGGGAGTGAAGCCAGCCATGTTGGCCCACATCTGCAATCCCAACATGAGGCTGAAGCAGGATTGCCATGAGTTTGAGGCTAGACTGGGGTATATATTGAGACACTGCCTGAAAAGCTCTTTCCCCATCTGGTGTCTAACAGCCCACAATAAGATTGGCATGCCAGCCTTCTTTAGGTGTGTAGGCTGTGGGGTGGAATGCATTCCTCTGTGTGCAGCTGTTACCATGTTTTTGCTTGCAGCTTTTGTTCCATGTGCTGAGCTGAGCTTGTGGCTGCATCAACTGGGTTTCTCAGGCGCCTTCCAAGGCTCTGAAAGCGCCTGCACGGATGGCAGGTGAAGGCTGTCTATTCTGTCTTTGGGGGAGGGTGTGTGTGTTGAGACAGGGTACTGTTAAGAACCCGACCTGGGGGCTGGAGAGATGGCTCAAAGGTTAAGAGCACTGACTGCTCTTCCAAAGGTCCTGAGCTCAATTCCCAGCAACCACATGGTGGCTCACAACCATCTGTACTGAGATCTGTTGCCCTCTTCTGGCCTGCAGGCATGGAGGCTGAACACTGTGTACATAATAAATAAATATTTAAAAAAAAAAAAAAGAACCCGACCTGGTTGGCACCGTATGGCTCAAGCTTGGCTAGATCTCATGTGCCTCAGCCTCCCAAGTGCTGGGATTATAGTGATGAACCCCATGCCCAGATTTTAGTCTGCATTTTCCTCTCTCTGTTGCTAGCTTGTAGGCCTTGGGCTGCCTGGATGTGGCTGTGATTTTCCTCTGCTACCTGGAGGCTCCCTATTAGAGCAGTGCTTCTCACCCTTCCTGATATGTGCTTGTCATCACAGCTCTTCATGTTGTGCTGACCCCAACCCTATAATAGTTTTATTGCTATTCATAACTGTAATTTTGCTAGATATGAATTGTAATGTAAATATCTGTGTTTTCCTGTGATCTTAGGCAACCCCTGTGTAAGGGTCATTTGACTTCTTTGGGGGTCGTGACCCACAGGTTGAGAACCACTTACTAGATGGATTTAGTATTTAGGGCTAGGACTGGTCTGTCTCTGCAGGTGTCCTGTCTGCACACCCTGGTCTATCCCCCAGCCCAAGGGCAAGGTCTGCACGTGACCAGCATTTCCTGGAATGCCACAGGCTCTGTGCTGGCCTGTGCCTACGGCCGGTGAGTGACAGCTGGGGTGGGTGGGAAATAATGGAGGTCCCAAGACTTGTTTGGGCCTCTGTTTCATTAGCTTCAGGGTAAAGGGTTTGGTAAAGAGCAGAGGGAGGGGCTGAGAGCCCATGCCTCAAGTCTCCCTACCTGGCAGTCAGCCCTGGGCTCATGCTGGCCTTTACTCTGGTGTCTGTTGCTGGATGCTCTGTGGTCCCATCCACTAATGCATAGTTGCACACTTGGGGTCTGAGGACCCTTCTCCCTACCGTGGGGTCTCACTATGTAGCTCAGGATGGCATTGGTCTCTACCTTGTCTCAGCTTTTCAAGTGTCCTCTGCTCACAGTGGGCAGTCTGCATGTGAGTAGTGTTGTCTGCATGTTACACATGTAGCACCCTGGGATAGACAGGGACCTGAAGTGACTTCACACCTGCGCTTTTCAGTGCCAGAGGAACTTGTGAATATACCCATCGTACAGAGTCTGGGTGTGAAGGGGACACAGGCTCATTTTTATGGGGGTTAGCGGAGCAGAGGTGGAGGTGGTGATGGGAGCCTGGAGGACACTCAGGCATGTCCTTGTGCAGGCTAGATGATGGGGACTGGAGCACGCTCAAGTCCTATGTGTGTACCTGGAACCTGGACCGGCAAGGCCTGAACCCCCAGCAGCCATCAGTAGTTGTGGAGGTGCCCAGTGCCGTCATGTGCCTGGCCTTTCATCCCACACAGCCCTCACACATTGCAGGTAAGTGCTGAGCCCTCCCCAGCCTCCTCTCTTCCCAAGGTTCTGCTTCCCACCCAGCTACAGGCTTCTGGTCAGGGCAGGACACCTGGGAGTCGATGAGGTGGTCCTGGCCCTCTGGCTTGTCTGTAGCTGGGGATAATCTACCTGCTTGGACAAAGGAGTCATTTGTTAGGGGCTGAGTCTGGCAAGAGGCAGGATGAGAAAAGGGGGATAAAGAGGTGGGCTCCCCTCAGTGCTGACAGCAGATGCCCCTGCTGGAGGGATAGGTTATTGGGCACGGTCCCTGAGGCACAGCAAGGAGACTGAGTTTGAGTTTCCCCTCAGGAAATCCTCACAAGAGGCCTTTGTTCTGACTGCATGGCTCGAAGGGGTTGTTGGGTGTGGCTGATGTGATCTGTCCCCACAGGGGGGCTGTACAGTGGCGAGGTGCTGGTCTGGGACGCGGGCCGCCCTGAGGACCCGCTGCTTTGGCGCACAGGTCTGACTGATGACACCCACACAGACCCTGTCTATCAGGTCAGGAGCCACTCCCACACCCTTGTGGGGGGCGCTAGCATCAGCTGCTTCAAGGAGATGGTGGTTAGACAGCTGCCTGGGCATTCCTGGAGCGCCAGTCTGAGTCAGCTCCCCACTGGGTGCCCTCTAGGGCACAGGCTCTTCTCAGCCTCCCACACAGGTGGCCTGGAGAAGGGACACAGCTGCAGGTGAGGTTGACACTGGGGACACGCCCTCCATTCTGCCTGTGCTGTCGTCACCTCAGGTACTGTGGCTGCCTGAACCCCGGCACAGCCACCGCTTCCAGGTGCTGAGTGCAGCCACTGACGGGCGGGTGCTGCTCTGGAGGGGCAGCGGCACCGGGCAGCTGCGGCTCTCCAAGGGCTTTGCTCTGGCTGTGCAGCAGCTGCCTCGGAGCACCAAACTGAAGAAGGTAAGGACCCGGGCTCAAGGAAGCTGGGCTCTGGGAGCCTGTCAGTGTTCTTCCCTCTGCCCGCTGGCTGTCAGGACTTAACTGTCACTGCCACTTTCCCACAGCCGCCCCGTGGAGAGACCGAGGTGGGGGTGACATCAGTGGCCTTCTCCAGCTTCGACTCCAGCCTTTTTGTTCTGGGCACAGAAGGTGGCTTTCCCCTCAAGTGTTCCCTGGCAGCAGAGACAGCTGCCCTCACTCGGATACCCAGCTCTGTGCCCCTCAGGGCCCCGGTGCAGTTCACCTTCTCTCCCCATGGTGGCCCTGTGTACTCTGTGAGCTGTTCTCCCTCCCACAGGTAGGGGCATCAGCCTGGGCTTGCCACTCAGGCACAGGGAAAGAGGCCCTGCGGCAGGCTTTAACACCAGCATTCTGATTCTTTGCACTTTGGTAGTTGGTCCCAGGACCTGCCCCATTTTTAACTGTGCAGGCCAAGGGAATTTTCCACAGGTAGATGGCCGAGGAGGTGATGGTGGCAGCACCATGGAGACACCCTTTTTCTGCACTGTCTAGGAATCTCTTCCTGAGTGCTGGGACCGATGGCCATGTCCACCTGTACTCCATGCTGCAGGCCCAGCCCCTGACCTCACTGCAGCTCTCTCACAAGTACCTGTTTGCCGTGCGCTGGTCCCCTGTGCGCCCTTTGGTTTTTGCTGCTGCTTCTGGGGAAGGTACGCAAGAGCCACAAGGCCTGTCTTAAGTGGAGGGGTCACGTGGTGAGGATGGTTTTTATCCCGGCTACTGGCACCCACCACAAGGCACACAGGAAAAGTACACGCCACAGCCCTCCCATGGTCTCTCTTTTCTGGACCTTTCTCCCTGCAGGTGATGTACAACTGTTTGACCTCCAGAAAAGCTCACAGAAACCCACAGTTTCCATAACACAAACCCACGATGGCAGTCCTGTCTACTGTCTTGAGTTTAACAGCCAGCAGACTCAGCTCTTAGCTGCTGGTGATGCCAAGGGCATGGTGAAGGTGTGGCAGTTGAGCACAGCCTTCACGGAACAAGGGCCCAGGGAGACGGAGGACTTGGATCAACTGGAAGCGGAAGTAGCTACCTGAGGGCCACAAGGAGCAGCAGGGATGTGGTGTCCCAAGTTGAATAAAGAGGAACAAAAGTTTTTAGGGGGAGAACTGAGTCCTTTATTTGTCTCTTACATGAAAACAGAATTTGGGGAGGGAGGAGAGAGAATAAAGAAGATGAACCAGCTGCTTTGATTTTAAGTGGGAATGAGGGCAGCTGGCTGTGCAGGGTTTGGGTCCCACAGCAACATGGCGATTGTAATTGGACTGTAAGAGGTTTACTGAAGCACCATTTTCTACCAAGTCTTACCCCAAGCTAAGCAGGCCTACGGTTACACTGGAAAGTAACATTGTCTGGAATATTTTCCTTGAAAGCACAGAGGAAGTGACATGCAGCAAGGTGACAGCAGGGCAGGCAATGTGGGTCAGGCTCACCTCCGAGCCAAGGGTCAATTCACAAAGAGTGAGCGGGTGAACTCGACGTAGTCGAAGGCAGTGGGGAGTTCACGGCCTTTGCCATCCACATAGGGCTTCATGTGAGAGACGCAGTAGTCGGCTTGTTCCCGGGTCAGGTTCTGGAGGGGAGGTGGTACGGTCAGCTCAGCCATGACAAGTGCCCACAGGTAAGGGGTTGTTGGGCCAGGCCGGATCGGCCAGCAGACACAGGCTTCCTGACTGTGTGTAGGGTGCCCAGGAGCTCTGGCCCTTCCCAAGGTCCTACCTGGTAGAGCTCCTCCTTAGTCACGTACGGCTTGCCCTCAGAGCTGAGGGCCCGGAAAGCGCTCTCAATCTCTTCACTGGACTTGACATTCTCCGTTTCGCGGCTGATCATGAAAGCCATGTATTCTTGCAGGGAGACATGACCATCCCTACAGGAGGCAGGTACAATGAGCAGGGTGCTCAGAGGGAGGCGAAGACTGTCCTGTCCCCTTTCCCTTCAGCTTACCTGTTGGGGTCAACGGTGTCCAGGATTGCTTCAAACTCGGGGTCAGGCTCTCCTTCCTCTACCATTGGCAGGTCATAGCCCAGGGAACGAAGACAGGATTTGAATTCCTGATGGTTCAGCCGGCCAGACTTGTCTTTGTCAAAGTGTCTGTAGAACAAAGCCCAGGGCTCAGCATATGGTCCCTGCCTCCCATTCACCCTCGGCCAAGGTACCTGGGCCATACTCACTTGAACATCATGCTGAATTCCTTGAGGGCCTCCTCGGTCACGCCTGTTGTGTTCCTAGAAGAAGAACAGAAGTAGGGAGTAGGCCTTCCGTGCAGAGGTGACATCTTCTTCCCTCCTGTGCCAGTCCCTTGTTGACATCTGTACCCTGGGTGGTCCCGCACCCTGGCCCGGACCCTGGTACCTGGCCTGGATCTGCTGCTCCAGGTTGTGCTGCATGCGCATGCCCAGCTGGTCTAGCTGGTCCCACTGCTGGGCCAGGCCCACAGTGCTGTGTTCAGTGTACTTGTTGTCCAGGATGAGGGCTTCCTCCATGGCAGCCCCCAGGTCCTCAATTTTCTTCAGCTGACTTCTCATGGCTCGAATCTCCTGGTGCTTGCGCTGCCAGGAACAAACCAGTGTGAGATGGGGACGCCTCAAGCCCCAGAACCCAGCTGAGATCTCCCAGGGCCAGAAAGAGTCAGGAAAGGAGAGTGGGAGGGGGTAGGATGTGGAGGGGAAAATCTTCATAAAGCAACTGGCAGAGGAGCCAATAAGAATGCGATGTGCAGCAAGGACCTCTTGGCCTCTTCAAATAGGTTCCCTTACAGCAGCTGGCAGAGACTTTCTCAAAAAGAAGCCCCAAGCTGGTTTTTTTTTTTTTTTTTTTTTTTTGAGACAGGGTTTCTCTGTAGCCTTAGAGCCTGTCCTGGAACTAGCTCCTGTAGACCAGGCTGGTCTTGAACTCACAAGCTGTTTTTTAAGTCAAGGGAAAAACAGCCTTGGCAGCTTCAGGTTGAGTGGCTGCCTGGCTGGGGGCCTCTGGGGTGGCCAGAGCACTTTGGGTACTCACTTTGGTAGCTTCGAGCTGAGACTCTAGAGTTCCTGACTCTTCCACCATGCAGGACCTAAACACAGAAGCACAGTGAGCAGGGTTCCATCGCAGCAGATCAGTGTCCACATTTAACTCTTCCTCCTGGTACAAAGTGCCAGAGCCTGCAATGCTGTTCACAGAGAACAACCCATCTGGTGTTGACCTCCCTCTAACAGGCCTGAGAAAGGGCAGGCAAGGCACCATTTCCTTTTCAGAGACACATAGGCCAGAGGCCTCTCAGCTCTTGAAAGGTCTCTTGGGAATTAAATTTGTTCCCCATAGGAACAGAGCAGTTTCAGGCCTGATAGCATGATAGTCCCCCCCTTTCTGCACCAACAGGAGGCCAAGAACCCAACAGACAGGAGTCCTTGGGGCTGTAAGGACAGTCAAGACACTGACAGTCCCCTTAGCCCAGCTTTAATCCCCCTTAGGCTACTGAGGGGAAAAGCCACATTCTAAGAGATGTGCATATCTTACAGCATGGCCAGTAAGATAGCTAAGTGGGTGTGCTGGCCAACTGGTTCCAGCTGAGGACAGCGGTGACAGAACTCTGGATTTGGGTTCCAGCATCTAGACACAGCCAGGCTAGGTCTCCTTTTGAAGGCCATTTTCTGAGAAGCCTGCTTCTCTCCAAGATGTGTGAGTACAAAGAAGGTTCCCAGTGAACAAGGACATCAGACAAGCAGGGTCACGTGCAGGGACAGTTCACACAGTGCACACAGCCCCATCTCCTCTGTACCCATGTCTACCCCAATCTACCCCTGCGACTTCAGTGAGCCAGGAAGAACTCTACAATCTCCCCAAGCTCAAAATGCTTTAGCAAGGCAAGGCACCAGGCTTCCTCCTACCCCAGCAGTTGAGACTCACAGGCACGCCCCATCCCCCGGGAAAAGGGAGTCCCAGGGACGGGGGCAGGACGCAGGGCCAGTGCATCAGAGGGGAACAGAACCTCCTCCCAAGTGGCTAGGGTGTGGGTTAGAAAGCAGAGCCGCCTGGGAGTCCAGAGTGCATTGGTAAAACCACAGTGAGGGAAGAAGAGAAATAAGAGGAGAAGAACCTTCCAGACAGATCATCCCCAACTTCATACTGATAGACACGAATGACCCGACGATATGCTATGCTATTCAAAGAAAAGAAACCAAATGAATATACCAAAGGAAGGCGAGGCAAGAGCATATCGAGACAGACATGTGCCACAAGCTGGCAGCCTGGCATCAGGTGGGAACCATGGGTAGGTAGCTCAAGGGGATTGGGCCAGGTGGGACAAAGCTTGGGAGGAGCCACAGGTGAGGAAGCATGGCACTGCACAGAAACAAGACCAAGAGCAGCAGACATAGGGTGGGGAAGCCTGTGGTGCTCAGGCCATGGCTGCAATCCTTCCCGCCTTGCAAAGCCTCTTACAACCTGACTGACTGAGGCAGGTTTCTGTGGTCATTACCCTTACACACCTGACTTGCCCCTCTGCAGAACCTCCCGGACACTAGTTAATCCTTAGTCTGGCTTGGCCTGGCAAGAATGGCCAGGGGGATGGCCTGGGTACAGGCTCCTGGTGGGACTGGGAGATAGCCCTGCTCCTCCCGGGGACTCCTCCAAGCCCTATCTCCACACCACATTGTAACACAGGACATTCTGCCTTTAGCTAGGGTGAACAATTCTGGTTACCCTCCCCAGGGGGAAGATAGGGCCACCTCAGTCCTAAGGGGGCTGCAGAGCTTCCCTCAACTGGATATTGTACTTAGCCCAAGCTCCTAGCACAGCCATCCAGCGTCCTATGTCCACTGACCACTGAGGCTTAATGCAAATCCTTCTGGTCACCATGGGAAAACAGGCCAAAAGGAAGTTGCTAATCCAATCCTGGTGAACAGGCATGGACAGGGGGTTCTAGGCATTAAGACTCTGGCTTCCTCTCACGGTGACATTCCTTGCCTTGAAAGAGGGGAAGTGACTCCCGCAAAGACCATGCGTTCTTCTAGCAGGGACAAAGGGCATGGACAAGATGGGCAGCAGGCCCATCCTTGGAACCTTTGTAAGCCAGGCCACTGGGGACAAGGGACACAGGGACAAGCACACAAGACACCACCACACCATGAGCCCGGAGAAAGAAGGCAATATTAACCCGTCGAGGAGATATGTTCTGTGGAGATCCAAGCAGCCAGGAGCCATGGTAGTGTCCACATACAGCAGCAGTCAGGGTGGGATGGAGGAGAGAAAAAAAATGAGCAGAACATCAGTGCCCTCAGTCACCACACCTGTCAGCTCGGTCACCACACCTGTCAGCTCGGTCACCACACCTGTCAGCTCGGTCACCACACCTGTCAGCTCGGTCACCACACCTGTCAGCTCGGTCACCACACCTGTCAGCTCGGTCACCACACCTGTCAGCTCAGTCACCAGGGACAGCAGTTCTACCTTAGTGGGGACAGGTGCCAACATCATCTCTGTGGAAATGAGTCACTCAAAGCGACCCAATCAGATCACGCCAGCCTTCTTAGTCCAAGCAGTCCTCCTCACCACCCCATCTTTTGGGGGGTAAGACAAGAGTCTTGCTATAGCCTCAAATGGCACAGAATATGTAACCACACTGGACTCAAGCTCATGGCTATCCTCCTGTGCATTGGGATAACAGATGCCAACTGTACTTGGCTTAGGCACCAGGCTGTGAACAAGCTCCCTGTGTCCCGGAGCTGCAGGGAGCAGCACATGCTCGGGCAGGCCCCAGAGGGCGGGCACCTGGTCTCCTGGATCCACTGGTGGAAGGCATTGGCATGCTGGGCAAACTCCTGGCGCAGTTTGTCATTCTCCTCCTGCCGCCGTTGTTCCTTCTGCAGCTCCAGCTCCCGCTCCTGAGACAAAAGGAAAGCAGATGCTGCTACCTTCAGTTAGTTCTTGACATCTGGCCTCGCACGGGTGGGCTCAGCATAAACATGGTTCTTTCTACCTTGGGGGAAATGTCAGTGGGACTTAAAAGTGGAGAGGGGCATAAGTTCTACTGAGGCTGACCCAAACAACAAACAGCCCAGGGCAGGGAACAGGGCTCTTAAGGGGCTGGCCCATCAGGTGCACCTTAATGATCTTCTGCAGGTTCCTCCAGGTCTCCTCCAGGGCCTCCATGGTGAACCAGGTGTAGGGGTTGGAGGCCACGCGGAAACTCTTGATCTGGCGGTCCAGTTCAGCTAGTTGGTTGAAGTCAGCCTGTGCGGAGCTGAGGGATGAGCGGAAGGCATCGTGAGCCTCTCGAAGGGCTTTGATTTCTTCCAGAGAGTTGCAGCGCACTGGATCTGTCAGGTCCTCTTCTGCATTCTCAAACCAGCTGTTGAAGGCCGATGCCTTTTTGGCAAAAGTCAGGAAGAGGTCCTCTACCTAGAAGTAGAGGGGCAGGGTGTCAGTGTGGGCATTATGTGGGTAAGGCAGTTCCTGGGACTCCGGCTCTCTGCCCCATCTCAGAATCTACCCCACTTCTCTGCTTGGTGACCTTTGGTACAAGCTGTGCTCGTCCTGGGAGGGTCAACAAGTTCAAGGCTCCACATGCTTCAGTTTCTACTGCCTCCAGGCTTATGTTCAGCTCCTCTGGGCTGAGGGCACTCCTTCCTCACAGGCATGGAAGAGGAAAATGGGCTCTATCGTCCCTTCCACTGGTCCAGTTGAATATAACTACCCTTACCTTTCGGAAATGACTCTGGGCCTCCAGCAATTTCTTTTTCCGGGTAGCTGAGTTGGCCAACAGCTGGGTCCATCTCTTCATGAGGGAGGCATGTCGGACCTCGATGGCCTTAGACTGAATGTGTTTGGCAGCTAGCAGCTGGTCTTTGAGGGCAGTGATATTGGCAATGCCCTCCTGCTGGAAGGCCTGCAAGCCAGCATCAAAGGTCTCCTGCAAAGAGAAGTCACAAGTCAGTGGTATGTACTGCAAGGAGCCTAATGTGCCTCAGCTCAGATGGCAGAAGCAGATGGTAGCAGCCCTAGAGCTCCACCTACCTATGTTCCTACTTGCCCTTAGACCACAGATCATGGCACTGTTCTCTTAAGTTCCTGGCCATAAATAAACCCTTCCGTTCTAGCGCTCAAGTTCTGGGCATGGCTCTGTATGGCTTTGGCTCCTCACACAGAGCAGACCATTCACTTGTGACCACTTTCAGTTGACTTTGTGTAACCGAGTGCAGGAAAATGTGTCCCACGGACCCTAGCCTGCTGAAGACAGATAGGCACTTTGTGTCCGAGCCTGGCCAGTCCATCAAGCTGCTGCACCTGTGTCTGGTTCTGCATCTGTGCTCCTCCTCTGGAAACTCTGAGGCCCTAGACTGGAAGTGTTTACTACTTACTGTCCCTGGCCATACATACAGGAGGCCATCCAAGACCTAAAGGCAGAACACCGACTGGCCTGCTCCTAGAAGTGCTATCTGAGTAAATCCAGCCCACCATTCAGGCGGCTAACTGACCTGCTTGGTGAGCAGGGTTTGGACAGAAGACAGATCTCGGCCATAGTCATCAGTTTTCAAGCTGTTCTCCTTCTCACCTGTAAAACAAAGCATGGGACTGTCCTAGCCCTCCCAGAACCCAGATGGGCTAAGAAAAGCCGGCTCCAATTCCAAAGTCACCTGCACTCTTCCTGAGCTCACAGTGGCTGCCTGCTCCCTGTAACCACCACCCTGCCTCAACTGAGTGTGGAAATCTTTTTGGGTCACATGGACTGACACCAGAAACCAGTTCCATTGAACCAGAGGCTAGATGGCACCTTGGCCAGGCAGCTAGTGGGCAATACTGATATGGCCTGACCCTTTGGTGAGCGGACTAGTGCTGGGTCTCTGTATTGCTTGTGTTGAGGTCTGCAGGCCACTGTTCGGTGAACCCTCATGACAGCCTGGTGTAGGCACTGCTGTGGCAACTCTGACTTCGGGATGTTGCTTCCTACTGGGCAACCAGGTCTGTCCTGCAGCAGACTCGGAGCCCATGTCCTAAAAGTTTCTTCTCTACAGCAGAAATCCCACTGTGCGGCAACACACCCTGTGGCTGCTTCGGGTCTTGCTGCACTACTCACCAATCCAGGACTCCACCACGTCAGCCTTCCAGTTGAACTGCAGGAAGGCTGAGTTCTCATCCAGCTTTGCTTTTCTCTGGGCCGCGGCTCTCTCTAAATCAGACACCTTCCCGTTGAGACCCTTCATCTTTGAAGAGATGTTCTCCTCGTGGTGATTGTTCTGGCCAGGGACAGAAGCACACATCAGTTTTGCTCAGCAGTCAGTCACCCATCTGTGGCAGGTTCCCAGCACCAAACTGTCCAACTTCTGTCACATGGGCTCTCTGCTCCCTTACCAGAGCTAGTGAAGCTTCCAAAGGGTGGTACTGAGTAAAAGTTTAAGAGTGAAGACCTGGGACTAGGCCAGGTCCAGCACTCAGGAGGTAGAGGCAGGAGATCTCTCTGAGTTCAAGGCCTGCTCACTACAGAGTGAGTTCCAGGACAGCTAGGGCTACACAGAGAAATTCTGTCTCAAAAAAACAAAAACCAAGCACTCGGGAGGCAGAGGCAGGCGGATCTCTGTGAGTTCGAGACCAGCCTGGTCTACAAGAGCTAGTTCCAGGATAGGCTCCAAAACCACAGAGAAACCCTGTCTCGAAAAACCAAAAAAAAAAAAAAAAAAAACCAAAAATAAAACCACAAGGCCTGTGACTAGCAATTCCAGTAGTCAGTGCCACAGGAGCACGAGAACAGGAGGACGGTGTGAGTGCAGTGGGCACTCGGGCAGTGATGCAGTGAGTACCAGAGTTTCCAAAAGGGAAGAATCACCACTTACATATTAAACAGTACACAGACAAACAACGGCTCCAGCCCTGTGTAAGGAAGACAGTAATTCTGGGAAGTGTTTGGATGCCATGGACACAAGAGATAGTGAAGCCTGAACGCCAGCTCTAGCCAGAGCTGCATTTGGAAACACATGCAAGACGGCAGAAGAAAAAGAAATGTGGTAAAGAAGGGAAGTTTGCCCAGAACAAAGCACTAAGGAACATTAGAGCAGACAGCATACACTAAGGGTCAGACTCAGCAAGGCGTGACGCTTCTCACTCTCCTAGCCCAGGAGTTCTGGGAGCCTGGGCTGGACTCCAGTTTCATGCTGCCTGCTGATCACGGCCAGGAGAAAAGCTCTCCCTGGAACAAACCCAGACACCTAAGTATTTTTGCCACACAGATGCTAGGCAAAGGCTTTACCAATCGGGGCACTAGCCCAGCCCCAAACCCCAATTCTCTACATGGCAGTTGCTGAGCTGCACCGTGACAGGAGCTCCAAGCATTCATCGTACTTGTACTGCGTCCTGAGAGCCTGTGGCTGATGGTCACCTGCGGATTGACGCTGCACAGCCTGGGTCTAGAAGCTCCACTGCTTTCAAAGTACTGAGACTTTTTCCCTCTCTCCAGAAGAGTCACCAGTAAACGTAAACTGTCCCTCCTGCAATAGGTTTCGCACAACCCACGGAGTCATACAATCCTACTAAGTGGACATTTCATGCTTAGCTCTACACAGTTCAGAGGGAAAGTCTGGACAGCCAAACATTAAAATCCCAATGAGCCAGGCATGGTGGTACACAGCTGTAATTCAAACACCTGTGAGGTAGAGGGTCAGGAGTTCAAGGTCATCCTTGGCTACAGAACAAGTTGGAAGCTAGCCTGGACTATATGAGACCCTGTCTTAAGATAAAATAAAGTCTAAAATAGCTGTTTTTGAGTGATGGCTTTCTGGATGATTTCTGGTGATGCTTTTGAGACAGGGTTACCACGCAGCCCAAGTCAGCTGGAATTCCTTGTAGGACACACTGCTGTGTCATGTGCTCTCTCCTCACTTATTAATTACACTTTCTAATATCGCTACAGCGACCTTTATCACCAAGAAACAAAAGAACGGGGGCTGGGTGTTCCCAGAACCCACAGTAGCTCACAACCACTTGTAATACCACTTCCAGGGGGAATCTAATGCCCTCTTGTGGCCTCTGTGGGCACTGCACATATATAGTGCAGACAGACGCATAAAGAAAAATCTGCCAGGTGGTGGTGCATGCCTTTAATCCCAGCAATTGGGAGGCACAGGCAGGCAGATCTCTGTGAATTCGAGGCCAGCCTGGTCTACAAGAGCTAGTTCCAGGACAGGCTCCAAAGTAACACAAGGAAACCCAGTCTCAAAAAAACCAAAAAATAAATAAATAAAATAAAAATAAAAATCTTAAAAAAAAAAAAAAGGTAGAGAGATGGTTCTGTGGTTTAAGAGCATTGACTGTTCTTCTAAAGGCCCAAGGTTCAATTTCCAGTATTTACATGGTGACTCACAACCATCCGTAATTCCAGTTGTAAGGGATTCAATACACTCTTTTGATATCTTTGGGCAATGCATAAAGTGTGGTGAAGGCAAAACCATGCACATAAAAAAAATAAAAATAAAAAAAGAATTGAGAGAAAAGCATTCTAGAAGTTCTACCAGGCCAAAAGCTGGTTGCCCAAGGAGTGTGCCAATTCAAAAGCAACTCTTTCCTGCTGTGTGAAAAATGGCACAGGCCTGCAGAGTCTCTCTAAGACCTGAGCTTGGTGTACTTTGGGTTGAGAACAAGGGTCTTCCTGGAATCCAGGCTCACCTTCTTAATGAGGTCTTGTCCATTAGTACAGACGTCATTCACCCGATCCTTGTGGACAGTGAAGTCTGTCTCAAAAGCTTCGTGTTTCTTCAGCAAGCCCTAGAGAGAAGCAGTGAGGTCCGCCACTGAGCCTGTGATGTGAGTAGCTAGGTCTCGGGACAGAGGGTGGCATAGCTATGAGCCTGGTCCTCCTACTCTCTACTCCATGGGGGGGACCAGGGAGTCAGGAGTGAGACCAGGCTGCAGGAGAAGCTGAACCACCAAGTTTAGGTTGCAAAAAATGGACAGAAAGCTGGAAGCAAGCACCCAACAAAGCAACAACACATATCCCATGAGGACCCAGGTCTAGCTCCCCAATGACCGAAGGATAATCTCCCTCCCCTTCCTGTTTCTAGTGACCTCAACTACACATGGACTGCCCACTGTGAGGAGAGTGGATCAAGGCAATGCAAACTGTTTCCACATTGTCTGGCTGGAACTAAGGAAGGTATGACCATGGTGATGTGTGACCTCTCCTATTCCATGACTGGGCTCTCTTTGGGCCAGCTCTGAGAACAGTGCAATGCCTTTAAAACTCTGTGGTTTCTGCCTTTGCCTCTCTGAATTAAGTGGAGAAAGCTAATCTAGCCTATACTAGAATGAGGGGCTGTGTAGGGCTGAACAAGACAGTCTGTAACTACAGCCATCTGAGATCTTCCAGCTCAGCTAGCTTTACCTTGGAAACAGCGGAGGGATTACACACCCACCCACACAGGTCAGTTTTAAGTGGCTGTTATACAGCAATTGCCAACCAACTAGAAGTGGCTATGGGGCCATGAACACAGGAAAAAAGGACATTAAGGGATATTTTCAGTCTCTCTTACCATAAGAGTGTATCCTTACAAAAAAGAGGTCAATTTGGACCTCTTTTTTGTAAGGCATATGGAAAAGAATGCCAGAGAAAAGAGTGAACAGAAGGAGATGCTATGTGGAAACAAAGCTTGGAATGAAGTGTGGTCCAGAAGCTATGAGGACTCCTCTATGAGGTGTGGTGGACCTGGCCCACCCGCCTGCAGTACCCCCAGACTGTGAGCTGGTGGACCTTCACTGTTTATGCACGTGCTTAGCCTTCCTGACCTGGATGGCAGCAAGAGTGTCTCCGTAATCTTCACTGGCCACCAGAGTCATTTTCTCGTTGATCCAAGCCTCTTCCTCTTCTACATTGGCTACGAACTGTTGATACTCCAAGGACTCCTCTAGCCGCTGGCCCCTTATTAAAGTATGGGGAAGGGGAAATCGTTAGTATGTACTTAAAATAGCCATGAAGGGGGGCTGGAGTTATAGCTTGGTGGTATTGGTGCTTGACTACTGTGTCTAAGATCTCGGGTTCAGTTACCAGCACCAACAAATAATAAACAAATAAATTTGGATAAAATATTCATGAAGGGGTGTGTCTATGTATAAACATGTCCTGGGGGACACAAGGCAGACAGTGCTCCTCAGACAGGACACTCTGGAGTTAACTGCTAGGTGCAGACTCACTGGATAGGAACAGCTCAGAATGCCTCTGGAGCAAGGTAATACTTGACATCCAGGTCGGGGGAGCTGGCAGGAAGGGCCGGGCCTTCTGTCTGTCTTAAGAGCTCCCTGCCTATGTGCTCACCGTGCAGCTGCTAGCTGCTTCAGCTCCTTCCAGTGCTCCACGAACTGTGCAAGACGCTGCTGGATCTCCTCCTGCCCAATGGTGTTGTCATCAGACAGCTTCTTCCCAGTGTCCAGGACGCCCTGACCAGCAAGAGCAAGAGTCAATGCCAGCAGATGCCAAGTGCCCAGTTCCAGGTGTCTGTGGCCCAAGCTTAGGACACCTCAACATCACATTCACAATTAGCTCTTCAGGACACATGAGCTGGGCACAGCTTTAATCTCAGCACTTGGGAGGTGAGGCAGAAGCGGGTGATCTCTGAGTTTGGGGTTAGCTTGGTCTACATGAGGAGTTCCACACCAGTCAAGGTTACACAGAGAAACCCTGACTCAAAAAAACAAACATGGAGCCGGGCGATGGTGGCGCACACCTTTAATCCCAGCACTCGGGAGGCAGAGGCAGGCGGATCTCTGTGAGTTCGAGACCAGCCTGGTCTACAGAGCTAGTTCCAGGACAGGCTCCAAAGCCACAGAGAAACCCTGTCTCGAAAAACCAAAAAAAAAAAAAAAAACAAACAAACAAACATGGTTTTGCTTCTCCTCATGGCCCTGTTCTCTTAGCAGAAAGCAATCACCTGAATGGCTGGTTCATGGGCAGCCAGCTCGGCTTCTAGCCGTTTGTGTTTCTTCCTCAGGTTCTGAACACCTGTGAGGTCTCGGCCATAGTCTTCAGAGCTCACCAGTAGCTTCTTCTCTCTGAAGAGCAGAGGCAGTAAGGTTAGCCTGCACCTGCTCAATCCATGGATGTGTTAGTTCAGCCACTAACTGTAGCATCCTCCAACCTCTACCACTTTCTTCACAAAAATCCCTTTGGAAAACAGGAGCCACTGTTTTCCAAAGCCATGCATCCAGAACTGTCTCTGACCATGCACATGCCAATGGACGTGGCTCCTCTAAGTGTCATGAGCATACAGAGGACTGTGCTGTCCTGAGGAGAGGAACACCACTGGTATGTACTACTAACTCCATTTACTCATGCGTCACATAAGGAAACAGAGAGACCCTGTTTCAAAAAACAAAAACAGGCTTTGTGGGAGCCTAGCCAGTTTGGATGTTCACCTTCCTAGAAATGCACGGAGGGGGGAGGACCTAGGACTTACCACAGGGCAGGGAAATCTGACTGCTCTTTGGGCTGGAGAGGGAGGGGGAGAGGAGTGGGGGGAGGGGGAGAAGGGTGGGAGGAGGGGGAGGGAAATGGGAGGCTGGGAGGAGGAGGAAATTTGTTTTTTTTTTTTCTCTTTTCTCAATAGAAAAAAAGTTAAAAAAAAAACAAAAACAAAAACAAGAGAACAAAAAACAAAACCAAACCAACAAAACACAAACCAAAAACAAAAACAATCAGGAAAAAAACCAAAAACCACAACTTCTTTAGGACCCAAAAAAGCAGGGTCTACTATGACATAAGGGTAACCATCATCACAGGGTAACAGGTCTCACTCACTACTGTGCAGTAGAAGAGGCTGGGAGTTTGGCATGGTCCCTAAGCTATGCCCTTACATCACACTTCCCTGCCCCCCCCCCCCCAACAGACCAAGGAAGCCTGAAACTCCTGCTCTCTAGGAAGCCCGACACTGAACACACAACTGCTGGGCACACACTTGATCCAGGACTCCTCATCATCCATGTCTCGGAAGAACTGGTGCAGGCGGTGGGACTCGCTCAGCTTTGCTCTTCGGGAGGCTGCCATGTTCTTGATCTTCTGGAAACGACCATTGATGGTGTCCCGCTTCTCTTTCACTTGGGAGGTGTCGAAGGCACTGCTGGTCATCAGACTGTCGGCCTGGCTATTCAGGTCCTTCAGACGATCCTGGGGCAGGGAGACAAGAGAGGGCTCAGAAACCTGTTCCCAAAGACTTCCCCGAAAACAGCACCCATTAATTCCTTATTGGGTTGTGCAGCTTCATAAGTCAATGCTGTGTGAACCCTTGCAGTTCTGTAAAGTCAGCTATCTTGATAAAGACTTGGTTCCCTGTCACTGATGGTGGGAAGGTAGTCGGACACAGAATGCAGGGCCATGGCTGCAGCAAAAACCTTTTTAGTGCCACCTATTTTGCTTCGTAGTGGCCTTCATTTTTTTATCTTTTCATATTTTGATGCTAGAGATTGAACTGACTCTTGTGAGGGATAAGCACACTTTACCACTAAGTTACATCAGTTTTAGCGTATACTTTAAAAAGCAGCAAAAGTGAACTTTTGTTTTGTTTCAGATAGGGTTTCATCATGTAGGCCTGGATCTCAAGAGACATTTGCCTCTATCTCCTGAGTGCTAGGATTAAAGGTGTGTACTCATAGAAAACTTAGTTTAATTAAACATCTTGGGCCTACAAATGGCTCAGATGGCTGAGAGGTATTGACACACACCTTTAATCCCAGCACTGCAGAGGCAGAGGCAGAGGCCAGCCTGGTCTACAGAGCCAGTTCTAGGACAGCTAGAGTTGTTACAAAGAGAAATCCTGTGTCGAGAAGCCAAAAAAAAAAAAGATGGCTCAGAGGATGACTTAAGTTCATCCACGGTAGGAGGGAACTGACTCCTACAAGTTATCCTCTGACTATGTTTACCTCCCTTCAACAAATAATAAACATAATTTTAAAAAAAGTCCACGTTTGCCGGGCGGTGGTGGCGCACGCCTATAATCCCAGCACTCGGGAGGCAGAGGCAGGCGGATCTCTGTGAGTTCGAGACCAGCCTGGTCTACAAGAGCTAGTTCCAGGACAGGCTTCAAAACCACAGAGAAACCCTGTCTCGAAAAACCAAAAAAAAAAAAAAAAAAAAAAGTCCACGTTTTATATTAAAGAACTCAAAGGAAAGCTATGGTCATTCAGTCTTGAGTCAATAGAAAACTCCGCCTACCCTGCTCTTCAAAAAGACAAAAGTGAGTTTACCACTTGACAGGAACAGAACTCAATTTTTAAGGGTAAAATTCAAATTTTTTATTTCATTATTTTTAAATGTGTATAGGTGTTTTGCCAAGGGTGTCAGGTCCCTTGGAACTGTAATTACAGATAGTTGTCAAGTGCCAACTGGGTGCTGGGAATTGGAAGAATTCCCTGGTCCTCTGGAAGAACAGTCAGTGCTCTTAACCCCTGAGCCATCTCTCCAGCCCCATATTCAAACTTTTTGATGTAAATTGGAATTTTGGACAATTCTTTTTTTTTTTTTTTTTTTTTTGGTTTTTCGAGACAGGGTTTCTCTGTGGTTTTGGAGCCTGTCCTGGAACTAGCTCTTGTAGACCAGGCTGGTTTTGAACTCACAGAGATCCGCCTGCCTCTGCCTCCCAAGTGCTGGGATTAAAGGCGTGTGCCACCACCGCCCGGCTTGGACAATTCTTATCTGGCACCCCACAGTTTTTCTGATGAGACTAAGAAGGCAAGAAATGTGTCAAACTATTTAGAACTAACATGTGTAACTCAGAGGACCAACATTTCCTAACTGAGCCAGACATAAGACAGAATCACAAGTGGATACAATCCATTCTAAGCCCAGGATGGGCCTAGGATACAGGATAAAAGCAACGCTTTTGGCACAATTTATTTTGAAAAACTAATTCCACTCTGCAATGAACAGTCACAAAACTGTGACCAATCTGCTAGTGCAGAAGCAGAGAAAAACCATCCTCCATGCTCTAAATCAAATTCCTCGTCCCCCAGCCTGCCTCTATTCTGTGCACCCATCATACACACCACACACACAGCAAATGAACTGGGAACCTTAAGTCCCAGACGTCCTCTGTGAGATGCACCAACAGAGAATCGCAAAACTGTCACCAATGCTATCCTTTTCACTCATCCCCTTTTATAAAGAGTACCACCATACTCACAGCATAGAACTACTATCTGAATTATCTAAAGTCACAAGTGTGGTGTAAATGCTGTAACCACAAATGCTGGGAGGCAGAGGCAGAAAAATTACTGCAAGTTTGAGGCCAGATAGGACTAAATATTGAAAGTCCCATTGAAAAATAATAAAGGGCTGGGTGTGGATTCGCACACCTTTAATCCCAGCACTCCAAGGTAGAGCAGGCAGATCTTGTTTGAGACTGGCCAAGGCTACACAGCAAAACCTCATCTCAGAAACAAAAAAACAACCAACTGCTGGGCACTGGTGGTGTAAGTCTGTGAGTTCAAGGCCAGCCTGGTCTATGTAACACCCAGCGCTACACAGAGAAACCCTGTCTCAGAAAAATTAACAGAACAAAACAACCAAAAAAAAAGCAAACAACAAAGGTGAAAATATGCCAACAAACAAACAAAACAAAACCCCTTTAATTTTGTAGCAGCATGGATGGAAGACAGGCAACTGCTAGACCACTGAGCTCCATTTCCAGCTAAGAACGCACCTGATTTTTCAAAATAATTAGTACTTATAGATAAGATCTGCATATCCTAGGCTGAGAATAATCAGGAAACTAGTTCATAAACTGCTGCCTCGGGTATCAGGCATTCCCTGACCAATGCCAGCTCCTGTCAACATACTGGGACACTCTTGAGGTTCGCTCTACCTCCCCCCCCCCCCCCTCCGCTGTTGCCCTGCTGACCTCATGGGCCGATATGTCTGCCTCCAGCAGCTGGTGCTTTTTCAGCAAGTTGTTCACAGAGGCCAGGTCTTTGCCGTAATCTTCAGACGCCAGGAGAGCTTCCACCTGCAGTTGGCAGCACAACACATGCACAGCGTCACAGCGTTCTGGAAACCCAAGGTGGCCAGGAGCTGCTCCAGGGCCTTTTCAATCATGTCTATTCTTGTAATTGTTTTTGAGACAAGATCTATGTATACCTGGCTTACTCTGAACTTACATAGATCTCCTGAGTGCTGGGATTAAATGTGTGCACCAAGGAATCACAATTCTGCCCACTAGGCTGGGTCCTGCTTAGAGTAGGGATAGAGGCTCAGCCCCAAGTCTTCTCTGGATACAAGGGTAAAGAGCACAGAGACCAAACCAGTGTGATCACTGTGTGATAAGTGTTATCAGTGTGATCACTGTGCTAAAATGCTCCCTGCAGTCTCCACTTTAGGGACCCTGAATGACAGCCCGACAGAATTTTTTTTACACACCAATCCCAGTTCTCTCTCCCTCCTTTCCTCCCGCTCTCCCCACCCCATTCCCCATCCATTCTTCAGAGAGGGTGAGATCTCCCATGAGGAGTCAACATCAACAAACTGTCCTATTACTTGAGGAAGGACCAAGGCCCTCCTCTCTGTATCATGCTGAGCAAGGTATCTCTACTGGATGAAGGCTCTATGATGACAATTAAGGTTGTTACCAATCTGCTTACAGGGGAAGGCCAGTTTAGGCACCCTTTCCACTACTGCTTAGATTCTTAGCTTGGGTCATCCTTGTGGATTCCTGGGAATTTCCTTGGTGCCAGGTTTCTTGCTAACCCCGTAATGGCTCCTTCTATCAAGATATCTTTCCTTGCTCTCCCTCTCTGCTCTTCCCCCAACTTGACCTTCTCAATCCCTCATTGTTCTCCCCACTCTCCTTCTACCTTCCCCTCAACCCCCCAATGTGTGGCTTGGGTAGTTTGTGGGGCCACTGGCCATGAAACTAGTATTTATCAGTGCATGAACTGGCTTTTTGGAGCCCATTCTCAAAGGAAATTCTTCAATCACAGTAAGAATCTTTGGGCTCTCCCATATGCAAATGTTTAGGGAGAATTTAGTGATATGGGATAATACTCTGCCATAGATACTAAGGAAAAATGACACTATGAACTCAGATAAAATAAACCTCTGCAACGATTCACGCACATACAACAGACCGGTAAAGGACTCTGAAATGTTCGCAGTGGTGGTTTCTAAAATCACCCTCTTTAGAGCCTCTGCTGTCTGGGTTTCCTTTTGGTGAAGACTTGTGGAAACCACTATAAGGCACCCATCTCCTCCTCTACACATTCCCTTGGGGAGAGGTCTGACAGCCAGGGTCTTCTGAAATCTCTTTTCTGGTCTATGCCTCTATTCACTCTGTGATAGCAATCTGAGCCTATCTCACACAACGAGGACTTCTGCTCAAGGTGCTCTCAAGAGGTTCCCCTTTACAATCTGGGGCTGGCTGACGGACCCATTCATTACCCAAATGTGGGCACAAGAACCATCTCACATTACCTCAGAGAGCCAGAAGTCAAAGTCCTTGATTCCAGTGTTGAAGTTCTGCTGCTTATTGGCCTCTTTTAGCTTCTGGCTCTTCTCAGCTGATTTCTGCACCAGGAACTGCCACTGGTCTGCAAGGGCAGCCAGGCGGGCCTTGGGAAGAGACGGGGCAGGGGGGACGGTCACTTGGGATGGGACAATCTCTGAAAGACCCACTCCTAAGACTCAAATTAGAGACCATCAAAGAGGAAGTGGAAACAATCACAGGAACTGAGTTCTCAGATTCTACAGACTGTAGGTCTTACACTGTATTTCAGCTCTAGTCGAGTGGATAGTAGCATGCTGCCATTCTTTCTGGAGACAGTATGGGTCCTTGGATCATACCTTAACAGCGTCTTCACTGCCAGCACAAGCTCCACGCTCGATGAGTGAGTTTCCCATGTCGATGACGCCACGGATTCGGTCAGCATTGGCGTGCAGTTCTGCCTCAAAGGCTTGGTGCTTCTGGTGCTTGCTCTGAAAATACCAAACCACCAGTCAGAGGCAGTTCTTGCCAGCCTTGTCATTAAGGCAAAAGAGATGCTTAGGAAGGAGTGAGTACTAGGAAGGTAAGGAACAAGGCAAGCATTAGCGTTGACAGAAAGCCACCACAGGTTGTGTGGTGCTATGGTTTGGGGTCTATGGGAGCTCAGCAGAGGTAGGTTTAGGCCAGAAAGGAGACAACACTAGTTCAAGGGCAGTGGGGTTAATGCCAGTTCTGAACAGCTCACCAGCAGGCTGGGAGCAAAGCCTCAAAATCTGTAGGAGACTGAGGTAAATTTTAGTTCTGAATCTAACCACATGTCCATTGTCAACCCATGTTTTTATGCTTCCTGGACAGAAGTTCTAACTGGTAACGTGGATGGGCTATCCCCCACCCCCACAGCAGGAACATCTAGTGGCTGCAGTGGTTCTGTTGATGAAGATTTGTAGGCTTATATTTGCTATCTGTCATTAATCAAAACATGAGGCTGTTAAAAAACCCAGTCTAAAGGCAGGCTGAATTTTATTTTTTTAAGGAATAAGAGAGTTGGGGGCCTGGTATGGTTTCTAAGACTTTGTTAAGAAACTAAAGATGCTAAAACACTTACGATCTATGATTTTGAGGATAACAGTAGCTATAACACAGTTCTGGGAAAAATACAGGGCGAGAAATAGTCTCAGGGGAGAATGTTACTGAGAAAGAAAATTAGGAGAGAACAGACAAACATAAAGACCAACAAGAAAAAAAACCCACAAAAAAAAGCCAACAAAATAGTTTATTTGGCTAAGAATTCTGCATTCAATGTTTCATTTCAGGGGCAGTAACCATTGCAGGGAGGGGACCCTGGCTGCTAAGGCAGCACCAAGACCAACAGGTCTCACGCATAGATCTTGACAACAGAGTCACTTTGTGATTTGCTCTCATCACTGCTGATACAAACCTATTACTCTCCTACAGGTTTATTTCCTCTTCCTAGTTCTGGGACTTGGAGCCATGTGATGACAGATAATCTTTTTGTGACCTCCTCAGCAATGTCTACTTAGATTTAAAAGCACGTATTGCTATTCCAGTTCTCTAGGCCAGCACCTCTTGATACCAGCCTAGGTGGTATTGGATTCATCCCAAGCTAGCCTGCCCTGCCCTGCCCAGGCCACTCGACACCTTAAGCCCAGGAAAACAAACTCACAGTCTTTAACATATAGAAGCTGATATTTTGTTTTCAAAAGCACCCCTTGAAAAAAAGTGGTCAAACTACTGCCCCCAAACCAAACACTGTACAGAACTTGCATGGATGATGGAATGGGGAAGAAGAGGTAAGGACTGCTGGCTAATTACAACAGATAAAGCCACATCTCACAGGGACACTTGGATGGAGGGTGACTGGGGATTAGAATGGTGATGGATGAACAGACACCAGTGGACATTACGTGATCACAGTCACAGTATTCCAGCGTAGAACACAGACCCCAGAGCTCACAAATCTACAACTCTTAAAAGCATAAAGAACTTACCAGCAGCTTGGAAAGCTACAAAAACAGATTGAAAGAAGAGTTCAGTACACTGATTTGAACATGTCTCAGCTATTTAAAGACTCAACTGCCATCATACTTCCCCAGGAAATTCAGCACTTGGGAACAGCACAGGAGTAGGACTCTTAGTAGACAAATTTCTACAGAGACTAGCAAGGAAGCAGCTTTCAAATGGCTCCACCAACTCGGCAGCATTTACCCACTGGTCCAGGGACTCTTTCTAAGTAAGCTTCACAGTGGTGCGAATAGTTTTGTAGGCAAACTCCTTTAAGTCTCATTTCTGTAACACAGGCACTTCAGAGCCAGCACCACTGAGTCCACTCACCTGGATATTGGTGGGGTCCTTATAGGACTCATCACTCGCTGTCTGTAACTTCTCACTGATCCAGGCCTCAATTTCATCCACATCCCGGCTGAACTGCTGAAGTGTTTGAGATTCTCCAAGTTTTGACCTTTTCTCAATCATCTGGGCTTTTAGGCGGCGCCACCTATGAATGAAGATCAAATGTTGAGTGTTCTTTACCAGAAAAGAAGAAGCTTGAGTAGGCGTGGCTTCTCACATGTGGGCTTTCATCTCAACTGGTAGAGTTTATTTATCACCATAGGACACCTACCTGTCAAGGACCTCATTGCGACGGTTTGCAATGTCTCCTTTGGCATAGTGGTCAACAGCAATGAGCTGATCAGCAAAGGCCTGCAGGGCAGCTATCTTTTCCTCCTGAGGACAAATGGGTAAAGAGGTCGGGGTGGGCTGGATAAAGCCTGTCAGCCTGCTAACTTTCAGAGGAGATGGTTACACTTTGGAACTAACTGGTGGCAGGATCGGAACACACCGATACTTTAGAAGCCAGCTTGATTATCATCATTACTAGAGTAGGGTTTAGTTCAAGAGGACTTCAGGTCATACTGAGCTGTGTAGGTGCTGGGACACCAGCAGATGCCACAGCAACAAACGAGGTTCATAAAATGACCACTGTTCTGTTTGCAACAAAATGGTTTAAGTCACAGTAGTGTATCTGTTTTATTATTTGTTTTAATGTGTTACCTTATCAAACATAAATTTTCACCCTTAAAAAGATAATTTTGGGGGGGTGGCTGGGTATGGTAGCATACACCTTTAATCTCAGCAGAGCAGGCTGGTATCTGGGAGTTCAGCCTGTGCCACACATACCCATTTCCAGGGTAGCCAGGACTAAACAGAAAGACCCTATCTCAAAATACAAAACAGAACAAATCTGGGGGCTGGAGAGAAGGCTCTTGCACATGACTTGAGTTTTCCCAGGAACCATGTGCCTATTAACAATTAGCTTGCTATACTCTACTTGCAGAGGATCTGACACCTTCTGGCTTCTAAGGGCACTGCACATAATGCTACACTTAAGAGACAAGCATATAAATACTCATAAATTTAGAAAAATTAATTTTTTCCAATACCATCATTGTTTTTTGCAGTGCTATGGTCTGAACCGAAGTTTCATATATGTCAGGAAGCATTCTTCTAGGGAATTACAGCTCTGTCATCATACAATAATACAGAACTCTTTTGAGCACTTTTTTCTGTATGTATATGTATGTGCAGTAAGTGTGTATGTATATGAATATTTATAAACACCAGACATCAGGCTTGGGAGCCACTGCTCAGGAACCTCCACTGTGTCTTCTGACAGAGTCTCTCACAGATCAGGCCGACTGGCCAGCTGCCAGAAAGCCCCGCACTGTGATTATAAACACACCATTCAAGGCTTTTGGATTCTAGGGATCAAACCCAGGTCCTCATGCACTATGTCTGATGGGCTTCATTTGAGTTACCTGAGGTTTTAAACGTCGTCTTGGTGCTATGTGCTGAGCCCCAAGGGCCTGTTGCACATTAAGCAGTACTCTAGCCCTGGGTAGCAACCCTTCCTTTCTTTTTAATTTTGATCATTTGTTTATTTTTATTTTTTATTTAAGATAAATAAGTCAGTGTTTTGCCTGCTTACATGTCTATGTGAGGGTGTTATGTTGGATCTCCTGGAACTGGAATTATAGACACATTGTGAGCTGCAGTGTGGGTGTTGGGAACTGAACCCAGGTCCTCTGAAGCACAGTCAGTGCCCCCACAGTCACTGAGCCCCCACAATCTTTCCTCTATTTTGGAGGTAAGTTTTTCCCCCCTTCAGTTTTTTTGGTTTTTCAAGACAGAGTTTCTTAGTAGCTATGGAGTCAGTTCTGGAACTCACTCTGTAGACGAGGCTGGCCTCCAACTCACAGAGATCCACCTGCCTCTGCCTCCCAGTGCTGGGATTAAAGGCGTGCGCCACCACCGCCCGGCTTAGACATCTATTTGCTTCTACTTCCAGTGCTGGTAGTAATAAAGGTATGTTTTCATATCTGGCCCAGTTTAAATTCTTATTTTCTCAACTAAAGAAGTACTTGTTGGATATGTCCTGGACTGTACTTTTGTTATTAATTACGGAAATGTGAGTAGGTTCATGTAAACACTGAGTGTGGGTGTCCTCAGAGAGAGGCATTAGATCCCTGGAGATGGAGTCACACACACTTGGGAAACACCTAAGAAAGTGCTGGGAGCCGAAATCAAGTGCTCTCTAAGAGCACTACCTAAGTGCTCTTAACCACGTAGCTCTGCATCTAGACCAACAGAATGTATATTTCTTTGCAGTACTGGGGACTGAACCCTATAGCACACTAGGCAGTACTCTAACACACAGCTATCCCGGCCACCTGAATAGCACTTTTTGCTTTATTTTGGAAACAGTGTCTCACTATATAGTCCTGGCTAACCTGGAATGTTCTATGTAGCCCAGGCTGGGAGCTCTTGAACTTTAGAGCTCCATCTTCATCTGACTCCTGAATAACAAGAATATTATGAAGGTCAATAATAATAGCTCTAACTAATACAACTTAGTCTGTAACTTCCTTTTTAACCTAGTCATTAAGATAGAACTGCCATCAAATTACGATGTGACTCAGGCAAACCTAGTCAAGGACCTCATGGTCCAGGACCCACCTGGACATTGATAGCTTTATCAAAGTCTTCATGTTTTTTGATCAGAGCCTCCACACTGTCCAGCGAGTCTCCTTTGTCTTCTGTGTTTAGGAAGGCCTCCCGGGCAGCCATCCAGTTCTCTGCTTGCTCACAGTCCCGATGGAATAGCTAAAGAGTGGACAGGTAGGTGTGAAGACAGATAGGGCCTCTGGCAAGAAGTAACTGATGAAAACTCAAACACACCTGCAGCTCCAAGCAGTGGTCCAGCATCATTCTGCGCTGAACCCAGGCCTTCTCCAGATCTGTGCGCTCCTGGTCAAGAATATCAAGTTTCTCCTTGATCTCTGGGCTGGCATAGTGCCCATGAGCTAACAGCTGCTGCCCAAACTGCTCAAATGCCTGGAAAGTGCCAGCCCTGGCATCAATTTCTGTCCGGTGTTCCTGCCAAGAGGAGAGAAGTGATTAGGTGACATGCAGAAGATGTCCACACTAGTTATCAACCACTGGTTCCCAAGACGGGGAGGGGTAAGGCCCCTAAGGCCCCCAACGACCTACCTGGTGTCGTTCCAGCAAAGCCTCAGCTCCAGTGACATCCTTGGCTAGCTCATCTGAAGATACCAACCCTCGTATTCCATTGATCCAAGACATGAGGTCACTAGAAACCAGATGAACAGAGGAACACCCGTTACACTACCCAGCAACAAACAAGCCTGCCCAGGAAATGGCTGCATCACTTCTGCCTCAGGGGGTTATTTTTATAATTATTACTTTAAACTGTCAAAGCTACTTTACTTTTTTCTATTTTATGTGCATTTGTTTTTTTGGTTTGGGTGTCAGGTCCCCTGGTACTAGAGTCACAGACAGTTGTGAGCTGCCACGCTGGTGCTGGGAATTGCACCTGGGCCCTCTGGAAGAGCAGCCAGTGCACTTAACCACTGAGCCATCTCTCCAGCCCTCAGGAGGTTATTTTAGGTTAAACCTAGTCATATATCAAACAGGGTTGAGTCTTATAGCCTCTTATTTGTGTTACCAAAAAAAGGGAAGGGGATTCTTCTTCTGGATCTAGGTGGGTATGTGTAGTTCTCTTCCATCACCGAGCAAACTTCTCTTTGTAATAGATAGAGATCATTACAGAAAACCACAACCTATCAAAATGCAGAGTCTTGAAGCCCAGTCCCAACCGATACATCTACAACACAACTCCTGCACCTCAGGCTCAGGGATTGTTGAGTGTGTGTGTGTGTGTGTGTGTATGTGTGAGAAGTTACACCAATAAAATCTCAGCAAAGTGACCACCTACATACCCTGAAGAAAGTCAATACCAACAGACATGCTAATGTGGAAAGGGAAAAGCTTTCAGGGCTTCAACACTAAATAAAGGCAGGGCAGTGATGGCGCATGCCTTTAATCCCAGCACTCGGGAGGCAGAGGCAGGCGGATCTCTGTGAGTTCGAGACCAGTCTGGTCTACAAGAGCTAGTTCCAGGACAGGCTTCAAAACCACAGAAAAACCCTGTCTCAAAAAACCAAAAAAAAAAAAAACAAAAAAAAACAAACCACTAAATAAAGAACCACAGGCAGCACAATGGTGGCACCTGCCTTTAATCCCAGCACTCAGGACGCAGACGTAGGCAAATCTCTGAGTTTGAGGGCAGCCTGGTTGACAAAGCGAGTTCCACCAACGACATAAAAATAGGAAGGTGGAAATGATGTAATTTGTATAATAATGTTAAAAAGTAAAAAAAAATTTTTTTTTTCTTTATTAAAGAAGGAGAGCTGGGCATGGTACTACATATCTTTTATCCCAGCACTCAGAGGCAGCGGTAGGTGGTCTCTGAGTTCTAGGCTGACCTAATCTACAGAGCAAGTTCCAAGACCAGGACTAGAAAAACTTAATACATAAATGATAAAGAGAAGGGGTCTGAGAGTGGGGGCAGTAACCTTCTGAACATACACGATGGCGAGAACGGCTTCTCCAAGCTGTCCTCTAGCATTCACACTAGCTGTGGGACACAAGCATGCACATACACACACAACTGCAGTAACAGTGTAATAAAAGATTGTGGTCCAGGCGGTGGTGGCACACGCCTTTAATCCCAGCACTCTAGGGGCAGAGGTAGGCGGATCTCTGTGAGTTCGAGGCCAGCCTGGTCTACAGAGTGAGTTCCAGGACAGGCTCCAAAACTACAGAGAAACCCTGTCTCAGAAAAAAAAAAAAAAATCTAAAAACAAAGAATCACACTGGGATACTTAGTGGCAGAGAGGACAAACAGGTTCAGTTCTCAGCACCTCAGCACCCTCATGGTGGCTCACAACTGTCTCTAACTCCAATTCCAGGGGATTTGGCATCCTCTTCTGAGCCCTCAGACACCAGGCACATAAGTAGCATAGACATACACACAAGTAAAATGCCCATACATTATGTGGGAAAAAAAGGAGTGCTTATTGCTCTTATCTTTTATTTCTTTTTTTTAAATAAAGATTTACTTATTATAATTTTAAGTGTGTGAATCGTTTTGCCTGGTATGTCTATGTACCAGGCAGGCACAAGCCAGAAGAGATTGTGGGATCCTTTGCATCCGGAATTACAGATGTTTGTGAGGCACCAAGGGGGTGATGGGAACTGAACCTGGGTCTAAGGTGCTCTTAACTGCTGAGCCATCCCTACCCCTGAATAATACTCTTGTAACAGATCTAAATTTCTTTTCTAGTATTCATACTAGGTAGCTCACAATCACCCACAATTTCAGCTT
Source organism: Microtus oregoni (assembly GCF_018167655.1). Classification (NCBI taxonomy): domain Eukaryota; kingdom Metazoa; phylum Chordata; class Mammalia; order Rodentia; family Cricetidae; genus Microtus; species Microtus oregoni. The sequence goes on along the minus strand of NW_024543084.1, from coordinate 13,896,789 downwards.
CAGAGAGTTCCACTTCCTCTTCTGACCTCCTCAGGTACCTGCATTCATGAGCATATATCGCTGGTGCCCACATGCCATCAAAATGAAAGTATTTTATAAAAAGCCAAAAACAAACAAATAAACAAACAAAATCCACAATTCTTCAGAAGAAACAGCTGTGGACTGGAGAGATGTCTCAATGGTTAAGTGTACTTCCTGCTTTTCTAGAAGACCCACGTTTGGAAAGTAGAGTGGTACCATCTGGAGCTCCCATCCTAGAAGAGGGAGTATCTGAGACCATCAAATGCCAGGCACCACAAACCATCACAAACTCAGTGAAGTATCAAACAGACATGAAAAGACAAAGGCATAATTATGGGAAATCTGCTAAGACACCTAGCTTATACTCCTAAAAAATGACAGGGTGAAGATCCTGCTCCAAGATTGAGGGACCCTAGCTATGAAATATATTTATTAAAAAATATTTATTATGTATACTGTGTTCTGCCTGGATGTGTCCTTGCAGGCCAGAAGAGGGCACCAGATCTTTTTTTTTTTTTTAAAGATTTATTTATTTATTATGTACACAGTGTTCAGCCTCCATGTATGCCTGCAGGCCAGAAGAGGGCGCCAGATCTCATTATAGATGGCTGTGAACCACCATGTGGGTTGCTGGGAATTGAACTCAGGACCTCTGGAAGAGCAGTCAGTGCTCTTAACCTCTGAGCCATCTCTCCAGCCCCCGAGGGCACCAGATCTTATAACAGATGGTTGTGAGTCATCATGTGGTTGCTGGACATTGAACTCAGGACCTCTGCAAGAGCAGCTAGTGCTCTTAACTATTGAGCCATCTCTCCAGCCCCCTAGTTATGAAATTTATATTGGAGACAATCAAGAAAATGTGTGTGTGTGTGTGTGTATAGCTTTTCAAGACAGGCTTTCACTGTCTAACAGTCCTGGCTGTCCTGGAAGTAGCTCTGTAGACCAGGCTGGCCTCAAACTCTTGAGATTCACCTGCCTCTGCTTCCTTGGGATTAAAGGCGTGCACCACCACAGCCCAGTGGGCTTAGGTATTAATGAATTCATGATAGGTGTGATAAAGGAGAATGCTGGGACCGATAATCTATTGTTGCTCAGAACTAAAGAACCTGTAATTAATGAGGGTCACAAAATTAACTAGAAACTACAGGCAACAATACCACAGTTGATTTAGTCACTCTTGCAACTTCTCTTGACATTATTTTAAATCAAAACAGTTGATGGAAAAGATTACTTGTATCTACATAAAGTCAAATATGAAGAAGAAAACATCGTTGGCAATGTTTTGTGATACAGACCCAAGTGCAGAGACCAATGACTTTTGGTATTTGGTAGTTTGAATATTTTATATTAAGTGGTAATTTTTATATTACAATTTACTATTAAAAGGAGGTCCTATGAAGCAAAAATCTCTGAATGACACTTGGTAATAAGCATATGCATGAGAATGGCTCATATATCAAAATGCTTATTTTCTGGTTGGTGAACTGTTTGGGAAGGATTAGGGAGTGTGGGCTTCCTGGAGATGTAACCAACCCTGGGGCTGGCTCCCCAAGCCCTCTCCATTCCCAGTTAGGTTTCTCAGGATGTGAGCTCTCAGCTACTGCTTCAATACCATACCTGCTGTCATGCTCCCCGCACCATGATGGTCATGGACTCTTTCAGTCTCTGAAATTGTGAGCCCCAAATAAACAGGTTTTTTTAAAAAAATATTTATTTATTATGTATACAATAGTCTGTCTGTGTGTATGTTTGCAGGCCAGAAGAGGGCACCAGACCTCATTACAGATGGTTGTGAGCCACCATGTGGTTGCCGGGAATTGAACTCAGGATCTTTGGAAGAACAGGCAATGCTCTTAACCATTGAGCCATCTCTCCAGCACCCCCCAGTTTTTTTTTTTTTCTTTTTAACATAAGTTGGCTTGGTCATTCTGTTCTATCACAGAAACAGAAACATAACTAAGATACTTGGTTCTTACCGGAAATCACTAAGGAAGCGCTGCAGGTCATGGGAGTCACCCAATTTAGCCTTGCGCTGGTCTGCACGCTTCCCTAGGCTGGTCCAGGCCTGGTTTAACTCTGTGCACTTTTCCTTCAAATCCTCTGCAGATTCAGGGTGGGACTGGATCAAGCGCTGGGCTGTCTCCCCAAGAGAATTCACCTACAGGGAAAGAGTGGTAAGAACGCCCAGAGAAACAGCTGTGCTCAGCAGAGCTTAGGCCTCAGCTTCCCCAAGCATCTCTCACCTTGTCGCCCAGAGCTGCAAGGTCCCTCTCAAAGCCTTCATGTTTGCGCTGCAGGGCCTGGACACTGGCTAGATCATGGCCATAATTGTCTGTGTTCAGGGCCTGATTCTTCTCTTCAATCCATTCTTTGGTTTCATCAGCATCTCTGCAGGCAAGACACACAGTGAGTGTCAAGCACCACTGCCTTTGTCCCACGGCAATCAGAGAAAACCTCTTGGGCTGGCACTTGTGTGTCTGGTACACACATTCACTCTCAGCAGTATTAACTGAGCATCCACTGTGTTAAAGAGCCCAAACATCAACAAGACATAGCTACTTACGCTGATATTCCACTTCGCAACCCCACCTATGAGGGGCAAAATCCTCATTTCTTCCTACCCCAGGCAACCCTCACCTGTGGAACCTCTGTACTTCATGTGCACTGCCCAAGAGCTGGCTACGTTCCTCAGCCAGCTGTTGCAAGGATCTCCAACGCTCATTCAGCTCCTGCAGGAGAATAGTAACATCAGCCTGTTCTGGTACACCCACAACCAGGCCTTAGGAAAATGATTCAATTGGAAGTGACAGGACACCTGTAATTTTCCATTTCAACATTCCTTGCAAATACACCAGCAGTGTACCCCAATAGTAATCTTGCAGAGATCAAAACCAGTCATATCTAATGGCCTGAAAATCCCTCAAATGCCTAATCTAGGAACACTCTTTGCAACACTGGGAAAAACTAACTTTGAGCTTCTTTCCAAAACACTGGTGACTGGCACATGACACCTATGCTACAAGTGAAACTCCTAGGAGTCTTCTCAGCATTACAACCAAGCAAGTCTTGGGCCAGAGCAGATGTGAGAAACGCCAATGCAGACAGCAAAAAGCTGAGTCCTTAAGGTTCCTGCTTCACTGGAAATCCCAGTGAAGGTTTTCAGTACTGCTCTGTGCTGGTCTGGATAAGAATGGTCGCCACAGGCTAACATTTTAATTATTGGTCCCCATTGACTGAACCGTTTGGGAAGCAACTGTCTTGCTTTGTTGGGGGAGGTGTGTCACTAGGATTTGGGGCAGGCTTTGAGGTTTCAAAGGATTAGACATTCCAAGTCTATTCTCTCTGCCTCCTGTTTGTAGAGTAAGATGAGAGTCTCAGTTGTTCCTGCTGCCATCCCATCATGGACTCTAACCTGAAACCAAAAGCCTAGTTAAACACCATCTTTTGTAAACTGTTGGTCATGGTGTTTTGTCACAGCAATAGAACAGTAACCAAAATGCCCGTACTAAAGTCTGAGTCAAGAAACCTGAATATACTGGATGGTTGTGGCCTTTAATCCCAGCACTCAGGAGGCAGAGGCAGCAGATCTCTGTGAGGCCAACCTAGTCTACAGAGTGAGTTCCAGGACAGGCAAGCCTGTACAGAGAAACCCTGTCTTGAAAACCAAAACCAAAACAACAACAAGAATCCCAATCAAGCTATTTTCATGACTTGACATTTGATGCGGATGCTTAAGCATGTTTCTGAGACCTATGAAAGTGGGTCAGGTACCAGCACGTCCTCTATTGTAGTCAAGAGAGAGAAAATAGTGAAGAAAAAAGCAAGGGTAAGCAGGGTAGCTGGTTATCACTTCTTACCTTGATGGAGTTGAAGGTGGCCACTGTGTGGACCATCATGCGAGCAGACTGTGAAAAGAGCACAGGGAAACCAGTCAAGAGACTTTTCACAGACAGATCTGCTGGGGCCAATGAGCAGGTCCCAAAACTCAAACCGCGTTACCCTACACTGGCAACATTTGAAGCAGGGGCATTGATAAAAATTCCAACTACTAGAAAGGTGAAAGAAAACACCAAGTACATAAGCGGAGTTGGCTGCAGGATGAAGCACACCCACGTCGAGAGGAAAGCCTTGAGGATAGCTGCTGAAGGAAGGGCAGCTCAAGAGTCATAAATGGTGCACTTTACTGTCCGTACCAAAGAACCCTCCAGAAAACAGTTCCACATACACTGGCTGCTGTGTTTGTTTCATTATTAGCGAGGCCCCCAAATCACTCATTCCATGGCTGATGTGGTTACTAGGCTGTGGTTTCTAACAGTGTGCTGAAGAAAAGGGGACAGCATTGCTGAAGGACAACAGAAGCTAGCCAGTGAATTAGCTTTCTTCTTCACAATGCAGACACTTGTAAACACCTGAGAAGCATCAAAATGTTCTATCACACCTGGCTTAAAAACAAAACAAAATTCCTCTTGGCTCAAAACCTTTCTTTTTTTTTTTTTCTTTTTTTTTTTAAAGATTTATTTATTATGTATACAACATTCTGCCTCGATGTAAGCCTGCACGCCAGAGGAGGACACCAGATCTCAGTACAGATGGTTGTAAGCCACCACGTGGTTGCTGGGAATTGAACTCAGGACCTCTGGAAGAGCGGCCAGTGCTCTTAACCCCTGAGCCATCTCTCCAGCCCTCAAAACCTTTCAAGTGTGACAAAAGGAGGCAGGGCTCAGCTTTGATGTAGGGGTGGGAAGCCATCAAATGTTCTCATGAACCACAGATGACATGTGGGTGTTACACAGGTCCAGAAGGCAGAACCATCATCTCCCAATCCATCTTAGAAATAAGAAACATTTCACAATGATCTGTGCCAGTGAGATGGTTCAGCAAGCAAAGGCAGCTGTTGCCAACTTAATGACCTTTCAACTTACACAAAAGGGACACCCAGCCCCTGCAAATGTCTTTTAACCTTCCTAAGCACGTGGTGATGTGTGCTTCTACACACATACACACCACAAACAACTGTAATACTAAACTCTGTTCTTTTCAGCTAGGCATGGTGGTGAATGCCTTTAATTTCAACACTTGGGAGGCAAAGGTAGGTGGGTCTCCATAAGTTCAAGACTAGCCTGGTCTACAGTGACTTCCAGATCAGCTGGTCTATGTAGTGAATTCTAGGCTAGCCAGAACTATAAAATGAGACCCAGCCCCTTTTAAATTTATTTTCAGAAGAATATATATTGCAAGAAAAGCTTGGCAGAATATTCAGATAGGAAGTTCATTAAATTTTGCTGTTAGAAAAAGTAACAGCGGGACATGGAGAATTGAATCAAATGAGAAAAAAAAAAAGTCTCATATCTTTTCTGTTTGTTTGTTTTTTTTTCGAGACAGGGTTTCTCTGTGGCTTTGGAACCTGTCCTGGAACTAGCTCTGTAGACCAGGCTGGTCTCGAACTCACAGAGATCCGCCTGCCTCTGCCTCCCGAGTGCTGGGATTAAAGGCATGCGCCACCATCGCCCGGCTCTTTTCTGTTTTTAAAACCAAGTTAGTAACAGAACTATGAAGGACACTGAGGCTGGGCTGAGACACGTTAGACAAGATGACAGCACAAGTGTGCGCATGGGAGGCTGGTAAAGGAAGGCCTTCTCTGCTAGATTTCTGAGCTATCTTCTACGTCCCAAGAACATACTTTTCTGTAACGCAGAAGTCTACCTGTAACTAGTTTGTAGCTTAAGCGATGTATTACGAGAGCTGAGCAAGAAGAGAAGATCCAGTAAAACTGAAACTGCTGGTGGTGCGATCTTAGCTGGAAGCACAGCACATCAAGCCTCCTTCCATATTCCCTGGCAGACCTTTGCTGTTCGGGTGCCAGTGACATCAGCTGTGGGGGTAACTTGCTCCTCCCCTTCCTGCTTTGGAGGTGGGATCTTCTATACACAGGCTTCCCTGAGCTACAGATCTGGTCACTCAGATAACAGACAGAAGGACTGTCACTCTCATTCTCAGCCCTACCATCCTCTGCCATCCTGTTGAGGTGTACTCTAGGATGAAGACTGCCCAACCTTACTTGGTATTCTGCTTCTGTGTATTAGGCTTTCCAGTTCCACAAAGAACAGAATATAGCCACTAAGGTTAGAAGGAGGCCACACCAACCAAGTGAAAGTCTACAACAAGCTGGAAACGAAGAAAAAGGCACACAAGAAAGAACACAAGATTTGCAAAAAACTTAGAACTAGTAAAGTGCAGAATGAGTTCTTACTTTCCATGGGGAGGCTGTCTTGGAATCTGCTTCATCCTAGTCAAAGAAAAAAAGAGTTAGTCGGCGTGTCATAAGCACAGAACCTTCCCAGCCAGCGACTGTGCTCCTAGAGGACTCCCAATAGTTTATCTTCACTACTATGGAACTCAGAGCTGACTATCCAGCAAACAACCTAGGGTTGCTGGAAGGTAAAATCCCCCTCCCCTTTTAAGATCTATTTTGTGTGTATGAGTGTTTTATCTGCATGTATGTACATGTACCACCTGCACGCCTGGTGCCCAGGGTGTTCAGAAGAGGGCATCAAAGTTAAGGACAGTTTGACCCACCCATGATGTTGGTGCTGGAACTGAATTCGGATTCTTTGCAAGAGCAATAAGTGCTTGTGACTGCTAGGCCAACTCTATGGCTCCCTACTGTGTCTCCTACCCCCCAAATCCAGTAAAAGAGTGGAAGGACGGAATTCAATATAATGGCCATCTTTTCTTTATGCCACACTCATAGAATTCTTTAAAAAACAA